>NC_064580.1:36844642-37479285 GCF_937001465.1 Orcinus orca | reverse complement strand
AAGTCAGTGAAATGGCTAATGGGCGATTGGAGATTTAAGCTGAAACTCCAAGGAGAAGTCTGGGATACAAATACATCTATCATTCATGTCTACCGGTCAGATAAAATTTGGGGCCGAAGCATACTCATACCTTTATATTCCCACAGATAGAACAGCCCTTCAGTGACTGGGAAGGACAACTCCTAGGACTTATGTGATGTCACAAGGAGAAAAGCAGAGTTGTTGAGAAGAGTAGTTAGCTGAGGGAGCCGAAAATAGAGCTTTGTGGCAGAATCAGACCTCAGGTTTGCAGACTGCAGGTTTAACCCCAGGGAAGTGAGGGGCTTAAGATAAGGCGGAACACTAAAGACAACTTAGCAGAATCTCCTCAAAAGGTTAGAGGAATTGTCCCAGGTCACTCAGCAGAGCACCTTAGTTAATCAGTGATTCAATTCTGTCTCCCCAAATTCTGGTCCCAGCTTTCCTGTGAATCCCCTGGGTGGCTGTCTATGTCTTTGTCTTATCTTTCAAAGGAGTGAGTGGGCAACTGCTCTACCCTAGAGAATTAAGAAACGTGTAAATGAATATATTTAACCTATAAAATTTATTCCATTTCATTGGAATAATAACTAATTATCCATTTAAAAGGGTTTATTAATAGATGAGTCACAGGTATGAAATGTACAGCATGGGGAATGTAGTCAACAGCTATGTAATATCTTTGCATAGTGACAGATGGTAAAAGTAGACTTATCATGATGATCATTTTGTAATGCGTAGAAATATCGAATCACTGTGTTGTGTACCAGGAACAATTACATTTCAAAACCAAACAAACTCATAGAAAAAATGATCAGATTTGTGGTTACCAGAGGTGGGGTTGGGGGGAGGGAGAATTGGATGATGGTGGTCAAAAGGTGCACACTTCCAGTTATAAGTAAGTACTAGGGATGTAATGTACAACATGATTAATATAATTAACATTATATTATATATAATGTGTTATATATATGTTATATATTATGTATCATATATAATATATGTTATATATGAAAGTTATTAAGAGGAAATCCGAAGAGTTCTCATCACAAGGAAAAAATATTTTTTTCTTTTTCTTTTAATTTGTATCTATATGAGATGATAGATGTTCACTAAACTTATCGTGGTAATCATTTCATGAAGTATATAAGTCAAATCATCATGTTGTACACCTTAAACTTATCCAGTGCTGTATGTCAACATATCTCAATAAAACTAGAAGAAAATACAATACAATACAATACAATAAAATAGGGTTTGTTGCATAAACTTGTGTACAGAATATTGAAATCATTTCATAGGTCGGAAGACTTAGTTGGAGGACAAAATAAACTAATCCCAAAACAATTCAGAGTTGTCACCTGTTCCTGACTTTCCTCATTCTCAACCATCATCCATTTGGCTTCATCCTGTGGTTTTGTTTTGTTTTTTTTCCCCAAAGAATAAAGCTTTGCTCTTCTCTCCCCAGCTTCCAGAATGGTGCCTGGCACATAGTAGACACTCAGCCAATAGTCACTGAATGACTGAATCAATCCTCTGAAAGTCTATTGGAATCAGATTCCTGATCAAAAAGAGTTACATCCTTCTCAACAACGGAAGTGTGTCTTTTTTCTTTTCTTTATAATTTTTTTTCAGATGACAAACGTCATTTGGAAAACTTGAAAATTTAGAAAAGTGGAGAATTTGGAAGCAGCAGAAAAGTTTTGAAGAGAAGAAATCCTGACATCTTACTACTCTGGGCTACCACAAAACAGTTGAAGGGTTTTAGGATTATAATTAATCAACTAATCTGTGGTCATAATTGAAATGTTAGAGATAGAGGCAAAAAGGGGAAAGGGAGGAAACTGTAGCATCCTCAGAGGAGAATGGGTGGTCCAGTGGTTAAGAATGCACCTTCCAATGCAGGGTACATGGTGGTCCAGTGGTTAAGAATCCACCTTCCAATGCAGGGTACGTGGGTTCAATCCCTGGTCGGGGAACTAAGATCCCACATGCCATGGGACAACTAAGCCCGCATGCCACAACTAGAGAAGATCTCGCGTGCCGCAACTAAGACCCAACACAGCCAAATAAATTTAAAATAAATAAATAAATAAATTTTCTTTTTTTTTTTTTTTTCAAAAAAGGAGAATGGCTCAGGTCTTGAGCTTTAAAGAAAGCAGTTTGCAGTTAGCAGTGCTTCTGGGACATTACTCTGAGCTGCCTGGGAGCCTGGGGCCAGGACAAGGTCTGGCCCTGAGGTAAGAAGATAGTTGGGACTTCCCTGGTGGTCCAGTGGGTAAGACTCTGTGCTCCCAATGCAGGGGGCCCAGGTTCAATCACAACTAAGACCCGGCGCAGCCAAAAAAATAAATAAGTATTTAAAAAAAAAAAGAAGACAGCCACAGGCCCCCATAGCACATGTCTATTTAAAATGTATACATCAGAATTTAAAGTCAAAATTATTTAAATCATACTGAAATTTTATTAATTTGAAAGTTTAATTAAATCTTGGTAACTGTTTTTATAAATACATAGCTTTTTTTTTTTTTTTTTTTTTTTTAGCTTTTTGCATTATTAGTGTTCAATGCCCATTTTGGGCTCCATAGTAGAGAGCTGACATCAGGTTTCCTGCACATTACAAGTGTGTGTGTGTAGGTACCATGCATATTATAGATTTAAGAGTAATACGGGGCTTCCCTGGTGGTGCAGTGGTTACGAATCCGCTTGCCAATGCAGGGGACACGGGTTCGAGCCCTGGTCCGGGAAGATCCCACATGCCGCGGAGCAACTAAGCCCGTGCACCGCAACTACTGAGCCTGCGCTCTAGAGCCTGCGAGCCACTACTGAGCCCGCGAGCCACAACTACTGAAGCCTAGAGCCTATGCTCTGCAACAGAGGGAAGCTACTGCAATGAGAAGCCCACGCACCGCAACGAAGAGTAGCCCCTGCTCGCCACAACTAGAGAAAGCCCACACGCAGCAACGAAGACCCAATGCAGCCAAAAATAAATAAATAAATTTATTTTTTAACAAAAAAGAGTAATACGAATTTTTTAATGTCTCATGGTGCTCCTAGCCACCATGTGGTACCTCTGGAACCACAAAGGCAAACAAGAATGCGGACGTGCAGCGTCAATGGGAAATTATACTTGATTAAGTGTGAATCTCCTGCATTCATGCTCTCCGGAAGGAAGGGTTTGACAAATCAATTTGTCTTTTCTTTCACCTCAACTTTCTGCAGCTCAAATTCTCCCAGCCCTCTGAAGCAGTGGCCTCTCCAAGATCAGGGGAGGCACAGCCCACAGACCTTCACAGCATCCAGAAATAGTCGCCTTTTATTTTGAAAACACAGTGTAAGCCGCTGCGCAGAAGTATTTCCCTGGGGCCCGAACGGTTGTGAGTCACACCAGCTCCGGGCTCAGGGCTCTGCCAGCACTGACCACTGGATTCCAAGGCGGAGATGCCCACGCACTCTCTACCGTATGTATTCTGTAGGTTCTTGTGGTATGTGGCACCCTCCAAAGCATGGAGCCCAGGGCCGGGCCCTCTTACCCAGGTTGCAGGGCAATATTGGATTAGGACCTCCCATTGCCTCCTGGGGCAGCCCAGCCCATGTTGTAGGCCTACACAGGACAGAACAGTAAAAGACTGTGACAAAAAAACACTTCCAGGCTCACCTGTGCTTCACAGGATACACTCTCACTTTTTTGTGTTGATTCAATATTTTTATACATTATACTCCATTTGAAGTTATTACAAAATAATGGCCAAATTTCCCTGTGCTGTACTATATATCCTCATTGCTTATTTATTTTATACATAGTAGTTTGCATCTCTTAATCTCCTACCCCTATCTTGCCCCCTGTCCCCCACACAGGCTCACTTTTGAAGCCACTTGCCAGATGCATTACCACGGGCAGAGATTGCCTGACCCACTGCAAGGCCGTTTTATGGGAGGACAAGCCCCGTCCCAGGCAGGCTCTACAGCAGCTTTTGTGGAGAGGGCTGGGTGCTTCCCGCACAACCTCACTGGAGCCAGCCAGAGCTGGGAATGAAGCCCAGGCACTGTGGCTGTGTGCGAGGTCCCCTGGCCCTGGGATGGGGTGGGGGGCACCAGGAGGGAGTTTCATGAGGACAGCTGGGCTTGCTCAGAGCCCAGTAGACCAGGCTGAGGAAACAGGAGTCACCACAGCCACGGAGAGCTAAGTATGCACCAGTCCCCCTCACAAGATCTCTGGGAAAAGACCATGGATGAGCCGGTAAGGTGGTCATGTTTGCCATTTCTCCTTTTCACAGACCAAGTCTCCTCTGATAGAGGGCAGAGGAATGGGCCATGAATATGAATGGGCAACTTCCAGAAAAATGGAAACCCTACAGGACAAAATGGTTCAGGCCCTTCAACAGATAAACTGTAAAGAAAAGAAAGGGATGGGGGACTTCCCTGGTGGCGCAGTGGTTAAGAATCCACCTGCCAATGCAGGGGACCCGGGTTCCAGCCCTGGTCCGGGAAGATCCCACATGCCGCGGAGCAACTAAGCCCACGAGCCATAACTACTGAGCCCGCGTGCCGCAACTACTGAAGCCCGTGCACCTAGAGCCTGTGCTCCACAACAAGAGAAGCCACCACATTGAGAAGCCCGTGCACTGCAATGAAGAGTAGCCGCTGCTCACCGCAACTAGAGAAAGCCCGCGTGCAGCAACGAAGACCCAACACAGCCAAAAATAAATAAATTAAAACAAACAAACAAGTTATTTAAAAAAAGAAAAGAAAGGGATGGAAGGGGGGAAATAAGTTAAAAGTGACTTAGAAGACATTTAAATAAAAGTTTTTAAAAGGCAAGCTAGTGCTCACTTCGGCAACACATACACTAAAATTGGAACGTGGGCTTCCCTGGTGGCGCAGTGGTTAAGAATCCGCCTGCCAATGCAGGGGACCCGGGTTCGAGCCCTGGTCCGGGTAGATCCCACATGACGCGGAGCAACTAAGCCCGTGTGCCACAACTACTGAGCCTGAGCTCTAGAGCCCGCGAACCACGGCTACTGAAGCCCGTGCACCTAGAGCCCGTTGTCTGCAACAAGAGAAGCCACCGCAATGAGAAGCCCGCGCACCACAACGAAGAGTAGCCCCCTCTCGCTGCAACTAGAGAAAACCAGCACGCAGCAACGAAGACTCAACACAGCCTAAATAAATAAACAAATAAGTAAATTTATTAAAACATAAATAAAAAATAAGAAATAAAAAAACATAAATAAAATAAAATTGGAACGATACCGAGAAGATTAGCATGGCCCCTACACAAGGATGACGCACAAATTCATGAAGCATTCCATATTTTTGTGGGAATGTAAACTGGTACAACCACTATGGAGAACAGCATGGAAGTTCCTTAAAAAACTAAAAATAGAACTACCATATGACACAGCAATCCCACTCCTGGGCATATATCTGGAGCAAACCATAATTCAAAAAGCTGTATGCACCCCAATGTTCATTGCAGCACTATTTACAATAGCCAAGACATGGAAGCAACCTAAACATCCATCAACAAATGAATGGATAAAGAAGATGTGGTACATATATACAATGGAATATTACTCAGCCATTAAAAAGAATGAAATAATGCCATTTGCAGCAACGTGGATGGACCTAGAGATTATCATACTAAGTGAAGTAAGTCAGAGAAAGACAAATATCATGTGATATCACTTATATGTGGAATCTAAAAAATGCCACATGAACTTATTTACAAAACAGAAACAGACTCACAGACTTTGAAAGCAAACTTATGGTTACCAAAGGGGAAACATGGGGGGAGGGATAAATTAGGAACTTGAGATTAACATATATACGCTCCTATATATAAGATAGATAACCAACAAGGACCTACTGTATGGCACAGAGAACTCTACTCAATATTCTGTAATAACCTATATATGTAAAGAATCTGAAAAAGAATGATTATGTGTATAACTGAATCACTTTGCGGTACACCTGAAACTAACACAAGATTGTAAATCAACTATACTCCAATAAAAAATGTTTTTTAAAAGACAAGCTAAACTTACTGTAGGGATGCAAAATTGGTTGATAAAACACTTGTTTTTTTGTGACTAACATAAAAGTCAGGATCATGGTTACTTCTGGGCAAGGGAGGGGGCTATGATTGGGATGGGAAACATGAAGTGGTTTCTAGGGTACCTGGCAAAGCTCTATTTCTTGACCTAGGTGGTAGTTAAAAGGATGCTCGGCTTAAAATAATTCATTGTCATACATTTGCTTTGCTTGTGTCTGTGTTTTATTTTATAATAAAGAGGGTTTGAAAAATAAAAACAGTTTGCTATATAATCTACAAGGACTTCATTTTGCTGTTCTTAGGACCCAGAAACCCTCAGTATAGTTCTTAAAATTCCCAATTCTCTGGTATCTGTTGCGGTCACACCATTCATACGGTTGTTTTCCAGATGTTGAGCATATGTCCTGGCTATTCTGGGACAACCGTGATTTTAAATAGTCTATCTGCATGTCACTGCAAATCATCATTTCCCCCTAAATTCCAAGATCTTGATGAATTATAGCTACATGGACCGAATCATTAAGCATTGTTTGAGATCGTGGGGCTGAAAAAAAGAAAAAAAAAAAAACGCCACCTCACAATTATTTACAAAGTTGAGCTCACAGTGACCCATGTTCTGTTGAGGGAAGATTGTGTGTGCAGCACATTCTGGTCAGAATGCCTGTGGGCGAGGGGAACAGTTCCCTGAGCAATGTCCTCCTCCTTGAGGTACAGTGATTGGCATTCAGGGGACCAAGGATGGTAGACACATTTCTTCTGAAGTAGGAAGAGCCAGAGGGTGGGCCTGGTTCAACAACCATTGGGGCCAAGGATGGGAAAGTAAGGTGAGCAGGCAAGTCTCTAGGTTAGAAGCAGAGATAGAACAGGGGCAAGGCCAGGGGGCAGGACATGGACAGGGCAAGAGTAGGTATGTGTGTGGAAGTGGTGGCTTTCCTTTCTGGCCATCCATCTTATGGGGTGTGCTAAGATGACCTGGTTTATGGGCGGCCCCATCCCTCTGCCATCTCCCCACTAGGCAGCTGGGTAGGGCAAGGAAGAATTGAGCTTCTCCAAATTTGTCTAAGGAAAGATCTTTGCCTTTTCCTGAGAAGAAAATCAGGTTTCCTCTGGTGCTTCTGATCCACCTCCTCTTCCCACAGTACATATCAACTAGAGCTAGCCAAGGTCTCTGCCACAACCCAGTACTTCCTCCCCCGTGTCCTCCTGCTTCCCATCTCTAGTGGGCAGGCTGTTGTGGTGGGAGGTATGGTAATCCCCAGAACCTGTGACTATGTCACCTTATGTGGCAAAAAGGACTTTACACATGTGACCAAGTTCAGGATCTCGCGATGGGGAAATCAGCCAGGATTATCCAGCTGGACCCAGTGTGATCACAAGGGTCCTTCTAAGAGGGAGGCAAAAGGGTCAGAGCTAGAGATGGTGATGTGATGATGGAAGCAGAGGTGAGAAAGAGAGAGAGAGACATTGAGAGAAAGATTGGAAGATGCTACGCTGAAGGCTTTGAAGATGGAGGGAGGGGCCATGAGCTAAAGAATGCAGGCAGCCTGTAGCTGGAAAAGGCAAGGAAATGTATTCTCCCCTAGAGGCTCCTGAAGGAACGCAGCCAACACCTTGATGTCTGGACTTCTAACCTTCCAAACTTTAAGATGATAAATGGGTATTGTTTTAAGTCACTAAGTTTGCGGTCATTTGTTACAGCAGTGATAGGAAACTCATACGGGGAGGAAATGGGGCAGGCTCTCGATGAGCCAGCTGAGGCAGGGAGTGGTAGAAGATGCTGTGGGGTGCCTAGAGAGGGGCCACCGACAGTGGAATTCCACGGGGCTGAGGAAGCCTGTGAGCCTGCATGGGTGGAGAAAGTGGGCTTTAGCTTTTCAACAGGGACAGCTGAAGCAGTGGGAGGGAGGAGAGTCTTGGGTTGTTTTCTCTGATTGTCCGCATGGAGCCCAATGTCTGTTGGCCCATGCCATATTTCCCTTTTGCCCTCATTGTAGGGTATCCCTTTGGCCTCCTTTAAAGCTGACAGGCACTGTGTCCTACCAGGGCAAGGAGAAGCCTTGCTAGATATTAACGGGCAGCTGGCATTATGAGTTAGTTTCAGAGGCAGTAGGGATGAAAGCTCTAGTGATCAAGGAATGGAATGTTCTGGATAGAGGGAGGTGAATTGACAGGTTACCTGTTAGCTGGATGATGAGTTAGCATAGGGCCACATGAGTCATTCAGTTCGGCTGCCAGGAATGAATCGGAAAGCTGCGGTGACTCTTGCCCAGTGACAGGAACTCTGGAAGCTTCAGTTCCCTCAGCTGTGAAATGGGCTGAACATACTATCTACCTCACAGGGCTGTAACTAGGCTTAAGGAGCTAATCCATGGGAAATAGTGCAGTGTCAGCACACAGAAAGCACTCAAGGAAGTTTATAATTATGTAACACTGTAGCCTCAATTGGAAATCAGGGAGAGGGTGGCCTGTGGAGGTGGAAAGGCCCTTTGGTAAACAGGGCAAAGGGAGGTCTGTTGAATGCAGGTAGTGAGGTGTATCAGATCACGCCGTAACATGGATGGATGGGGCACAACCATCAGGAAGTCCAACAGGATGCTCGGTAATCAGGAAGTGGATGTCAAAGCCTGTCCTCGGCAGGGACGCATGCATGGTGGGGGGTTGGGGGGTAACATGACACACCCTGAAAAGCAGGCCTCGGGACCTGACAGTCACGTCATCCCTATCCCTGTAACATGGGGCATGACTCTACCGTGGTGAGGAGTGGCCAGGAAGTCCAGGGGTCCATCCTGGGGCCAGGCCAGAGCAGGACCCCTGCAGGATGCAGCTAGAACAGAAAGAGCTGGTGGCAAGGCCAAATTCGGTGAGCCCGGTGAGCGCCAGGCCTGAGGTAGCTGAGATCATTCAAGGAGACCAAAGGGTAAGAGGAGGACTGGACCTGAGAGGGAAAATGCAGCACCAGGAGCTGGAGTGCCAAGGGGCAAAGTCCAGTGGGAGGCTGGGAAGCACTGGGCAACTCCTCACCAGCTGAAGGCCTGGGCCCCCAGGGGAATGCTCCATGGCTGTCCGTGGCGGGCTGTGCCTGAATCAGTTGGCCTAACTTTGTCAACCGTTCCAGGCTGTTTGAAGAGTCTGGGGAAACCTTCAAGGAAATATTTAAATGCAGTTTTTTGTTTCAGTGTCAAAATGAGTGCAAAAGACATGAGAAGAAGACGTAGTTTTAAAAATGTTGACCTTGTACCATTTATACTCAGTGGAAAAGTGGCATGTTTTTTACAGTGGGAAATCTGACTTCACAAACACAGCCAAAGAACCATCAGTTCCCTACCCGTTCTGCAGCTTCTATTATGTCTGTGAAGAAAATTTTCATGAAATTATTCTATTAAAATGGAAGAGTATTTTTATAGTCAAATAAACAGTTGTCATTTAAGTGGAGCACCCCATTACCTAACAGAGCCATGATTTCAGATTGTACTAAACATCAATTTTCACATATTTAAAACCAATATTTTATCAGCACTAACAAAAAGTGGAACAATTGTAGAAGAGTTTTCTTCCAAAGCCTCAATTTTTTTTTTCTTCTTTTTTTGGCCACACCTCGAGGTATGCAGAACTTCCCTGGGGTTGAACCCACGCCCCCTGCAGTGGAAGCGGGGAATCTTAACCACTGGACCACCAGTGAAGTCCCCCAAAGACTCTTAAGAATTAGCCAGTGGGAGACTTCCCTGGTGGTCCAGCGGTTAAGAATCCGCCTTGCAATGCAGCGGATGCAGGTTTGGTCCCTGGTTGGGGAACTAGGATCCCACATGCCGCAGGGCAACTAAGCCTGCGCGCCACAACTAGAGAGAAGCCCACGCGCTGCAATGAAAGATCCCGTGTGCTGCAACTAAGACCCGATGCAGCCAAAAAATAAATAATTAATTAGGGAAAAAAGAAAAGAATTAGCCAGTGGTATTGAGTGAAACGTTATCTCTTAGAAAGATTTCTCTAAATTCAAACAAAAAGTTGTTCCTATCATTACTAAAATTTTTTATGAAAACACTATAGTTAATGTGAAAGCCCCTGAACTTTACATTCTACTGTGGTAGTTAACTGAGTGATTACATAAATATTGTCATTGTTATGAGCCATAAAGAACATGCTACTGAGATTGCTGGCACATCTGCTCAAAGTATAAATACTGACTTTGGAGAAGCAAAACTTACAAAGTTACAGTAGGGTTTAGAAGAAAGAAAAACTTCTGAAATTTTGTAGTTCCTAGAAATGAAATTTCAGAAGACAATTGCTAAGGACAGTAGAGGCAAATCTTGAGACCATCTATTGTTTATTCTAATTCAATAGGGGGGAAAGCGCCCTGAATGGGATTATCTGAAAAAAGCATGAAGTCTTTTAAAAATCCCTCTTCCTTCTATATCATAGTGTGTCTCATCTTTCTTTATTTCTCAATGAGAACAGTAGTTAAACATTATCAGGAATGGTTGGATGGTCCTAAAAGTATTCATCACAAGAAAACAAAAATATTGGTCCTTTCACTTCTAGGGAAGTGAGATTGTTTTGTTGATTATCCATTTTGAGGGATCTGAAAAGTAATTGACCATTGAAATTGTAAAACCTCTCCTAAGAATTCAAATTAATTATTCAGAGTCAGGTCAAGAAATGTTTGAAAGTTTAAAGAAGAATAAATAATGGTTGAGCAGACTGAGTTCCTCAAACAAGTACATGCAGACATGAAAATTGCGGGAGATAATTATTAATAACAGCTTAGACAACTACCCACTAATCAATGTTCCTAACCTGTATGATCCTGTTGTAAAGTCCATTGAACCAAGTACTAAGTTTTTCTTGTTTAAGAGGAATACCCAATACCTAGAAGAGTGCTTAGAACTTAGTAGAGCCTCAATAAATATTCATGGAATTTTAAAAAATAGGTGAATAAAAAATCTAGGCAATTATAAACTCCAGGAAAAAATGGTGTGGCAGAAATTATCCGCAGTAGCCATCCCTCCTTCTTTGTTAATAGAACTCTGACTTCGTTTAAGTATAGGTCAGTTTCATCTACTTCAGGAGTGTTGGGACTCCTCCTGTCCCCCAGAAGGAGAATACTGATTAGTCAAAGCCAATCATGGTAATTTATCCCCTTTGATGGTGACTGGTTTACAAATAAACACGTGACACAACACTGGTCAATGAGACCCAAGAAGAAGTCTGCTGTGAAGTTTCCAAGAAAGTTCTCACACTTAAGAAAAAGACAAGGAGACAGGACATCCTCTCTTCAATCCAATTGACGCTCTGTGATCCTTGCAGCTGCTGCAGCCCCCCTGTGACCATGACGAGACCAGCCAGAGGACCAAAGCCAACAATTAGCAGAAAGATGGAAAAGGCTTGGAACTTTGCTGCCACTGTTGAGTCAGTGGCTAAATTAAGCAACCCTGGAATTCCCTAGCTCTGGACTTCTTTTACAAGATGACAAACCTCACTATTGTTTAAGCCACGTTAAGTTGAGTCTTCTGCCACTTGTGGAAAAAAACAGCCCAACAGGCTTATGCTATTGGTTGGCTACTCATTCCTCATCTCCTTTTTCATTATAGAAAGTGAAAATGCTTTCCCAGCTTCCCTTGCAGCTGGGAGCTCATGCGACCTCGTTTTGACCCATGAGATATAAAGGGAAGTCCACTTGGAGTTCTGGGAAAGGAATTACCTCCCCTCCAAACAAAATAAAAGACAGAGGCATGGGAGGGGAATTTTCTTTCTCTTCCTGAATGACGCAGTTGGAGCTGTGTCAACCACCTTGTGGCTATTAGGAGCAAAACTGAATATGAAAACCAGGACACAGGATTGCAGAATGGAAAGAGGGAAGGGACTGGGTTCTGATGACACTGCCAAGCCTCTGAACCAGCCTTTGGCCTTCCTGCTTTACACACATTAAGAAAGTAAGAAAGAGACTTATGGTTTAAACCACTGTTTTGTTTTGTTTGTTTGTTTGTTTGGTTGGGGTTTTTTTGCCATGTGGCGTGGCTTGTGGGATCTTAGTTCCCCGGCCAGCGATGGAACCCATGTCCCCTACAGTGGAAGCGTGGAGTCTTAACCACTGGACCACCAGGGAAGTCTCTAGCCACTGTTGGTGAGATGGGCTTTCTGTTACTTGCAGCTTAGAGCATCCTTACTGATATAGCCACATTTATAGAGCTGTTGAGTCAGAAAGAAAGTGTGGCTGTGGAGCTCAATCTAGCTCAGCAGTGAATGTTTGCCTGGCCATAATAACAGAAATGCTGACTTGTTTTAACCAAAAAATGTAATATAGCCCTGTTGGGGGGAGCAGAGGGAGGGGGAAAATGGGATCAGGGTATCTGAAAAGGTCCAGTTTTCATCACCATGATGGGAAGTCCACAGATAATGTCTAAACTTAGAAAATAAAACATAGTGGTTTAAGTGTATTAACTAGTAATATGGAGAGATATATCAGGAGGAAGAGAGAAAAGGGCTGAAAATATCTGCTTTGGAAGAAAAGTGAAGGAAGTAGGGAAGCCTGGGGCAGGGTGATTGCCCTGATTTATTATGAGCCTTTCAGTTCTACTTGACTCTTTAAGAAATGAACACATATTCTCTGATAAAATCTTAATTTCAAATCAAATAATATCCAAAAATGTTAGATTTGGAGACAAATTTTACTACTTAAACCATGCCAAAGAGAAATAAACTAACAAAATGAGTGACTACATGAGAGGTTACTCATGTAGTATCATTTAATAATTACAAAAATGGATGGAAGTCACAAAGACAAGGCTGTTAGGGATGTATGGTGATGCGTATTTGTAATGAACATAGGAAATGTGAAGACAAAGCCTACACTTTTGACTTCCAGTTCAAGGCATCAATTTATCGGTTTACAGATACTAGTTTTATGCATATCACATGCTCAGTCTTATATTTGAATCTCTTTGAATCCCTGCAATGAAAACACTCAACATCACAGCTGGGGAGCCAAGAGTAACCAACATAGAACAGCATAAGAAAAGAGTCAAGAGGAGTTGATAAATGAGCATTGGTATGGTCAGGCATGGCCCTCTGGGCAATGTGGGTTTGACCTGGGCTGTAAAGAATGAATGGTGCTTCTGGAGGTAGCAAGGAGGAGGGTGGGGTTCCAGGTAAAATAGATAAGACAAACAAAGTCATTAAGGTAGCAAAGATCCTTAACGTATAAAGAGCTCTTCTAATTTAAGGAAAAGAAAAAGACCAGAAACCCAGGGGTAAAAGGGGCACAGGATATAAGCAGATATCATTCACCAAAAAAAACAAAGAAATGTAAATGGATCTTAAATATGTGAAAAGATTTCCAGACATAGAAAGAGAAAAATCCAATAAATTCCATTTTCATCTCTCACATTTTACAAAGATGAAGAAGTTTGATAATTCAGTGTGTGGCAGGCAGAATTCTAAGGTGGTCACCCAAATCCCCACCCCATGGTATACCATCACTTTCTCCCAGTTCTTCACTCATGTACTAATCTAGGTGTTGCTGTGAAGGAATTTTGCAGATGTGATAATGTTCCCAAATCAGGTGACTTTAGGATAATCTGGGTGGCATGATTTAATCACATGAGTCCTTTAAATCTAGGTATAGAGGTCAGAGACAGGGAAGGCAGAGATCCAAAGCACAAGAAGGATTTGATTAGCTGTTGTTCACTTGAAGATGGAGGGGGCCATGTGGCAAGGACTGTGGGCAGTCTTTAGGAGCTGAGAGTGGCCCCCAGCTGACAGCCAGCAGAGGCAGACCTCAGTCCTACAACCATAAGGAACTGAATTCCGCCAACAACAAAAACAAGCTTGGAAGCAGATATTTCACCAGAGCCTCCGGACAAGAACTCAGCCCTGCTAACACCTTATTTTTAACCTTGTGAGACCCTGAGCAGAGAACCCAGCCATGCCATGCCAGACTTCTGAACTACAGAACTGTGAGCTAATAAATGGGTGGGGTTTTAAGCCACTGAGTTTGTGGTAATTTATTACACAGCCATAGAAAACTAATATGCTGTGTTTAAAAGGGCGTGGAGAAACTGGCTTATTCATTTATTGCTGGCCAGCATGTAAATAAGCATAACCTCTATGCAGGGCAAGTTGACAATATCTATGAAAATTAAAGTTGCTCGGGGCTTCCCTGGTGGCGCAGTGGTTGACAGTCCGCCTGCCGATGCAGGGGACACGGGTTCGTGCCCCGGTCCGGGAAGATCCCACATGCCGTGGAGCGGCTGGGTCTGTGAGCCATGGCCGCTGAGCCTGCGGGTCCGGAGCCTGTGCTCCGCAATGGGAGAGGCCACAACAGGGAGAGACCCGCGTACCGCAAAAAAAAAGTTAAAGTTGCTCATCCGTTTGACCCAGTAACTCCACCTTTAAAGACTCATCCTACGGGTATATCCACACGTGTACAAGATGATCGACAAACAACAACATCAAACAACAACATACACTGCAGTGTTGTTTGTAACAGCAAAAGACCATCTGCCGCCTAAATATCTAATCGATGGCAGGCTAGCCAAATACATGATGGTATGGCCTCCAAAATGAGACCACTCCAGATACACCGATGTAGAAACATCTCCAGGAATTATTGTTAGGTAAAAATGTAAGGTTTAGGTGGTGTATAGAATCCTACTATTTATATGGGGCTCCAAAAATAGATACAATCAGATATGTTGGTAAATGCACAGGATATTTATGGAAGATACACAAGAAACCTGTCCCAAGAACACTTTGGGGAGTGGACCAAGTGACAAGAGGACAGAGGAGGAAGATCGTTCCCAGGTTACCTCTGTTCTCTTGTGTGTATTACCTGTTCAGAAAAATAAATACAAACAAAAGAACAAGGTTAGCTCTGCCCTTGTGGGTACTTGAAGAGAAGGAAACTATATTTCATTTGTTTCTCCTTCCTCCTTCAAAGGGAGGAAGAAGGAAAGAAGGGCAGGAGACAGGGGGAGGGAGGAAGTGAGGAAAGGAAAAGTAGCAGGAGAAACGGAAGGAGAAACTTCCCCTCTGTTCAACTGGCTACTTTTACTTGGTATGAGCGTTATGGTTCATCTTCAGGTACAGGTCCACTTGCAATTGGGCACAGAGACGTCCCCTGTGAGAACAGCGCCTGCCATTTCTTTGTGCTGGCTGTGCACCCTCCTGGCTCCCAGTAGCTGCGCCATAAATATTTCCTGCAGGACGAAGCGATTGACTAATGGCTGCTTTATCCACATTCTTTCCCTCGAAACAGTAGGGTGGAAATGTGCTTTTGTTCTTACGTTTGTGAAAGATTTCTAAACTTTTGCTAAAAAGTTGGCATTTCAATATGAGCTGTTGTCTCTTTTTGCCAGCGGGCGCCAGTTGGGAGGAGAAGACTGGGTTGGGGGGCTTGCTTATGGTGACCCAATTTTGAAATTGAGAAAGGACTTGATGGCAAATGGAATAGGGCAGAGAGGGACCCCGCAGACTCAGAGCCCACCCCAGCCCTGGCTGCAAGGACGATCACTGGACAGCTCTCACATGTGCGTACCCTGCATCCTGGTCCTTCTGAACTATTTCCAGTTCTCCACGATTTCCTACACACCTATCCCTTTCCACTTGTTGGCCCCTCTGCCTGGAAAACAACCCTTTCTCCTTCTTTGCCTGACCAACTCAGGCTTCTCACCAGACTTGGTTCAAGGCTTTCTGTTTGATGAAACTGTCATGACCCACCCCATCTGGATTAGGAGCCCCTCCTCTGTGTTCCCATAACCCCCCGACACTGTTCACATCCCTGTCTTAGTTTGTGCTCCCCCCAAAGCAAGCCAAGAGACATTGAGACAAGGATTTTGGGTGCAGGTTGTTATTTGAGAGGTGACCCCAGGAATCACCAGTGAAAGAGTGGGGAAAGTGAGACAGAGGGAAGCCAATAAAGGATAAGTTTATGAGTTGATTATCACTGAGAGCAACCAGGCTGAATTCCGCTGGGGATCGTCTGATTTGGGGGAGGGGGCGGGAAACATGCCTCAAATCTGTCCCAGTGGAGGATAAGGCTGGGGCATTTCTTCACCAACTCCCATTCCCCTTTGGTAAACACTCTCTCCCTACAATTCCCAGTTGCCCCTCCAGGTTCTCAAACTGAGAAGCTGAGAGAGGCAGGCCCTGAGGTAGAAAGCAGTTACCTGCCTAGCACAGCTGCCAGTGAGCTCAGGAGGCCCCCAGGAGACAGCATCTGTACCACCTAGCATAACACTTTCACATGGAATGGAAGGGTACATTTGTTGTTGTTGTTGTTTAATATTTATTTATTTGGCTGCATCGGGTCTTAGTTGTGGCATGCGGGCTCTTTCGTTGCGGCACATGGGCTCTAGAGTGCATGGGCTCAGTAGTTGCCATGCCGAGGGCTCTCTAGTTGTGGTGCTCGGGCTCTAGAGCGCGCAGGCTTAGTTGCCCCACAGCATGTGGGATGTTAATTCCCCGACCAGGGATCGGACCTGTGCCCCCTGCAGTGGAAGCGCAGAATCTTAACCACTGGACCACCAGGGAAGCCCAGGATACATTTGTTTTTATTTGCTCCCTCCCTGCTCCCATAGACTATATGTTTCATCTCTGCATCCTCAGCTTCAAGCAGTATATTGGCACACATTTTGTGCTCAAAAACTATTTACTGAATGAATGAATGAACAAGCTTGGAGTTTATGTTACTGACTACTGAGTGAGAAGACTGATTTTTAAAAATATTTTTTAACTAGTTTATTTATTTAGGCTGCGCCAGGTCTTAGTTGCAGCATGCGGGATCTTCGCTGCGGCATGTTTAGTTGAGGCATGTTTAGTTGTGGCCTGCGGGCTTCTTAGTTGCGGCATGCATGCGGGATCTAGCTCCCAGACCAAGGATCGAACCCGAGCCCCCTGCATTGAGAGCATGGATTCTTACCCACTGGACCACCAGGGAAGTCTGAGAAGACTGATTTTTGAGGTTCCAGGGTCAAACTACAGTGGTGAATGCCAGAATGAATTGTCTACTTTAATAATTCGAGAGAACAGCTTTCACATATAAAAGTTGGCAGAAAACACAGGAGTTTCAAATCATAAAAATCTCAAAACCACTTGGCAAACAGGGCTATGCTGTATCCATGTTGTGCCATGAGGATGAATTATCGCATAAACGGTTGTCATTTCTATAATTTCTCAAAGCATCCGAGAGCCTCAGAAAATGAATCCCCACTCTTCCCTTCTCAACCAGGGCTTTGAAAAGCCATCCCCAAACTTCCCTCTGAGTCCAAATAGAGGCGCTCTTTCTTTTTAGTTTCCTTTTCCAGTTCAAGTGCTATGGAAAGTAACCACGGCACAGCTAAAATGACCCCGGGCAGGAAGAACAAGAAGGGGCAAGTCATGTGGAAATCGGGGGTTGTGTGTACAGCCACTGCCGTCCTCAGAGAGTTGCCCAACACACCCTCCTGGCCCAGTTCGGGGATCTGGACCAGGCAGGCCTGGCCACAGAAGTGACCTACCCACCTGCCCTTGGGCACTCCCACAGCCTCTGCCATGCTGGCACTGGGATGGGGCCACCCTGCCCAGGTTGCCATGGAAGTAGACGGGGACTGAGTTGATCCCATGACCTCTGGCCTGGAGCCAGGACCCAGGCTCCCCGCTTACAGGGAGTACTCCCCTGGGCTGTCAAAGGCCCTGACTCATCTGTCCTGGCTCCAGTAGGTGTGGCCTCAGCAGGGCCTCTACCAGTAGGGGCCTGGGTGGCCTCCAGGATGCTTTCCTGTCAGCCTGGGATCCAACAAGAGCACTCTGGTTCCCCCAGAAAAGTACACTCAAGGAAGGCCTGGACAATTCAGCCCGCCCACACTAAAATGTAAGGCAAGCATGACTATGAGAAGGATGCAGGGAATGCAACTCTTTCCACAGAGATCAGCCTCACTTGGCCGCCCAGTGCAGTGGGGGGGCCCTGAGCACTCATGGAACTGAAGCCCTGGCCGTCTCTGGCCTCTTTGACACAGTACTTTTCCAGCTTTCCTGCTACACTGCTGGCCTCTTCGGTGACTGTCTTTCGTCCTCCCCTTAGCTGGGGGTGCTTCCAGCCTTCTGTCCTCATCTTCCCTAATTTATGCGTCTCCCCGCCCTGTTCGTCAGTGAGCTCACCAAGCTTGTTTGCAAGGATCACTTTCTGAGAGCTCAAACTGTAATTGACCTTTGCACCACTCTCTATTTCCCAGGGCAGAACTTTCTAGGGGCTCAATGGATGTGGACTCCTAAATTTCTACCTATAGCCTGACTCCCTCTTCTTAGCCTGAATCCAGCCAGAACAGAAATTTCTGTCCAGGCCATGCAGCACCATGGGACACTCCTGGATGGCTACGGCCCTGCCCTTCTATCTCACCATGCTGCACCTCCAAGACTTCCCCATGTGACCTCCAGTCTCCTCTTAAGGTACCAAAGGTGAATCTGGTCAAAGGCCTCCTGCTTCTGGCTTCCCTTTCAATGTCTCCAACTTTCCACCCTTTCCTGGCCAGAAGCCCAGAAAAGTGACCTCGGGACCCACTGCCACACCTCTCCTGGCCCTGCCTCTATGTTTCTTCCCACAATTCCTGGTGACCAGAAGGGACAAAGGCTGGGTTTTCACTTCCTCTAAATCATATCCTCCTCCTCAAAGACAAGTCCCGTGGCCCCATCGATGGTAGAAGGGGTACTGTCTGTCGATCCTGGAAGAAATACTGTGATCTAAGTTCTCCAAGAAATTCTCTCCGATTCTCGCAAGAAACTTAGGAAAACGTTCCTCACTCCCAAGCAAATGGCTCCTCAGGCTGCCCAGGGAGAAGGTGGCCTGTAGAAATGCAAGACAGAAAAGCCCATTTCGAATTCCCCAGTGTTCCCTGTTTCAAGTGGATTTTCCCAGTTACACCTCATGACAACCTATGTGGCAGTTACTATTATTTGAATTTTACTGTTGGAAATATTAAAGCACAGAGAGGTCATGTGAGTTGCCCAAGTCACACAGCCAATAGTGGCAGAGCTGAGATTTAAACCAGGTCCTGGTCTCACTCGGGAAACAGCTGTGGGTCCATGATTGTATAGCGTTCCCTCTGATTCTTTTTCTTCATTCTCCATTAGCCAACCTCATTCTAATTTCCCCTTTAAACTCTGACTTTGCTCTTTCCTCTGCAGTCCCCCATCAAGCCCCAGGCCTAGAACCCCACCATTTCATTTCTTGATTCCTGCCCCAGCTTCTCAGTTGGCCTTTTACTGCCACTCCTTGCTTACAGTACATTTTTACACAAAAGCCAGGCTATTCCTCCTAAAACCTGCTTTCTTCACATCATTATAATCATCTCTGGGTCCACATCTTCAGCTGCAATGCATCCTGGCATTCAGGGAGGACCTCAGCCCACTCCTGCAAAACTGCCTTCCCCAACTTCCCCAATTTGACCGTCCGGTCAGTCTGCGCAGACCCCCAATCACTCCCAGCACATGCCATGCACATTCCCAGGCCCAGTCTCCCACCTAGAATGCATCCTTCTGTCTGCATAATCCTGTCTCTCCTCTAAGGCTCTGCTCAGTTCTCCCACCCCTCCCAGGCCACCCTGACCCACAACGGTCCTCTCTCTCCACAACTGTACTCTTCTCTAAGACCACACATTTTGACCCTGAATTGTCCCCTAAGAGACCCCTATGTTTCCCCAGTGTGACTGTGAGCTCCTCAGGGATGTGAGTGATGTTGAAACAGGAGGGAAGGGGGCAGGGCATAACCTTTAAAACAATGACATAGCCATAGGACATGACAAAAACTGATTAGAACCAACTAGAACCAAGATGGCAGAAGATTCAACTTCCAGTGGACCTTGAGCCTCATTATACGCTCATTGTAATGCATTAGCATATGCTAAATAACACACCCACAGGCGCCATGACAGTTCCGAGGCCGACCATAAAAGGCCAAAAACTGGGCAGTAGCCCAATTCCTGGAAATCCCCGCCCCTTCCTCCAAATAGTTGGAATAATCCCCCCACTCATTAGCCTGTGAAATTACCCAGCCCATAAAAACTAACCACCCCATATTTCAGGGCCTCTCGCCTTCTGAGATGGCCCACACTCGGTGTGTGGGGTGTGTTTATCCCAAGGCCGTTCTTGCCTTTTGAGAGGGACTGCATTCTGTCTATGGAATGTGTATATCTCTAAATAAATCCACTTCTTACCTATCACTGTGTCTCTCACTGAATTCTTTCTGTAAGGAGACATCAAGAACCTGAGTTTCATTAAGTCCTGAGACCAGGTGTGTGATCTCAATTAAAAGATAGCAGGGAGTGAGGGGGAACTTCCCTGGGGGAGCAGTGGTTAACAATCTGCCTGCCAATGCAGGGGACACGGGTTCAAGCCCTGGTCCAGGAAGATCCCACATGCCGCGGAGCAACTAAGCCCGTGTGCCACAACTACTGAGGCAGCACTCTAGAGCCCACGAGCCACAACTACTGAAGCCCCGCGCACCTAGAGCCCATGCTCCACAACAAGAGAAGCCACCGCAGTGAGAAGCCCTCGCACCACAACGAAGAGTAGCCCCCACTCGCCGCAACTAGAGAAAGCCCGCGTGCAGCAACGAAGACCCAATGCAGCCAAAAAAAAAAAGATAGTGGGGGGAATTCCCTGGTGGTCCAGTGGTTAGGACGCCTTGCTGTCACTGCCAAGGGCCTGGGTTCAATCCCTGGTCGGGGAACTAAGAGCCCACAAGCCGTGCAGCGTGGCCAAAAAAAGGCAGTGGGTTCAAGTCCCAATCTGGGTTTTGGCTGGGTTCAAGTCCCAGTCTGAACTGTGCGGTTTCAGCGTCATACATTTCCTTGTAAACCACTCTCTCCCCAACGTTTAGGGTAGTTTACTAAAAAGGCAGCTGGCCAGCTCCCACCTCAGACTTGCTAAAGCAGAATCTCTGAAGGTAGGCCCAGGTGTATGTGTTTTTTTGGTAATAGCTTAACTGGGATCTAGTTTACATACCATAAAATTCACCCTTTTTTCTCTTCCAGCTTTAGTGAGATACGGTTGACATACAGCACTGTATAAGTTTAAGGTCTATAGCATAAGTTTATGGCTTACATAAGTTTAGTGAATAAGTTTAAGTGAACTTAAAGTAAACAATAAATTTAGTGAACATCCATCATCTCATAAAGATACAAAGAAAAAGAAAAAAATTTTTTTCCTTGTGATGAGAAAATTCACCCTTTTAAAGTATACAAGTCAGTGGTTTTCAGTATATTCACAGTTTTGCAAGTATCACCACTAGCTAATTTTAGAACATTTTCATCACCCACAAAGGAAATTCCATACCCATTAGTAGTCACTGCCATCCTCCACCTTCCTCCAGCCCCTGGCAACCACTAAGCCACTTTCTGTCTCTATGGATTTGCTTAATCTGGAAATTTCCTTTAAATAAAATCATATGATATGTGGTCCTCTGTGACTGGCTTCTGCACTCAGCATGTTCTTAAGGCGCATCCATGTTGTAGCAGGTGTTAGTACTTCATTCCTTTAAATTGCTGGATGATAGTCCACTGTAGCGATAGACCACGTTTTGTTTCCATTTATCTTTTGCTGGATATTTGGGCTGTTTCCACTTTCTTTTTTTTTTTTTTTTTTTTTTTTTGCGGTACGTGGGCCTCTCACTGTTGTGGCCTCTCCCGTTGCGGAGCACAGGCTCCGGACGCGCAGGCTCAGCGGCCATGGCTCACGGGCCCAGCCACTCCGCGGCATGTGGGATCTTCCCAGGGAAGCCCTGTTTCCACTTTTTGACTACAGTATTATGAATAATGCTGCTGTGAACATTCGTGTACAAATTTTTGTGTGTACATAAGTTTTCACTTCTTGTGGGTAGATACCTAGTAGTAGAATTGCTGGGTCGTGGGATAACTCTCTGTTTAACCTTTTGAGGAACCACCAAAGTGTTTTCCCCAGCAACTGCACCAGAGAACAATCCCACCAGCAATGAATGAGGGTTCCAGTTTCTCCACATCCTTGCCGTATGTATTTTTAACATGCTCCACAGGTATGACACAGTTTGAGCATCCCTGTGCTAAATTCTGGAAGCCCTTGCTTGTGCACGTCCTGAGAATTAGCTGGGACTACTCTGAGGTGTTGGGTGACCCTGGGTTGGATGACCTTCTGAGACAGGGGGGAATAGGGCAGGACACAACCTTTAAGAGAATGACATAACCGTTTAGGATACGACATAAACTGGTTAGAACCGGCTAGGTCCAAAATGGTGGAAGATTCAACTTCCAGTGGACTTTGAGCCTCATTATACCCTCATTGTAATACATTAGCATATGCTGAATGACACACCCACAGGCGCCGTGACAGTTCCGAGGCTGATCATAAAAGGCCAAAAAGTGGGTGGTGGCCAAATCCTGGAAATCCCCACCACTTCCCCCAAATAGTTGGAATAATCCACTCATTAGCCTATGAAATTACACAGCCCATAAAAACTAACCACCTCGAGCTTCCCCGGTGGCGCAGTGGTTGAGAGTCCGCCTGCCGATGCAGGGGACACGGGTTCGTGCCCCGGTCCGGAAGGATCCCACATGCCGCGGAGCGGCTGGGCCCGTGAGCCATGGCCGCTGAGCCTGTGCGACCGGAGCCTGTGCTCCGCAACGGGAGAGGCCACAACAGTGAGAGGCCCGCGTACCGCAAAAACAAACAAACAAACAAACAAAAACTAACCACCTCCACAACCCCCAGGCCTCTCCCTTTCCAAGATGGCCCACACGCTGTCTATGGAATGAGTACGTATCTCTCTCAATAAATCTACTTACCTATCACTTTGCCTCTCGCTGAATTCCTCCTGTGCGGAGACCTAAAGAATCTGAACTTCATTAAGTCCTGAGATGAGGTGTGAGGTTTCAGCTGGGAGACTGTGGGTTCGAGTCCCCCACTAAGCCAGAGACTGTGGGTTCGAATCCCAATCTGGGGTGTGCGGTTTCACTTCCAAGTGCGGATGGTGGAAATGGCGAGACTATGAGCGTGAGCATTGCAGCCCAGGTGCTAAAACTAAAGGCCCAAGAAACTGAGTGCTTAGAGATATTTAGGAGGAAGTAGCTGGGCTAGGGGGAGGGCCTGAGACCAAGCCAGTTCCCGACTCAGCCTTTGAGTTGCTGTTTGTGTGTGATTGGGTCACTTAGCCTCCTGGGAGGCCTCTATTATGTAAAAAAAAAAAAAAAAAAAAAAAACGAGGATGGTATCTGCTCCCCATCCCCACCCCCACCCCAAGAAGGACGCTGTAAGGTTAAATTAGGTTAATCGAAAGCATACGGGGGGCTTCCCTGGTGGCCCAGTGGTTAAGAATCCACCTGCCAATACTACAGGACACGGGTTCGAGCCCTGGTCCGGGAAGATCCCACATGCCACGGAGCAACTAAGCCCGTGTGCCACAGCTACTGAGTCTGCTCCAGAGCCCACGAGCCACAACTACTGAAGCCCATGCGCGCCTAGAGCCCGTGCTCCGCAACAAGGGAAGCCACAGCAATAAGAAGCCCGCGCACCTCAACGAAGAGTAGCCCCCGCTCGCCGCAGCTAGAGAAAGCCCGCGCGCAGCAACGAAGACCCAACGCAGCCAAGAATTTTAAAAATATATAATTTTTTTGAAAAAATGAAAAAAGAAAGCATATGGTGCAAGTTCTGGGTCACTCCTTTGCGTGATTATGCTATTATCTCCGTTTTGTCCTCAGGTGGGAACGCGAGGGCGTGGTCGATGAGCCAGGCAACGCCACAATTTTCTGGACTGATCTAGCTGTTCTGATTCCTTCCCAGTGCCACAGCCATGGTTTAAATCCCCGCCCCCGGGGCTTTAAAGGACTAAAATAAACAGGAAGTTTCCATTTCACCTCGACCTCTCTGAGGCTTGGGCGGCGTGTGACTTTTGCTGTCCAGTTCCTTATCTCTCTGGAAGGACCCGTCATGCTGAGCTGTGGCTCCTTTGTACTCACAGCAAAGCGTCATCTTTTTTGTTTGTTTTGGGGTTGTTTTGTTTTGCTTGTTTTTTTGCCTGTATAACTTCCTGTCCAGAAGTGATTCTAGTCACACACACACACACACACACACACACACACACACACACGCTTTTACAACATCGAGAGGACATGTGCTGAAATCACAGGGTTAGAATTCATAGCAAAGCCCCCCAGCCCAGATCTTGCTGCAAATCCAGACGAAGCTATTTGTGTGGGACGCGGACAGTCGCTACTCAGAAGCTCAGTTCCTGGCAACAGGAAGAGTGAAACCTTAGTCCCTGGAACAACTGAAGGCTGTTTTCTTGCCTTGCGGGGACAGACTCCCTGTGAGGTAGGTCAGAGTCCGTTGAGACCCAGCTTTTCTTTGCCCCTGGGCTTGTCATCGAGTCCCAGGCAGGACTGAGCGAGGGTCACCGCGTGTCAAAGGGCGGAGGAAGGGGTGGGTTTTGTTTCGTCTCTGCCGTGTAAAGGACAGCAGATCCCTGCAATGGGTCTACGTGGAAATAGTCATTGAGAATAAACAGCTGTTCACAGCTGACAGCCATCACTGATCAGCCTCCCTTCTCCTGCTTCCTGGAATTGTATTCCTTGGCTGGGAGATGAGCAGATGGTGTAAGTTCCTTTGCGGCTATGGAATGAAGGCTTTCCCCCACCCCTTTTTAAATAGAAAAACAAATGGATTCCACATGGGCTGCTGCCCAAGTCTTTGCTAAATTTTATGGAGCCTTTGTATGTTTCTCATGTCGCCTCATCATCTGGATCTCAGTCATAAATAAATAAGCCCATCGGAACGTCTCTCGCAGAAGCCAGTGAGAGTGGAGCTAAAGGGGACTCTGCCCTGAGGGAAAAGCAGCTGAGCCCTTTGCCCTGTGCCTACTCGGCAATCTTCTAGCTTTTGGAAAACAGAGTTCCAGTCCCAGGAGGGGGTGGGGGAACTCTGTTCATGACTGGAAGAGTCAAGACAGCTTCTCCTAAGTAGGCTGAGAAAATTCCCAGAGCTCTGAGGAAGAGCGAGCAAGGTCACCCCTGAGGAACAGAGGCCACGCAGGTGCTCGGGCTATGTCCCCAGGGCCATGTCCTAGGGATAGAGGCTGTTTGAGATAAGGCTTTGAACTGAAGGGAGACATCCACGGGAGAGCTCGTGATGTACCTTCTACTCGCTCTAGCTTAAGGCCAGCCCTCCAATCTCATCCAGCCCCAGGCCAGGATTGGGGGACATTGAGAATTTGAACTCTGAATGCACCCACACTGACCTTCCAGAAGCTTCAGCTGGAGTCACGTTCCAGACCTCGCTCCTTTGCAGCATCAGTGGATTGGAGCTGCCTTGTTCCTCACCAGGCACCCTGCCCACCCAGTTTGACGGGTTGGGGGCCACTGCGTCCCTGGGGGGCAGTTTCTAGCCTGGCACTAGCACCCTCACACCTGGCACTGACAACCCTCAGACTCCAGGGCATCGTCCAGAATGTTGATGATTGGGAGATGGCTCTGGAAAATGACCAAAGTTTAAAAATAACTAAACAGTGCCTCCCAACCCACCACTCTGACTCCCTGCCTGGCTGTGTGGAAAGGGGGACAGAGCCTCCTTTTCCAGGTACTCAGTTCATTGGCTAATGATGCAAGGTCAAGATGGAGGGCCTCTCAGCCATCCCTCCGCCATGAGATTGATGAAATAAACTACACAGAAGGGCTTCCCTGGTGGCGCAGTGGTTGAGAGTCCGCCTGCCGATGTAGGGGACGCGGGTTCGTGCCCTGGTCCGGGAAGATCCCACATGCCGTGGAGCGGCTGGGCCCGTGAGCCCTGGCCGCTAAGCCTGCGCGTCCGGAGCCTGCGCTCCGCAACGGGAGAGGCCACAGCAGTGAGAGGCCCGCGTACCGCAAAGAAAAAAAAAAAAAAACTAAACAGAAAAAAAAGCTCTCTGCATAGCTGAGAAACAAAACCATG
Source organism: Orcinus orca (assembly GCF_937001465.1). NCBI lineage: Eukaryota > Metazoa > Chordata > Mammalia > Artiodactyla > Delphinidae > Orcinus > Orcinus orca. Next base: position 37,453,295 of record NC_064580.1, on the reverse strand, counting down.
ATGTGAAAGTGAAAGTGAAAATACAAATGACAAAGTGTTAAAAAAAAATTGGCTACTCTTATAACAAAGAACTAATCTTCCTAATATAGAGAGCTTCTACAAATCCATAAGAAATAGACCACTAACACAAAAGAAAAATAAGCAAGAGATATTTGTAGATAATTCACAGAAGAAGAAATGCAAATAGCCCTTAAACATACGGGAAGGTGTTTAAGGTCACTCAGAAGAGAACTATTCATTAAAACCATACAGGTAAAAAATAGAATCGGTCACACTGGCCAAAATACAAGTTTGTCACTGTGTTCACAGACAAAGCTATGGGAAAAGAAGCTCTCTGATGCATTGCTGGTGGAAGTGCAAATTGATTCAACTCCTGTGGGGAACAACTTGTTCACATGTACCCAAATTTCCAATTTCCATATGTGTACAAAGTTAATCACTGGTAATAGCAAATGATGGAAAACTACCTATGTGGTCATCAATAGGAGGATAGTTGGATAATTATGGTATAGCCACGCAATAGAATATTCTGATTATACAAATGTAAAGAAGAATGGACTCTTTCTGTGTACTGATATGTAAAAATCTCCAGTATATATTGTACAGTAGGAAAAAGGTATGGAACAATGTTTATAGTGTTCTTTCATGTAAACTGAGGAGAAAGTATATTCATACATTGCTACTTTTGTATATGGACACTCTGTAAGGATATACAAGTAACTAATATGTGGTTACGAGTTGGGATGGGGCAGGTGGAAATAAAACTTCACTATAACTTCATATATCACATGAAATAAGTGAATGTATTATCTACATAAAACATTAAATAATTAAAAGAGATGATAGCCGAGGCCATAAAGATGGATGAAAGCACTTAGGGAGAGACTGGAGACAGAGAGGCTGATTAATGACTGCACCCTGGGGCCCTCCCCAGGTAAGTGTGAGCTTGTGGGAACCTTAGGACAAAAGGGTCAACGAGACAGCGCTCAGTGTCAGCGCTGGCTGCTGAAAGGCCTAGTAAGATGAGGAAGAATAGGCGACTGTGACTTCAATAAGAGCCACTTCAGTGGAATGATGGAGAAGAAAAGCTGATTAGAGTAAAAGAAAAATACAAGAGGTAAGGAAGCAGTTGCAGTGAATTTGAGGTTTTGTGGAGACAGGCTGGGGTGGGGGGGAGAAAAATGGAGTAGCAAGCAGGAGAGGGACATGAGATCAAGAGAGGGCTTTGAGATGGGAGATAATAAAGGAATGATCTGGGAGAGAGGGCAATATGGATGATGCACTAATAGATGAGAGAGTACCACAGCACTAGGTTCTTGGGAAAGGCACGAATAGAAGATTGGGCCTTAAACAGGAACCCTCCATGCTTCCTCACTAGGAAGTAATGGAAAACATGTGAGAGGAGAAAAAGCATGATAGGGCCAGGGGTGATGATGCTAGTTCCTTTCTTAAGCTTTTTTTTTTTTTTTTTTTTGCTGTACGGGGGCCTCTCACTGTTGTGGCCTCTCCCGTTGCGGAGCACAGGCTCCAGACGCGCAGGCTCAGCGGCCATGGCTCACGGGCCCAGCCGCTCCGCGGCATGTGGGATCTTCCCGGACTGGGGCACGAACCCGTGTCCCCTGCATCGGCAGGCGGACTCTCAACCACTGCACCACCAGGGAAGCCCTCTTAAGCTTTCTAAACGGGGCTGTTACCCAAACATAACCTTATCTTCTGGTACTACACACCTTTAAAAACACCTTTATTTTGGCTGCTTGATCATTAAAACATAGTAAGCCTGTAGCTATGTCCACCTTATTGACGCTACCATTCAAAACAAATCACATCAGTTGTTTGATCTCCCCTAGTATATAACACATTCATAGGAACCATCCAGGACTGAGCCTCTGGAAAGCCACAAGACAGGAAGATAAACCCAACTTCCCGCTAGAGATAAAATCTGAAGAGTTGTATCCCACCCAATTCCTAAGCAGGAAATGAATAAGATTACTTGAGTTGCTGTGCTGACAAATTTTAGGAAAAATTTTTTTAATTCTTAAAAAGTAATTTTTATTATCATCATTAAATCTAAATTCCTGTCCTCAAGATATTCCTTCTTGTTTGGTAAGAAACCAAAACAATACACTAAAAAAAAAAATAGTGCTAAGTTTCATTTTATATATTTATACCTTATCTCTAAAATTTGGAGGCAACTTATAAATTTCCATGCAAGAAAATGAAAAAAAGTTGGAAAAGAAAAAATGAGTAGGTGAAGATTCAACCAGGGATATCGTCAGTAAATGCCATAGACCTGGGGCTCGGTGGGGTCGGGGGGAGGTGGCAAGTGAAATCATGTACAGCTTCCACAGTGTTCAGAAGAGAAAAACATGTTTCTTAGAAGCAAAGCCTATTTGTTTTACACTAATACCAAGATAAATTTATCCCACAGGTCCTCTTACAAGATAAACTGTTAACACTGTAGATCTCTTTGAAATCTACAGAATGAACAAGAGTGTGAATTGCACATGGCAGCTTCTGTGCCCCTTGTGAAAGAGAAGGCTCTGCCTGAGTGTATGCCAGCAAAAGAACTCCTACGGGAAGTCTCCACAGTACATTGCAAGGACACAGTTCCTTGATGAAAACTGCCATTAAAATTTTGTGTTATTAAAATTCTGGAACACTATGGTAATTAAGTTCGAAGCATGCTGAGAATTAATATTCAAGGAAGACTCCAAAGTACTCTCAAAATAATGAGTTTTAAGAAGATGAAACTGAAAAGGTGTAAGGTTTCTTCCAAGTTTGGGATTAGCTGAATGTTGCAATTTCTGCACAGGCAGTTACTAACTTACTTAATTGGCTATTGGGAGACCTCTGTCTCTCTGCTGACCCTTCCAGGAGGTGCTTACTGGCTCAGAAAAGGAATGACTGCATGAAATTTACACTTGCATTTTTATGGTTATCTTCAACAGGAGGGTTGGTCTGAAATACCCAGGCTGCCATGACTAGCAGCTGGACTCCTTAATATTCCTGCATGAACTTTCTCCACAAAATGTGGCATTTCATGGAGACACTTGCACCATGGACATGCTCCAAAAGAGAAGCATGATCCTAGGATGAATTAATGGGAGTGTTCCATGTGAAAAGTACCAGATAATCTCCCTGTTGGCTGGATATAAGTTTTAGCACTAATTCAAAAAGATACATGCACCCGGATGTTCATAGCAGCATTATTTACAACTGCCAAGATAAGGAAGCAACCTAAGTGTCCATTAAGATGAATGGACAAAGAAGATGTGGTACATATATACAATGGAATACTACTCAGCCATAAAAAAGAATGAAATTTTGCCATTTGCAACAACATGGATGGACTTGGAGGGCACTATGCTAAGTGAAATTAGTCAGAGAGAGAAAGACAAATAGTGTATGATATCACTAATAGGTAGAATCTAAAAAATAAAACAAACTAGTGAATATAACAAAAAAGAAACAGACTCACAGATATAGAAAACAAACTAGTGGTTACCAGTGGGGAGAGGGAGGAGGGGGCAAGATAGGGGTAGGGGATTAAGAGGAACAAACTACCCTGTATAAAATAAATAAGCTACAAGGATATATTGTACAACACAGCCAATATTTTATAATAACTATAAATGGAATAGAACCTTTAAAAAGTGTGAATCACTGTTGTACACCTAAAACATATAATACTGTACATCAATTATACCTCAATTCAAAATACATATTATATATATGTTTTCAACATAGTAAAGATGTCAGTTCTCTCCCAAATTGATCTATAAGTTCAGGACAATAACCATCAAAATCCCAGCAAAAATTTTTTGTAGATGTAGAAAAGCTTATTCTAAAATTAATATGGAAAGGCAAAAACTAGAATAGCTAAAACAGTTCTGAAAAAGAGCAAAATGGGAGAAGTCACTCTAGCCAATTTTAAGACTTACTATATAGCTAGAAACATAATTGAAACTCTGGTATTTGTGGAAGGATAGACACATAGATCAATGAAACAGAACAGAGCGCCCAGAAATAGACCCACACAGGGATAAACAACTGATTTTTGACAAAGTTGCAAAAGCAATTCAATGGAGGAAGGATAGTCTTTTCAACAAATAGAGAAAGAACAATTGGACATCCATAGATAAAAAAGTAAATCTCAATCTAAACCTCACACAGTAAAAACTGAGTCAAAATAGATCATCAATTTAAATGTAAAACAATAAAATTATCAGAAAAAATAGGAGAAAATCTTTAGGACCTAGGACTAAGTGAAGAGTTCTTAGACATGACACCAAAAACAAGACCCACAAAAGGAAATATTGATAAATTGGGCTGCATCAAAATTTTAAACGTTTTAAAAAAAATTAAAAGTGTTCTACAAAAGACCCTGTTAAGAAGATAAAGGGGGGCTTCCCTGGTGGCGCAGTGGTTGAGAGTCCGCCTGCCGATGCAGTGGACACGGGTTCGTGCCCCGGTCTGGGAGGATCCCACATGCCGCGGAGCGGCTGGGCCCGTGAGCCATGGCCGCTGAGCCTGCGCGTCCGGAGCCTGTGCTCCGCAACGGGAGAGGCCACAACAGTGAGAGGCCCGCGTACTGCAAAAAAAAAAAAAAAAAAGATAAAGGGACTTCCCTGGTGGCACAGTGGTTAAGAATCCGCCTGCCAATGTAGGGGACACGGGTTCGAGCCCTGGTCCGGGAAGATCCCACGTGCCACGGAGCCACTAAGCCCGTGCGCCACAACTGCTGAGCCTGCGCTCTAGAGCCCGCAAGGCACAACTACTGAGCCCGCGTGCCACAACTACTGAAGCCCGTGCACCTAGAGCCCGTGCTCCGCAACAAGAGAAGCCACCTTAATGAGAAGCCCGCGCATCACAAGGAAGAGTAGCCCCTGCTCGCGGCAACTAGAGAAAGCTAGGTGCAGCAACGAAGACCCAACGCAGCCGAAGGGAAAAAAAAGACAACGAAAAGACGTGCTATAGACTGGGAGAAAATCTTTGCAAATCCAATATCTGACAAAGGACTTGTATCTATGATATATAAAAACTCAACAGTGAAAAACAATAATTAAAAAATGGGCAAAAGACACGAACATGTATTTTACCAAAGAGAATATAAGGATGGTAAATAAGCACATGAAAAGATGTTCAACATCACTAGCCATTAGGGAAATGCAGATTAAGACCACAATGAGGTATCACTTCACACCAATTAGAACAGCCAAAATGTGAAAATACCAAATGTTGGTGAGGACACAGAGAAACTGGATCTCTCATATGCATTGCTGGTGGGAATGTAAAATGGTACAGCCACTCTGGAAAATGGTTTGATGGGTTGTTAAACTAAACATAACTTACCATACAATCTAGCAATTGCATTCCTGGGCATTTATGCCAGAAAAGTGAAAACTTATGTCCACACAAAAACCAGTACACAAATGCTCACAGCAGCTTTAATTTGTAACAGTCAAAAATGGGAAACAAGCCAAATGTCTTTCAATGGCTGAGTGGATAAACAAACCACGGAACATCCATACTGCTCAGCAATAAAAAGGAACAAATTATTTGCAAAAACCTGGATGGCTCTCAAGGGCCTTATGCCGAGTGACAAAAAACCCCAGTCTCAAAAGGTCACATACTGAGCAATTCCATTTACGCAACAATTTTGAAATGACGTTTTAGAGATGGAAAACAGGTGAGTAGTTGTCAGGGGTTGGTGACAGGGTGGGGAGGCAGGAAGGGGACAGGTGTGACTACAAAGAGGTAGCATGAGGGAGATCTTGGTGATGATGGAACACAAATCAACACATGATAAAACTGCATAGAATTATATAAATCCATGTAAAACTGGTGACATCTGAATAAGGTCTGTGGCTTGTACCACCATCAATTTCCTAGTTTTGATGTTGTATTACAGTTATGCCAGATGTAACCACTGGGGAAACTTGGGGAAGGGTACTCAGGACTTCTCTGTACTATTTTTGAAACTTCCTGTGAATCTGTAATCATTTCAAACTAAAAAAATTTTAAAAACCTAAGTTTTGGGAGTTCCCTGGCAGTCCAGTGGTTTGGACTCAGCACTTTCACTGCCATGGCCCCCGGTTCAATTCCTGGTCAGGAAATTAAGATCCTGCAAGCTATGCAGTGTGGTGAAAAAAAAAAAAAGAAAAAACAAAAACCTAAGTTTTATTAGAATATATATTCTAGGGCTTCCCTGGTGGCGCAGCGGTTAAGAACCGGCTGCCAATGCAGGAGACACGGGTTCGAGCCCCGGTCCAGGAAGATCCCACATGCCAAGGAGCAACTAAGTCCATGCGCCGCAACTACTGAGCCTGCACTCTACAGCCCGTGCTCCGCAACAAGAGAAGCCACTGCAATGAGAAGCCCGCGCACCGCAACAGAGTATCCCCCGCTCGCCACAACTAGAGAAAGCCCACGCACAGCAACGAAGACCCAACGCAGCCAAAAATAAATTTTAAAAATAATTTTTAAAAAAGAATATATTCTAATTATATAAAATTTGTTCAATAAGAAGCAACAGAAAAGCTTTTAGTCAGAAGCAAGTATTGTCATTATTTTAGCAGATTCCCTTCTATGTATTTTCAAAATAGTTGAGATCATTCTACACTAACTGTAACCTACACTTTCTTCCACCCATTAGAGAAATTATTTTCTCCACATCCGTTATAATTGCAAATGGCAGCTTAATATTCTGAGTACAATACATTAAATTATTTTAAACATTAATATAGCGCCAATTCCAGCTAGAAGGAACAGGGTGAACAAAAACTAAGTCAGAGGCAGAGTGTGGGACGCATCTGGACAACAGCATACTCGGCTACTGTTTAAGGCCTGAGAAATAAAAGCTGCAAAGGTAGACTAGTACCACACCATAGGGGCCACTTAATAGACTGCCATTAATTTGGTTGTATTATAATTTGGAATATAGTGATGCTTCTGCCATGAACTACCTGAAGCATGATAATGGTATTTGGAACAAATGATAAAGGGTAGAGAATACTGGACTCCATTCTAATTTTGCTGCATCAGCATTAACTAGGGAGCTTTAGGAACAAAAACAAAAGCAAAAGCAAAACACAAGATCCCTGAGGGAACCCCAGAAATTTTATTAGGACAGTTGCCCCAGAATCACTTCCCAGGTACTTCTGTTGCAACCCAGCGGGGAAACCACAAAAGAAAAACTAGGTTCCAAGAAGACAAGGACTACACCTGAGTTCACTGTTACATTCCCCAATGCCCAATACTCAGCAGACCCCAAATCAGTTTTTGAATGAAACTTAAATCAACCTTTGCCTTGCAAATGTCTACTAAATAACCCACTAGAGTCTATCAGGTGACTGGGTCAGAAGTTGAGGCTCCGAGACCTTTTGGCATACCATTAATCAACTGGTATTAGGTAAATGAGATGGACTGTTGAAACCCTAGGTGTGGAGTGCACCCACACTAGGATGAGTGGAAAATGAAAAATGAGAATTTCCAGCCCAAGATGGAAGAGGTATTTTTTATTCTACTTTTCTCTTTTAAAAATGTCATCTTCAGTGTTACAAGAGTGGCAACCCCAATTATAAACCATGACTGTATCTGCAAAATACAATAAAATCAGAACTGAAACAGGGCATTCATCCACAGAAAACCTAAGTGTCACAGTGCTATCAGACCCACCTAGTGATCCTTTGAAGAGTAAGGAAATTAGGGATGTGGTTGGGTGCCCAGATAGAGATAACATCAGTACTCTATTCTTCATCCATCCACCAGTTCATTAGCATTTGGGTTGTTTCCACTTTTGGGTTGTGAATAATGCTATGAACATTCACATGCAAGCCTAAATTGTGGATTCTGTCTCCTGGGTAGAATTCTCCTAGGAGCAGAACTGCTGAATCATATATAATTCTGTTTAAAAAAAAAAAACCAACCTCCATGTTTAACTTGTTTTGAGACACCGCCTCTTAAATGTGTTGACCTGTTGTTTCCTCCCGAAATAAACGTTTCCATGTCATGAAATTTTCTTCCACAATACAACTAAACATAGTGCTGTGTCAAAATAATCTTACTTCTAGAATTACTCTAAACACAACCCAGTCAGATCTAGGTAGGGAAAATGGAGATAGAAAAGAATCAAAAAGAAATGGAGGGCTTCCGTGGTGGCGCAGTCGTTGAGAGTCCACCTGCCGATGCAGGCGACACGGGTTCGTGCCCCGGTCCGGGAAGATCCCACATGCAGCGGAGCGGCTGGGCCCGTGAGCCATGGCCGCTGCTGAGCCTGCGCTCCGCAACGGGAGAGGCCACAACAGTGAGAGGCCCGCGTACCGCAAAAAAAAAAAAGAAATGGAAAAGTCACTAGAGGAGAGCCGCATTAGAATCAGACTAAACATGCTAAAAAGTAGACTATAAACTGACATGAGAACAAGCAGCAAAGCAGTTTAAAACATACCCAGAATCGTGTTCAATGAGAACAGAAATGTTGGAAAAAAAAAAATCCCAAACTGAACCCCGTAACCACAGTGAATGAAATCTCTGCAATCTGGTGGAGAGGGGGATTAAGAACAGTCAACACCCAGATATCTTAAATTACTGAACTTCAGAATGCATCTGTGACCACTTCAACCAGGTCACTTAAAAAGGGCAAGAAAAAAAGCCATCGGAACAAGTTTATGTCTAAGCATCAAGACATTGGATATTTTCAAACATAAGCCCTGCAAATCGTTTTTGGAAAAATATTATCTGATGTTGAAATTCATCTAAGAGATGGGAGGAACGAACCCAGGAACGCTTTAAAAGTGGGGAAATTATGAATTTATGTATTTAAATATCTACAGAAATGTTAATAAACTTGGGTTCATCTGCTAGAGTAGAAATAATCTCAAGAATTTAGGCAGTTCTTCCAGAGCAGTTTTCTTAAGTGTTCACTCCTCATAATTTACATAAAAGGGCCAGTGAACCACACTTAGAATCCAATTTCACTCTATTTGAACCACCTTCAGCCATTTGACTTTTTTCCGTCTAGCCATTCTAAGTCAACCTCTTTCCACGCTCTCGATTAAGTTGACTCAACTACCTTCCTATCTCCAAAATCAGTATAGCATATTATGCTCCAAAATTCTGCCCTACAAATTTAGGCTTGCTGCTCTGAAATTACAACTGATAAGCTCTGAAAATCTAACTATCCAGAACCAAGTATATCTTTACAATGCAAAAAAGTTCTTAATCATACTGTAAAATTAGAACTCAAAACTGCAACGAAAGGTGAATACATGTACTTTCACTAGGTGAAGACATACCAAATTGCCAACATTTGACCATTTTTGACCCCCCAAACCAGAATAACCGTTTCATTTGGTTCATCACAACTTATTAGAAGTCATCCAGTTATGGCTCTTGTATCATCTCCTGTTAGCTGGCAGCAGCTACCTGCAGCAATGTGTGTTAAAACAGGATGTCAGCAAATAAAACTAAAGGTAGAGGGCACACCCAGGCCATCTCTATCAACCTGACCCCAAATACATTATCACTAAGTACTTCCCACACTTGTCAGATTACTAATACATTTGATTTTTACCCAATTCATTTTCCCACTGTTCAACCATCCTTTGGATCAAGTGCTTCCAAGAACAGAGATTTCCCCCCCCCCATAAATTTCAACCTATAATCAGTGAGGACCTTTTGGATTTCTATTACAAAAATCCTTTTTTCACTGTACTCCAAACACACACCATCTTCATCATTTATTAAAACTGCACCAGAGTAATTCTGTATCCAAGAGGCACTTCAAAATCAGCACTGGATGGCAACCCAAAAAAATTACATCTTACAACTATTCAGGCAAGAGCACAACTTTATTTTCACCTCTAATAATAAACCACAATTGACAACAACAAAGGAGACTGTGCAGTTCAACTTTTTATTTTAATAAAATCAGAATATGCACAGCACATGCAGTGCTAGCATCTAAACTAATACAATAAGCAATTACTAAAGCTACAGTGACTTGAGGTTCAATCTTCACATTCAGCAAGTTTAAATCCACTCATGTGATTTTTGAAACCTTATTTATTAACTGAAAATATTGCTTGCTGATAAAACTTGCTCAAATGCTAACGCTGAATGTACAAGTCACTGATTATGCCAATACAACAAAGATAACCACATGTTTGAGGATTGCAATGAGCCAGACATTCACTGAAAAAAAAAAATACACACAACGAAACAAAACTCACACAATATCTGAGAATCTGGACACTTCGTATCAGTGTTTTGAAGTGTTTCATTAATATCTTAAGACAAGTGTATCAAAACCTTGGCATGATTTAATTTAAAGTCGCCAATTTTATTTTTACTAACATCAGAAAGTTATGGCTACACTGCCAATGCCGGGTCTGCTTAATTTGACTTAAGAGTTTATTATGACTTAACATTAAAAGCTCACACTACCCCGAAATATATAATTTCACGCATACGGTGACATTCAACATTCAAGTGCCAGTGTTTTTGTACTGTCTTTTGGTCAAGTTTCTTTAAACTTTCAAAGAATCACTTTTAGGCTTACAAAAATAAATATTTGTCAAAATGTTCAATAAATATTACATAAAACTAGCAGCAAAAAGTATCTAGAAATCTGTCGTGTGCAAATAGTTTTCTTCCCAACTATCATTCCCATGGTCCCAAATAAATTTTAGAATCTAGTCCCATCCCCTTCCTAGACAAGCTGCGTTCAACAATCTCCAAGAGACAAAATAAGATTGGAAGTTTAAGGACACGCACACAAGACATATATATAAAATTCTCTGAATGTGCAATAAAAGAAGTACTTTGTAAAAAGTTATGGGCAAAATGTACAAGGGCCTAAACCTAGACTAATTGAAATAGCACCATAACAAATGACCTCAATACTGTCAAGTGCACCTACTTAATAAAAGTTTTAGAACAAGGCACAATACACTTGAAAATCTATTGCACTTTAGGAAATTTTTGCCATCTTCCTATGCCACTGTAAAAAGATTGAGCGTTTTGATCACCGCATTCTGGCCACAAAATTAGCACAGAATTCAAAGTGGCAGAGGCATTTTAGTGGTGGACAATGCTCATCTTTGGCCAGATTTAGCATAAACAGACTATAAATACAATGGAAACCTATGCAACTAAAACTGACTAAAACTGCACTGTATAGCAGAATTGACACCTTGTGCAGTTATGTACATATTTCCAACCTGTGTGATCTCAAAAGATTTCAGTTTGTTACTCTTCTGGAGCCATTTTTACAAAGTCTATAGTAAGCCAGTTTAACATCTCAACGCAGCTTGAACAGAGTAATGTAAATCGGCATTTAAAATAAAGCCTGCTGCATTAATTCTTCCTGTTCATACCCTCTTGACCAAAAAACATCAACACTAGCATGCGTTATTAGACCAAAAATCATCCAGGGCCCTAAATGAGGGCTGGTCATTGCTGTGGTCAGCCATTCTACCATTTCAATTTCACTTATGGCAGGCATTTATAAAGTCTAAGTAGATGAATTCTCCTAAAAACCTATCTCAAGTTATCAGACCTTTATACTTTCCCTGTAATAGTATGCCCACATCTGGCTAGCTCATAATTAATGATCTGCCTAAACATTGAAAGAGGAATTGCTGTATTTACTTGCATTAACTTTGAAAACAGTGCTTTGAATGTATGCATGTATTCATACATCACCTCATCATGACTGGAATGGCTTGTTTAAAGACTATCAGGTTCTAAATACCTATCCAGGATAGAGTGAGCAAATCAGAACTTTAACTTAATACAGTTTGCCACATTAGAAACTAATTCCATTAATATGCTTCAAGACGTTTGTTGTTTGTTTTCCCCCAATCTGCAAGTATCAAAAAGCCCTAATGCAGGCTACCGCATAAGTTTTTTCCTTATAATATTTATGGATGAATCGATGATTCCTGTTAAGTTGTATCACACCTGTGTGCCAAGGTTTGATTTTAGCCCAAGTTCAGTAAATTTATTTTGTCAAAACAATTGGTATCTTGAGCATTACTGAGCCAACAGGACATCAAAATAAAAAGTTGTCTAAAGTTAAAGGCACAGTACATTAACAAACAAATGATCCTCAGTCACAAAATTATAAATGCAGTTTGGGATGGGGGTTGGGAGGGGAGTTAATCCAAACTACAGCAATGAAGTCTTCAAACCACCTTCTGAACAGGGCTGCTGATTGTTCCTTTCAACTCTTCATGTGACCTTGAGCTCCCTTAAAAAAAAAATTTCAGTGGAGAATCACAGCTGGTAATGTACTGCGAGTTCTTGAAGCTACACAAGGTATAGTCTGGCTAAGTTACATGTGGTTTCCATATTAGCTTGTTTGGCAGGGTGACCTACTGCAAAGCAGGTTCAGTTACCCCACCAGTCAACCCCCTGGGAGTTATAATTTCCTCCATATCCATCACTGTTGTAAAAGCCTCCATAGCCACCTAATGAAAGATTTAAAAGAGAGAAAAATTAATTAAGTCATCCACTGTTTAATACAATCTTTCCCTTCTTTAAGTATTTTGATGTAAAATTATAGAAAGCAAACTACAGGGCCGAACTTCCCAATATTTTTAATTATGCTTTGAAAAAGATGGAAAAGAAAAAAACCCTTCCCAAAGATATGAGGTTAAAAATAAACATTACCTCCACCAAACCCTCTGCTGCTGCCATGGCCGCCTCCACCACTGCGGCTGCTGCTGGCGCGGCTGCTGCTGAAGCTGGAACTGCTGGCACCACTACTCTGTCGATAGTCTCTGGCACCAAATCCTCCACTGAATCTACTACTACAAGGACAAAATGTGTTAGTTCACATAAAGATGAAATTTCGACCACATAACCCAAATCTTGTTAAAACTTCCCAATGACCAATTTCTGATTTTCTAATTCAAACAATTCCATCCAGCCCTATCTTCCCTAATAGTGATTTTTAAAAGGCCTTAGCTATGAAAAGGCTCACATCAACTTAATGTCACTTAAATAACCTTGAAAAGTTAACCTTGGACATAGCACCCATCCCCATCATTATACACCATCTGTAACTCACCTTTTGGATCGTCCACGACTGCTACCCTTGTAGTGATGTTCATAAGCCATGTTTTCTAACCAAGATGGCACTTCTTGTTTAGCTTCAACAAGAAGATCCAACAAATCCTTGGTAATATTTACGTTCCTCTCATTAAAGAATGAGGTGGCAAGGCCTAAAACAGTTCCAAAAAGTACATAAATTAAGGTCTTCCATAAAGTAGCACAGTATTACTTTCATACTAGAGTATTAAGTAGAATACTAAAAAAAGAGGTAACTATTTGCTATTTAACCAACTCAAAGTTCTTTGAACAAACCCTGACGTTTCCTGCCACTTCTGCTAAGATATATCTTAATCGCATTCCTTGAAAATAGGAGTTCTTCTAATAAGATCCTGAAAGTTCTTTGCTGCAAGAATCACACTGAAAACCAGAAACCACCACACCATCAAGTAATCACACACTTACCAAGGTTTCCTACACGTCCTGTACGGCCAATGCGATGTACATATTCTTCAATATCACTGGGCAAATCAAAATTGATAACATGTTTCACATTTGAAATGTCCAGTCCTCTTGCTGCTACCTAGAAAATAATTTGTTACATACGGTCCATTTAAAAGAAAGCAAATAGTTGAACATAGCGACCTTGAAAATAAGATTATATTATACATACTGCTGTAGCCACTAGAATCGGGCTTTTTCCTGAGCGGAACTGGTGAAGAGCCTCTTCTCTATCTCTCTGAGATCGGTCTCCATGGATACTCGTACAGGCATATCCTTCATGGTACAAGAAATCCTCTAGAGAATCTGCACCCTTTTTGGTCTCCACAAACACTAAGGTCAGTGAATCTTTGCCTAAAGTAAAATATTACAAGGTTTCTGTCACTAAGAGTGGCTTGGTTCTCTTTGCACTTAGTAAACTTGCAAATAGAGGCAATTAAAATAGACCGTTTTCAAGAGAATGTTTTGGATGAGGAGGAAAAGCAATAAAGGTGATCCAAATGGATTTATTACCTAAGCCACCAGAGTGATGCTAAAATTATACCTGTTGCATTTAGAAGGTCAAGCAGAAATGACCGTTTGTCTGACTCTTCCACCCAGACTACTTTCTGTGTGATGTTCTCAGAGGTAGAGCCAACTCTTCCTACGGCCAGAAAGATATACTCATCCAAGAAATCACGAGCAAGCATCTGAAAGAAAAAAAAATATTTTATTATCTATTGAGATAAACAAATTCCTAAGTAAATAAGATTTGCAGCATCAAACAATACCTGTATTTCCTTCGGGAAGGTAGCACTAAACATCATAGTGTGGCGAACTCCCTTTGGTGGCATAGTATCTTGTTCAACGATTCTACGTATTTGAGGCTCAAACCCCATATCCAACATCCGATCAGCTTCATCTAACACCAAGTATCTGCCATGAAAAAAAAAATCCAGTTTAGAATTAGAGGAGAAAAGATAGTTTTAATATAGCTGTTTCTATAAGCACAATTAATTACTCATTCAGGTAGTTAAATTCCTCACACCACACAATTTGACCCATGTACGTGAGACAGAGCACAGGATCTTTGCCACTAAATAAATGGTCCAAGATAGTACACACCCAAATTAGCTCTTATACTTGACTCTGGTCCCAAAGTCTGGTCATTCTCAGACTACTAAAATGTCACTGATTTTTCAACATTAAAATTACAAAGAGCAAACTTTTTGGAAAAGCTGGAAGACTAAAATAAATCTCTTCTCCATCTTAAAATTTATGGACAAGTTCCAGAAAACTAATGGCCAGTAATTTTTTAAATTAATGCATTCCACACATTTAAAAATTAACATACTTGCAGAAGTCTAATCCAATCTTCCCTCTTTCCATCATATCCACTAGACGTCCTGGAGTGGCTACTAACAAGTGACATCCACGTTCTAAGTCTCGAATTTGCTGACCAATATCAGCACCACCATAAACCACGCAAGGACGAACTCTAGATCGGTATGAAAACTGTAAGCAAAGAAATTTTATCAACTTTAAGGCCAAGATTTTTACGTGGTCATAAAACACTGCATCAGAATCAATGAGAAAGCCGATAATCTCTGAAATGCATACTTACTTTCCTGGCTTCCTCATAGATCTGTACAGCCAATTCTCTAGTTGGTGCTAACACCAAGGAGATTGGGTATTGTTTGCGGCGCCCATACCTTCCATTTTCCTAAGAAATAATTTATAAGTTAAACTCTTAACATCCTTTTTTAAAGGTCCATTACACATAATTCCCTTCTGTAATTCACTGATTATACGTAAAAACTGTTTCTAATTATATAGGTTAGAATACAAGTCTTACTGTCATTTAGAAAGGTTTCTCAACAGCTACCTACAAGGTTCTACAATCATTTCCCATTTTATATAGAAATATTTACCTTCATGGCCCTCAAAGCCTCGCCTGGACCATCAGAATAAATCTGACTCAAGATGGGCAAGAGAAATGCTGCAGTTTTTCCAGACCCTGTTTAAAAGAAAACATATTCATTTAACCACAGAAAAACCTGCTTATTATTTTTGAATATATATTGGTAGATGACTTTTTTAACTGCCCAACAACTTAATTAATTAGCAATTTTACTTTATTCCCAAATTAATTTTCTAAAAATTAACAGCTAATTTAAAAAATACCAAGTGACGACTTTGATCAATCTGTAATAGGAGTTAACAAACTAAGGCCCAACCTATATCCTTGTAAATAAAGCTTTACTGGAATATACCTGTGACCAATAATTTGACATATCATCTATGGCTGCCTTCATACAACAGCAGAGCTGAATAGTTGCAGAGACCACATGGTCCATAATCCAAAAAAATATTTTGTTCATTTACAGAAAATGTATACCAAACTCTGGTCACTCACAATGTACTGGTTAGTATTCATTTCTTCCCATTTGTGCAAAGAGAGCAGGAATTCTGTCTCAAAACTGGTGTCAATTTCAATTTCTAACACTTCCTTGTAGGTACTGTAATACTGATAACGTATAAAGGATGACATTCTCACTCTTCCATAGGGAAAGAAAGATACCAAATTATTCAAGTGCCATATATTTTTATTGGGAGAATCTTATCTCTCTTTCAAACTGGCCAAACTCACACAGATATAATAAAGCCTGTTCTCAACTGAGAGGCTGTAATTATCCCCATTCCCGAAAGATGGGAGGTTAAGGACCCTTCCCTTGGCCACATTCCCATGGATCACAAGCTATTCTCTAATCTTATCCTTCTTATCCCAGATACAATAATGTTATATAGTGCTAACTTTCCCACCACCGCAATCACAATAACCTATCCCTGTTGCACCAATATCAGGGTCATGACTTTCTATAGGCTATCCCCAAGACACCCTAATGGAAACACTAGAGGTAACACAGGATCCAAATGGCTAAGACAAAAGAGATACCATCCAGCTACTCCTTATCTATATCAAAGTATACCAGTCAGGCTACAAACAGGACTCAAGCTTCCTCGTGAAACTTAGATACTCCATGCGTATTTTTTGGTATTGGTTTTATGAGAGCAAGCAGAGTTAAGGTATTCTGGACAACTTTTTACTTTATCAAGTCTGCTTACCTGTTTGGGCACAAGCCATCAAGTCTCTCTTCTCTTTGATAATAGGAATAGCATGCTTTTGCACTGGAGTTGGACGAGTGTAGCGAGTAAGCTCAATGTTTCCCATAATAATTTCTCCCATCTCAAGATCACTGAACTGTCAAGAAATACATCAGGGTTAAATAGGTAGAAATACGACCTGGAGCCATTTTGCTTTATACAAATGCAATGGGGGAAAAAACCCTATCAACCAACTTGTACTTTAGTTTACAGCTGCTTTAAATAAAAGTTATCGTGTTACATTTTGAGGGGGAGGGGGGAAAAAAACAACAACACCCCCTAAGCTTAACCTACACTGGAAAAGTTTTCAGTTCCTCCCATGTCTGACCCATTTTCTATTTCAAATATTAGTAATGGTAACATTGAACTCAATCTCCCCCTTTCCACAAACCAACGAGGCAGGCTTTTAGAGTAACTTTAAAAGATTGTTAACACAACGCAGGCATGGTCTATATAGGCCTTTAGGAAGCCCATCTCATCTTGATGTGCTGTGAAAAATACTTACACTTCCCTCTGTCTTAAAGTATTTTGCTGTCAAGCAAAAATACTTACACTTTCAATGTGTGGAGGACAGTTGTTGCCTGTTGCCTCAACTGGAATGTCATCGTATTTTTCAAAGTTAATCCCGGTGTTGCCTCCAGAAAAAAGTTCTCTGCAATCAGAAGATCTATAAGTTTATTTGTTATAGTAGCCAATAAGGCTTCATCACAATTAACATACATTTCAAAAACTTACTGTTCCAAGCGTTCACTTGGCGGGAGTGGTTTTGACCAATCATCTTCATCTGATTTGTCACACCAGCGACTGTTTCCACCACGTTCATATTTTCCAAAGCCACCTCTCTCACCACGGCTGCCAATGCTGTCATAGTCACCTCGTCCACGATCATCAAACCTGAACAGCACAACCAATTAATCAGAATCTTATCATTTAACCATTATCAGATTCCTACCACTACTCTAGAACTGTGCCTAAAGAGAAGTTCATTATGGCTGATTTCAAGGATGTCAACAATCCAGTTCAGGCTTACTCTTACTTGACAAATAAGGTCCTCTAACCAGATTGTATCATTTACATAACTTTATTTTCTAAATTCAGTATTCTTCCTTATTCTTATTACACAGCCTACACAGGCCTCATACATGTTGAAATTGAATCACGTCTTTATACCTGAAACTAACAGAGTATTATAGATCAACTATAGTTCAATAAAAACAAACTACGCTTGGGAGGGGCGGGGGGGGGGAGAATCAGTCTTATACACATGAAACCAGCATATAACTTACACCTTTAAATATTCTCATCCAAATATTTCTAGTGGTAGGGAAAAGAGGAAAGTATCACACCAAATATCAATTGTCCCAGTTATATCAGGATGCTACTTAAAGGACAATTCACCTGTGTGACAAACTTTGGATAAAAAGGTAGAAAATAATCCTTACCTGAATTAAGATGTTTTTAGTTTTAGGCCTGTTTTCGAAAAATCAGGACACAGAGGACTAACCACAGCTATTAGGCGCATGAGGTCAGTTCACCACACTTGTGTAATCAAAAATATAAGGTGTTTAAAAATTGTCATATAGAATATCCATGAAAATGTCAACCAAATTAGGCCATTCACTAAAACTCTTTTAAGTAGAATATGTAAAACTAGAGAAATATAAAAACAACTGATTTCATTATGCCAAAAGGAAAGTTCTTCTAATCTAATTCTTGAATAACAAGTTCAATTTAGTAGACCTCTTACAGTTAAAAAAATACATAAATACGATTAAACAGACAATACTTAACATCCAAGTAGGTGGTCTACTAAGGGGAAAAATATCATGCTTAATGGTCAGAGTACAAATTAAAGACCAATTTCTAAATTGCTGTATTGTACACGTAAAAAAGGCAAGAAAATAAGAGATCACTCACCTTCCCCTTGATCCACTTCCACGATCACTGAAGAAACTAGACTTCCCTCTTGAATCACTACGGCAACCAAAACTGCTGTATGCATCCTTATCTTTACTAGAACTCCACCCTGAACTGTCTTTATCATAGAATCCTTCAAAAGAAAAAAAACGCAAACCCATTTTATTATATTATTTAGAAAGTGACAACACTTTAAAACATGTTTCCGAATCTGAAACCCTCCACTGACTATCCCATCTCTGGACCAGAGGGACAATGGAGATATTCCTACCACGGCACTAGAATATACTGTGCACTAACCAAAGCAATTGACAGTCTGAAAATGTTCTGAATGAATACCACTTCTAAAAGGTCAATAGCTTTGCCTGTAACACAATTTTTACGGTATTGTTACATAACCATCACAATTTAACTTCCATTCATTTTATAGGTGAGTTTACTAGGAGTTACCATTATTTCAATGTCTCTTAGAAGTGACATTCATTTAAAACATTAAGAATGTCAGTTTACTTGGTTTAATACAGTATTTCTTAGTTTCAATAGTAAAAAGTTTTAAGAACAGTGCTCTGTTCTCATGAAGTACATACTACCAGATGAGAATTAGGAATATAATAGAAAAAAGGAAAATCCTCATCCCTACACAACTCAGTGTAGACAGGTTCCTAGGGTACAGCTATAAACATTCAGTAAGAGGGGATGACAAAGGTGTAAATTATCCCAACAGGTAGACGGTTTAAAGACAAGTAGAGGGTTTAACTAGCTTCAGTGACACTTTATTAAACAGTCAGAGATATAGTTTGTAAGTTAAGCTACTTTCCTTCCACCTCCTGCCTCTACCAGCCAGGTGATCAACAGTCTTGGCTACCAATAAAGAGCTGAATTAGATTTCTAAGATCTCTTTCAGCTCTAACTCCTATATGATACCGCCTCTCTCCCTGCTTTGATTCCTGTCATTGCAACAAAGGGAGAAAAGCACTAAATATACATGGGAGTCAATTTCAGCTAGTGCATTCTAAGGAATGAGAACCCATGACGATTAAGACTCTACAGTAAATAAAAACAATGATATGATAGCTAAGAAATTATAATACAGATTTTATTTTCCATGTATTGCCAGGGACAGTGAAGCTAACACGGACTGCATATGGATATGGAGAAACGACAGCAAACCATGTGCTTCTGTGGACTCTCCACCCTTCCAATCCTGCCTTCTTTATCCAGTACCTTCCCTCTTCTTGACCTTGTTTTCCTGACCTTCCCCTTTTCCTCCAAATCTCAGATCACCTATTTTATGGAATACACAGCACCCAAACAATTGTCCCATAATATGAGCCATCTACTAGTTCTCTGTCACTTATTTACAAAGTTAACGGGAAAAGACCAGCCATTGTGATACCTTTTAGATAAGACCTTTCAAATGAAGCAGTTAAGGCAAGGAGATGAAGCCAGAGAATCACTCCCATCTATTGGGAGCGTGCCCAATGCTTGTTAACTATTCCCCAATAACCCCATCTTCATTTTGGCACCTCTGTAAGACAGAAATAACTGGGTTGTCATCACTATGCAGCAGTTTGGTTTACACAGTAATGGGTGCCCAATCACCTTTTTCAAATTGAAATCATGCTGTGAATGATTACAAACACAGGTTAAGCACAAGACTAGTGAAATCGTACAAAACCATGCCCCTGGCCTCAGAAGAGTTTGACATAGGAAATGCAGTTTTCCACTGTCTGACATTAGATGAGTTTTTCCAAAATGAGTAAACCCTAATACCTGAAACAGTTCTGCCAGTAGCAGGTGGAGCACAATGTTTACAGACTTCTCCAGGTGTCTCATTTTCCCTAGGCTCCAACTTCTAAATGCAGCATGAATTAAGTATACCAAGTTGTTCAAAGAACTTACCTTTAGTAGCTTCTCTGTTCCTTAAGTGAGGAGGAATATAGCGCCCTTCTAAAAGAAATTAACAAAGTTAAAACTTCATATTCCATAAAACTTTAAGTTAAAGCTTTCTGGCCAAAATTTGTGCTATTAAAAAACAGTCCTGGAAAGAAATTTTTTAAATCTATAGTCCTCCAGTCTGACTATGTAGTTGGAAATTGAGAAGTGGGGAAAAAAACAATCTACTTTTAAGGCTTCCCTGGTGGCGCAGTGGTTGAGAGTCTGTCTGCCGGTGCAGGGGACACGGGTTCGTGCCCCAGTCCGGGGGATCCCACATGCCGCGGAGCGGCTAGGCCCGTGAGCCATGGCCACTGGACCTGCACGTCCGGAGCCTGTGCTCTGCAACGGGAGAGGCCGCGGCAGTGGGAGGTCCGCGTACCGCAAAAAATAAATAAATAAAAATAAATTTACTTTTATTTTAAATGGGTTATTGCTTTAATAAGTAGAATTTTAAAAGGGAAAGGAGAACAGGTTTGACTTGGAACCTAATAGTTGAAATCTACAAATACATAAATTTAACTTGTCACTAGTGGTTAATTTAATACAATATTTTAAAAGGCCTGCTATGATTTCAGAGAATTGTTACAAACTAACAAAAGAGTTACAACGTTAAGTATTACTACAACAACGTAACAAACATTAATAAATTATCTAACATGTAGCAAAAGTGTTACTGTAACAACCTAAAAGTAATAAACGTGTAACTAGCCACTAAAAGGCTTTTTTGTTTCTACCCTGGTTAAGTTCCAAGACATAGAATACATATGTAACATGGGAAAGTTGCAAGAGGGAGAATGATTTCAAGGAACTGAATTTTAATTCGAGACCTGCAGAGTTTAAGGGAAGTCAACTGTTTTTCTGTATGCACAAGAATACAGCCTAGACAATGGATGAGAATCAAAAGCAAATAATGTATATACCCACCAAGTAAAGACAACTTGCTTTAATCTGCAATTTAACTTTTTCACTTCTGGGTTGAATTATTAAAGATCTCTATTAGAACGGTTAAGTCCTAAATGATTCTTAGCATGCCAAATAAAGTGAAATTTAAAACAAATACCAAGTAACTGTGCCCAGTGAGGCCCTTCTTGCCTAAAAATGAAGACATGCCCTTTACTATGCAACAAAGAGAGCTTGAAGAAATGGTGCTTTCAGACCTTACATACAGCCGATACACATTTTTTCTTTTTGGTTAATAGGGTGGGAAGAGACCTGAGCTGAAGCAGGTCTATTGCCAATAATAAACCACCAAGATCCCATACACCTTAATACTAATCTCTACGAAGTATCCAAGAAACCCTTTTAAGGAAAAAAAAATTAAATAAAACTTCTATATCTAACTTCTTTTCAACAGAATACAACAATTCAGCATTTAAAATCCTAACCACCACCCCAAGATTCATTATGGCCTCGTTCTATTATTTTTTTAAAAAATATTTATTTGGCCTCACCAGGTCTTAGTTACAGCATGCGGGATCTTTAGTTGTGGCATGCAGGATCTAGTTCCCTGACCAGGGATTGAACCCAGGCCCCCTGCACTGGGAGCAGGGAGTCAACCACTGGGCCACCAGGGAAGTCCTAGCCTTGTTCTATTATTAAGTCTCATGTTCTTCATGGGAAAGGGATAGCTGTAGCTGATGAATGTGAATGTTCCCTTTATTCAGTTTAATTCTGGTAGATTCACTCTAATAGTGATATACACATTCCCATCACCTTTAAGCTGGGCTCAGGATTCATAATGGACATAATCAAACCCTTCTAGAGATAATTTGTGTTTTGTATAAAGTCCTTAATGATTGTTTTCATTCAAGAAAACTACTCTGTTTTGTTATCAAAAGACCACAACACAGGACTTCCACTGCAAGAGGCATGGGTTCCACCCCTGGTCAGGAAACTAAGATCCTGCATGCTGCGCAGCGCGGCCAAAACAAAACAAAACAAAACAACCCTCCCCAAACCCCCCCACAAGGCTACCCACCTAATTCTTTACACAGTAAAGATTGGCAGGGAAATTCTTAAATTTTAAACAAATCCAACGAAATATTAAGGTATTAAAGCTCTAATACTCAAGTAACAGCATTGTAAATCAACCGTATTTCAATGAAATAAACTTTTTTTAAAAAGCCCTGATTATTCACAGTAAATCCATAAAATGTTTTACTTACTGCTGGCGGTACTTCCTCCACTCTGATTATCAGAAGAGTTCAGGTCTAGGCCAGCAAACTAGAAAAGAGTTATTAAACTTTGGTTAGCAGCCCATGTGCAGAAATATCACACTAAGAGAAAACTAGTCTTGCTCTCTAGCATTTACTAGCACTAGTTGTCCTGTCTGCCTCACCGGGGATGTGAAACTCTTAAGGAGAATGTGACTAAGAATGTGCTTCGAAGACAACTAAGTTGTAAGCAAATGCAAAATACTTTACTACAGTACTACTGTATATACTGCAGAAAGTACCACACCAAGATGGTGGTGCTATCCAGGAGAAACTGGGTCCAAATTTAACTCATTCATTCAAAATGAATCTTCCCTGTAACGTTTTCCATAGTAAAAGTTCAAGAAATTTAAATTATTTTAAAATGTCAAATAGTCATTGGATTCATTTTAGCTCCAAATATTTGGAGACAAATGTTTTCAATGCCACCAACTTTCTACTTGGAATTATTTTAAACCTACAAAGCACACCTGAAAAATGTCAGAACAAAAATTTTATCGACCATGTCATAGTTCCTTTATCCCTAAATACTGCACAAATATTTTAAATTAGGGTAGCACGCTTCAGAACAAAAATTAATATAACCACCACTTACTGAGCACTACTAAGCACAAACCTATGAAGTAGGTACCTACTTGTTCTCCCACTTTCACAGTTAAGTTCAGAACACTTCGGACATAAATGGCACAACTGGCATTTAGTGTCCCTAATGAGTAGGACACATTTCACTGCCTTTATCTCCACGTCCACCCGTCCCTTTACACGGGTAGCTCAAAGTCTCAACATTCTAAAAAAGAGATCTATCTTCATCGCATTCTGCAATAACAAACTATTTACAAGCAATAGGGGGAAAACTGTATGTGCCAAAAGCAGTTTCATTTTTTTAATGTACCCAGTCACAGCACTATTGCCACCTGTTTGCAAAGGTGATACGCTATCCCATAACGTTTAAGTCCTCTGTTAAAAGCTCAAGGTTATACTGTCAAATTGCAAGCATCATCAGTGGAGGCACTGAAAATTGGAAGCAGATGCTAAACCTTGAAAAAAAAATGAGTTATGGTAAGGCAGCTCATTTCCTAATTTCTATCAGCAAAAACGCTGTCATGTTTTCTCTGCACTAGTTATCTCAGCAATTGACTGATACTTTAACGCACAATAGTAACAAACTTTCTTTTTGCACTTGTTGCCGTACGTTTTGTTATTAATTTTACACTTGGCAAACGCTAAATGCTACTGTAAACTGTTAGGATTACGTTATTGCCATTTTCTCAGTTGTGAATTAGCTTGCTGCTTAATTCTAACGACTCTGCATACTTTTACCAATTACTTCGATTACAAATTTCATTCCTACCTAGAATCTTAAATACAGCACTACCTACATGGTAAATGTTAAAACTGGGAACAGCCTATGCTCTTGATAACAGATTTTTTATGTCTCTGCTCCATTTAACATGACGCGTCAGCAATTTGGAGGATTCAAACTGATTCATTAATGGAAAAAATGCTCCCCCCAAAACAGGTCGTTAAGTCCTTAAAAACTTATTACACACAACTACATTAAAGTCTATTGACAATTCATTTGCGTCACTCGACTTCGTTTCAGAATTTCGGAGCTCGTGGTAGGCATAAGTTTACTTAAAGGCTACAAACATCGCACTGAAGAGCTTCTCTGAAGCGCGCTGCCACTGTTGCTGAGGGATGCAGACTTCCTGCCACCTCAGCCCAGAACCCCTCCTCTACCTCTAAACCCTTAGAAAAGGGCGTTCCGGTTAAGACGACAGACCCGGAGCCTCTGACCTATTTCAAAATTTCAGTCCACAAGCAGCAACAAGTCAACAACAAAATTGTTTATTTCTCCCCAAGCCACATTCCGGGTGTTTTTCCCCTGGCCGAGGCCCTAATCAAACGCCCGCATCAAAGTGTCCTAACCCTGAGGACACTCGTAACACTCCGTGGCACCCCCCACCCCCCAAAACGACGCGCGGCCCTGGGCTAAATCGCCACACAGTGACTATGATGAGCATGTGAAGCGGGGCGGCCGCAAACCTCCCTGACGTCTCCCCACCGCCTTCAACCACGAACTCCAGAGCCCGGCGCCACCGCGACGCAGCGGCCCATTCTTCCCTCCCTCCCTCCCTTCCCCCCTCTCCCCCCTCCCCCCCCTAATCTGCGTCACAAAACTTTCCACTCCGGAAACGCGGCCTCACGGGCCGTGGCTCCCGGCCTGCGGAAGCCGGGCTGGAGCGAAAAAGACCTGCGGAAGGAAGCCCGGGAGGAACATGATGCCCATCCATCCCCGTTTCCGGGCCCTCGGCGGCCCGGCCTCTCCCGCTCGTGGGCCGCAGCGCCGCCCAGCCACCCGACACCACACAAAGGAGGCCGCCGCCATTACCCCGCGCGAAGGCCACCCCCCGCGCCGCCCCCTCCCACATTCCAGGGCCGCGTTCCTCCTCCCGCTCACACGCGCGTACACACACACACACACACACACACACGCGCGCGCCAACGCCGCTCGGCTCTCTGACCGGAATCCGAGCCGCGCACGCTGCGAGAGCCGGAGCCCTCAGGACCAGAAAGGTCCCCATTCGTGAACCACCGCGCCGCGCCACCCTCCCCCCACCCACCCATGGGTCACTAGTCAGTCGAGGTTCGCGCGTGCGCGCCTCCGCGAGAGCGCGCACCCCCTCCCCCTCCGCCCGCCTGCGCACGCACACACAAAAGCCGCCATTGTGCTCGGGCCGGGGACAATACCGCGAGCCAAGTAGGGGCCCCAGCGACAACCACAACTAGCATTCCTGTCACCTTCCCGTTCCCCCACAGCCCTAGGGCATTCACACTCGCCAGCCCGAGGGACCCAGCAAATGCGAACTGAGGATACCAGCTAGCACTGCGCCACAAACCATGTTAGGTCAGGGGAGGGAATTCATGCAGCAACAACCCTGGTAGGCTCCCTGCGGCTCACCTGCTGGTCCAGCCCGAGCGCATTTTCCACCGCCACATGACTCATCCCTGAAGAGTACCGAGAACTCGGAGTCTTCCGCTGCTGAGCTAATGTGTTTGGCTCACCGCAAAGGCCCTCTCACGGGAGAACTGCGGCTCTAAGGCGCACGGCGCGGCCACGGATCTAATATACCCGCTGGAACGGCTGCTACGTCAGCACGTAAGACGTGTGCCCTCCCTCTCACACCCACACTCCTGCCGCCGCTACGACTTCTGCCTAGCTACTGCGCTCTCGTTTAGTCCTAACCTCGCGGGATTTCCTAGTCGGTCGCGTCCCCGGCTCGTCGTCCTACCTTGGCACTGAGAGCGCCAAATACTGTCCTAGTTCGCTTGAGTTCCACTTCCCCTGTCCTCCGCTATTACCCTAGCCGAGGTCTAGGAGGTCTCGAGATCTCGCGAGAATTCCTCGCCTCCCGCTTTCCGCCAGCTGGGATACCTTAAAATCTAATCCATGCCTTTTCCCTTTTTCTTTCCGTAACGTCCCCAGTGTTCGCTGTTCCATTGTTTCTTGGGAGCGCTCTCTCAGCCCCCCGGACTTGGAGATGTTGTGAGATTTCTCCAAACTAATTGGCCCTAGCGTTTTCGCGGGCAGACTCCCCGAAATCGGAGTTAGGCCGACAGACCCAAAGCCCAGGGGGCGGCGGGTCACGTGACTGCAGGTGTCGAACGCGGAGGCCATTTTGTGGAGCAGGAAACTGGTTTTAAATAGAGTGCTCGGAATCGGGGGAGGAGAGGGGAAAGAGGGAGGGAGGAGGCGGGAAGAGGGGGAAGAGGAGGAGGGGAAAAAAGAGGAAGGAGGAGGGAAGAGGGCGGGATGGTGACCAGGGGAGCGGGGAGAGGAGTGGAGGGGAGCTGGCGGCGCGCGCAGGTGGTGAGACGCTTTACCGCGCGGTTGCCTAGGCAGCGGGGGCACCGCCTAGGAAAGCCAGAGCCCCTCAGGTTCTCTACACCTCGTTGACCCCGCGCCCCCCCCAAGCGAGAGCGCTCTGGCGCGCGCGTCCCCGCCCCCCGCGGTGAGGAAACAATGAAACAGTCACGCGCTGAGCTAGAGTGGGTGGTAGCGCACCCTCCTGAGACCCCAGCCCTTCGCCGGTACGACCGCTGAATTAGGCCCGTAGTTTCCTCCTGCGGGGCCGTCCAGCGGCTCAGGGCCGATGGCCACCGGCGTGGTGCTGCCTCCCTCAAAGCCAGAGGACCCTGGGGATGGAGAACGGCTCTCCTAGGGAGTCGGGGGTGTTTGTGGCTGGGCGCAATCTGGGCGTGACTAAGGAGGTCTACAGCATTATCGGCCTGGGTTCGGGGTGACCCTCAGGCCACCGCAGTGGATGGGGAATGGGAGGAAATGGGTTTCTGACATCGGAGGAACCCCTTCGTCTGATCCCCTCCTAAGGAAGTGACCCCTAGTCCCAGCCTCGGTTCTACAGAACCTTAAATAGAAGAAGTGTTGACTAGTGGATCCGTGGCTTTAAGCGAGCGGCCTCACAAACGTGGTTCTTAAAATCGTTTTCCCCCCTCTCCTCTGACCCTCAGCCTGACAGAAATAATATACAGAGTTTTCCACCATCCCTTAAAGGATCTTCTGTTGCCAGAATTCAGATAGCTAGTTCTCATTACGTGATCTACCACTTACCTTCTCTCCCTTTCCAATTTTTAAAATTGAAACTGAAATTCTAACGAGATAGGGAGATAATATAACACTTGTGTCCTGGGCAAGTTGCTTAACTGCTTTGGGTCTCAATTTCCTCATCTATAAAAGGAGCTGGACTACATGACCCTGTGAAAGACCCAACTCCTTTTTATAACGAGTATTTTGTAATGCACCCTTTAACCATACTGAAATAACAAATCATAGATAATATAACCTAAACTTAACAACACACACTTTCAAAAAACAGGACCTAACTGGAGAATAAAAGCAATTATAATAAAGCGATGTATTTTATGTGGATGCTCCCACACAAGGACACTAAATGATGATATCTCCCTAGTGCAGTCACAAATGCAAACTGAAAAAGTGTGTTTTCACAACTCAAGTACCGTAAGCAACGTTGCCATTGGTGACCTTATTTTCCAAAATGCCGAATTCTTGGTAATGTTTGAAACAAAACACAATAGTCTTCCCTCAGTTGATACAGTAGTTACATTCCTAGAGAATTCAGTGTATTTATATCGAAACTGGGTAAAAATACTTTGTTTATATGTAAAATGGTGTTAGTTCTAGGCTTATATAATGATGAACTAGTTTTTCACTTAATGTGAGTATCTGGCGGGTCAATTCTTCGCTGTATGGTACTGTCCAGGATTGTAGAATATCTAGTATGCCTGGTCTCTGCTCACTAACTTCCCGTAGCCCTTGCTAGTCATGGCAACAACCAAAAAAACATTTCCACAGTGCCCCCTTGAGAACTATTAAGCTTAATGATCATTAAGATCCGTTTCAGCCCTAAGATTCATGGATTCTTACAGAGTACGGGTGAGGCGTGTTTTGGTTTTGCTTCCCTTTCATATAGACCAGGGTAAACAGTCTAAAGCTGTGAGTTCTGGCAGTTCAAACTGCATATAGCAACGATGGGATGTACCGAGTACCCAGGTTCTGGGCTTTATTTTGCTTTTGAGTAGAGCCGGTTTACAGGGTACTGCCATGGGAGTACCTAAAAAAATTAAAATACATAGCCGTTTCCTATTTTCAGTTACCCCCTGCTCATAGGCTTACTAAGTTCAAACCACCGGGGTGTTTTGTTATTTTGTTATAATTGGAATATCAATTTGGAAAGGAAGCAGGGTAACATAAAGCTTTGTCTTCAAACACATTCATTCTGAAAAAGGTTGGGCGCACTTGAAGTAGCTAAATGAGCCAACTTTCACAGAGCTCCGAATGACTTTACATGCCACTAAGCAGTCATTTGTATATCTTTTCCACAAGCCCGCCTTTGCAAATTTTATTTGAAGGGACCTAAAAAGAGGAAAAGCTGAAACCACGGAAACTCTTTTCACATGCTTCTTTTCTTACATTCCCAGGCATTGTTAAGCTGAGCACCCATGTTGAAGCAAATATACTATTTGCACCACCCCCATTCCCATCTTCACCCCACCCCTCCATCAAGAGCTCACCAGAGCCTAGGAACTGTAGATCCTTGAACTAGCAGTTCAAATCGCTGCTCTACTGCTTACAAGCCGTGTGACTGGGGGCAACTTATTTGACATCTTAGGGTCTCAGGTTCCTTGTCTATAAAGTTAAAGTAAAAATATTTTCTGCCTCAAAACATGGTTGGGATTCAAGGGCTCATGCATGAAAGGAGTGAGACTTTAGTACATGGTGGATATACTTACACGTGTATCTCCCCATCGTTTCAACTTCCCCAGCAGAGTGGGTTGCTCTGGCACTGGGCTCCCAGAGCACTCGCTGTTCAAGTCTCCACTGTAACACTCACTGTGTTATACTGCAGTTCTGTGTGAGCCCATGGAGGGAAGGGAACTTGTCCCACCCCAGGACTGTACAAGGTGTGGCACACAGAAGCCCAGTAGGTGTTGAAGATCAGTGAATAATGCAGATGCCCGGCCTCTGCAAGTTGTAATGTGGGGCATGTTAACAGGTCTAGATCCATTATTTTGCTTCCACACGTGGCTTTAAGTAAATTTCATCACCACTCTCTGAGACTAAAATAGGCTGAAATCACATTATCGTGATGCAAATAATGTGTCCAAGTAGCGTAAAAACTTGTAGAAAGATAATTATACTAGTCTGCAACTTGAAGAAGAGCAGTAATAAGAGGAATTCCTCAGAATTCCTCAGAGCCTTTAATCAACTTCATGATTGCCAGCCGTTTTTCTGCAAGGTCCAGGGAGCCTTCTGGGTTCAACTGACCCACACTTCCCTTTAGTGTGGATAGGGGATAAAGTTCAAGGAGGGCGGAACTCCCCTGTAATCAGAACGATAATTATAGGTGTGGAGGTAAAAGCAGTTGCCTACTGAGTCTCCTTTTATGTTTTAAAGTGTAATTGCCTTTTTGAGTGTTTGTTTGTTTGTTTGTGGCTTAAGATGCAGCAGGTTAAGCTTCCAATGCCAGGTAATTTACAGTAATTAGGAAGATGTTACTATGAAGGTTGATAAAAGTTCTAAAGAGAAAAGAGGAGTCTTAGGCACTAGGATATTGCTGTACACTTTTATTCTCCAAGGACAAGAGCTGGTACATACAAAACCAGGTTTGTTTTAGACAATTATTATACTCCCAAATAGCAGATCTGGCCTGGAATCTGCTTTCCTCTCACAAAGATGGCAAGGTGAAAAACAAAATTATATTGGAGGGCATCTTCTCTACCACTAACATTGCTAAAAATATTTTCAAACAAAAATCCAGTGTCCTTCTGCCTTCGTTCATGCAAAGTGACCGGGCAGTACAAGGAATAAATAACAGGGAAGCCTTGGGTAGAGGCTCTGAACTGGAGGGAATGGGGCATGGAGGCTGCCTTGCTTTGGGAGAGAAGACAAGGAATCTTGGAAATACAGCAAAGGGGGTCACACACTTTCAAGATTCCATGCTGTGTCTTAGGTAATAGGGGCATTTTTAGCAGTTTCTCAGGTGATGTAGAACTTGGCCATGACCTCACAGATATGGCCGAGTAGCAGTCCTTGTGTTGGAATTACAGTTGTCCCTCTGTATTCATGGGGAATTGGTTCCAGGACCATGCTCAAATACCAAAATCCTCGGATGCTCAAGTCCCTTATATAAAATGGCATAGTATTTGCATATAGCCTATGCACATCCTCCCGTATACAGGCCGACTTCGGAGGTATTTCGGGTTTGGTTCCAGGGCACCGCGATAAAACGAATATTGCAATAACACGGGTCACAAACTTTTTACTTTCTCAGTGCATATAGAAGTTATGTTGGGAATTCCCTGGCAATCCAGTGGTTAGGATTCTGCGCTCTCACTGCTGAGGGCCTGGGTTCAATCCCTGGTCAGTGGTCAGGGGACTAAGATTCCACAAGCCGCGCGGTGCGGCCAAAAAAAAAATAAGTTATGTTTCCACTATACTTACACTGTAGTGTATTAAGTGTGCAATAGCATTATGACTAAAAAAACAATGGACATACCTTAATTTGAAAATACTTTATTACTAAAAATGTTAACCATCGTCTGAGCCTTCAGAGAGTCATAATCTTTTTGCAATAGTAACATCAGAGATCACAGATCACCGTAACAAATAACGAAACAGTTAGAAATATTGTGAGAATTACCAAAATATGACACAGAGACACAAAGCGAGCAAATGCTGTTGGAAAAAAGACGCCCATAGACTAGCTCGAGGCGGGGTTGCCACAAACCTTCAATTTGTAAAAAACGAAATATCTTGGAAGCACAATAAAAAGAGGTATGCCTGTACTTTAAACCATCTCTAGATTACTTATAAAACCTCATACAATATAAAGGCTCTGTAAACAGTTGTAAATACAATGTAAATGATATGTAAATAGTTGCTGGCACAGGGCAAATTCAAGTTTTGCCTCGGGAAACTTTATGGATTTTTTTTTCCCAAATGTTTTCCATCCTGGGATACAGAACTCAGATACGGAGGGCCAACTGTACGTACTATCAGCTTCCTAAAATTAATTCACTCTTTCCCCTACACCTTCCTAAGAATTAATTCACTCTTTCCCCTGCACCTTCCTACTTAGTGATTATTACTGTCATTATCCTATAGACGTTGAGAGCTGCTAGGTTTAATCATTTTTAAAGTTTTTAAAATCTTTTCAATGTTTTAATTTTTATTTCTCCAAAGACTTCTAGTTTTTACTGTAATCTTGTGATTTATCATAAATATATACAGTATTTGGTCTTTGACCCTGTTCCCGGCACAGAGCTCCTAAAACCCTAGGAATTTCCTGTGACGAGAGTGATTAAGGGTCTTTTGTTATGTTAACCAGGTGGCTTTTGGAAGGCAGCTAAGGATGGGGGCTGGTTGCCAGAGGAGCCAACCACGTGATTAGAGGGTGGGAACTTTCAATCCCACACCCTCACCTCTAGGGAGGGGAGAGAGGCTGGGACTGAGTTCAGTCACCAACGGCCAAGGATTTAATCCGTCGTGCCTACATAATGAAGCCTCCATAAACACCCAAAAAGATGGGGTTCAAAGAGCTTGCAGGTTGGCGTGGAAGCTCGTGCCCTTTTCCCATAACTTACCCTATGCATCTCTCCCATCTGGCTATTCCTGAGTTATATCCTTTTATAATAAATTGGTAATCTACTAAGTAAAATGTTTCTCTGAGTTCTGTGAGCTGCTCTAGCAAATTAATTGAACCCAGCGTTGGCGGGTGGAGAGCTTGAAACCTCCATTCTATAGCTGGTTGGTCAGAAGCAGAGGTGACACCTGGATTTGCGATTGGCTTCTGAAGTGGAGGAGGAGCAGTCTTGTGGGGCTGAGCCCCTTAGCCTGTGGGACCTGATTCTCCAGGTAGATAGTGTCAGAATTGAGTTGAGTTGTAGGACACCCAGCTGGTGTCAGAGAATTTCTCGGTGGTATGGGAAAAAACATAACATTGTAATTAGAGCCAGAATCCTACTGTCCAACCCAGTGTTCTCTATTAAGAAATATGGAATTGAGTTCTTAAGTAGAACCCCAGACCTTCTATGAATTCTTCCTTCAAATTGGCCATTCTAATGTTATGAAGCAAAAGATAGGGAAGATTCATCCTGGAAATACAGTTTAATTACAGACGGTCTGTGAGTGTCACCAGGCACACAGGGCAGGTGACCCCTCCTGGGATGTGGAGACCAGAAGGAAGGTGCTTTGGAGCTCTTCTTGACATTCTCTGGGAAGATGAAGAGCTGCACCTTCAACTGTTTTCTGTGTCTATTTAGAAGCACTATTCTAATTACTTCAGATGTATTAGCTTGTCTAATCCTTACAGCAGCCCTAGAAGGAAGGTACCGTTCCCCCCCAGTATACAGTTGGGAGGCCCCAGGACTTGCTGTGGTTCACACATAAGGCTGGTGAGGCTAGTGAGTGGTGGGACCGAGTGAAGCCAGGGCTGTGCTGTTAACCAAGGCGTCTCAGACCCCTCAAACTCAGCCAGTCCTAAACAGGATTCCTCATCTCCCAAAATGACTTCCTCCTCTGGTCTTTATCTCAGATAATAGCGTCATCATTTCTCACACCCAAACTTAGCACCTCTGATTTTTTGACTGCGTCTCATCTCTTCTCTCCTCCCCGCTATATCCATAAACAGTACCTTCCTCCTTCCCACCTTATGCCTCTCAAATTGGTCTCCTTGTCTCACTGCCAAGTTCAGGCCTTTTTTTACCTCTACATCAGTAGTGAGCACCCTTTTTTTTTTTTTTTTTTGCATGAGTGTCAATTTAAGAATATACATGTTTATAAGCTGTCTTTTCCTACATAGATAAAAACTGTATATTCTCCCCAATAATTTGAGCATTGCTCAAGCCTGCTCTTGATTATCCCAGGAACTTCCTCACTGCCTTTCCTGCCTCCCTCTTTCCCCCTCTACCCCACCCTTTACATGTCTGCCAGAGTTTTCTTCTTAAAAGAGTCCTAATGTGCCACTTCCCTGCTCAGAAACTTTTGACACCTCCCTTTGCATCCAAGGTCATTCCCGACCTAGCTCCCATCAAGCTCTCCAATTACATTTTCTCCCTTTCCCCACCATTCCCCACCCCACCTCAGTCGTACACAGGTCAGTACCTCCGTGGTTACACGTCCACTGAGGGCAGAGGCAGTGTCTTTCTTTTTTTTGGGGGGGGGCAAGTAGTTTATTTTATTTGGAAGCAGAAATGAGTAAGTTGGGAGAGGGATGGAGGACATATGACTGTGTGTTACAGAAGTCACTTCTGCAGGCAATGGGGGCCTCTATAGAGGCTTACCTCTACAGAGATCTCTCTGGAGCACACAGAATTCCACTCTAATTTGCCTGTCAAAAAGACAAGACAGAGACACTTTCTTATCTGTACATCTCCATAGAGCCCAGTGCCTCTTAAAGGTTCTGCTTCACCCAGAAAAGAGATGCCCCAAAGCAGAGACAGGAGAACTGGGGAAATGGAGGGCTTGAACAGTGCAGAAGGGGAGAAAACCAACCCAGAAAGGAAACACATGTGCTAGGGGTTATGAACTCAGATGCCTCAGGGCCAGACAGGTCCTGTGGATGAAGGAAGGCAGCCAGATAGCAGACACGGGGTAGGACGTGGTGAACTGGAGGGGCAACCCCACGCAGGACCAACCAATTATTTCCCTAGGGGAATGCAGGCCCAGTGGTGCCAGGTTTTTCCAGAGAGGCTGGCCATCCAGATTTCTGTGTGAAATGCCCCAATTTTTAACTCTTGGCAGTTCATTCGGATTATTTCATGTACTGTGTCTGCCTAGAATGTTTCAGGGCTATCCGTATTGTTCTATTTGTTAAGCTGGGTTGATGGGTACATGAGGGTTTGTTTTTCTTGATTCTTCTTGCCTCATAGATGTTATAAATATCCCTTTCTGTGCATTCCAAATTAAACTGAGAAATCTGTAAACCCTTTATGTGAGTTCACTTGTGCCAGCAGACCACCCATCTGCATCCTCTGCTGTATGTTAGTTTGTTGTTTTGCAAAACTCACAGATTAAATGAAGGCTTGTGGTTATACACCTTCTCTTGAATAATGATTGGATTAGTTAAGTGTTACTTTGTGCTGTAAATAGAAAAAGGCAGCAATGCTGTGTCTTCCACAAGAATTGTTCTGTGAAAGGAAAAATGTTGCAGCTCACCAACTGCCACCCACTCTTTCCTCTCTGGAATGTTTTTGAATCTATCATATGTTACCTTTCATACAACTTGATCTTGAATAGAAGGATATTAATTATACTGCACAAACCAAACTCTGACTCCAAACATATACATGTTCCTCTTTGCAATTTTGATGAAGTCTGTATGTGTGTGTAATGGGGCACAATTTGTACTCAGCATCTAAGAGAGATATCTAAATACTGGCACCATGGAGATCGCGCTGTCTTTGGTTCCAAAACTGTTCAACCTCTATTTTGAATGAAGCAACCATGACCCACTTACAGCCTGGAACAAGTTACTTCACCATTCTGTGTCTCAGTTACCTCATTGATAAAATAAGGATGATGAGAGCCATCTCCTAAGTATCATGTATAGGTGGTTGGAAATTATTTTATCTGGGTGGAGGAAGAAAACCACGGAGAGGGGAAAATATTAAATCAAATTATTATTTTAATCATTCTGTTACCAAACCAAACTTGGGTCTGCTCCCCTGCACCAGGTTATGGTGAAGGAAAGTGCAGTGTTTATTGTAAGGAGCCATATAAGTCGTCTGGGCCAGCTAGTGCTGAAAAAAACCGAACTCCCTCATGGGTTTCAGGAAAGTATTATTAAAGGACAGGTGAGGGAGGGAGGTCGCAGGGTATGTGATCTGCTTGTGCACGATTCTCTGACTGGTTGATGGTGAGGTAACAGGGAGGTGTCACAGGGGTTAACATTATCAATTCTTAGGCTCCAGTAGGCCTGGGGGGCTATGTACTCATGGTCATCACGTAGTTAACATATTCCATTTGGTGGGGAGTGTTCACATCTGTAAAACAACTCAGATATTATTATCTAGGTATCACCTCCCAAAGGCCCCACCTCCTTCAGAGAGGAGCTAAAGCTAAGGATATGGGGGAGGGGCCTGCCCCAGGAAGGCCCCATAGGGTCCTGCTTGGTTACAATTCAAAACATGTTTGTTGAACACCATGATAAGAGCTGGGGGGTGAGGGGGAGACAAATAAGTTTAAAACATGGCCTCTGCCATCACAGAACTGGGGAGACAAGACAAACGCACAAAAAGTCATTGACCCGGACTTCCCTGGTGGTGCAGTAGTTAAGTATCCACCTGCCAATGCAGGGGACACGAGATCAAGCCCTGGTCCGGGGACATCCCACATGCCGCGGAGCAACTAAGCCCATGCGCCACAACTACTGAGCCTGTGCTCTAGAGCCCGTGAGCTACAACTACTGAGCCCCCGTGCCACAACTACTGAAGCCCACGCGCCTAGAGCCCATGCTCCGCTACAAGAGAAGCCACTGCAATGAGAAGCCCGTGCACCGCAACAAAGAGTAGCCCCCACTCACAGCAACTAGAGAAAGCCCGCACGCAGCAACAAAGATCGAATGCAGCCAAAAATTAATTAATTAATTAGATTTTTAAAAAAGTCATTGACCCAACATGAGGCAGTATGTGGTAAATACCATCTAGACTGTGAGCTCCTCTACTGCAGGGCCTGCATTCTGTTCATCTTGTTAAATGTGGAACGAATGAATGAGTGGTGCCGAAAGTGCAATAGCTCTTCTAAGGAGGAAGATACCATGGTGGGCTAGGAAGTTCCAGAAGCCTTCAAAGTTGGAGCTTGAGTCAAACCTGGAGACATGGATAGGATTCAGATTATCAGAGGGGAGGGGAAAGGCTGTTTCTGGTGGGGGTAGCTGTGGGGATGAGGGAGAAGACACCTAGTATGTGGAAACTTGTGGGCTGGGGTGTAGGAATGGCCAGGGAATTTTTGGAAACAGTGAGTTTTAGAAACAATTGGAGGGGACGGTTTGTTCATTCACTCAACAAAACCCACAAAGCAGGAATACAGTGGTGAATGAGCAAGACTACAGTCCTTGACGTCATGGAGCTGGCCATCTGTTGACTACGGTGTTTAAATGGGTGTTTAGAAAAATAGGAGGAGATTAAAAGGTAAGTAGAAAAAAGGCAAGAAGAAAAAAAGAAGGGTAGATTGAGGCTGATTGTGGAGAATGAAGCATTTGGACTTTATTTTCTAAGTGGTGGAGAGCAACTAAAGATTTCTAAGCAGGGGAGTGACAGGAGGAAGTATTGCATTTGAGATGTAAATCTATTGTTGCTATCTTAGCTGGCACTGCTCTCACAGAATGCCACAGCCTGGGTAGCTTATGAACAACACACATTTACTTCTCGTAGGTGCTGGAAGCTGAAGGTTCAAGGTCAAGGCACCAGCAGATTTGGTGTCTGGTAAGGGTCCACTTTCTGGTTCACAGAAGAGACCTTCTCACCATGCTTTCACATGGTGGAAGAGACAAGGGAGCTCTTGGGTTTCTTTTATAAGGGCACTGATCCCATTCATGAGGGCTCCACCCCCAGGACCTAATCACCTCCCAAAGGCCCCACCTCCTAATGTCATCACATTGTGGATTAGGCTTCAACATATGAATTTGGGAGGACACAAACTTTCAGTCTAGAGTGTAAAGGATGGGATGGGGCAGAGAAGCTGAAGGTGGGCAGCTGGATGTCAAGTGTCCCCATACCAAACTGCGGTAGGAATAGGAAGGGAGAATATAAGGGAGCAACAACCCCGAGGGAGAACTAACAGAATGAAGTATTGATTAGACATAAGAACAGAAAGCATTCTCACGTTTTGAGCCTCAAGTATTTGTCATAATGATAATTTGATCAGGTCTTCTACTTAAAAAATTCTTGGGGGAAAACTGTAGCCTAAACCACGGGTTCAATCCTCTCTTCTCACTTAAGAATCACTAGGTTCCTCCCAAATGTGTCACTGGACATACTCTTCTAGGTACCTGGGTAGGGAACATCATACTTTACTTGGAATATAGGCCACTGCATTTCTTCGAAGAGTCAGTGCAAAATGAGGCAGCTTGGCATGTGAGTCAAGTCCTTTAAGCTTCTCAGATGAATGTTGCTATATTAAGACCAAGGACTGTTATGCAACAAGACCCAGCTACACCTTTCCTTGATGCCTGAACTTCTCAGTGAAGACCACCTGTTGAACTAACAGGTGTCATTTTATTTTTGAAAAATGTTCACATCCAGGGGTGAATTCTCCATTAATCTCATAGGATCTCAGTTTGAGTATTAGTCACTGGGGGATATAGAAAGAATATTCTAGAAAATGAACCAGTGGTA
Source organism: Orcinus orca (assembly GCF_937001465.1). NCBI lineage: Eukaryota > Metazoa > Chordata > Mammalia > Artiodactyla > Delphinidae > Orcinus > Orcinus orca. The sequence continues at coordinate 37,415,595 of NC_064580.1, read as the reverse complement.
ATTTTCACTAGAAGAATGCATGGAAATGTTTTTACAAAATACACTATGACCTGTATATAGCTAGAATAATAGTAGGATTTCAACTGGTCCATAACTGACAGTCCCTCAGAAACTATATGAAAGAGGCATGCAAGGATCAGCTTTCCCACCTCCCCCCGCCAGAGCACGTGCTCTATCTTGGGCTCCCACAGCCTGCTTTCCATCCCTTACCACATGTCGATGGAAGGCATGTGCTCCATGTCACCATCCCCACTAGACTGTGAACACTTGAGAGCAACTGTACTTTATACCTTTTCAGATCACTAGTACCTGGCACTGAACATGGAACATAGTAGGTGCTCAATAAAAACATTGGATGGATGGATGGTTGGACAGACAGATGGATAAAATATGTACATGCCCTTATTTGGCATGGAATTCAGGGCAGGCCAGGAGATCACTATATATATTTTTTAACTTTAAAATGAAACCACATCAAAATTTCAAACTTTGCTCTGCCAAAGACCCTGGTAAGAAGAAAATGAGACAAGTTAACAACTGGGAGAAAATATTTACAAATCATACATCTGACAAAGTACTTGTATCTACAATATAAAGAACTCTCAAAACTTAATGATAATAAATAATCCAATCAGAAACTAGACAAAAGACATGAACAGATATTTCACTGGAGAGAGTATACAGATGGCAAATGAGCACGTGAAAAGTTGTTCAACATCATTAGCCATTACAGAAATACACATTAAAACCACAATGAGATAGTACCACACACCTATCAGAATGGCTGGGGGCTTCCCTGGTGGTGCAGTGGTTGGGAATCCGCCTGACAATGCAGGGGACACAGGTTCGAGCCCTGGACTGGGAAGATCCCATGTGCCGTGGAGCAACTAAGCTTATGCACCACAGCTGCTGAGCCTGTGCTCTGGAGCCCACGAGCCACAACCACTGAGCCTAGAGTAGAGCTCCGCAATAAGAGAAGCCACTGCAATGAGAAGCCCGCGCACCGCAACAGACAGTAGGCCCCGCTCACCGCAACTAGAGAAAGCCCGTGCGCAGCAACGAAGCCAAAAATAAATAAATAAATTTATAAAAAAGCTTATGTATCAGAATGGCTGAAATTTTAAAAATCATCACAACACCAAGTGCTCGAGAGGATGCAGGGAAACGGAATCTCTCTTATGTTGCTGGTGGGAATGTAAAATGATGCAGCCACTCTGGAAAACAGTTGGGCAGGTCCTTTTTTTTTTTTTTTTTTTTTTTTTTTTTTTTTTTTGCGGTACGCAGGCCTCTCACTGCTGTGGCCTCTCCCGTTGCGGAGCACAGGCTCCGGACGCACAGGCTCAGCGGCCATGGCTCACGGGCCCAGCCGCTCCGCGGCATGTGGGATCTTCCCGGACCGGGGCACGAACCCGTGCCCCCTGCATCAGCAGGCGGACTCTCAACCACTGCGCCACCAGGGAAGCCCTGGGCAGGTCCTTTTAAAACTAAAACTGGGACTTCTGTGGTGGTCCAGTGGTTAAGACTCTGCGCTTCCACTGCAGGGGGCATGGGTTCTACTCCTGGTCAGGGAAGTTCCAAATGCTGTGCGGTGTGGCCAAAAATTAAAAAAAAATAATTTTAAAAATTAAAAAAATAAAAATGGGCTTACCATACTACCCAGACCTTGCATTCAGGCATTTTTCCCAGAGAAATGAAAACTTGTTTTCACACAGAAACTTCTACATAAAGATCATAGCAGCTTTATTTGTAATAGTCAAAGACCGAAAGCTACCCAAATGTCTTTCAATGGGTGACTGGTTAAACTATGGTAATCCATACCATGGACTACTACTCAACAATAAAAAGAACAAACTATTGAATTATGGACTCAATGTTTGTGTCCCCCCGCAAAGTTGATATGTTGAAGCCCTAGTCCCCCCCCACCCCACAGTGAGATGATGTTTGGAGGTGGGGCCTTTGGGAGGTCATTTGGTTTAGATGAGGTTTTGAGGGTGGGACCCTCATTATGGGATTGGTGCCCTTATAAAAAGACCAAGAGACACCAGAGTGTGCTTGCACTCACTGTCCCTCTCTCTCCCTCCCTTCCCTGCTGTCCTACACACAGAGGAAAGGCCTCTTGAGGATATAGCAAGAAGGCAGCTGTCTGCAAGCCAGGAAAAGGGCCTTCACCAAGAACTGAATCTACCATATCTTGATCTTGGACTTCCAGCCTCCAGAACTGTGAGAAATAAATGTCTATAGTTTAAGCCACCCAGTCTGTTGTATTTTGTTACAGCCACCTAAGCTAAGACATATTGGACATATCACAACTAGATGGACATATATTCAGGGAATCATGTTGAATGAAAAAAAAAAAGCCAATCTCAAAAGGATACATACTGCATGGTTCCATTTGTATGACCTTAATGGAATAACATAATTCTAGAGATGGAGAATGGCTTAGTATTGCCAGGGGGTTGGGATGGGGGAGGTAAGAGGGATGGGTGTGGCAATAAAGGAATAACCTGAGGGAGACTTGTGGAGATGGTAGAGCTCAGTGTCTTGATTGCAGTGGTGGTTACACAAAGCTACACATGTGATAGCTTTGCACAGAGCCATACACACACACACACATGCACACACACAAATGAGTGCATGTAAAACTGGTGAAATCTGAATAAAATCTGTGGATTGTACATTTCCTGATTTTCATTTTGTACTGTTATGCAATTTCCTGTGAATCTATAATTATTTCAAAATTTAAAGTTTTTATGCACCTGAAACTAATATAAAATTGTAAATCAAACTATACTTCAATTAAAATTTTTTTCTAATTTTAAAAAGATTGTTTTCTAAAAAAGAAACCAGTTAGCATTTCTGACTTGCAACTTTGTTTTTCCTTTATGTACTCCCTCTCTTTTAAATACTGCTTCTTACGTGTTATTTGTGAGAACCTTGAGGCAATTAAAATATACCTAGAGGCTTCAAAGGTGCCTTTAAAGATGTAATCCTTTTGGGCTTCCGGGAAGATGGCGGAAGTGTAAGGCGCGGAGATCACCTTCCTCCCCACAGATACACCAGAAATACATCTACACGTGGAACAACTCCTACAGAACACCTACTGAACGCTGGCAGAAGACCTCAGACCTCCCAAAAGGCAAGAAAACCCCCCCCCCCCACGTACCTGGGTAGGGCAAAAGAAAAAAGAGTAAATAGAGACAAAAGGATAGGGACGGGACCTGCACCAGTGGGAGGGAGCTGTGAAGGAGGAAAGGATTCCACACGCTAGGAAGTCCCTTCGCGGGTGGAGACTGCGGGTGGCGGAGAGGGGAAGCTTCGGAGCCACGGAGGAGGGCACAGCAACAGGGGTGCGGGGGGCAAAGCAGGGAGATTCCCGCACAGAGGATCAGGGCCGACCGGCACTCACCAGCCCGAGAGGCTTGTCTGCTCACCCGCCGGGGCGGGCGGGCCTGGGAGTTGAGGCTTGAGCTTCGGTCGGAGCGCCGGGAGAGGACTGGGGTTGGCGGCATGAACACAGCCTTACAGGGGTTAGTGCGCCACGACTAGCCGGGAGGGAGTCCCGGGAAAAGTCTGGAGCTGCCGAAGAGGCAAGAGACTTTTTCTTCCCTCTTTGTTTCCTGGTGCGCGAGGAGAGGGGATTAAGAGCGCTGCTTAAAGGAGCTCCAGGGACGGGCGCGAGCCGCGGCTAACAGCGCGGACCCCAGAGACGGGCATGAGACGCTAGGGCTGCTGCTGCCGCCACCAAGAGGCCTGTGTGCGAGCACAGGTCACTATCCACGCCCCGCTTCCAGGGAGCCTGTGCAGCCCACTACTGTCAGGGTCCCGGGATCCAGGGACAACTTCCCCGGGAGAACGCACGGCGCGCCTCAGGCTGCTGCAACATCACGCCGGCCTCTGCCGCCGCAGGCCCGCCCTGCACTCCGTGACCCTCCCTCCCCCCCCCTCCCCCCCCCCCCCCCGGCCTGAGTGAGCCAGAGCCCCCGAATCAGCGGCTCCTTTACCCCGTCCTGTCTGAGCGAAGAACAGACGCCCTCCAGCGACCTACACGCAGAGGCGGGGCCGAATCCAAAGCTGAGCCCCTGGGAGCTGTGAGAACAAAGAAGAGAAAGGGAAATCTCTCCCAGCAGCCTCAGGAGCAGCGGATTAAATCTCCACAATCAATCTGATGTACGCTGCATCTGTGGAATACATGAATAGACAACGAATCATCCCAAATTGAGGAGGTGGACTTTGAGAGCAAGGTTTATGATTTTTTCCCCTTTTCCTCTTTTTGTGAGTGTGTATGTGTATGCTTCTGTATGAGATTATGTCTGTATAGCTTTGCTTCCACCATTTGTCCTAGGGAATCTATCCTTCCTTTTTTTTGTTTGTTTAAAAAAAATTTTTTTTCTTAATAATTTTTTTTATTTTAATAACTTTATTATATTTTATCTTACTTTATTTTATTTTTATCTTCTTTCTTTCCTTCTTTTTTTCCTTCCTTCCCTCCTTCCTTCCTTCCTTCCTCCCTCCCTCCCTCCTTTCGTTTCTTTCTTTCTTTTTTTCTACTTCTACTAATTCTTTCTTTCTACTTTTTCTCCCTTTTATTCTGAGCCATGTGGATGAAAGGCTCTTGGTGCTGCAGCCAGGAGTCAGTGCTGTACCTCTGAGGTGGGAGAGCCAACTTCAGGACACTGGTCCACAAGAGACCTCCCAGTCCCACATAATATCAAATGGCGAAAATCTCCCAGAGATCTCCCTCTCAACACCAGCACCCAGCTTCACTCAATGACCAGCAAGCTACACTGCTGGACATCCTATGCCAAACAACTAGCAAGACAGGAACACAACCCCATCCATTAGCAGAGAGGCTGCCTAAAATCATAACAAGTCCACAGACACCCCAAAACACACCACCAGACGTGGACCTGCCCACCAGAAAGACAAGATCCAGCCTCATCCACCAGAACACAGGCACTAGTCCCCTCCACCAGGAAGCCTACACAACCCACTGAATGAACCTTAGCCACTGGGGACAGACACCAAAAACAAGGGGAACTATGAACCTGCAGCCTGCAAAAAGGAGACCCCAAACACAGTAAGTTAAGCAAAATGAGAAGACAGAAAAACACACAGCAGATGAAGGAGCAAGATAAAAACCCACCAGACCTAACAAATGAGGAGGAAATAGGCAGTCTACCTGAAAAAGAATTCAGAATAATGATAGTAAAGATGATCCAAAATCTTGGAAATAGAATGGACAAAATGCAAGAAACATTTAACAAGGGCCTAGAAGAACTAAAGATGAAACAAACAATGATGAACAACACAATAAATGAAATGAAAAAGACTCTAGATGGGATCAATAGCAGAATAACTGAGGCAGAAGAATGGATAAGTGACCTGGAAGATAAAATAGTGGAAATAACTACTGCAGAGCAGAATAAAGAAAAAAGAATGAAAAGAACTGAGGACAGTCTCAGAGACCTCTGGGACAACATTAAATGCACCAACATTCGAATTATAGGGGTTCCAGAAGAAGAAGAGAAAAAGAAAGGGACTGAGAAAATATTTGAAGAGCTTATAGTTGAAAACTTCCCTAATATGGGAAAGGAAATAGTTAATCAAGTCCAGGAAGCACAGAGAGTCCCATACAGGATAAATCCAAGGAGAAATACGCCAAGACACATATTAATCAAACTGTCAAAAATTAAATACAAATAAAACATTAAAAGCAGCAAGGGAAAAACAACAAATAACACACAAGGGAATCCCCATAAGGTTAACAACTGATCTTTCAGCAGAAACTCTGCAAGCCAGAAGAGACTGGCAGGACATATTTAAAGTGATGAAGGAGAAAAACCTGCAACCAGATTACTCTACCCAGCAAGGATCTCATTCAGATGTGATGGAGAAATTAAAACCTTTACAGACAAGCAAAAGCTGAGAGAGTACAGCACCACCAAACCAGCTCTACAACAACTGCTAAAGGAACTTCTCTAGGCAAGAAACACAAGAGAAGGAAAAGACCTACAATAACGAACCCAAAACAATTAAGAAAATGGGAATGGGAACATACATATCGATAATTACCTTAAAGGTAAATGGGCTAAATGCTCCCAACAAAAGCCACAGATTGGCTGAATGGATACAAAAACAAGACCCATATATATGCTGTCTACAAGAGACCCACTTCAGACCTAGAGACACATACAGACTGAAAGTAAGGGGATGGAAAAAGATATTTCATGCAAATGGAAACCAAAAGAAAGCTGGAGTAGCAATCCTCATATCAGACAAAATAGACTTTAAAATAAAGACTATTAGAAGAGACAAAGAAGGACACTACATAATGATCAAGGGATCGATCCAAGAAGAAGATATACCAATTGTAAATATTTATGCACCCAACATAGGATCACCTCAATACATAAGGCAAATGCTAACAGCCATAAAAGGGGAAATCGACAGTAACACAATCATAGTAGGGGACTTTAACACCCCACTTTCACCAATGGACAGATCATCCAAAATGAAAATAAATAAGGAAACACAAGCTTTAAATGATACATTAAACAAGATGGACTTAATTGATATTTATAGGACATTCCATCCAAAAACAACAGAATACACATTTTTCTCAAGTGCTCATGGAACATTCTCCAGGATAGATCATATCTTGGGTCACAAGTCAAGCCTTGGTAAACTTAAGAAAATTGAAATTGTTTCAAGTATGTTTCCGACCACAACGCTATGAGACTAGATATCAATTACAGGAAAAGATCTGTAAACAATACAAACACATGGAGGCTAAACAATACACTCCTTAATAACGAAGTGATCACTGAAGAAATTAAAGAGGAAATTAAAAAATACCTAGAAACAAATGACAATGGAGACACGATGACCCAAAACCTATGGGATGCAGCAAAAGCAGTTCTAAGAGGGGAGTTTATGCCAATACAATCCTACCTTAAGAAACAGGAAACATCTCAAATAAACAACCTAACCTTGCACCTAAAGCAATTAGAGAAAGAAGAACAAAAACCCCCAAAGTTAGCAGAAGGAAAGAAATCATAAAAATCAAATCAGAAATAAATGAAAAAGAAATGAAGGAAACGATAGCAAAGATCAATAAAACTAAAAGCTGGTTCTTTGAGAAGATAAACAAAATTGATAAACCATTAACCAGACTCATCAAGAAAAAAAGGGAGAAGATCAAATCAATAGAATTAGAAATGAAAAAGGAGAAGTAACAACTGACACTGCAGAAATACAAAAGATCATGAGAGACGACTACAAGCAACTCTAGGCCAATCAAACAGACAACCTGGAAGAAATGGACAAATTCTTAGAAATGCACAACCTGTGAAGACTGAATCAGGAAGAAATAGAAAATATGAACAGACCAATCACAAGCACTGAAATTGAAACTGTGATTAAAAATCTTCCAACAAACAAAAGCCCAGGACCAGATGGCTTCACAGGCGAATTCTATCAAACATTTAGAGAAGAGCTAACACCTATCCTTCTCAAACTCTTCCAAAATATAGCAGAGGGAGGAACACTCCCAAACTCATTCTACGAGGCCACCATCACCCTGATACCAAAACCAGACAAGGATGTCACAAAGAAAGAAAACTATACGCCAATATCACTGATGAACATAGATGCTAAAATCCTCAACTAAATCCTAGCAAACAGAATCCAACAGCACATTAAAAGGATCATACACCATGATCAAGTGGGGGTTACTCCAGGAATGCAAGCATTCTTCAATATACGCAAATCAATCAACGTGATACACCATATTAACAAATTGAGGGAGAAAAACCATATGATCATCTCAATAGATGCAGAGAAAGCTTTCGACAAAATTCAACACCAATTTATGATAAAAACCCTGCGGAAAGTAGGCATAGAGGGAACTTTCCTCAACATAATGAAGGCCATATATGACAAACCCACAGCCAACATCGTCCTCAATGTTGAAAAACTGAAAGCATTTCCACTAAGATCAGGAACAAGACAAGGTTGCCCACTCTCACCACTCTTACTCAACATAGTTTTGGAAGTGTTAGCCACAGCAATCAGAGAAGAAAAGGAAATAAAAGGAATCCAAATCGGAAAAGAAGAAGTAAAGCTGTCAGTGTTTGCAGATGACATGATACCATACGTAGAGAATCCTAAAGATGCCACCAGAAAACTACTAGAGCTAATCAATGAGTTTGGTAAAGTAGCGGGATACAAAATTAATGCACAGAAATCTCTTGCATTCCTATACACTAATGATGAAAAATCTGAAAGAGAAATTAAGGAAACACTCCCATTTACCATTGCAACAAAAAGAATAAAATATCTAGGAATAAACCTATGTACGGAGACAAAAGACCTGTATGCAGAAAACTATAAGACACTGATGAAAGAAATTAAAGATGATACAAATAGATGGAGAGATATACCATGTTCTTGGATTGGAAGAATCAACATTGTGAAAATGCAATCTACAGATTCAATGCAATCCCTATCAAACTACCACTGGTATTTTTCACGGAACTAGAACAAAAAATTTCACAATTTGTATGGAAATGCAAAAGACCCCGAATATCCAAAGCAATCTAGAGAATGAAAAACAGAGCTGGAGGAATCAGGCTCCCTGACTTCAGACTATACTACAAAGTTACAGTAATCAAGACAGTATGGTACTGGCAGAAAAACAGAAATATAGATCAATGGAACAGGATAGAAACCCCAGAGATAAACCCACGCACATATGGTCACCTTATCTTTGATAAAGGAGGCAGGAATGTACAGTGGAGGAAGGACAGCCTCTTCAATAAGTGGTGCTGGGAAAACTGGACAGGTACATGTAAAAGTATGAGATTAGAACACTCCCTAACACCATACACAAAAATAAGCTCAAAATGGATTAAAGACCTAAATGTAAGGCCAGAAACTATCAAACTCTTAGAGGAAAACATAGGCAGAACACTCTATTACATAAATCACAGCAAGATCCTTTCTGACCCACCTCCCAGAGAAATGGAAATAAAAACAAAAATAAACAAATGGGACCTAATGAAATTTCAAAGCTTTTGCACAGCAAAGGAAACCATAAACAAGACGAAAAGACAACCCTCAGAATGGGAGAAAATATTTGCAAATGAAGCAACTGACAAAGGATTAATCTCCAAAATTTATAAGCAGCTCATGCAGCTCAATAACAAAAAAACAAACAACCCAATCCAAAAATGGGCAGAAGACCTAAATAGACATTTCTCCAAAGAACATATACAGACTGCCAACAAACACATGAAAGAATGCTCAACTTCATTAATCATTAGAGGAATGCAAATCAAAACTACAATGAGATATCATCTCACACCAGTCAGAATGGCCATCATCAAAAAATCTAGAAACAATAAATGCTGGAGAGGGTGTGGAGAAAAGGGAACCCTCTTGCACTGTTGGTGGGAATGTAAATTGATACAGCCACTGTGGAGAACAGTATGGAGGTTCCTTAAACAACTACAAATAGAACTACCGTATGACCCAGCAATCCCACTACTGGGCATATACCCTGAGAAAACCATAATTCAAAAAGAGTCATGTACCAAAATGTTCATTGCAGCTCTATTTACAATAGCCCGGAGATGGAGGTAACCTAAATGTCCATCATCGGATGAATGGATAAAGAAGATGTGGCACATATATACAATGGAATATTACTCAGCCATAAAAAGAAACGAAATTGAGCTATTTGTAATGAGGTGGATAGACCTAGAGTCTGTCATACAGAGTGAAGTAAGTCAGAAAGAGAAAGACAAATACCATATGCTAACACATATATATGGAATTTAAGAAAAAATAATATCATGAAGAACCTAGAAGTAAGACAGGAATAAAGACACAGACCTACTAGTGAATGGAGTTGAGGATATGGGGAGGGGGAAGGGTAAGCTGTGAGAAAGTGAGAGAGAGGCATGGACATATATATACTAACAAACATAAGGTAGATATCTAGTGGGAAGCAGCCGCATAACACAGGGAGATCAGCTCAGTGCTTTGTGACCGCCTGGAGGGGTGGGATAGGGAGGGTGGGAGGGAGGGAGACGTAAGAGGGAAGAGATATGGGAACATATGTATAACTAATTCACTTTGTTATAAAGCAGAAACTAACACACCATTGTAAAGCAATAATACTCCAATAAAGATGTAAAAAATAATAATAAAATAAAGTAGATAACTAATAAGAACCTACTGTATAGCACAGGGAACTCTACTCAATACGCTGTAATGACTTATATGGGAAAAGAATCTAAAAAAGAGTGGTTTTATGTATATGTATAACTGATTCACTTTGCTCTACAGCAGAAACTAATACAATATTTTAAATAAAAAAAAAAAAGATGTAATCCTTTTGTTATTGTTTTGTGGTGGTAAAAGTGGGAGCCGATTTCTTTTTTTGTTTTTTTTAATACCTTTATTGAGATATGAGATATACGCACATATGTGCGTGGGTTTATCTCTGGGCTTTCTATCCTGTTCCATTGATCTGTATTTCTGTTTTTGTGCCAGTACCATACTGTCCTGATTACTGTAGCTTTGTAGGGGAGCCGATTTCTTTTAAAGGCCTAATACCAATCCCCTCTCCTTTCCTTTCTTCCTGGTTAGTGAAATCATCATCGCCTTCCTCCTTGATAAACTCTTCTGACAAATGTTGGGTGAAGTGTTTTCTGAGGATCCTGGAAGATGAATAGAGAGTGTCCAGAAATGTAAACTAGTCAGTAACATACATGCTGAACTTGCCTCTTGTCATTTCCCCCAAAGGTTTATTGGACAATCATGCTCTTCAGTTAACCTAACTTTAATAGCAGGCTGGGCTCCTTACTTGGTGGTTAATTAACCATCACAAGTTTGTATTATTTCTTGACCTCATCACAAGGACAGCTGGAGAACTGTCTTAGTCCTTTCAGGCTGCTATAACAAAACGCCACAGACTGGGTAACATAAACAACAGACATTTATTTCTCACAGTTCTGGAGCCTGGAAGTCCAAGATCAAGGTGCTGGCAGATTCAGTGTCTGGTGAGAACCCATTTCTTAGTTCCCAGAAGATCATCTTCTTGCTGTGTCCTCACTTGACGCAGGGGGCTAGGGAGCTCTCTGGGGTCTCTTTTTACAAGGGCACTAATCCCATTCATAAGGGCTCTGCCCTCATGGCCTAATCACCTCCCAAAGGCCCCAGCTCCTAATTTCATCACCTTGGGAGTTGGGATTTCAACATTAGGAGGAACACTTCTCCTAGGTCCTCCGGTTGAGGGGACCCAGCAGTGGTTGGATGGGGAAGCAGAGAGAAAAGAAAGGCAAGTCCCCTTAGGAAAAATGTTTCTCGAGAAAGATCTGGGAGTCTGTGGCTGTGGGGGCGGGATCAGGCCTTTTCTTGTTCTGCTTCTGGTTTCTCTGCCATCGGCCATTGGGCCTCCAGCCCAACACTGCTGGGGAAGGACTGGAGCCATGTAAACCCTTCCTAGTGGGCTTCCGTCTGCCGGCTTCTCTGGCTGCCTGCCTATACCCTCGTCATGCCCGTGGGAGCCCAAGAGAAGCCATCTGTCACAGTCCAGCTCACAAGCAAGCACCTTTGTCACTTCTGAGTCTCTACTCTGTGCGAGGCCCCTTGGCGGTGCTGACAATAGGGTTTATGCCGCACTGGGTTTTGAACAAAGCCTTCCAACACAGAAAAAAGATTTGTTACATCCTCTGAGATCAAACCAGTAAAAGATCAGAAATGTTTGGTGTTAATATACCGGGCATCCATAAAGTCTGGAAACAAAGATGCTGTTTTTTTTTCCTGATGATGTCCTGATGACATTCTATATTTTTGCTTGTTTCCATCCTGGTTGAATACCCTGTATAATTAGCTAGGGTGTGACTCAATTACAGTGTGAATGGAGCTGTTTTCAGTCCGGCTATTTATAGTATCCCTGTGGGTTACCTGACTCCAAGCTACTCAGTTTCAGGACTTCTAAGTCATAGATTCATTCATTAGGCAGACATTTTTGAGCACCATCTGTGTTTCATGACAGCATTCCAGGTAAAAGGAGGAAAGCAACTCCTGTTGATTACCTACCCTGTGGGGGCCGCTGACCCCTGGACAAATTCTTTGTGTCTTATCAGCTCCACTAACGTAATCACATGTTTCGTTTGTTCTTCTGAGAGGAGGGAATCGGTGAAACTGGGATCTCTCAGTCAGCTCGGTGACTGTGTTGTCCTGACTGCCTTCATTTGTGTAATTGTTCAACGATGAGTGTGCCAGCCTCGTCATCAAAAACAACAACCCAGTGAAAACTCAGCAAGAAAATGACTGCTCTGCTAAAGTCATTTCCGTAGCTCAAGGAATCTCAGGCAGTGTGCCCAGATGGTCTTTCTTTACTCAGTTCCTTAAGCCAGTATCTGAAAAACACATGTACTGCTCTATGTCTCCAGAAGGACCCAGTTCTTAGAAAGAGATCCTGGAGAAACATGATTTTAACTAATAGCGGTGAAATTGTAGCAACAGGAAACCGGTTTTCCCGTCAGCTCTGGAACATTGGCCCAGAGTTACTTCCGGGGTTCCACCAAGGCTGCCCTACCAGAACGCTACCAGTAGCTAATGTTACCTTTATTCATTCAAGAGGTTCATGGTTGTTATTACCTAATTTGTTTTCCTTAACTGTAATCACAAGAATTCCAACCTAGCAAAGGGCCCACGGGTACGATCTAAGGCGAAACTAATTGAGGTCTAAAAGCCGAGGTATAAATGCTGGGGAGATTCTTGATGTTCCCTTGTGCTTAGCATGTGGAAGGATGAGTCAGCACATCCTCATGGGAGGAGACAGTAGTTTGGAACTGAAATGTTGGTGCACTTTGTAGGAAAGTAAGTTTTGGGCTTAATCGGGGTGCTGATTTTCTATTGCTGTGTAAAAGACACCCCAAAACTGAGTGGCTTAAAACAACCATTTATTTATTATTCCACGCAGTTCTGGGGGGATGATAACAGGCTCAGCTGTTCGATGCTTCCTTGAGGTTCTGAGTTTGGTTGCAGTCAGATGATGGATAAGGCTGGACTTATCTGAATCTTATTCACGCACGTCTGGCCCCTGGGCCGGAGTCGCTGGAAAGCAGCTGTGAGCTTCCTTACAGCATGACAGTCTCCAAGTACTTGAGCTTCCTGAAGCCAGCATGGCAGCCCGGCTTTTCCCAGAGCACATGTTCCAAGAGACCCAGGTGGCAGCTGCAAGACTTCCTAGGACCTAGCATCGGAAGTCACACAGTGTCATTCCACAGCATTCTGTTAGCCAAAAAGCAAGTCCCAGGGTCAGCCAGGATCTGAGAGCATGAATACCAGTCCATTGCAGCACTACGGAGCAGGCGTGCTCTCGGTTTCAAACACCAGTATTAAAGCAGGTCTTATTTGTGAGTGGTGGGATATACATGGTGCCTTCCATGCCTTTCCCAGCACCAGGTACAGCACCCAAGCTCTCAGGCCCCGAGGAGCCATTCTGTAGACAAGGGCACTGGCGGACCCAAGCTTTCTTTCCCTCAGCATTCTTTTTTCTCACCGCCGTCCATTACCATGCCACACAAAATAATTCCACCTCAGACTATCTTTTTTTCACTTATGTCCTCCCTCACCGTTTACCTAGAGCTTCTTTCCTACTAGTACATAGTTAGTGCAGTAACATCTCTCCCTCTTTTAATTCCATGTACCAGCCCAAACCCCACCTAACAATGGCTGATGTTAAACCATAGCAGTTTTAGGGCTATGATTGTACTGAAAAAAGAAAAGGCCATAAATTGTGAACTAAAATTAGACAAAAAGAACCAGTGACTTCAAGTCCTTAAACTCTTTGAAAGTTCCCAGAAGTACCTATTAAAATCTTCCTAAAAGTTAATGGCTTCTTTCCTACTTTCTATTAAGTCTGTTTTTTGTTTTGTTTTTTTTAAAGTACTAGTGATTCAGATGAATAAAACCTGTCCTATTTTCTGTTCTGAAATTGTTTTTTCTTCGTTTTTTTTTTTGCGGTACGCGGGGCTCTCACTGCTGTGGCCTCTCCCGTTGCGGAGCACAGGCTCTGGACGCGCAGGCTCAGCGGCCATGGCTCACGGGCCCAGCCGCTCCGCGGCATGTGGGATCTTCCCGGACCGGGGCACGAACCCGCGTCCCCTGCATCAGCAGGTGGACTCTCAACCACTGAGCCACCAGGGAAGCCCTTTTCTTCGTTTTTTTAAAAAAAATTATTATTGTAAAATGACATTTTGTTTCCTACTAATTTTTAATTCTAAGATATGGGTATTTCAGCCATAATATGACTTATATAGAAGTTTGAGGTCTAGCCTAGAAATCTAACGACCATTTTAAACATTGCTTTGTTTTCCTCTGGGAAAAAGAATTCCAACTCAAAACCACAAACTTCAAAATGGCATTTTTTGGACACGCCCCATTTGTTTCTGACCTCTGCCTGCTCATTTGCTTCTTTCCATGGAGTTATATCATGAACTTGGACTTGGTTGTATTACATTAAGATACTGAAAAGCAGGGCTTCCCTGGTGGCACAGTGGTTAAGAATCCTCATGCCAATGCAGGAGACATGCGTTCGAGCCCTGGTCCGTGAAGATCCTACACTCCGCGGTCTGCAGGGAGCGTGGGTCAGGGGACTAATACCCCACATCCCACATGCCGTGCAACGTGACCAAAAAAACCGAAATAACAAAACAAAACAAAAAATGGCCGGTTAACATTGCTGGCCAGTTTTAGGATAGTACTGTCTAGGATGGTGACATCTGGGGTCATTTTCCACATTTATCTGCTTTCCCTCAGCTGTGCCCTTCCAGCTGCTGGTGCCCAAAGGTTGAGAAGACAGTGGGAACACTTGTGACAGTAGCAGTGGCCCCAGCAGGAAGGAGGGACAGTAGTAGACCCAGCCTGTCAGGGACCCTGCTACACTCCTCAATAGAGCCCAAGGCACAGGACTGAGACCCAAAACTAAAAGCAGAATCCTTCCCACAGGTCCTAGCATAATGTTGTTCACTTGCAGCCCTCCAGCTAGACAAAAATGTGGATTTGCAACAAATGTTATTATTTACTTTACAAAGAGAATCACCCTGGGTAATCCTAGAGAAATTAGAAATAGGATTTCAGCTACACACAATTTTCTGGAATCCCAACGTGTCTGTTACATAACATAAGAAATGCCTTTATGCAGATGTTTGTTAATTATGGATGGTTTTTATTTAGACATACTTATTTTTCCTCAAATTACTCAAAAATTGGTGTATGCCAGGGGGACTTTGGGATGAGCCACAGTTTTTTATTTTTCATTTATTTATTTTTTGAGCCACAGTTTTTTAAAATTTACTTATTTTTTATTGAAGTACTGTTGACTTACAATATTATATTAGTTTTAGGTATACAACATAGTAATTTGACATTTTTATGGATTATACTCCAATTTTTATAAAATATCAGCTATATTCTCTGTGCTGTACATAACATCCTTGTAACGTATTTATTTTATACCTAGTAGTTTAATCCACTTCACCTATTTTGCCCCTCCCCCCGCCCCTCTCCCACCAGTAACCACTACTTTGTTCTCTGTATCAGCATGTCTGTTTCTGTTTTGTTATATTTGTTTTATTTTTTAGATTCCACATATGAGTGAAAACATACAGTATTTGTCTTTCTCTGTCTGACTTACTTCACTAAGCCTAATACCCTCCAGGTCCATCCATGTCGTCACAAATGGCAAAATTTCATTGTTTTTTGTGACTGAGTAATATACCACATCTTCTTTATCCATTCATCTGTTGATGGACATTTAGTTTGCTTCCATACCTTGGCAATTGTAAATAATGCTGCTATAAACATTGGGGGTGCATATATCCTTTTGAATTAGTCTTTTCATTTTCTTCTGATAAATACCCAAAAGAAGAATGCTGGATCATATGGAAGTTCTATTTTTAATTTTTTGAGGAATCTCCATACTGTTTTCCATAGCGGCTGTACCAGTTTACATTCCCACAGTGCACTACAGTTCCTTTTTCTACACATCCTCTCCAACACTTTTTATTTCTTGCCTTTTTGACAATAGCCAATAGTTCTTACTGACAGGTAAGAGGCGATATCTCATTGTGGTTTTGATTTACATTTCCCTAATGATTAGTGATGTTGAGCATCTTTTCTTGTGCCTTTTGGCCATCTGTATTTCTTCTTTGGAAAAATGACCATTCAGCTCGTCTGCCCATTGTTCTTTTCTTTCTTTCCTTTTTTTTAATTTTTATTTTGACCATGCCATGTGGCTTGCAGGGATCTTAATTCCCCGACAAGGGATCAAACCTGTATCCCCTGCAGTGGAAGTGTGGAGACCTAACCACTGGACTGCCAGGGAATTCCCTCATCTGCCCTTTTTTTTTTTTTTTAAGCATCTTTATTGGAGTATAATTGCTTTACAATGGTGTGTTAGTTTCTGCTTTATAACAAAGTGCATCAGTTATATATACACATATGTCCCCATATCTCTTCCCTCTTGCATCTCCCTCCCTCCCACCCTCCATATCCCACCCCTCTAGGTGGTCACAAGGCACCGAGCTGATCTCCCTGTGCTATGCAGCTGCTTCCCACTAGCTATCTATTTTACGTTTGGTAGTGTATAGATGTCCATGCCACTCTCTCACTTTGTCACAGCTTACCCTTCCCCCTCCCTGTGTCCTCAAGTCCATTCTCTAGTAGGTCTGTGTCTTTATTCCCATCTTGCCCCTAGGTTCTTCGTGACCATTTTTTTTTTTAGATTCATATATATGTGTTAGCATACGGTATTTGTTTTTCTCTTTCTGACTTACTTCACTCTGTATGACAGACTCTAGGTCCATCCACCTCACTACAAATAACTCAATTTCATTTCTTTTTATGGCTGAGTAATATTCCATTATATATATATACCACATCTTCTTTATCCATTCATCTGTCACTGGACATTTAGGTTGCTTCCATGACCTGGCTATTGTAAGTAGTGCTGTAGTGAACATTGGGGTGCATGTGTCTTTTTGAATTATGGCTTTCTCTGGGTATAGGCCCAGTAGTGGGATTGCTGGGTCATATGGTAATTCTATCTTTAGTTTTTTAAGGAACCTCTATACTGTCCTCCATAGTGGCTGTATCAATTTACATTCCCACCAACAGTGCAAGGGGGTTCTCTTTTCTCCACACCCTCTCCAGCATTTATTGTTTGTAGATTTTTTGATGATGGCCATTCTGACTGGTGTGAGGTGATACCTCATTGTAGTTTTGATTTGCATTTCTCTAATGATTAGTGATGTTGAGCATTCTTTCATGTGTTTGTTGGCAATCTGTATATCTTCTTTGGAGAAATGTCTATTTAGGTCTTCTGCCCATTTTTGGATTGGGTTGTTTGGGTTTTTTCATTTTTTTTAATAAATAAATTTATTTACTTATTTATTTTTGGCTGCGTTGGGTCTTCGTTGCGGTGCGTGGGCTTCTGATTGTGGTGGCTTCTCTTGTTGCTGAGCACAGGCTCTAGGCGCATGGGCTTCAGTAGTTGTGGCACATGGGCTCAGTAGTTGTGGCGCACGGGCTTAGTTGCTCTGCAGCATGTGGGATCTTCCCGGACCAGGGCTTGAACCCATGTCCCCTGCATTGGCAGGCAGATTCTTAACCACTGCGCCACCAGGGAAGTCCCCAGGATATCTTAAGTAGAAAGAAGCAAGCAGGTCACAAAGGAAGATCTTGCCCAGATTTAGAGGGATAATATGTGTTTAATTTTGCACCAAAATGTCAACACGGTTATCTCTGGATGCTGGAATCAAGGGTGATTTTAGAGTCTTCTTTGTGCCCTTCTTATTTTCCAATTTTACAATGAATATGGATTACTTATATAATCAGGAAGAAACATATTCTAACAAAATAGTGGTTCTGTAAGGCCCCTTTGTGCTCCTTTTCTGAACGTCATTTGTGTCACAAATCCCTTTGAGAATCTAATGAAAATTGTCAATTTTCTCCCCAAAAGTGCAAGTACCCATCATCAGATTTTTTTTTTTTTTTTTTTTTTTTTGCTGTACGCGGGCCTCTCACTGTTGTGGCCTCTCCCGTTGCGGAGCACAGGCTCCGGATGCGCATGCTCAGCGGCCATGGCTCACGGGCCCAGCAGCTCCGCGGCATGTGGGATCTTCTCGAACCGGAGCACGAACCCGCGTCCCCTGCATCGGCAGGCGGACTCTCAACCATTGCGCCACCAGGGAAGCCCAGATTTTTTTTTTGAGGTATGCTCGGTTATCAATAGTATTTTTTAAATTAATTAATCAATTAATTAATTTTCAGCTGCATTGGGTCTTCGTTGCTGCACGCGGGCGTTCTCTAGTTGGGGCAAGTGGGAGCTACTCTTCGTTGTGATATACGGGCTTAGTTGCTCCGCGGCATGTGGGATCTTCCCGGACCAGGGCTCGAACCCGTGTCCCCTGCGTTGGCAGGCAGATTCTTAACCACTGCGCCACCAGGGAAGTCCCATCATCAGATTTTACCAAACATTTCTGGGGATTTACCACCTACAGCTTCACAGGTCCCAAGTTAAGAACTGTCCACCCACAGTCTGAGTGGCTTCCACTCTGTGGATTTAGTCACTCCAGTGGTGCCAGGGTCTCCTCAGTCACTCCAAGAGCAGGCTGGGCATGCCCGTCAGCCTCCATGGGTTCATGGACCCAAGCAGGTACTTTGAAAGCGCCCCAGGATAGTCTCTCTGGGCGACATTAACAACTGAGAGGTGTGGGTGGAGAAGATCACAGTGTTCCGGGATCCTGCCCGTGAAGCCAGGGTGCTAAGAGTGGAGCACGCAGGCGCCTTGTGTGGCTTCCTAATGAGCCTTGGCCACTTGATGTTCCCAGGGGATTGGGGACTATGTACTCAGATGACTGTTATTTGGATGCAGCCAACATGATCCTGAGTCTCTGCAAATTAAGAGCAAGGAGTCATCGTTGAGAGACCTGTCTCCATAAAGGAATAAAATGATGAGAGCAAAAAGTAATGACTGAGGACTGGAAACCCATAGTCATCAGGTTACTGTCAGAGATCAGGATTCAGGGATTTGGTGGCTAAAGTGAAGAGGGACATAGAGCTTCAAACCACAATCTCACTGGACTTTGGAGGAAGATCTCGTATGTGGGCCTCACACACAGGTGCAGGCTGAGGCTGAGGAAGGCTGTTAAGGCCGGTTTGTGAAGACTTGGATCTCTTGCTCCTGAATCGAAAGCTTGCTGATTGGGGCTTCCCTGGTGGCGCAGTGGTTAAGAATCTGCCTGCCAATGCAGGGGACACGGGTTCGAGTCCTGGTCCGGGAAGATCCCACATGCTGCGGAGCAACTAAGCCCGTGCACCACAACTACTGAGCCTGCGTGCCACAACTACTGAAGCCCGTGCGCCTAGAGCCCGTGCTCCGCAACAAGAGAAGCCACCGCAATGAGAAGCCCGCGCACCACAACGAAGAGTAGCCCTCACTCGCCGCAACTAGAGAAAGCCCGCAGGCAGCAACAAAGACCCAACGCAGCCAAAAATCAATATAAATTAAAAAAATAAATTCATTAAAAGCATGCTGATCATCTGGCCAATGAAAAGGCCACAAAAGTTTCTATCCCCAAAAGTGAGAAGACCTGAGTCGACTTGCCGAAAGATAACTAGAGAAGGGAGGTCAGACGAGGCAGTGGGGATGGAGAGATGCTTGAGACCCAGAACACAGAGTATCTGGGATGGATGCGATCAGATGGGGAGGGGAGGAGTCAGAGCCCTTAGGAAAGTCTCCGAGGTGGCTAGCCTGGGATGACTCCATCCACCGGGACCACCAATACATGAGGCAGAGCTAAGTGGGAGGGCATGATGATGATGATGAGCTGCTGCGGACTTGTTGATCTGAGGAGCCTGAAGGCATCCGAGTGGAAATTGACCAGTGGGCATTAGCAAATAGGGAGTGGGAGCTAGCTAAGTAGCCAGATGTGGCTGCTGAAACAGACACAATATTAGGCTGCATTTATAGCTGCACAGTATTTCGGCCGAGGCTGTTTGCCAGTCAGATCTTAGGTTGAGTGCGCCTCATTTGTATCACTAGCAGTGGGGAGGGCAGAGTTTCAGACTGACGTTGGTACCCCAGCTCAGAACAGGTCTGGGTGTGGTGAGGGCTGGAGGCGACCAGGATGGTAGAAGAAGTGGAAACCGTGGTATACACACTACAGAAAACTAGATGTCATTGTCTTCCGGAAAAGGAACTCTGGGTTGAGTGATTAGTGTATAGCAGGATATGAAAATGGAAGCTTCTACAGACACCAAGCGATGGTAAATGTGAACTTACAGACTGAGGTTCCAAATTGGCATATATCACCATAGACAGATTTACAAAGGAAATGGTTCCTGGACCTGTTCAGCGACTCTGGGGATCAAAGATAGGAAAGGTCTGAGATTGAGAAGGGGAAATAGATGAAGAGATTTGAGATGGAGGGGGGTAGCAGTTGCCGTGTCTGAGACCCCACCTACCCCCTAAAAATGAGAGTATAATATGGGGAAGGATGTACGTGGGGAGGTGACGCCTTTTAACCCGTAGCTAAATGAGGCGTCTGTCTGAGCCTGTGTCCTCAGCGACCCCCGAAAGCAGAGCCTGAGAAAAGGGCTTCTGTGCGTAGTTGTTTTGTGGAATGGTCCCAAGGAACAGGAATGAGGGACAGGGAAGGAAGGAATGCCAGTCCCAGTTCATCATTATTGTAGCGATTATAGGGGCCTCATATCGCTGGGGACTTTCTGAGGAG
This sequence comes from Orcinus orca, assembly GCF_937001465.1. NCBI lineage: Eukaryota > Metazoa > Chordata > Mammalia > Artiodactyla > Delphinidae > Orcinus > Orcinus orca. The sequence continues at coordinate 37,394,779 of NC_064580.1, read as the reverse complement.
CCACGTAAAAGGATTGTCTGCCTGAGGGATTGAAGAAGACAGTATTTATGTCTGGCTCCAAGCCTGAATAGGTCAAGGGTTGCACTTAGGGTGTTTGCACAGGTGTAGAATGCCACATTGGGTTCCCCCAACCTCCACCCAGCCACAAAGAAGCCCAGGACCTGAGTGAGAGGTGCTACTACAGCAGAGGGACATGCTGCTCCCTGGGACCCTAGGGGGCCCTGTCAGCTCCATACCTGAGAAAGCTAAAGTGGGCTGTAGACTGGGGTCTGTTCCCACCCTGGACATCTAAAGGGCAAATGGCAGGCTCACTGCCTTGGTGGCCAAGACAGGGGAGAGCTGCCATGTTGGATCAGCCTACCCTGTGTTGGGAGAGAGGTTGTCTGGGTGTTTCCTGGGCCCTGAAAGGAGACAGCCTCCTTAGGGTTGTCTTAGAGACTACCCAAGAGGACTTCTGGGGTGGGGAGTGAGGAGACCTCTGCTTAAAGAAGCTGGAGGGTACTGCCCAATACCCAGGACAGAGGGAGGCGACGCTCATGCCTGTGTATCCTTTTTTTTTTTTTGCCTGTGTATCCTTGACTTCGGGAGAGGACCCCAACAGTGAGAATCTTTGAAAGAGACCATGAACACTCCCGAGGAAGAGAGAATCAGCTCTAGACACCTGCCAGGCCCAGAGAGAGAACCAGGTCAAGAGACAACACTCCTCCCCCTACTTCACCCTCCCCCAGCTGAGGAGCTGGAGGTGGGGGAGGGAAGCGGAAGTGCAAGGTGGAGAAACAGACAGGAAGTCAGCCACACAGACTTACTGCTGGAGGGTTTCAATTGGACGCAGGCCTGAGCTGGGGGAGGGGAGAAATTATGAAGATTATCTTGGGCTGGATATTCTAATTATGGAGGAAGGGCTGTATTGGTTACTTTGAGGGACTCAAAGGCTCTATGTTACCTAAGACTGAGCTGAAAAATCATGAGGTCCATTGGAGTATTTATCTAGTAATGGCATTTATTTATTCAGTATGTTTGTCAGGAATTGCCAGAGAAACAGAACAAATAGGATGCGTGTATACATATATATATATAGAGAGAGAGAGAAAGAGATTTATTATAAGGAATCAGCTCATGCTATCGTGGAGGCTGACAAGTCCCAAGATCGGCAGTCGGCACGCTGGAGACCCACATAGCTGATAAGGTAGTCCCAGTCCAAGTGACAGCGGTCTCAAGACCCAGGAAGAGCTGATGTTTCAGTTCCAGTCTGAAAGCTGGAAAAAAACAATGTACCAGTTCAAAGGCAGTCAGGCAGGAGGTGTTCCCACTTACTCAGCCTTTTTATTCTATTCAGGCCTTCAACTGATTGGAAGAGGCCCACCCACATGCAGGAGGGCAATCTGCTTAGTCTACAGATTCAAATGTTAACCTCATCCAAAAACGCCCTCACAGGGGAATTCCCTGGTGGTCTACTGGTTAGGACTTGGCGCTTTCACTCACGGGTTTGATCCCTGGTTGGGGAGCTAAGATCCTGCAAGCCATGCAGCATGGCTAAAAAACCAAAACAAACAAAAAACCCCAAAACACCCTCACACATACACCCAGAATAATGTTTGACCAAATATCTGGGCCTCTGTGGTCCAGTCAAGTTGGTGCATAAAATAAACCATCGCATTCAGGTGATGTCACTGAATGGATTTTAAAGGAGACTCAATAAAAGTTCGTGTTTTCCTTATATGCAAGTCAAGCATAGACAACATTTCAGTTACATCCTTAGAACTAGCTCAGGACCTCCTGTGGGGCCTGCTGAACCTGACCCTGACCCTTGGCTACCCTGTCCCCTTCTGCCTTCCTCCTCTGTCTTGACACATGTTTAGTAGCTTCCTGGCTTTCAGTTCTGGGCTCCGTCCTCTGAACTGCAGGCAACACCCTGTAGTTGTAAGTCTAATGAACTCACTGTTAGACGTGGTCTCAGAATCATCCAAAAGATGATTCCCCCCCCCACTTCTTGAGAGTTGCAACACTCTCTTCCAAAACAGGCTGGTGATTTAACATGCAGGCAGGTGTCAGCCAGAGAAGTCCGCAAGCTGAATTCTAGCAGCCTAGCTTGTTTGTGATAATCCACAGGAACCATGTCTCCCCTCCCCCGCCCCCCCCGCCCCCCCCCCCCCCCCCCCCCCCCCCCCCCCGCTTCTCCTACATAGCTCAGAACAAAGGTGTCGAATGGCTTCCTTTGTATCTCTGGCACTTGCAAATCCTCTCCAGTGTACACTTTAAGCCATGATCATTTTGGTTTCAACCATTCCAGTTTGGGTGGAGGAAACAAATATTTATGAGACGTGGTCTCTGCCTCCGGGAGAAATAAACCCACAATTACTACACTGTGTTCTGAGGCTGACAATGGAGAGGAACAAACAGTGTATGCGCATGCGTGAGGGAAGCAGGCGAGGAGAGGAGAAGCCCAGCCAGGACGTGCTTTCAGAAGTCTGGCTTCAGCCTAATCCTGAGGGCGGTCCTGGAGCATACGTGGTATCTCAGAATCTGTTCTGCCCTGAGGTAACGGAAAGGAGCTTTTATGTGTCTATACCAGTCAGTCCTTAAGATGCCTAACTCTGAGGAACTTCTGACCTGAGTGGCTCTAATCACCTGAGGGCCAGCAGGTGTGGACCATTACCAGCAGCCCCTGGAGCTGTTAGGGAACAGGTCTGAGGAACCGGTTTCAGAGATGGGGGGGGTGGGGGGGCGGGTCTGGGTGGGGCTCCTAGAAGAAGCAGATGGAATTTGCCGGGCAAAGACACTAGGGAGAGAGGGTTCCAGGCCTGTGCATGCAGGAGAGAGAGGCGGGTTGTACGGGCCTTGAATGCCATGCTGAGGAAGGCGGACTCCATTATGAGAGACAGAGGCAAACTAGAATGGGTTGAGAGGAGCGTGCCTGGGATGGCCCGGAAATGCATGCTGTGTCTTGACTCCATTGCCAAGGATTGGACTGAGTGTTGGTGAGGCCACGCTGGGGGTGAGGAGACAGGCCAGTACCTCCTAGAAGCCAGTACCTCTTCTGCAGCCAAGAGCCGGCCTAACTCCCGCTCTCCCCTGAGCCTCCTCTCAGCTTGCCTCTCCCTACTTAGTCTGTAGAATTCCCTTCCCACAGCCTCTCCTCTCTTCTCTTACCTCTTCTCATCATCCCAGCTTCTCTTTTCTTTCTCTCCTTTGCCAAGTAGCTGACAGCCTACCTACAGTGAGCTTGCTGTGCCGGGACCATCTTTGATCCATCTCCTCTTGTTTTCCCTGTGGGTTCCCTGGATTCAGTCCTGCGTTAAATGTGGTGCAACAAGGAAGGCAGCTGGACATATCTATGCATACATTTTTATTTTAAAATGCTGCAAAATTTTTTATAAAAGAAAGTTCATGAAAAATTTCAACATATACCCAAGCAGAGAAAATCCTATAATAAAATCCTTTGTACTCAATCACTCAGTTTCAAAAATGATCAATTCACAGCCTATCTTAACATCTTCTATAGTTTTGCCTACTTCCCCACCCCCAGAACGCTTTGAAGCAAATCCCAGACATCATATCATTTTATCTACAGATTTCTCAATATATATCTCTAAGAGTTAAGGACTTTTATAAAAGAACATAACTACAATACAATTAACACTCCCCATAACAATAATTACACCATATTATCAATTATCTTGTCAATATTCACATTTCCCCAATTTTCTTTTTTTTTAAAGGTTGGGGACTGCGGATTTATTTATTTATTTATTTATTTTTGGCTGTGTTGGGTCTTCATTGCTGTGTGTGGGCTTTCTCTAGTTGTGGTGAGCAGGGGCTACTCTTCGTTGCTGTGCGTGGACTTCTCATTGTGGTGGCTTCTCTTGTTGCGGAGCACGGGCTCTAGGTGCACAGGCTTCAGTAGTTGTAGCACGTGGGCTCAGTAGTTGTGGTGCATGGGCTTAGTTGCTCTGCAGCACGTGGGATCTTCCTGGACCAGAGATCGAACCCGTGTCCTCTGCGTTGGCAGGCGGATTCTTAACCACTGCGCCACCAGGGAAATCCATCCCCAATTGTCTTAATAAGATTTTTTTAAATTATTATTATTTTAATATGATTTTAATAGTTTGAATCGAGATGCAAATAAATCCATACATTGCATTTGGCTGACATGCTTCTCAAGTCTGTTAATATACAGGTTTACGCTCCACTCATTTTTTTTTCTTGCAATTTTTTGTCATTGTTGAAAAAAACTGGATAATTTGTCCATAAGAGTTTCCCATAGCCTGAATATTGCTTAGTGCATCCTCATGGTATGATTCGACATGTTCCTCTGTCCTCTGTATTCCCTGTAAATTGGTAGGTAGAGCTAGGCCAGCACTGTCCAATAGAACATTCTGCAGTGACAGAAAACTTCTATATCTGCACTGTCCAGTATGGTAGCCACTAGCCACATGTAGGTATTGAGCACCTGAGATGTGGCCAGTGTGACTGAGGAACTGGAGCTTTAGTTTTATGTAATTTTAATTCATTTAAATATAAATAGCTACATGTGGCTAGTGACTACTGTAGTGGACAATGCAGATCTAGAGGCTTGATCAGATTCAGTTTTATTTTATTATCAAAACTACTTCAGGGCTTCCCTGGTGGCGCAGTGGTTGAGAGTCCGCCTGCCGATGCAGGGGACACGGGTTCGTGCCCCGGTCCGGGAAGTTCCCACATGCCGCGGAGCGGCTGGGCCCGTGAGCCATGGCCGCTGAGCCTGCGCGTCCGGAGCCTGTGCTCCGCAACGGGAGAGACCACAACAGTGAGAGGCCCACGTACCGAAAAAAAAAAAAAAAAAAAAAAAACTACTTCAGGTACTTCCATCTTCCACCACTGTATTTAGTCCAAATTTATTTCGTCTTGTCTGTGATCAGTGTACTCTAGCTGTGTCTAAGCCTTTTACGCATTTCCCAACAGGCCACAGGGTGGCACTGTGGATCTGATCTCTTCTGAGGAGCCCACCAGCACCACGGACACAATTAGCCGGCACCCAGCTACACAGCAGTTTTTCCCTTCCTGTTTTGTTTGACTCCATCATGTTTCTTTCACACAGCTTATAAAAGCATGGAATTAGAACATTTCTTCATTTTACAGGTGAAGAAAATGGAGCAGGGAGAGGAGTAGGCTGCTTCTCAAAGCTGTGCTCCCCTTCTCAGTGAAGAGCCCTTCCTGAGAACCCCTTTGGAATTGGGAGGGAAGGAGGCAAAAGGTTATACAGCTGGTTAATGGCAGAACAGAGATAGAACTTAAGTCTGTCTCCTGATGCCCACCCCAAGAGTTCTTTCTTCTTTCTTCTTTCTTCTGTCAACACTGAATTCCATAATACCTTTGCTGACGTTGAACCATCCTTGCATTCCTGCAATAACTCTGCTTGGCCATGTGTTTTAGCATCTTATACACCACTGGATTCAGCTTGCTATTTTTTTCAGGAGTTTTGAATTTGTGTTCATAAGTTTAGTCAATTTTTTTTTCTTGTTATTGTACTTGTCTGGTTTGGATTTCAGGATCCTAACAGCCCCATAAAATAAGTTGGGAAGCTTTTCGTCTTCGCTATTTTATGTAACAGTTTATATAAGGTAGGGTTTCCTATTTTTTGAAGATTGGGTAAAGCACGTCCATAAAAGTGTCTAAACTGGGTTCTCTTCTTTCCTTCCTTCCTTCCTTCCCTCTTTCCTCTTTCTTCCTTTCTCTTTCTATCTTTCTTTCTTTTGTGGAGGGTGGAGTGAGGACTTTGGGAAAGATTTTTAACTTTCTGTTTCATTTGTTTTAAAGGTTATTGGTTTATTCTGATATTCTATTTCTTATTGAATTGATTTTGTTATTTTACATCTACAAGATTGTCTCTTTCATCTAATTTTCCAAATTTATTGGCACAAAGTTGTTCATAGTGATTGCATATGATTTTCAAATCTCTTCCAGCATACTTTTTCTCTCCACCCTGTTTACTCCTGTCCAGTCCTGTGCCACAAGGCCTGCATAATGACTTTGTAGTCATGATTCTGAATGCCAAACCCAAATGTGCAGTAAATGTATATTGTCCATATTTGATGAGATGGGGGGTATTAACCAGATATGGAGAGAAAGCCACAGTTCCTAGGGCTTATAAAGTATATTTAGCTTAGTTTAAGTTTTTCCCCCATGGGAAACACAAATCTGCATAAAATACTGCTTGGTTTTGTCACTGCTGTACTTAAAAGAATGCCCCCCAGCACTGAGTCTAACTTGTTTGGCCAGGCTTTCAGGATCCTATGGCGGCGGCCCTCCATAAATGACTGTGCCCAGTATTGAACTTAGGGCCAGGGAGAATATAGAGACAACAACCACATCTTCAAGTGGTGCCTACAATTAGTTGGGAAGTCATAATAACACAAACAAGAGGTAAATTATGTGGTAATCTGTGAAGTGCTGACATGGAGATGAACAGCAGGTGTCATTGGATGAGGGGAGAGTTGGACTAGTTGGGAAAGCCAAGTAGGGATTGGCTAGGCAGGGGGAGCACAGAGAGAGTTTTAGGCAATAGAAACTCTTAAAAGATTAAGGACGTGGAAGGAGAGAAGGCATGCCTGCTGATCTCTTCTGTGTAAAAACTAGATTGGGGTGGGAGAATCAACGGGATTAACTGATATTCTTTTATATAAGAATATATTTTATATATAAGAATACATTCTTGTGGAAACAACCCAAATGTCCATCAATGGATGAATGGATAAACAAAATGTGGTATGTCCATACAGTGGAATATCATTCAGCCTTATAAAGGAAGGGAATTCTGACACATGCTACAACATGTATGAAACATGAAGACATCCTACTAAGTGAAAAAGCCAGGCACAAAAGGACAACTATTGTATGATTCCACTTATATGAGGTTACTAGAGTAGCCAAACTTATAAGACAGAAAGTAGAATGGTGGTTGCTAGGGGTTAGGGGGAGGAGGAAATGGGCAGTTAGTGTTTAAGTGGTATAGAGTTTCAGTTTGGGAAGATGAAAAAGTTCTGGAAATGGATGGTGGCCATAGCTGCACAACAATGTGAATGTACTTAATGCCTCTGAACTATACACTTTAAAATGATTAAGATGGTTAATTAAAATTTTTATTTTAAATTTCATAAAATTTATTTATTTTTAAAAATATTTTTAAAATTTATTTTTGGCTTCGTTGGGTCTTCGTTGCTGTGCGCAGGCTTCCTCTAGTTGCAGTGAGTGGTGGCTATTCTTCGTTGTGGTGCGTGGGATTCTCACTGTGGTGGCTTCTCCTGTTGCAGAGCACAGGCTCTAGGCATGTGGGCTTCAGTAGTTGTGGCACGTGGGCTCAGTATTTGTGGTGCACAGGCTTAGTTGCTCCGCGGCATGTGGGATCTTCCTGGACCAGGGCTCAAACCTGTGTCCCCTGCATTGGCAGGTGGATTCCTAACCACTGCACCACCAGGGAAGCCCCTCCGTACATTCTTATATATAAGAATATATGTATATCTCCTGAGGAATATAGACCAGGGTGAGCAGGGCTTGTTTCTGGAAGGTGGAAGCACAGAGAATATTCTCTATTATATACTTCCACATTGTTTGAATGTCTTCCAAGGAGCATATAATTTTGTAATCACCAGATAATTAAAGATGAAAAACTCCAGTGGAGGAGGATATAATGTGATGGTTGGCCATGAAAAGTCCATGTCATGTAACTCCAGCTGAAAGTCATCTCATGGGAAGGTTTTCCTTCTTTAGAGGAGGGAGGGGTCCACTTTAGCTTAAATCCCTCGGAATGACTGAGAAGGAGCTGAACAGACAAAAGGTTAGGGCTCTGGAGGAAGCTGACCCCCCAGGAACTTGTGATGATTTTCTTCCTTGAGCAGAGGGGACTTGGAGGCTGGCAGTCTGTCAGCAGAGCAAATACACACCCCCAACCTGGGCCCTGGCCAGGGATCTGAGGTTGTCAAGTGCACAGCAGCTGAGAGACCAACAAGCAGAGGCCCCAAGACCTGGGCATCTGGCTAGAAGGCTCGGGCCAGGCCTCAGGGGCTGCACAGCAGCCTCCCCACCCACCAGAGACAGGCTCATGCAAATACTCTGTATGGCTGGCCTGCCCTGTGGGAGACGCTGGCACGGTCCAGGGGGCTGGGAGGGAACTGGCACTTGAAATGTTTGTTCCTCTGCTTTGCTCCCAGGTTGCTAGGGTGAAGTTCATAAACACACTGACTGGCTTCATTGCTGATTAATGAGCTCCAGCTTTAGGTCTGACAATCCTTGGACTTGAACCAGGTGGCTCCCTGCTCCTCTTTTTTTTTTTAATTTAAATTTTTTTTTATTTTTCGGCGTGTGGGGTCTTCGTTTCTGTGCGAGGGCTTTCTCTAGTTGCGGCAAGTGGGGGCCACTCTTCATTGCGGTGTGCGGGTCTCTCACTGTCGCGGCCTCTCTTGTTGTGGAGCACAGGCTCCAGACGCGCAGGCTCAGTAGTCGTGGCTCATGGGCCTAGTTGCTCCGTGGTATGTGGGATCTTCCCAGACCAGGACTCGAACCTGTGTCCCCTGCATTGGCAGGCAGATTCTCAACCCCTGTGCCACCAGGGAAGCTCTTCCTGCTCCTCTTAACAGCAAATTTCAAGCCTTGTGCTTCTCCCCACAACCTTGGCCTCCCCCAGCACAGTCCAGTCCAGGCAGATAACTTGTCCTTCTTTCTCCACCGAGGCCTGCTGAACCCTCAGCTCCTGTCTCCATTTGCCTATTAAGTCCCTCCTGATTCAGAGACTGGCTGAGTGGCTGTGCCCCTTCATGCGGCTGACACAGCACTCGTGCCCTTGAACTCTTCCATATCTGAGACCTTCTCATCCATATCTGAGACCTTTCACAATTTCCCTACTCTTATGTATTCTCCTTCTCTTGAACTAGACTTCGTCTTCACAGGCTGTACATGTGATCCATATTTCCCGGTCCTTGAAAAAATAAAACCCAAATCGTGGCCTTACTGTAGCCTCTGTCCCAGGCCATACCGCATCTCTGGTCTCTCCTTCCTGCCCCCGAACCACTGCAAGCCAATGTCTAGGTCCCAGGCACCTACCATGTGTTCTGTATACTTTTTTAAAAACCAGTTTGGGGACTTCCCTGGTGGCACAGTGGTTAAGAACCTGCCTGCCAATGCACAGGACACAGGTTTGATCCCTGGTCCGGGAAGATCCCACATGCTGCAGAGCAACTAAACCCATGCACCACAACTACTGAGCCTGCACTCTAGAGCCCATGAGCTACATCTACTGAGCCCGCCTGCCACAACTACTGAAGCCCGCCTGCCAAGAGCCTGTGCTCCGCAACAAAAGAAGCCACCACAATGAGGAGCATGTGCACCACAACAAAGAGTAGCCCCCACTTGCTGCAACTAGAGAAAGCCCGCATGCAACAACGAAGACCCAACACAGCCAAAAAAATAATAATAATAAAAATAAATAGTTTTATTAAAGTATACTTTACATATAATCAAAGAACCAACTTTAAGTGTACATTTTGATGAGTTTTGACAAATGATAGTGTAACCACTATCACAGTCAAGGTATAAAAGATATTATTACCCTAAAAAGTTCCACTGTGTCCCTTCTCAGTCAACCACTGATCCTCTTTCTGTCACTCCAGATGATTTGTCTTTCTAAACTTCCACATAAGTGGAATCATACAGTATGTATCCTTCTGCATCTTGCTTTTTTTGCTCAGCATGTTTTTTGAGATTCATCCACGTTGTTGCATGTGTCAGTAGTTAATTCCTTTTTATTGATGGGTAGTATTCCATTGTGTGGATGTACCATAATTTGTTTATCCATTTACCTGTTGATGGATATTTGTGCTATTTCCAATCTTTTGGAAGATATTATGAATAGAGACGCCATGAACATTTTGTATATGAGTCATTGTGTGGACATACGTTTTCATTCCTTTTGGGCAAATATCTAAGAGTAAAATGGTTGAGTCTTATGTTAATTCTATGTTTATGTTGATAATGAAGTACCAAACCATTTTTCAGAGTTGCTGTAACATTTGACATTCCCACCAACAGTGTATGAGAGTTCCAGTTGCTCCACATCCTTGTCAGCACTTGGTATTGTCAGTCTTGTTAATTTTAGCCTTTCTAACTGGTGTGTAGTAGCACTCTGTTTTCTTTTAGATTTTTATCATGACGTATTTTCAGCATTTGAAATATTAAGAGAGAATAATATAATGAATACCCATGTACCCAGTGCCTAGCTTTGTCAGATGTTAACATTTTTCCATAATTGCTTCAGATCTAATTTCTTTTTATGAAGAGAGTCTATTGAGAATTCCATGTACTGCACAATCATGTCTACATTATATTTGAGGAGAGGATTTAGCTTTGACCTTAGAAATAATTTTATTAAGGCTACCATTGACAATAAATTGCAGTAAATTTTAGTGACTATCAACATCAATATTTGTTTATCTTCATTAACATTTTTCCCAATGAACACATTTTTGAAAATCAGAAAGTTCAGTGCATAAAGTATGAAGTGGTGAAACATTTTCTTCTTTTTAAGCAGCTTCATTAAGATGTAATTTATGCACCATACAATTCACCCACTTTTATTTTTTATTTTTTGGCTGCATCACGTGGCTTACAAAATCTTAGTTCCCCAACCAGGGACTGAACCTGGGCCCCTGGCAGTGGAAGCATGGAGTCCTAACCACTGGATCACCAGGGAATTCCCTCACCCATTTAAAGTGTACAATTCAATGCTTTTTAGTATAGTCACAGATATGTGCAACCATGAACCCTCTGAGTTCTTTTAATTTTCATAAATTTGTTGAAAATTGGGCACTTCAAATAATATGTGACAACTCTGGAAATCAGAGTCTCCCCCGTTCCAAGGTTAGTTGTTGTTGCTGCTCTTTATTCTTATTGTTTGTTTCTGAACTAAATCTGTAAAGTGTATTCTTTTTTATGAGTGGCCACTGAAGTCTCTGCTCATTAGCTTAGTGGTCAGCTAATGAATGGATAGAGAAGTCCTTAAGTGACTGGAACTAATAAGTCTCTCAGTCATTGCTGGAGGGCTCTGTGTGTATGTTGTTCAACACTCAGCCAGGCAGTTGACAACTCTGCCATAGCCTTCACTTCCTGCTTGCACAGAGCCTCAAGGTCATTCAGAGCTGAGAGATGAGGACTTTTTCGGGTCTCTCTCCGGCATGCCCTATGCATGCAGATTGCCTTCTAGATTCCCAGGAATATGTTGGAGCTTTTCAAAGACCTCTATGGACATCTCCTTCCTGAGCTCCTCCTCCTCTTGTTGTCCCCCTCCCTGTTGACAGTATCTCCAGTTTAATTGGGACTTTTTAGATTTTTTAAAATAAATTTATTTATTTATTTATTATTTTTGGCTGTGTTGGGTCTTTGTTGCTGCATGCGGGCTTTCTCTAGTTGCGGTGAGCAGGGGCTACTCTTCGTTGTGGTGCGTGGACTTCTCATTGCGGTGGCTTCCCTTGTTGCAGAGCACGGGCTCTAGGCACGTGGGCCTCAGCAGTTGTGGCACACGGGCTCAGTAGTTGTGGCTTGCGGGCTCTAGAGTGTGGGCTCAGTAGTTGTGGCACACAGGCTTAGTTGCTCCATGGCATGTGGGATCTTCCTGGACCAGGGCTTGAACCCGTGTCCCCTGCATTGGCAGGCAGATTCTTAACCACTGGGCCACCAGGGAAGTCCGGGACTTTTTAAATTTTAGAAAACAGTTTCTCCTCAGGGAGGTCAACTGTAGGTTCCATGTGTGGAAATCAGGGAGACAGGCCTCAGGGCCTCATCAGGCCACAAAAGACAGAAAGGAGCCAGGGCAGCAAGAGCCTGAGACTCCTCCAGGCCGCCCTCTCATCACATTTCCCCCACTCTTGGGCAATCTGCTGTCTTCTCTCCCTGATGATCACATCCTCTGCTTACTCATGCATCCTTTCTGTTCCCTCATAACCTCTGCTGACTCAGGGCCTACCCACATTGTGACCTTTTAGCTTCTGCTCCCATGGTTAACTGATGAGTTCCTCAGCGTGTCCTAGTTTTAATCGCCAAGTGAGAGGAAATCTTCTCCGGGCCTGTGGAATTTTTTTTGTCTCAGGTTAAGTGCTCACTCTGGTCCCATCGGCTTTTGCAAGTGGGTGGAGTCAGGTGTTCCATTGAAAACACCTTCCAACGGGCCATGGGTGGAACAGTCTCACTCAGAAGGTGCTGGGGATTGGCAGACGTCACGAATGACATCTCTAGGACTGTCACGTGCCATGGCGGAGCATAATGATTAAGCGTACAGTGTCTGAAGCTAAACTGCCTCAATTTGCATCCCAGCTCCTCCACTTACCAGTTATGTGTCCTTAGGCAAGTTAACTTCCTGGGACCTAGTTTTCTTATCTGTAAAATTAGAATGGTGGTAATCATCATACCTAGTGCAGGAGCATTAAATGAATTCGTGCATGTAAAGCACTTAGAACAATGTCAGGTGTATAGTACTCAATTAATGCTTGAAATCATTATCCAGCCACTAAAGGTGGAAAATGCAGATTCACTTTTCCCTCTCCTTATATCTCCCACTTACAACATCACATTCTATCAGTTTTATAACCAAATTCCCTTAAAGGTACCATCTAGACTGCCTCATTGTTTCTCTTTGAGAACCTGGCAGGCACCTCCCAACTGGTGTCCTTGCTTTCACGTCTCCCTAGTCCAGTCCAATCTCCCCACTGCCTCCAGAATTATTTTTCTAAAATGTACATCTGGTCATGTCACATTACTTCTTTTTTTTTTTTTTATGGGAAGGCAAGAACTTTTTTTTTCTGTTAAATTTTATTTATTAAAAAAATTTTAATTTAATTTTATTTATTTATTATACAGCAGGTTATTATTAGTCATCCATTTTATACACATCAGTGTATACATGTCAATCCCAATCTCCCAATTCATCCCACCACCACCCCCATCCCCTGCTGTTTTATTTTTATTTATTTATTTATTTTTTATTTTATTTTTTTTTGCGGTACACGGGCCTCTCACTGCCGTGGCCTCTCCCATTGTGGAGCACAGGCTCCGGACACGCAGGCTCAGCGGCCATGGCTCACGGGCCCAGCCGCCCCGCGGCATGTGGGATCCTCCCAGACCGGGGCACGAACCCGCGTCCCCTGCATCGGCAGGCGGACTCTTAACCACTGCGCCACCAGGGAAGCCCTGTTTTATTTTTTAAGTATAGTTTTTAGTGCTTGTTATCATCGGTGGATTTGTTTTTTGGTTTGGTTGCTCTCTCTTTCTTTTTTTTAAATTACTTTTATAATTTTTCATTTCTAATAATATCTTAAATATTTTTAATTTTAATAACTTTATTTTATATTATTTATTTATTTATTTCCCCCCCTCCCTTTTCTTCTGAACCGTGTGGCTGACAGGGTCTTGGTGCTCCAGCCGGGCGTCAGGCCTGAGCCTCTGAGGGGGTAAGAGCTGAGTTCAGGACACTGGTCCACCAAAGACCTCCCAGCCCCACATAATATCAAACGGCAAAAGCTCTCTCAGAGATCTACATCTCAACGCTAAGACCCAGCTCCACTCAGTGTCCAGCAAGCTACAGTGCTGGACACCCTATGCCAAACAACTAGCAAGACAGGGACACAACCCTGCCCATTAGCAGAGAGGCTGCCTAAAATCATAATAAGCCCACAGACACCCCAAAACACACCACCAGACACAGTCCTGCCCACCAGAAAGACAAGATCCAGCCTCATCCACCAGAACACAGACACCAGTCCCCTCCACCAGGAAGCCTACACAACCCACTGAACCAACCTTAGCCACTGGGGGCAGACACCAAAAACAACGGGAACTACGAACTTGCAGCCTGTGAAAAGGAGACCCCAAACACAGTAAGTTAAGCAAAATGAGAAGACAGAGAAATACACAGCAGATGAAGGAGCAAGGTAAAAACCCACCAGACCAAACACATGAAGAGGAAATAGGCAGTCTACCTGAAAAAGAATTCAGAGTAATGATAGTAAAGATGATCCAAACTCTTAGAAATAGAATAGAGAAAAATACAAGAAACATTTAACAAGGACCTAGAAGAACTAAAGAGCAAACAATGATGAACAACACAATAAATGAAATTAAAAATTCTCTAGAAGGAATCAATAGCAGAATAACTGAGGCAGAAGAACGGATAAATGACCTGGAAGATAAAATAGTGGAAATAACTACTGCAGAGCAGAATAAAGAAAAAAGAATGAAAAGAATTGAAGACAGTCTCAGAGACCTCTGGGACAACATTAAACGCACCAACATTCGAATTATAGGGGTTCCAGAAGAAGGAGAGAAAAAGGGACTGAGAAAATATTTGAAGAGATTATAGTTGAAAACTTCCCTAATATGGGAAAGGAAATAGTTAATCAAGTCCAGGAAGCACAGAGAGTCCCATACAGGATAAATCCAAGGAGAAACATGCCAAGGCCGTTTCTTCCAGGTTGTCCATTTTATTGGCATAGAGGTTGCTTGTAGTAGTCTCTTAGGATGCTTTGTATTTCTGTGGTGTCTGTTGTCACTTCTCCTTTTTCATTTCTGATTTTAATGATTTGAGTCCTCTCCCTCTTTTTCTTGATGAGTCTGGCTAAAGGTTTATCAATTTTGTTTATCTTCTCAAAGAACCAATGTTTAGTTTTATTGATCTTTGCTATTGTTTTCTTTGTTTCTATTTCATTTTTCTGCTCTGATCTTTATGACTTCTTTCCTGCTACTAACTTTGGGTGTTGTTTGTTCTTCTTTCTCTAGTGCCTTTAGGTGTAAAGTTACATTGTTTATTTGAGATTTTTCTTGTTTTTTTTTTTTTTGAAGATTTGGGAGAGGAGTTTGATTTTCAAGTTGCTTGGATTGATCTGACCCATGATTTTCTTCTTTCTTGAGGTAGGCTTGTATTGCTATAAACTTCCCTCTTAGAACTGCTTTTGCTGCGTCCCACAGGTTTTGGATTGTCGTGTTTTCGTTGTCATTTCTCTCTAGGTATTTTTTGATTTCCTCTTTGATTTCTTCAGTGATCTCTTGGTTATTTAGTAACGTATTGTTTAGCCTACATGTGTTTGTGTTTTTTATGTTTTTTCCCTGTAATTGATTTCTAATCTCATAGTGTTGTGGTCAGAAAGCATGCTTGATATGATTTCAATATTCTTAAATTCACCAGGGCTTGATTTGTGACCCACGATGTGATCTATCCTGATGAATGTTCCGTGTGCACTTGAGAAGAAAGTGTAATATGCTGTTTTTGGATGGAATGTCTTATAAATGTCAATTAAATCTATCTGGTCTATTGTGTCATTTAAAGCTTGTGTTTCCTTATTAATTTTCTGTCTGGATGATCTGTCCATTGGTGTAAGTGAGGTGTTAAAGTCCCCCACTATTATTGTGTTACTGTCAATTTCCTCTTTTATAGCTGTTAGCAGTTGCCTTAAGTATTGAGGTGCTCTTATGTTGGGTGTATATATACTTATAATTGTTATATCTTCTTCTTGGATTGATCCGTTGATCATTATGTAGTGTCCTTCCTTGTCTCTTGTAACATTCTTTATTTTAAAGTGTATTTTATCTGATATGAGTGTTGCTACTCCAGCTTTCTTTTGATTTCCATTTGCATGGAATATCTTTCCATCCTCTCACTTTAGTCTCTATGTGTCCCTAGGTCTGAAGTGGCTGTCTTGTAGGTGGCATATATATGGGTCATTTTTGTATCCATTCAGCAAAGCTGTGTCTTTTGGTTGGAGCATTTAATCCATTCACGTTTAAGGTAATTATCAATATGTATGTTCCTATTACCACTTTCTTAATTGCTATGGGTTTGTTTTTGTAGGTCCTTTTGTTTTGTTTTGTAGGTCCTCTTGTGTTTCCCACTTAGAGAAGTTCCTTTAGCATTTGTTGTAAAGCTGGTTTGGTGGTGCTGAATTCTCTTAGCTTTTGCTTGTCTGTAAAGCTTTTGATTTCTCCATTGAATCTGAATGAGATTCTTGCTGGGTAGAGTAATCTTGGTTGTAGGTACTTCCCTTTCATCACTTTAAATATATCATGCCACTCCCTTCTGGCTTGTAGAGTTTCTGCTGAGAAATCAGCTGTTAACCTTATGGGAGTTTCCTCATATGTTATTTGTCATTTTTCCCTCATATGTTATTTGTCATTTTTCCCTTGTTGCTTTCAACAATTTATCTTTAATTTTTGTCAGTTTGATTACTATGTGTCTTGGCGTGTTTCTCTTTGGGTTTATCCTGCCTGGGACTCTCTATGCTTCCTGGACTTGGGTGGCTGTTTCCTTTCCCATGTTAGGGAAATTTTCGGCTATAATCTCTTCAAATATTTTCTCTGGGGCTTCCCTGGTGGCACAGTGGTTGAGAGTCTGCCTGCCGATGCAGGGGGCACGGGTTCGTGCCCCGGTCCGGGAAGATCCCACATGCCGCGGAGCAGCTGGGCCCGTGAGCCATGGCTGCTGAGCCTGCGCAACCGGAGCCTGTGCTCCGCAACGGGAGAGGCCACAACAGTGAGAGGCCCGCGTACCGCAAAAAAAAAAAAAAAAAAAAAAAAAAAAAAAAAAAAATATATATATATATATATATATATATATATATATATATTTTTTTTTTTTTTTTTCCCCCCCTCTGGTCCTTTCCCTCTCTCTTCTCCTTCTGGGACCCGTATAATGTGAATGTTGTTGTGTTTAATGTTGTCCCAGAGGTCTCTTAGGCTGTGTTCATTTCTTTTCATTCTTTTTTCTTTATTCTGTTCTGCAGCAGTGAATTCCACCATTCTGTCTTCCAGGTCACTTATCCGTTCTTCTACCTCAGTTATTCTGCTATTGATTCCTTCTAGTGTAGTTTTCATTTCAGTTATTGTATTGTTCATCTCTGTTTGTTTGTTCTTTAATTCTTCTAGGTCTTTGTTAAACATTTCTTGCATCTTCTTGATCTTTGCCTCCATTCTTTTTCCGAGGTCCTGGATCATCTTCACTATCATTATTCTGAATTCTTTTTCTGGAAGGTTGCCTATATCCACTTCATTTAGTTGTTTTTCTGGGGTTTTGTCTTGTTCCTTCATCTGGTACAAAGTCCTCTGCCTTTTCATTTTGTCTATCTTTCTGTGAATGTGGTTTTCCTTCCACAGGCTGCGGAATTGTAGTTCTTGCTTCTGCTGTCTGCCCTCTGGTGGATGAGGCTATCTAAGAGGCTTGTGCAAGCTTCCTGATGGGAGGGACTGGTGGTAGGTAGAGCTGGGTGTTGCTCTGGTGGGCAGAGCTCAGTTAAACTTTAATCTACTTGTCTGCTGATGGGTGTGGCTGGGTTCCCTCCCTGTTGGTTGTTTGTCCTGAGGCAACCCAGCACTGTAGCCTACCCAGCTCTTTGGTAGGGCTAATGGCAGACTCTGGGGGGGCTCACGCCTAGGAGTACTTCCCAGAACTTCTGCTGCCAGTGTCCTTGTCCCCACAGTGAGCCACAGCCACCCCCTGCCTCTGCAGGAGACCCTCCATCACTAGCAGGTAGGCCTGGTTCAGTCTCCTATGGGGTCACTGCTTCTTACCCTGGGTCCTGATGCACACACTACTTTGTGTGTGCCCTCCAAGAGTAGAGTCTCTGTTTCCCCCAGTCCTGTTGAAGTCCTGCAATCAAATCCCGCTAGCCTTCAAAGTCTGATTCTCTAGGAATTCCTCCTCCCGTTGCCAGACTCCCAGGTTGAGAACCCTGACGTAGATCTCAGAACCTTCATTCCAGTGGATGGACTTCTGTGGTATAAGTGTTCTCCAGTTTGTGAATCACCCACCCAGCAGTTATGGGATTTGATTTTATTGTGATTGCACCCCTCCTACCACCTCATTGTGGCTTCTCAATTGTCTTTGGATGTGGGGTATGTTTTTTGGTGAGTTCCAGTGTCTTCCTGTCAATGACTGTTCAGCAGTTAGTTGTGATTCCGGTGCTCTCGCAAGAGGGAGTGAGTGCGTGTCCTTCTACTCTGCCATCTTGAATCAATCTCTACTCCACTTTACTTCCTGAAAACAGCTCCAGTAGCTTCTGATGCCTGCAGAATAAAGTTTAAGCTCCTTAGCATTCCAAGGGTGGTCCCAACTGATCACTCACGGCAGGATGAAGTATTGAACTAGTCTTTTATATGCTCTTTGGGCAGGCCCTGTCAGGCATGTGTAGTTCCTTGCCTCAGGGCCTCTGGAGGGTCAAAACTGAGCAGCTTGCACTATTTACAGTAGCCAAGACATGGAAGCAACCTAAATGTCCATCAACTGATGAATGGATAAAGAAGTTGTGGTATATATATACAGTGGAATATTACTTAGCCAAAAAAGAATAAAATAGGGGTAGAGTGAAGATACCAGAGTAGGAGGACGTGGAGTTCGTGTCTCTTCACAACTAGGGCACCTACTAGGTGCTGGTGGGGGACCTCGGACACCTAAGGGGATGGGACGAACCCCTGCGTGACTGGGTAGGTCGTGTGGCAAAGGGAATGGAGGAGAAGTGGAGGTGGGACAGGACCAGTGCCCCTGAGTGGCGGCTGGGGGAGGGGAGGGGTTCTCACGCACGGAGGGGCCCACTCACAGTGAGGTAGCTGGGGGAGGGGAGGGGTGGCTGGGGGAGGGTATGAAACTGTGATTAAAAATCTTCCAACAAACAAAAGTCCAGGAACAGATGGTTTCACAGGTGAATTCTGTCAAACATTTAGAGAAGAGCTAACACCCATCCTTCTCAAACTCTTCCAAAAAATTGCAGAGAAAGGAACACTCCCAATCTCGTTCTACGAGGCCACCATCACCCTGATACCAAAACCAGGCAAAGATGTCACAAAAAAAGAAAATTACAGACCAGTATAACTGATGAACATAGATGCAAAAATCCTCAACAAAATACTAGCAAACAGAATCCAAGAAGACATTAAAAGGATCACACACCATGATCAAGTGGGATTTATCCCAGGGATGCAAGGATTCTTCAATATATGCAAATCAATCAATGTGACACACCATATTAACAAATTGAAAACTAAAAACCATATGATCATCTCAGTAGATGCAAAGAAAGCTTTTGACAAAATTCAACACCCATTTATGATAAAAACCGTCCAGAAAGTGGGCATAGAGGGAACCTACCTCAACATAATAAAGGTCATATACGACAAACCCACAGCCAACATTGTTCTCAATGGTGAAAAACTGAAACCATTTTCTCTAAGATCAGGAACAAGACAAGGATGTCCACCCCCACCACTATTATTCAACATAGTTTGGGAAGTCCTAGCCATGGCAATCAGAGAAGAAAAAGAAATAAAAGGAATACAAATTGGAAAAGAAGTAAAACTGTCACTGTTTGCAGATGACATGATACCATACGTAGAGAATCCTAAAGATGCCACCAGAAAACTACTAGAGCTAATCAATGAGTTTGGTAAAGTAGCGGGATACAAAATTAATGCACAGAAATCTCTTGCATTCCTATACACTAATGATGAAAAATCTGAAAGAGAAATTAAGGAAACATTCCCATTTACCATTGCAACAAAAAGAATAAAATACCTAGGAATAAACCTACCTAAGGAGGCAAGATACCTGTACTCTGAAAACTATAAGATGCTGATGAAAGAAATCAAAGAAGACCCAAACAGATGGAAAGATATACCATGTTTGTGGTGTGGAAGAATCAATATTTTCAAAATGGCTATACTACCCAAGGCAATCTATGGATTCAATGCAATCCCTGTCAAATTAGCAATGGCATTTTTCACAGAACTAGAACAAAAAATCCTAAAATTGGTATGGAGACACAAGAGACCCTGAATAGCCAAAGCAGTCTTGAGAAAGAAAAACGGAGCTGGAGGTATCAGGCTCCCTCGGTGCTCTGTGATGACCTAGATGGGTGGGATGGGGGCGGTGGGAGGGAGGTCCAAGAGGGAGGGGATATATGTATACATATAGCTGATTCACTTCATTGTACAGCAGAAACTAACACAACATTGTAAAGCAATTATACTCCAATAAAAAAAGAATAAAATAATGCCATTTGCAGCAACATGGATGGACCTAGAGATTATACTAAGAGAAATAAGTCAGAAGGAGAAAGACAAATACTATATGATCTCACTTATATGTGGAATCTAAACTATGACACATATGAACTTATTTACAGAACAGAAACAAACTCACACGCATAGAAACCAAACTTATGGTTACCAAAGGGGATAGTGGGGTGGGAGAGGGATAAATTAGGAGCTTGGGATTAGCAGATACAAACTACTATATATAAAATAGATAAACAACAAGGTCCTACTGCATAGTACAGGGAACTATATTCAATATCCAGTAATAAACCATAATGGAAAAGAATATGAAAAAGAATATATATATATATATAAATATAAGTGAAGCACTTTGCTGTACCCCAGAAACTAACACAACATTGTAAATCAACTATACTTCAATCAAAACAAAACAAAGCAAAACCAAACAAAAAAAAACTGAGCTGCTCAAGGCAAGTCCTCTTTCCAGTCTTTAGGGAAAGCCTGGGTTGATGGAAGAGGTCCTGCTGGGTGACAAGGGAGGAACAGGAGGGGAGAGGCATCTCTCAGAGTGGGCGGGAAGGGGTAGAGAATCCCGAGGATAGAGGTAGGGATGGAGGTTGGCAACCCTGCAAGCACTGGGGATGCCCTGCTCTGTGGCAGTGCCCTGGGAAGGTGCCCAGATCCAAGAGAACCAGCTGGCTGGCACTCCTGAGGGCCCGGACTCCAGGCTCCAGGACTGCCAACCTGAAAAAGATTCCTAGCCCCCGAAAATCAATTCAAGCACTGTCTTGGAATATCCAAAGGCCCCAAACTGATATGTCAGCTGGGTGCCACTGTACCGACTTAAAGAAGGACATGTTCCTTTACTCTGAACATAAGTTTACATGGATCAAAAATACCCATATTCCCCATTAAGAGCCCCCCTGTTCTGAATAAAGGAATCTGGGAAACCAAATTATTTTGTGGAAAGCTCACTTAGCAAAAGTGGTCAACATGTGTACCCAGTCCCCTTTCTTCCCTTCCCCGTTACCAACAATACTCCTATATTATTGGGGGTAGCGATGTGCCGGATAGGAAATGACTGCATCTAAGGATGACCATTGAGATGTAAGTGGAAGTTGGTGGTGAGATTTCTAGGAGAGGTCTTTTGTCCCTTGCCCTTCCCCTACTTCCTGCCTGGAATGTGGGTGTGATGATAGACTTCCAGCAAACATTTTGTGACCTGAAGGATGTAAGCCATGCCCTAAGGATGAAGGAGTAGAAAGATAGAAAGAACCTGGGTCCCAGATGCCTGTGGGTTTTTTTTAATTGGAGTATAATTGCTTTACAATGTTGTGTTAGTTTCTGCTGTACAATGAAGTGAATCAGCTATATGTATACTTATACCCCCTCCCTCTTGGACCTCCCTCCCCACCCCCATCCCACCCATCTAGGTCATCACAGAGCACAGAGCTGAGATCCCTGTGCTATACCACAGGTTCCCACTAGCTATCTATTTTACACATGGTAGTGTATTTATGTCAAACCTAATCTCCCAATTCATCCCACCCTCCCCTTCCCCCCATGTCCACACATCCATTCTCTACATCTTCGTCTCTATTCCTGCCCTGCAAATAGGTTCATCTGTACCATTTTTCTAGATTCCACATATATGCATTAATATATATTTGTTTTTCTCTTTCTGACTTACTTCACTCTGTATGACAGACTCTAGGTCCATCCACATCTCTATAAACGACCCAATTTCATTCCTTTTTATGGCTGAGTAGTATTCCATTATATATATGTACCACATCTTCTTTATCCATTCATCTTATATCTTGTTTAAGCCACTTATTTATTTTCTGGTTTACCAGCCACACCTAATCCTAACTGGTAAAGCAAGCACAGAATCAGAGCTCAGGAAAGAGAATAGCCCAGAGGGATAGTTCACAGAGGCCAGAGTATGAGCGCAGAGCCCTTGCTATCCACCCCAGAGACCACCTGTGGCAGGAGCCTCAAAGATGGCCCCAATGATCCTCACCTCTGAGTGTTCACTCTCTTGTGTACATCCCTCCCGCAAAGAATAGGGCTGGCCTGTCTAGCCAATAGGATACCACAGAAGTAACAGTGTGTGACTTCTGAGGGCCATAAGAGACACTGTAGCTTTTGCCTTGCTGTCTCTTGATTCAGCCCTGGGGAGAGCCAGATGCCGTTTGTGAGGACACTCTCGCAGCCCTGTGGAGAGGTGTGAGGAACAGGTGAGGAACAGGGACCGCCTGTCAACAGCCAGCCCCGTGAGTCAGCCATCTTGGAAGTCAAGTCCCCGGAGACTGCAGCCCAGGCTGGACTGCACCTCATGAGAGAACCTGAGTCAGAACTACTCCCAGACTCCTGACCCACAGACACCATGAGATAATAAGTGCTCATTGTTGTTTTAAGCTAAGTTTTGTTATACATCTGTAGCTAACCAATACACTACCACATGGGGACCTCTCAGCCAGCTTGTCTCTTGCTTCTGGTAGGTGGAACACAGCCAGATTCCTGCTCTGTGGGCCATGGGCTCTGAAGCAGAGCAGGTTTTAGGTTTTTCTGAGGGCATGGTCTTTTTCTGTTTAGCTCCCCTTCACACCTGTGGTAGCCAGCCTCCAAGATGGCCTCTGGTGATCTCTGCTTCCTGGTGTTCACGCCTTTGTGTAATCCTCTCCTGTTGAGTGTGGGTTGGACTTAGTGAGTAGAATAAGGCAGGAGCGATGACGGGTGACCAGGAGACTAGGTCATAAAAGGCAGAGTGGCTCATCTCTCAATCTCTCTCTCCCTCCCTATGCTGTGGGAAAGCTTGTCTGGAGCAGCCCTATAGAGAGGCCCCACATGGCAAGGCACTGAGGCCTCCTGCCAACAGCCATGTGAACGAACTGAGAAGCAGATCCTCTAGGCCCAGTCAAGTCTTGGGAGACCACAGTCCTGGCCGACAGCTTGACTATAGCCTCCCCTGAGCACCCAGATTCCCAACCCTCAGAAACTATGTGTGATAATAACTGTCCATTGTTTTAAGCTGCAAAGTTTCAGACTAATTTGTTAAGCAGCAGTGTGTAACCAATATCTTCCCCATCACAGCGTAGTGGTTAACAACTGAACTCTGAAACTAGACTGTCTGGACTTAAATCCTGGTTAGGCTACTTTGAGGCTGTGTGACCTTGAGCATGTAACTTAATCTTTCTGTGCCTCAGCTTCCTCAGTTATAAAATGGGGGATACCACTGTTACCTACCTCATAAGGTTGTGAGGATTAAATACAGACATAAAAAGGGCTTAGCAAGGTGCCTGGCATATAATTAGCAGTCGGTAAGTGTCAGTTGCTATTTTGGTTGGTACGATTCTGGCTGATGCAGAGACAGTGTGGGGATGAAGTGAGGCAAACACCTGCCAGTAGCACCACGATCATGACCTCCAGAGAAGTAAGGGGGGATGAGTATTTGCAAATCCTGAAACAGGCCCCCGTGGTTTTGCCTCCAAGTAGAGCATGACCGGGCTCTGCGTATTGCAGGTGGGACCACGCTGCCTGGGTGAGGAGAGGCAGCCTTCAGGATGGTTCCGTGGATGCCAGGGTCTCAGGTCATGCCCATCCCTGGGTGATGCAGCCACGATTCTGAGCATGCGTCCCTGGATTGTAACATCCCTGCTCTGGAAGATGGTCAGAGAACGCTTTAGAAAGCTTGGACTGCGGCTGAAACTGGAAATGCTGGAATTTCTGGTTTCCAGTATGCAGGAAGTGTGAGTTTCCCAAAGGAAAAAACATTTGATTCCAATTGATCTGTAGGCCTGGAATATGCTTTTTTCCTCAACTGGAAGGTATTATGGACTGTGTACGCTAAAGGAGAGAAGGGTTAGGAAAATGTAAACAAGAAACTTTTACCATAAAAGTAAAATACATTACTAAGTAAAAGAAACCAGTCTGCAAAGGCTTACATACTGCATGATTCCAACTATATGATATTCTGGAAAGCACAAAACTACGGACACAGTAAACGGATCAGTGGTTTCTGGAGGTGGGGGAGGGATGAATAGGATACGTGTCATTATACATCTGTCCAAACCCATACAACACCAAGAGTGAACCATAATGTAAACTGTGGACTTCGGGTGATGATGATGTCAGTGTAGGTTCATCAATTGCAACAAATGTACCACTCTATGGGGCATGTTGATTACAGAGAGGGCTCTGCATGGGTCGGGGCAGGGGCGATACGAGAAATCTCTGCACCTTCCTCTCAAGTTTGCTGTGAACCCAAAACTGCTCTAGAAAAGAAAATCTATTTGTTTAAAAAGTAAAGTGAGAAAGAGCATTTGATTTGAGGGCATATTATTTAGAACTCCGTTGAGTACCAGTACCAGAAGTTTCAAGCTTACTGAACCTCCGAAGAAGGTTATAGGTCATAGGTGTCTGATGAATCGGAAGACAGAGATATTTGCTCTGGAAGATGGGAGGGTGCTGCAGTGGGCCTCAGAAAGGCCTGGAAGGCAGCAGGGAATACACGTAGAGGGAGAACTGCTGTGGCGTGCTCCTCTCTATTCCAGCATCTCTTTATTCTCTCTCCCTCTCTCCTCCTCAGCCTTTTGTCCCCCCACAGAGCTTGCTTCTCAGGCCTACAGCATCCCACGGCCCCCCTACTTACACAGAATGGCTTTCTGGCTCTTCATAAACACTGTTTTCTTTTTCTCCATCCCAATCCCAAATTCCTGGGGAAGGGGACGCTTGGTGGCCCAGTACCTTGGGGCCGATGTCTGCTCCCTGCTCCAGCAACTCTGGCCATGGGGCAGGGGTGGGAGCACCTTACAAAGGAAGCTGTCTGGAGCCCATCCCCGCAAAATAGCGAATGGGTGTACCAGGAGCTGTGCAGGGCTGGTGACTTTTAGCTGGGCCCAGTTCTGTGACCTGTGACAGTCGTCCCCCAGAAGCAGGCTATCATGTTAGCTGCTGGCAGAAATCTGCCCCACTTTCTGTGCTTGGCGGCTGGTGCCTGCTTTCCCTTTTGATTTAAGGCCGGTGCAGGGGCTTGGATTTGGAGCGTGGCATTGGAGGAACTCTTTAACGCCAACTAGCCTTAATTCCTCCTTCTTATATAACTAAATGGCAACTGAGAGGATATTTGGATTCCGCTTGCTGTTTTTTTTTTCGTTGCAGTTTGGTTATTAATTACTGTGCAAAAAAAAAAAAAGTAAGTAATAAAATATCCTTGTTTATGTTCTAGTCCGCGGGTCTGTGTGCTCATTAGTTTGCAGCCTGGCGTGGGGATCGGGAACGCTGGGCCCCCAGGGAGTGGGCCGGACCGAGGGTGTCAGCGTCTTCCGTTGCGGAGGCGATGGGCCAATGCAATTCGTTCCTCTTCCTCCCTCCCTCTCTCCCCCACCCCTCCTCCTCCCCTTCCTCCCTCCCTCTCTCCCCCACCCCTCCCCCACCTTCCTCCCTCCCCTTCCTCCCTCCCTCTCTCCCCCACCCCTCCCCCACCTTCCTCCCTCCCTCCCCCATCACCACCTTCCTCCCTCCCTCCCCCCTCACCACCTTCCTCCCTTCCCCCCCACCCTCCCTCGCCTCCCCGCGGGTTCTGGGCGTCCTTGCAAGGCAAGCGCTTCCTGAGAGGGTGGCTTGGAGGCCAGCGCAGTCATTCTTTAAGGAAGGGGGGATGGGATCAACAAGGCAGTTGAAACCCGGTTCTAGGCGGCCTCCGGTGGTGCCCCCCGCGGGGCCCAAGCCGCCCCACCTCCGCGACTGCCCGGAGCCCCGTTGCGGACTGTGCTGGCTGCCGCCACCCGGCCTTCCGTGATGCACCCCTTCACTTCGGGGTGGATCGGAGCCGGGGGATGCGGGGGCTCCCGGAGAGTGTGACTCAGAGGGACAGAGGTCCCCCAATTCTCGAAGCCTGCGAGCCCCAGGGCGACCCTTAGATCCAGGACAGCGCGTTTGTCCCCTTGCAAAGATGGACTGCGGGGGTGGGGGTGGGGCCGATTGGTGAAGGGGGCTTCTGGCCCCCCTCCCCGGAGGGCTTGGAGGGTTGTAATTCAGGCTGGCCCGCCTTTTCCAGCCCCTCTCAGCTCCATCCTCCCCTCCATCCCCAACCCCCCTCACCCCGAGCCGGAGCCCCAGCCGTCGGGCAGGTCCGGCAGGCTGTCCGGGGCAGTCTTGACCTGACGCGGCAGGAAGGAGGGAAGGAGGGCTGAGCAGCCTGGCCGGGAGGCCGCACGTCTTATCGCCCCCTCCCACCCGGGGCTGGGGGGCTGGGGGTCTGTGGGCTCCTGCCCCGCTGGAGCCGGGCCGGCTGAGGGCGCCAGCTGCCTTGGGAGCCGGTTTTGGAGGTGGGATCAGGCCGGGCTCTTAGGCCTTGTTCACCTCATGACACACCCAGAAATTTTATATAATATCTCTAAGACATTCAGGGGAGAACTGCAGAGTATTTGGAGAGTGAAAATGTGGCCTGCTGGAAAAAAAAAAGTATTTCTGTGTATTATGTAATCATTTCTGTGTATTATGTAAAAAAATTAAGTGTGTTGAATATCAAGTATGTATATATTTTTCTAATGAAATCTTTCCAACCCTCCCTTTTATTTTTTACTTTTACTATGGAAAATTTCAAACATATACAAAAATAGATGAGTAGATAATCCCCAGCTTCAATAATTATCAAGGTAGGGCCAATTTTGTTTCCTCTCTACACCCACCCACTTCTTCCCCCTCCTATTATATCTTTTCAATTTTTAATGATAAGTTAAGCTTGCGTTTTAATTAGCCTTTGCTGTGTAACAAGCCACCCCGAGGAATACTGGCTGAAAACAACAATATTTTGATTTGTCATGATTTGGTTGGCTGGGTACTTCCTCTTGCCAGTTTTGCCTGGACTCACTCAAGAGGGAGGATCAGCTGGGCTGGAAGGTTCCAGATGGCCTGACTCACATATCTAGCTGTGGACTGGGACTCCTCAGGTCTCCTCTCCTCCATGGCTTCTCGTGTTCTAGTAGGCTAAGTGGACTTCTTTATATGGCAACCAGAACCTTCTGGGAGAATCAAGGCAGAAGCCTCAAGCTTCCTGAGCTAACTGTGGGAGTCTCAAGTCACTTCCACCCACTTCTATTGGCCAAAGCAGGTAACAAGGCCAGTCCAGACTCTGGGATGGGAGGGTAGAGAAATAGACCCACCCTCGGATGGGAGGAACAAAGTGCAGTGACACATTGCAAAGTGAATGCTAGCATGTGAGGGATTGGTGGTCTTTAACCAATCTAGTACACAGTTAGCTTTTATCAACATAACTTTTTACACGAGATTTTATGCTTGCAATGGCCACACACAATTCCCGATCTAGACTTTTTAATGATAAACAAAATGCTTGATAGTCACCATCAAGGAGAAACTTTGTTAGTACAGGTAAGCAATTGACATTTTTTTATCATCCATTTAAAGTTGTACAACAATTGAAATTATATTTAAAGAATCTGGCAGCTCTTCCTTTAGTGGGCAGATGAAAAGTTGATATTTCTCATGGTAATGCAAATGAATGTTTGACTCCAGACATCTCTCCCTATAGACACTTGAAAATGAAGATGAAGGTCTTATCTGAAGGAGGCATGTGTATTATGAGAGCAGTAGACCTGCAGTTGGCATGGACGCCATAAAATTACACATCAGCCACAAAAGGATAAAGGTGTGTGATACATGTGGAGATGGGGTTTCAGGGCACGCTGCGGGGACCCTGCTCTGCCAGCCTCATATTACACTGCCAAGGCTCGGTCCATGACAACCTCTGGTGGGGCAAGAACAGGCATGGCAATGAACTCCAAGTTAGGGGCTCCAATTAGATGTTGTTGTTGTTTTTTTAATTGAGGTATGGTTGATTTACAATGTTGTGTTAGTTTATGCTGTAAAGTAATTCAGTTCTTTTCCATTATGGTTTATTACAGGATATTGAATATAGTTCCCTGTGATCCAATTAGTTTTTGAACAAGCCAAAGGAAAGGCTCTTCAGAGTTGTAGTTACTCTTAGCAGAACTGTCATAGTACTGAAGATTCTTCTTTTATGGAAGATGATGGATTTTGCCTTAACTTTCTTGTCCTTAATATCCACCTTGTTGCCACACAACATAATGAGGCTGTTTTCACATACTTGTACCAGATCTCTATGCCAGTTAGGCACATTCCTGTAAGCTCTCGATGTTACGTCAAACATTAAAATTCTACGTTGGGTTTGGATGTAATAGCCATCTCTCCATCCACCAAATTTCTCCCGACCAGCTCAATATATCCCATACATTGACCTTAATAGGTCCTCTGCTGGTGTGGAACACAAAGGAATGGACCTCAACCTCAAACATGGCTACGTTCTTCTCCAGTCACCAGTCAGTGACGTTTCATGAATGTAGTTTTTCCATCACCAACCAATACAAGTTTGAACGGAGCTTGTGATTCTCCTTGGGCAGCCATCATGTTTCTTCCAGAAGCATCTCCATGCTGAGGGTGCTATGACCATTATTCTTGCATTTACTATTAACATGTTAGCATGCCCCATCTGTGTACCGCCTTTGTAAAATTAGGCAACAGTCTTCAAGACTACTCTCACTTCTGACACCAACTGCAGAGTTCAGGGGTCCCCAAGATCACCCTCAGGTCTGATTATTTGCTAGAAAGACTCGCAGAACTCACTGAATGCTTTTATACTCATGGTTACAGTTTATCACTGTGAAAGGATACGGATTGAAATCAGTCAAGGGAAGAGACGCAGGGGGGCAGGGTCCGGAGAGGTCCGAACATGGAGCTTCCATTTGTCCTCTCCCAGTGGCGTCATGAATAGTGCTAACTCCTCCCAGCAACTATGCTGTGACAATATGCGTGGAGTATTGCCAACCAAGGAAACTCACTTGAGCCTTGGCGTACAGACTTTACTGGAGCTTAGTCGTGTAGACATGGTTGGTGGTCCACGCTCTGAAGGCTGAGCTGATACCGTGTGACCCAAAGCCCCTACTGTAAATCAAGTTGTTCTCCTATCTGGCGTGGCCTAAGGCCCCCAGGTAAACAAAGATACTCTTATCAGGCAAGACATTCTAAGGGTTTAGAGATCACCTTCCAGGAACCAAGGCAAAGGCCAGGCCTTTCTTTGGGCAAGGTTCATTCTTCACTGCACACCCTCATTCTGCTTTTTCTCTCTCTTCCTTTCTCCACATCTTTTCCCTTCCATCTCTCCTCTGTCCTAGGCTGGGAGGTCATGCTGTTATCATAGGGAGTTTGAAGGTCAATGAAAGGGATGTGACACCTCAGTAGTTCCCTCCCCAGTTCTCCACAGCTTTGTGTCCAGGGTGCTGTGTGGCAGAGGCCAGCCATGTTGCTGTCTGCCAGGAGAGCCCTGGGAGATGGCAGGTGAGTGTGGAGAGGGCAGTGGGTCTGGGCAGCTGGTTGAGCTCCTGATCCCCCATGACCTGGTCATCTGGGGCATGTTCAAGGCGTCACGTCTGCTCCCTGGAGTGTGAGGGAACTGACACCAAAGGGACAGAGAGAGGTGCCTGGGCAGGTCTGTGCTAAGTTGCCTGTGGCACTGATCACCACTCCCAAGTTCAAGCTGAACCCTGAACTTCAGGCAGAGGAAGATCTTCCACCACCACACCCTAGGAGACCAGGTGTCTTGGAGATTACATGTGATTCTGGGAAGGATGGCTATGCCCAGAATGTGGGACACAAGTGGATGATGAAGACTTTGGAGTCCCAGAAACCTACCTGTTCCTAAGAGTAGGCGGTGACAGATTGTTTGCAAAAATGGCCACGATTCCACTTATGTGAGATATCGAGAATAGTCAAATTCATAGAGACAGAAAGGAGAATAGAGGCTACCAGGGGCTGGGGAAGGGGGAAAAGGGCAATTATTGTTCAGTGGGTCCAGAGTTTCAGTTTGGGATGATGAAAAAGTTCTGGGGTTGACAGCACCTCATGCTGGCAAGGCGGCACAACAGGAACGCTCATTCATCGCCTGTGGGAATGCAGAATGGTTCAGCCACTTTGGAAAATCATTTGGTGTTTTCTTAGAAAACTAAACATACACTTACCATACGATCCACTACTTGTGCTTCTTGGTATTCACCCAAAGGAGTTGAAAACTTATTTCCACACAAAAACATGCATATAGATGTTTATAGCCACTTTATTCATAACTGCCAAAGCTTGGAAGCAACGAAGATGTCCTTCAGTAGGTGAGTGGATAAACTGTGGTCCATCCAGACAATGGAATATGATTCAATGCTAAAAAGAAGTGAGCTATCCAGCCATGAAAAGACATGGCGGAACCTTAAGTGCATATTACTAAGTGACAGAAGCCCATCAGAAAAGGCTGCAAACTGTATGATTCCAACTATATGACATCTGGAAAAGGCAAAACTACAGAGACACTAAAAAGATCAGGGGTTGCCAGGGGCTGGGGAGAGGGAGGCAGGAAAAGGAGGAGCACAGAGGATTTTTGAGTCACTGAAAAGAAATGGTCTTGTACTAACTGTAGAAATACTAAATGAGGGCTTCCCTGGTGGCGCAGTGGTTGAGAGTCCGCCTGCCGATGCAGGGGACGTGGGTTCATGCCCCGGTCCGGGAAGATCCCACATGCCGCGGAGATGCTGGGCCCGTGAGCCATGGTCGCTGAGCCTGCACGTCCGGAGCCTGTGCTCTGCAACGGGAGAGGCCACAACAGTGAGAGGCCCGCGTACCGCAAAAAGAAATACTAAATGAATGAAAGGTAGGATTTTTGAAAAAGTCTATTAAAAAACAGTGCCAGGAATGGATGGTGGTGATGGTTGTACAACAATGTGAATGTATTCTTTTTTTCTTGTCTGCGCTGAGCGGCATGTGAGGTCTTAGTTCCCTGACCAGGGATCAAACCCATGCCCCCTGCAGTGGAAGCGCCGAGTCTTAACCACTAGACCCCCGGGGAAGTCCCACAATGTGAATGTATTTAATGCCACTGAACTGTACACCTGGTTAAAATGGTCAATTTTATGCGTGGATAAAGTCTCTTTCTAGACTTTCTCTGATCTATTCCACTGGTTTCTCTTCTATTCACGTACGAGTACTACACTGTTTTCATTCTAGAGGCTTTATAGTATTTTTAATATCTGTTGGAAAAAATTATGAAATTTATGCCAACAAATTTGACAACTTAGGTGAAATGGAAAAAGTCCTTGAAAGACATAAACTATCAAAGCTCAATTAAGAAGAAAGAGATAACCTATTTAGCCTTATATCTATTAAAGAAATTGAATTTGTTGAAAACATTTCTACACAGAAAACTCCAGGCCCAGCTGGCTTCATGGGAGTATTCCAATAAATGTTTAAGGACAAAATGAGTCAATTCTCCACAAACTCTTCCAGGAAATTCAAGAGGAGAGACTATTTTCCAAATCATTCATGAGGTGGTCGGCATTACCCTATACCAAAATCAAACAAAAATATTATAAGAAAAGAAAACTATATACCAATGTATTTCAGGAACATTAATGCAAAAGTTCTTAACAAAATTTGCGCAAATCAAATCCAATAATACATAATAAGAAAAATACATCATATCTGAATGAGTTTTATCCTAAGAATGTCAGGCTGGTTCAATATTCAAAAATTGATCAGTGCAATTCACTATATCAATGACAAGATAAGGCATATGATCATGAATGGATAAAGAAGATGTGATATATATATATCACATCCATGTGACAACATGGATGGACCTTGAGGGTATTATGCTAAATGAAATAAGTCAGACGAAGAAAGACAGATAGTGTATGATTTCACTCATATGTGGAATATAAAAAACAAAACAAAAACAAATGAACAAACCAAAGGAAACAAACACGTAGATACAGAGGACAGAGTAGTGGCTACCTGTATGGCTCGTAGCATAACTGATGCCATCTTGGGCCCTTACAGTTCTCCCATCCTTTCACTGACCCTACCCAGGACTGTACTATGCAGTGAAGCACTTCTCTGTCATCAAGGGTTTTTGTAGTTAATAGATATTGTTTAATAATCATTAGGACCTGTTAGGCTCTATGCTCCGTTAGGCCCCAAACAATGATGAAAACCTTTTGTGACGTATTCCCAGCACCCATGTGACTAGTTACCCATTCATAAATCTTAATTTAGGAACGCATGGCCCATTTCCAAGCAACTACACCCATACCCTAGATTAACTATAAAATTGTCCCAATGGTGCCTCAGTGGTACGGAGTGCAGCTACCAATGCTGCTGAAAGTCTGGTGGACTTGCTGTCCACCAGATCCAGATCCCATCCTGTGAGTAAGTTACCCTATAATAAACTGATCCATTGATTACATGGAGCTCTTGCCTTATTTTTGGTCTCAAGATGCCTTCTCAGTTTCATGGGCACTTTTCGTTCCCTCAGTCCCGCAATATTACCAGAGGGGAAGGAAGGAAGGGGAGGGCAAAATGGGTAAAGGGGATCAACTGTATGTTGATGGATGAAAACTAAATTTTTGGTGGTGAGCATGTTGTAGTGTATAAAGAAGTAGAAATATGGGAACTCCCTGGCAGTCCAGTGGTTAGGACTCCACGCTTTCACTGCCGAGGGCCCAGGTTCAATCCCTGGTCGGGGAACTAAGATCCCGCAAGCCGAAATAGAAATATAATGTTGTACACATGAAACTTACATAAACGAATGTTACCTTAATAAAAAAAATTAAAAAAAAAAAGAAAAAGTGGCCACAGTTATTATCCTCTCTGTACCTGCATGCATTTTGAAGGCAGAGTAGCTGCTCCCATCAAGAGCTGAAGCCCTTGAACCCGGGCTGGTCTTGGGACTTGCTCTGACCAATTGAATACAAAACGTTATTCCTGGTCCAGACCTATCTCAAGAGGCCGTGAGCATTTTTGCTGTTTCAGCATGCTCTCCTGCAACTCAGGCACCTCCCTGTGAACAAACCCAGGCTAGCCTGCTGGGATATGCAAGACCACACAGAAGAAAGACAAGCTGACCAGCAGAGGCCATCTCAGACCAGCCTATCCCCAGCCAACCTGGCAGCAGATATCACAGACGCGTGTGTGAGCCAAGTGCAGCAGTGGGGCTCAGCCCAGATCACCAGTCTGCAGGATCCAGAGCTAACTCAAGAGGTGCTGCCTTAAGGCACTAAGCTTTGTGGTTGGTTGTTTTGTAGCAACAGCTAACTGACTCAGAGTATGGCAATGGAGATAAATAAGGATTTTTTTTTGATGAGGAGCCTAACCGTCTCAGATGCTGGTTTCCCTTAAGTTGGAGAGTTTGAGGGACACCGTTTGGTAACGTAACCAAGCAGGACCCTATCGGGCCTTCCCAGGACAGACCACCCCCCAAGTCCTCCACCTGCCTCTTGTCTATAGGAAAACTTTAGCCTCCTAGGCCTTCCCTGAGTTTCAAAGAATATATTTAATCAGGGAAGTGAGAAAATGCAGAAACAAAGGAAAACAGTCAAACAAGACAAAATAATAGTTTGGCCGTTAAACAAAGTCAGGACCTTTAGTTCCTCCTCAAGGGCTATAGATAATCTTCGGAGCCAAATCCTTTGAGCTGTTTTGCAGACACTGAAGCCCCCACCAGGTGGAAGAAGTTAACTGTCTGCTGCCCACAGGCACGCAGACCCCAGACCAGCTGGAACCAGAAGATTGATGTTGACTCCTGATTACCTCACCCCCAACCAATCAGAAGAATGTCCACCAGCTGATCACATACCCAGCAACCCTCTCTCTCACCCTGTCTTTAAAAACCTTCCACTGAAAGCCATCAGGAGTTCGGGCCTTTTGAGCATTAGGTGCCTGGACTCCTTGCTTGGGGCCCTGCAATACACGCTGCATTTCCCTTCACCACGACCCAGTGTCAGTAGATTGGCTTTACTGCGCCGGTGAGGCGAGCCGGACCCAAGTTTGGTTCAGTAATACTAATGGTTTGGGGAAAACTTGGACGTGGCCGTTACCTTCAATAACGCTGAAGGAGACTAGGAATGCTTGGAGGTCACGTTTCCAGCCTTACCAGGTTCAAGTTTCCAGCCTTACCCGTTCTTGGACATCAGAATCCAATATGAAGGAGATGTGGGTGAGTCAGCACCTGGCTGAGGACTTTCAGTGCGGTGATGGTGGGGCATGGGAATAGGAAGGGATGGGGAGCCAGGCTGGCCCTCCAAGAAGCAAGCCCACCGGCTCCCCCATGTGCCTCCAGCATCCTTTGCAGGCAGCCCTGCAACACTCCCCCTGGCCCTCTCGCTCCCCCCACCTGCCCTCCTCCGCCCCTCCCCCGTCCCCCCCCTCCCCCAAGGCTTGCGGGCCCACCCTGCTTCACCTGGTGGGAGGTTCATACAGGCTAAGATTAACCGTAAATGTGGAGGTTGTTACTCAGAGCTGGGTTTCACACCTTCTGGCATTCAGTGCTAGCCTAGTTTTTAATAAAAACAACACTATTTTGGTGCCGTAAACCTATTTTTCACCATCTGGCGTACCCTTATGCCTCTATGTTTCTTCTAGTACAGCCTGACAGGAAAAAACCATCGTGGGACTAGAAGCTCTCGACCAAAGAGGATATTATTGTACATTCAAATGGATAAGGCACCTCTCTGCAGGTTGTAGCTGCTTAGCTCTGAGCAACAGACTTTCAAAAAATCCTCTTTCTACAAATGTCAGTAGAACAAGATGAAAGAAGTTTACCTCATGAAACATTAAGGTAAAAAATGAAAGTTTGGTGGGGTTTTTTGCATAACAGATGATGACAATCTTAAAATACCCAAGAGACTAACGAGGAAGAAAACCCATCCCTTCTGTCTCAGGGAATGGTGGCAGGATGGCCCCAAGCTGTCCTCTGCAGTTTCCTTGGGGGTGACACTAAAGGAATGGAAGGCTCTGGGGGAACCAACAGCAAAAGTAGCTTAACTGAGTAAAGTCATTCTCATTGGATCAAGCTTTTAATAACTCTGTGGTAATTTTGTGATTCTCTGAATTTTCTGGAATGGAAGTCAGCTGTTGCACTTATGTTCACCAGCACCTTTTTACTGATAAAAAGAGCTGCTCCAAAGCACACACATGTCTCTAGAAAAGGGGTCTTGTGCTTCTTTTTACTTAATGAGACTATAGTTCTTGATTCTCATGTATGTGATGAGTGGGTGTGCGTGGGTGTTCGTATGATGTGGCTTCAGGTTTTGTGGGTTTTTGAAGATTATATAATCTGGGGGGACTTAAAAAACCCAGAAAATTAGGAAGACAGAATTAGGAAAGGAATGTTCTTTAGAATCAGAAAGAAAACACAGTACATAACATTTTAAAAGCTGAGAAATACCTCAAATCTCACATAATTCAGAAAACTGACATAACGTTTTGTTAACTGCCTGACAAACCTCTATAACACTTTTTTCCCGACAATTTTCGTCTGCAGATGATTTGCTTGCCTTTTCATATGACAACAATCTTGTAATATCATTTTCTAGCAAGAGGATAGAAAGATAATTCATTGTGATTTTCTTTTAGCATGGTTGATGGAAATTTGGTTTTCATTATTGATACTGCAGAAAAATTTCAGCTTTGCAGTTTGTTATGAGTAATGCTGTGTACATTTTTAGGACTGCTGTCAAATTGGGGGAAACCTCTGTCAAGTTTCTTTCATATAAAAGCTGTAAATTTTCTGGGCATATCAAGGTTTCATGTTCAGAGACCCATCTTAAATACTCTGAATTGACAATACTCAGGCAACCTGACCTCAGTGTCTTGTAGAGATCTATTATGAGATTTGTGTTATTTTTGTCAATATCAGTATTTTGGGCAAGTCAGCAAGACATTTAATTTTTTTCCCAGTGTGTTCATATACTTTACTTCTTCTAAGTGTATTATTAATCCCCAAACCCATATATTGCCTCTTTTCGGATTTTCTCTCTTTCTTTTGGTATAATCTGAAAAAAATTTTGTTACAATTTACTTCTTCATGCCAGAATCATTTCTGTTGGTTACAGATGGGCATACTTGAAAAATAATTTCATTTCATAGGGAGTTTGCAATTATATTCACTGCATTTTTTTTTCCACTGCATTATTGATGATACACTTAACAAGAGAAACTTCCGTTTTGAGCTGCTCATAAGTTTAGGCATTTGATGATTGGAAGAATTTCCCACAGATCAGCTTCCGGCTCTGTACATTTCAAACCTTGTTTCTCCTCCGCCTCCTCCCACATCCCAGCTGCTCTAGAGCTCAGTGTCATGATGCCAGGTGGGCAGTGGGATTATTCCTGGAAGTCATTCCTGCCCCAGGATGGTCAGTAATAACTATGTAAACAGATCCCATGAAGGTCACAGTGAAACGTGTCCCCAACTCAACTTCCTCTTAGGCAGCTTCTAATGCTTCAGGACCCGAGGGGAAGTGTGACAGAATCAGGGTGGGGAGAGAGCCATCTTAACCGATTACAATTCAATGCAGATCTTAAACTAATTTACAGTTCATTTCTGCAGATTGTACCAACACGTATGACCAGGTGAATCCATTTCTCAGGCCCCTGGCAAGAATATTCTGCAAATGAGGGGCCCTGCCGCTTAAGTTTCATCAGCTCTGTATAGGTATGAGCCTGTGAGGGGTTTTTGTTTGTTTCTTTGAATTGACAAGCGGCAGCGGAATACCAAAGGGCCGACTCCCTTTGGAAGGCTTGGATCTGTGTTTCCCCGTGACCTTGAACAGATCGTGCCCCTCTCTGTTCGCCTTGGTCCCTCACTTCCCAGCCTCCCACGCACGAAGGGCCCCCTAGCGCCTGCCCAGTCCGGGTCCCCCGCCGTGTCAGCACGCGGCCTCTAGAGGGCATCACACCCCCGTCCCGGAGCCGGGGCGGCCGCGGGACTGGGGGCTGGGTTGCCAAGGCGACGGCAGCGGCAGTCTAGCTGCTGCTGGCCAGTTTCCCAGGACTGTAGATACTTTGTGCGACAATCACGAATCGTGCTCCATGGGAAACGTCGACACCCACAGAAAAATGGTAAACCAGGCAGGGTCTTGTGCAGAACCTGCTTGGTTTTGAATGGCCGCTCGCGATGGGACAGGAGCCTCAGAGAGCTAGCCGGTTCCCTACTGATGGGCAAAGGGCCGTGACCCCTGCCGTGGCCTGGGAGGGGCCCTCCCTGCTACCAGGCCTCCCCTGGGGACTTTGCCATACCTCAGGCTCCTGAAGTGCATGGGACACTCCTTGATTTGAGGTGTCTGGGACGGGGAGGGGGTGTTCACTAAGTGATCTTAGGGTGCTTGTGACGGGCGGGACCACCAGCTAGAGAATAAGGCTCAGGGCCTCCCAGGCTGCTGCTCTTCCGGCTCCAGTCCTGGAAGGGCCTGTGTTGGTGACACTGCCCTGGGCTGGGTGGCAGGATCTGATGGGGTCCGCAGAGCCCACTGGTCCCTGACCAATGCCAATCACCCTCTAAGGGGGCCACAGGGCAGGATGGGCTCCTCTCCCGCTGCATGGCCTGACCTCCAAATGGGG
Source organism: Orcinus orca (assembly GCF_937001465.1). Classification (NCBI taxonomy): domain Eukaryota; kingdom Metazoa; phylum Chordata; class Mammalia; order Artiodactyla; family Delphinidae; genus Orcinus; species Orcinus orca. The sequence continues at coordinate 37,357,252 of NC_064580.1, read as the reverse complement.
GCTCTGTGGACCCTATCAGATCAGCATGGGCTTGAACCCATGTCCCCTGCTTTGGTAGATGGATTCTTTACCACTGCTCCACCAGGAAAGTCCTCCAAAAAATTTGCAAGCATACAATTCAGTAGCATTTAAAACATTCACAGCATTGTGCAACCATCAACATTCTCTAGTTCCAGAACATTTTCATCATCTCAAAAGGAAACCCACACCCATTACCAGTCACTTCCTATTCCCCCCAGCCCCTGGCAACCAATAATCTACTCTCTGTCCCTGTGAATTTGCCTATTCTGGACATTTCACTTAGATGCAATCATACAACGTGTGGTCTTTTTGTCTGGCTTTCGCTCAGCACAATGTTTCTAAAGTTCATCCATGTTGTAGCAGGTATTTAGTACTTAATTCATTTTTAATGGCCAAATAATATTCCATTGTGTTGATAGTCCGCATTTTGTGTATCCATTCAGCTGTCTGAGCACTTGGGCTGTTTTCACATTTTGGTGATTGTGAACAGAAGCACGTGTACCTTGACATCTGCATCTTGCTGTCATCTGTGGGCCCCTCTGAGGGCAGCTCTCTGCGAATGTTGGGCTGTGAGCAGGTCTTCCGGCATCTACCCCACCTCCCAACCCACCGCAGCCCAGGGAACCTTTGTGTGGTCTGGCGGGGGGCTTGGACTCATCAGTCACCACCTCAAACAGAGAGGGTCCACTGGAGTTATTTTGTTTCCTCTCAGGGGCTAGGCCTTTACAACTCAGACACCAGAATCTGCTCCTTTTTCTCTGTTTTCTGCTAATACATCCGTAAGGCAGAGAGCAAGACGAGCCAGGGAAAACGGAAGACACTAGAAGATGGGGGACATGAGGGAACAAAGGTGACAGTTCGAAAACATGAGCCTACCTACTTTCATTTTTACTTATTCTCTTGATGACAACTTGTACACATGATTGGAGGGTGGGACAAGGTGGGACATGGAAGCCACGGCCCAGGAAAATGCGGAGGGGAGATCGGGAGGGGCCCTCTTCCTCCTCATCAGGGCCAGTCTGCCCAGGCCCTGATATGAAGCAGGAAGGGGAGAGGCAGTGTGTGTATGTGGAGCAGGGGGGCAACCCCGCTTAGACAAGCAGACCCAGGTGGTTCTTCTTTACCAAGGGAGATGGGCAAATTGTGATCGCCAGTTCTGGAAAAGGTAGCCAGTGGGCCTTGGCAGGGGAAATCTCTCCCCAAGTCCACAAAAATCCACATGCAGGGAATCCTCCATAAGCCTGTGGATCAACGAACAAACTACGTCAAGGTAGGATTTAAATGGCCTGGGATCCTTTGATCCATTGAGTCCTCTAGTTACGGAAAGGAAACCCTCTGCTCTCCCCTCTGATCCACCTGCCTTTGCTAGAGTCTAAGTCGGCTGTTCCCATGAACACAAGCAGCCCCACCCAACTCACCACATTTGGGATTCAGCATTTACTGAGATGAAAAGATTTTTTTTTGATAAATTTATTTATTTATTTAGGCTGCATTGGGTCTTCTTTGCTGCGTGCGGGCTTTCTCTAGTTGTGGTGAGCGGGGGCTATTCTTTGTTGTAGGTTGCAGAGCACAGACTCTAGGCGCGCGGGCTTCAGTAGTTGTGGCTCACGGGCTTAGTTGCTCTGCGGCATGTGGGATCTTCCCGGACCAGGGCTCGAACCCATGTCCCCTGCATTGGCAGGCGGATTCTCAACCACTGCGCCACCAGGGAAGTCCCTCACTTCTTTTTTTTTTTTTGCGGTACGCGGGCCCCTCACTGTTGTGGCCTCTCCCGTTGCGGAGCACAGGCTCCGGACGCGCAGGCTCAGTGGCCATGGCTCACGGGCCCAGCCGCTCCGCAGCATGTGGGATCTTCCTGGACCAGGGCACGAACCTGTGTCCCCTGCATCGGCAGGCGGACTCTCAACCACTGCGCCACCAGGGAAGCCCTTCTTTTATTTATTTATTTATTTATTTTATTTTAAAGGGGACCAACATTGGCTTCCCAAGTTTGTTTTGTTTTTTCTTCTTTAGATCCTTTTTTTTAAAAATTGAAGTACAGTTGATTTATGATGTTGTGTTAGTTTCTGGTGTACAGCAAAGTGATTCAGTTATATATACATATATATGTATTTCTTTTTCAGATTCTTTTCCATTATAGTTTATTATAAGATATTGAATATAGTTCCCTGTGCTATACAGTAGGACCTTGTTGTTTATCTATTTTATCAATATATATAGTAGTGTGTATATATTAATCCCAAACTCCTAATTTATCCCTCCCTCCTCCCCGTTCCCCCTTTGGTAACCATAAGTTTGTTTTCTCTGACTGTGGGTCTGTTTCTGTTTTGTAAATAAGTTCACTTGTATTATTTTTTAGATTCCACATATAAGTGATATATTTGTCTTACTTCACTTAGTATGATAATCTCTAGGTCCACCCATGTTTCTGCAAATGGCATTATTTCGTGTTTTTTTTATGGCTGAATAGTCCATTGTATATATGTACCACATCTTCTTTACCCATTCATCTGTTGATGGACATTCAGGTTATTTCCATGTCTTGGCTATTGTAAATAGTGCTGGTATGAACATGGGTGCGTGTATATTTTGAATTAGAGTTTTCTCCAGGTATTTGCCCAGGAGTGGGATTGCTGGATCATATGGTAAATCTATTTTTAGTTTTTTAAGGAACCTCCCTACTGTTTTCCATAGTGCCTGCACCAATTTACATTCCCACCAACAGTGTAGGAGGATTCCCTTTTCTCCATGCCCCCTCCAGGATTTATTTTTTGTAGACCTTTTTTTAAAATATTTATGTATTTATTTGGTTGCCCTGGGTCTTAGTTATGGCACATGGGCTCCTTAGTTGCAGCAGGCAGGCTCCTTAGTTGTGGCATGCGAACTCTTAGTTGCAGCATGCATGTGGGATCTAGTTCCCTGACCAGGGATCGAACCCGGGCCCCCTGCATTGGGAGCGCAGAGTCTTATCCACTGCACCACCAGGAAAGTCCCTGTAGACTTTTTTTTTTTTTAATCTAACTAGAATGATGAACTGTTTTTTATCTTTTTTTAAATTGGAGTATAATTGCTTTACAATGTTGTGTTAGTTTCTGCTGTACAATGAAGTGAATCAGCTATATGTATACCTATACCCCCTCCCTCTTGGAAAGCCCTCCCACCCATCTAGGTCACACAGAGCACTGAGCTGAGCTCCCTGTGCTATACAGCAGGTTCCCACTAGCTATCTATTTTATACATGGTAGTGTATTTATGTCAAACCTAATCTCCCTATTCGTCCCACACTCCCCTTCCCCCACTGTGTCCACATGTCTGTTCTCTACATCTACGTCTCTATTCCTGCCCTGCAAATAGGTTCATCTGTACCATTATTCTAGGTTCCACATATATGCGTTAATATACGATATTTGTTTTTCTCTTTCTGACTTACTTCACTCTGTATGACAGACTCAACAAATGACCCAATTTTGTTCCTTTTTAATGGCTGAGTAATATTCCATTGTATATATGTACCACATCTTCTTTATCCATTCATCTGTTGTTGAACATTTAGGTTGTTTCCATGTTCTGGCTATTGTAAATAGTGCTGCAATGAACACTGGGGTACATGTGTCCTTTTGAATTATGGTTTTCTTTGGGTATACTCCCAGTAGTGGGATTGCTGGGTCATATGGGAGCTCTATTTTTAGCTTTTCAAGGAACCTCCATACTGTTCTCCGGAGTGGCTGTACCAATTTATATTCCCACCAACAGTGTAGGGGGGTCCCCTTTTCTCCACACCCTCTCCAGCATTTATTGTTTGTAGATTTTTTGATGATGGCCATTCTGACTGGTGTGAGGTGATACCTCATTGTAGTTTTGATTTGCATTTCTCTAATAGTGATGTTGAGCATCTTTTCATGTGCCTCTTGGCCATCTGTATGTCTTCTTTGGTGAGATGTCTATTTAGGTCTTCCTCCCAGTTTTTAATTGGGTTGTTTGTTTTTTTGATATTGAGCTCCATGAGCTGTTTGCATATTTTGGAGATTAATCCTTTGTCCGTTGCTTCGTTTGCAAATATTTTCTCCCATTCTGAGGGTTGCATTTTCGTCTTGTTTATGGATTCCTTTGCTGTGCAAAAGCTTTTAAGTTTAATTAGGTCCCATTTGTTTATTTTTGTTTTTATTTTCATTACTCTAGGATGTGGGTCAAAAAAGATCTTGCTGTGGTTTATGTCAAAGAGTGTTTTTCCTATGTTTTCCTCTAAGAGTTTTATAGTATCCGGTCTTACATTTAGGTCTTTTTTTTTTTTTTCTTTAACATCTTTATTGGGGTATAATTGCTTTACAATGGTGTGTTAGTTTCTGCTTTATCACAAAGTGAATCAGTTACACATATACATATGTTCCCATATCTCTTCCCTTTTGCATCTCCCTCCCTCCCACCCTCCCTATCCCACCCCTCCAGGCTGTCACAAAGCACCGAGCCAATATCCCTGTGCCATGCGGCTGCTTCCCACTAGCTATCTACCTTACTACGTTTGTTAGTGTGTATATGTCCATGACTCTCTCTCGCCCTGTCACAGCTCACCCTTCCCCCTCCCCATAACCTCAAGTCCGTTCTCTAGTAGGTCTGTGTCTTTATTCCTGCCTTACCCCTAGGTTCTTCATGACATTTTTTTCCCTTAAATTCCATATATATGTGTTAGCATACGGTATTTGTCTTTTTATTTCTGACTTACTTCACTCTGTATGACAGACTCTAGGTCTATCCACCTCATTACAAATAGCTCAATTTCGTTTCTTTTTATGGCTGAGTAATATTCCATTGTATATATGTGCCACATCTTCTTTATCCATTCATCTGATGATGGGCACTTAGGTTGTTTCCATCTCCGGGCTATTGTAAATAGAGCTGCAGTGAACATTTTGGTACATGACTCTTTTTGAATTTTGGTTTTCTCAGGGTATATGCCCAGTAGTGGGATTGCTGGGTCATATGGTAGTTCTATTTGTAGTTTTTTAAGGAACCTCCATACTGTTCTCCATAGTGGCTGAACCAATTCACATTCCCACCAGCAGTGCAAGAGTGTTCCCTTTTCTCCACACCCTCTCCAGCATTTATTGTTTCTAGATTTTTTGATGATGGCCATTCTGACTGGTGTGAGATATCTCATTGTAGTTTTGATTTGCATTTCTCTAATGATTAATGATGTTGAGCATTCTTTCATGTGTTTGTTGGCAGTCTGTATATCTTCTTTGGAGAAATGTCTATTTAGGTCTTCTGCCCATTTTTGGATTGGGTTGTTTGTTTTTTTGTTATTGAGCTGCATGAGCTGCTTGTAAATTTTGGAGATTAATCCTTTGTTGGTTGCTTCATTTGCAAATATTTTCTCCCATTCTGAGGGCTGTCTTTTTGTCTTTTTTATGGTTTCCTTTGCTGTGCAAAAGCTTTGAAGTTTCATTAGGTCCCATTTGTTTATTTTTGTTTTTATTTCCATTACTCTAGGAGGTGGGTCAGAAAGGATCTTGCTGTGATTTATGTCATAGAGTGTTCTGCCTATGTTTTCCTCTAAGAGTTTGATAGTTTCTGGCCTTACATTTAGGTCTTTAATCCATTTTGAGTTTATTTTTGTGTATGGTGTTGGAGAATGTTTTAGTTTCATTCTGTTAATATAGCTGTTCAGTTTTCCTAGCACCACTAGGTGGTGTATGTATGTTCCATTGTATGTTCTTGCCTCCTTTGTCATAAATTAGGTGACCATATGTGCGTGGGTTTATCTCTGAGCTTTCTATCCTGTACCTTTGATCTATATTTCTCTTTTTGTGCTGGTACCATATTGTCTTGATTGTTGTAGCTTTGTAGTATACTATAAAGTCAGGGAGCCTGATCCCTCCTGCTCCGTTTTTCTTTCTCAAGATTGCTTTGTCTATTCGGGGTTTTCTGTGTTTCCATACAAATTGTAAAAAATTTTTTTCTAATTCTGTGAGGAATGCCATTGGTAATTTGATAGGGATTGTATTGAATCTGTATATTGCTTTGGACAGTATGGTCATTTTCACAATATTGATTCTTCCAATCCAAAAACATGGTATGTTTCTCCATCTGCTTATGTCATCTTTGATTTCTTTCATCAGTGTTTTATAGTTTTCTGCATACAGGTCTTTTGTCTCCGTAGGTAGGTTTATTCCTAGGTATTTTATTCTTTTTGTTGCAGTGGTAAATGGGAGTGTTTCCTTAATTTCTCTTTCAGATTTTTCATCATTAGTGTATAGGAATGCAAGAGATTTCTGTGCATTAATTTTGTATCCTGCTACTTTACCGAATTCATTGATTGGTTCTAGTAGTTTTCTGGTGGCATCTTTAGGATTTCCTATGTATAGTATCATGTCATCTGCAAACAGTGACAGTTTTACTTCTTTTCCAATTTGTATTCCTTTTCTTTCTTTTTCTTCTCTGATTGCCGTGGCTAGGACTTCCAAAACTATGTTGAATAAGAGTGTTGAAAGTGGACATCCTTTGTCTTGTTCCTGATCTTAGTGGAAATGCTTTCAGTTTTTCACCATTGAGAATGATGTTTGCTGTGGGTTTGTCATATATGACCTTTATTATGTTGAGGTAGGTTCCCTCTATGCCCACTTTCTGGAGGGTTTTTATCATAAATGGGTGTTGAATTTTGTCAAAAGTTATTTCTGCATCTATTGAGATGATCATATGGATTTTATTCCTTAATTTGTTAATATGGTGTATCCATTGATTGATTTGCATATAATGAAGAATCCTTGCATCCCTGGGATAAATCCCACTTAATCATGGAGTGTGATCCTTTTAATGTCTTGTTGGATTCTGTTTGCTAGTGTTTTTTTTTTTTTTTTTTTTGCGGTACGTGGGCCTCTCACTGCTGTGGCCTCTCCCGTTGCGGAGCACAGGCTCCGGATGCGCAGGCTCAGCGGCCATGGCTCACAGGCCCAGCCGCTCCGCGGCATGCGGGATCTTCCCGGACTGGAGCATGAACCCGTGTCCCCTGCAGCGGCAGGCGGACTCTCAACCACTGTGCCACCAGGGAAGCCCTGTTTGCTAGTATTTTGTTGAGGATTTTCGCATCTATGTTAGTCAGTGATATTGGTTGGTAATTTTCTTTTTTTGTGATATCTTTGTCTGGTTTTGGTATCAGGGTGATGGTGGCCTTGTAGAATGAGTTTGGGAGTGTTCCTCCCTCTGCAATATTTTGGAAGAGTTTGAGAAGGATAGGTGTTAGCTCTTCTCTAAATATTTGATAGAATTCGCTGGTGAAGCCATCTGGTCCTGGACTTTTATTAGTTGCAATATATTTTTATTACAGTTTCAATTTCATTACTTGTGATAGGTCTGTTTATTTTTTTATTTTTTTAATTTATTTATTTTATTTTTGGCTGCGTTGGGTCTTCATTGTTGCACATGGGCTTTCTCTAGTTGCTGTGAGTGGGGGCTACTCTTCGTTGCGGTGTGTGGGCTTCTCATTGTGGTGGCTTCTCCTGTTGTGGAGCACGGGCTCTAGGCACGCGGCTTCAGTAGTTGTGGCGTGTGGGCTTAGTTGCTCCACATCATGTGGGATCTTCCCAGACCAGGGATCGAACCCATGTCCCCTGCATTGGTAGGCGGATTCTTAACTACTGTGCCACCAGGGAAGTCCTCATAGGTCTGTTTATATTTTCTAATTCTTCCTGGTTCAGTCTTGGAAAGTTGTACTTTCTAAGAATTTGTCCACTTCTTCCAGGTTGTCCATTTTATTGGCATAGAGTTGCTTGTAGTAGTCTCTTAGGATGCTTTGTATTTCTGTGATGTCTGTTGTAACTTCTCCTTTTTCATTTCTAATTTTATTGATTTGAGTCCCCTCCCTCTTTTTCTTGAAGAGTCTGGCTAATGGTTTATCAATTTTGTTTATCTTCTCAAAGAACCAGCTTTTAGTTTTATTGATGCTTGCCATTGTTTTTTTTTGTTTCTGTTTCATTTTTCTGGTCTGATCTTTATGATTTCTTTCCTTCTACTAACTTTGGGTGTTGTTTGTTCTTCTTTCTCTAGTTCCTTTAGGTATAAGGTTAGATTGTTTGTTTGAGATGTTTGTTGTTTCTTGAGGTAGGATTGTGTTGCGATAAACTTCCCTCTTAGAACTGCTTTTGCTGCATCCCATAGGTTTTGGATCATCGTGTTTTCATTGTCATTTGTCTCTAGGTATTTTTTTATTTCCTCTTTGATTTCTTCAGTGATCTCTTGGTTATTTAGTAACGTATTGTTTAGCCTCCATGTGTTTGTGTTTTTTACATTTTTTTCCCTGTAATTCATTTCTAATCTCATAGCGTTGTGGTCAGAAAAGATGCTTGATATAATTTCAGTTTTCTAAAATTTACTGAGGCTTGATTTGTGACCCAAGATGTGATCTATCCTGGAGAACGTTCCGTGTGCACTTGAGAAGAAAGTGTAATCTGCTGGTTTTGGATGGAATGTCCTATAAATATCAATTAAATCTCTCTGGTCTATTGTGTCATTTAAAGCTTCTGTTTCCTTATTTATTTTCATTTTGGATGATCTGTCCATTGGTGTAAGTGAGGTGTTAAAGTCCCCCACTATTATTGTGTTACTGTCAATTTCCTCCTTTATAGCTGTTAGCAGTTGCCTTATGTATTGAGGTGCTCCTATGTTGGGTGCATATATATTTCTAATTGTCATATCTTTTTCTTTGATTGATCCCTTGATCATTATGTAGTGTCCTTCCTTGTCTCTTGTAACATTCTTTATTTTAAAGTCTATTTTATCTGATATGAGTATTGCTACTCCAGCTTTCTTTTGGTTTCCATTTGCATGGAATATCTTTTTCCATCCCCTCACTTTCAGTCTGTATGTGTCTCTAGGTCTGAAGTGGGTCTCTTGTAGACAGCATATATATGGGTCTTGTTTTTGTATCCATTCAGCAAGCCTGTGTCTTTTGGTTGGAGCATTTAATCCATTCATGTTTAAGGTAATTATCCATATGTACGTTCCTATGACCGTTTTCTTAATTGTTTTTTTTCTTTTTTGGGCCTCCCACTGTTGTGGCCTCTCCCGTTGTAGAGCACAGGCTCCAGACGCGCAGGCTCAGCGGCCATGGCTCACGGGCCCAGCCACTCTGCGGCATGTGGGACCTTCCCGGACTGGGCACGAACCCGTGTCCCCGGCATCAGCAGGCGGACTCTCAACCACTGCTCCACCAGGGAAGCCCTTGGGCTTGTTTTTGTAGGTCTTTTTCTTCTCTTGTGTTTCCCACTTAGAGAAGTTCCTTTAGCATTTGTTGTAGAGCTGGTTTGGTGGCGCTGAATTCTCTTAGCTTTTGCTTGTCCGTAAAGATTCTGATTTCTCCATTGAATCTGAATGAGATCCTTGCCGGGTAAAGTAATCTTGGTTGTAGGTTCTTCCCTTTCATCACTTTAAATATATCATGCCACTCCCTTCTGGCTTGTAGAGTTTCTGCTGAGAAATCAGCTGTTAACCTTATGGGAGTTCCCTTGTATGTTATTTGTCATTTTTCCCTTGCTGCTTTCAATAATTTTTCTTTGTCCTTAATTTTTGTCAATTTGATTACTATGTGTCTCGGCATATTTCTACTTGGGTTTATCCTGTATGGGACTCTCTGTGCTTCCTGGACTTGGGTGGCTATTTCCTTTCCCATGTTAGGGACATTTTTGGCTATAATTTTTTCAAATATTTTCTCGGATCCTTTCCCTCTCTCTTCTCCTTTGGGGACCCCTATAATGTGAATTTTGTTGTGTTTAATGTTGTCCCAGAGGTCTCTTAGGCTGTCTTCATTTCTTTTCATTCTTTTTTCTTTATTCTGTTCCGCAGCAGTGAATTCCACCATTCTGTCTTCCAGGTCACTTATCCATTTTCTGCCTCAGTTATTCTGCTATTGATTCCTTCTAGTGTATACTTCCTTTCAGTTATTGTATTGTTCATCTCTGTTTGTTTGTTGTTTAATTCTTCTAGGTGTTTGTTCTTTAATCCTTCTAGGTCTTTGTTAAACATTTCTTGTACCTTCTCGATCTTTGCCTCCATTCTTTTTCCAAGGTCCTGGATCATCTTCACTATCATTATTCTGAATTCTTTTTCTGGAAGGTTGCCTATCTCCACTTCATTTAGTTGTTTTTCTGGGGTTTTCTCTTGTTCCTTCATCTGGTACATAGCCCTCTGCCTTTTCATCTTGTCTATCTTTCTGTGAATGTGGTTTTTGTTCCACAGGCTGCAAGACTGTAGTTCTTCTTGCTTCTGCTATCTGCCCTCTGGTGAATGAGGCTATCTAAGAGGCTTGTGCGAGGTTCCTGATGGGAGGGACTGGTGACAGGTAGAGCTGGGTGTTGCTCTGGTGGGCAGAGCTCAATAAAACTTTAATCCGCTTGTCTGCTGATGGTTGGGGCTGGGTTCCCTCCCTGTTGGTTGTTTGGCCTGAGGTGACCCAACACTGGAGCCTACCCGGGCTCTTTGGTGGGGTTAATGGCAGACTCTGGGAGGGCTCATGTCAAGGAGTACTTCCCAGAACTTCTGCTGCCAGTGTCCTTGTCCTCATGTTGAGACACAGCCACCCCCCACCTCTGCAGGAGACCTTCCAACACTAGCAGGTAGGTCTGGTTCAGTCTCCTATGGGGTCACTGCTCCTTCCCCTGGGTCCCGATGCACACACTACTTTGTGTGTGCCCTCCAAGAGTAGAGTCTCTGTTTCCCCCAGTCCTGTTGAAGTCCTGCAATCAAATCCCGCTAGCCTTCAAAGTCTGATTCTCTTGGAACTCCTCCTCTTGTTGCTGGACCTCCAGGTTGGAAAGCCTGATGTGGGGCTCAGAACCTTCACTCCAGTGGATGGACTTCTGTGGTATAAGTGTTCTCCAGTCTGTGAGTCACCCACACAGCAGTTGTGGGATTTTATTTTATTTTGATTCCACCCCTCCTACCATCTCATTGTGGCTTCTCCTTTGTCTTTGGATGTGGGATATCTTTTTTGGTGAGTTCCAGTGTCTTCCTGTTGATGATTGTTCAGCAGTTAGTTGTGATTCCGGTGCGCTTGAAAGAGGGAGTGAGAGCATGTCCTTCTACTCTGCCATCTTGAACCAATATAGCTCCTTCAGTATTTTTATAACCTCCTTTTTGAACTCAGGATCTAGTAGACTCGAGAGGTCTGTTTCACTGTTTTTTCTTTCAGGGGATTTCTCTTGTTCTTTTAATTGGGAGTGGTTCCTCTGCTTCATTTTACTTACATTTGTCTGACTATGAATTTAGGAGAAACAGTTATTTACTGTCATCTCGAAGGTGTTTGCCAACTTTGTGTTGAACCAATTAGAGAATTAAAAAAACCAAAAAAACACAACCACCCACTACTATCTTCACCATATAAGGATGGAGATTTAAATTTCAAAAGATCCATCTATATAAAATAGATAACAAACAGGGACCTACTCTATAGCACAGAGAAATACATTCAATATCTTGTAATAACCTATAATGGAAGAGAATGTAAAAAAGGAATAGATATAGATATATACACACACACATACACATTTCAATAAAAATTTTAAATAAATTAAAAAATAATTACCAAAAGACGATCCAAAGATCCTATAATCTCATAGCGCAGTCTTCCAAATGGAGTAAATTCAGTCTTATGAAAATCTTACTATGTTGTCCCAATTTCTCTCATTCTTCCTCAGTTTGACCAGAGAAGTGCTCAGAGTTTGAGGTTTGGGGACCAGCCTAAGGTTTAGAAACCTCTTCTCTGACCTCCCCACCAGGACCCCTGGAATCTTCTCATCTGGTTATCTTGTTTCCTTCTTCAATTATGATTCCCAGTTTGCTTTTAAATTTTTTTATTTATCTTTTTAATTTAATTTTTGTTTTATATTGGAGTATAGTTGATTTACAATGTTGTGTTAGTTTCAGGTATAGAGCAAAGTGATTCAGTTATGTATATACATATATTCATTCTTTTTCAGATTCTTTTCCCATATAGGTTATTAGAGAATATTGAGTAGAGTTCTCTGTGCTATACAGTAGGTCCTTGTTGATTATCTATTTTATATACAGTAGTGTGTATATGTTAATCCCAATCTCCTAATTTATCCTTTCCCCCACATTTCCCTTTTGGTAACCATAAATTTGTTTTCAAAGTCTGTGAGTCTATTTCTGTTTTGTAAATAAGTTCATTTGTACCTTTTTTTTCTTAGATTCCGCATATAAGTGATACTATATGATATTTGTCTTTCTCTGTGTGACTTCACTTAGTATGATAATCTCTAGGTCCATCCATGTTGCTGCAAATGGTATTATTTCATTCTTTTTTGTGGCTGAGTGATATTCCATTGTATATGTGTACCACATCATTTTATTTTTTTTGGCTGTGCCCTCAGCAGTGAGAGCACAGAGTCCTAACCAGTGGACCACGAGGGAATTCCCTGTACCACATCTTTTGTATCCATTCCTCTGTTGATGGACATTCAGGTTGCTTTCATATCTTGGCTATTGTAAATAGTGCTGCTATGAACGTTGGGGTGCATGTATCTTTTCAAATTAGAGTTTTCTCCAGATATATGCCCAGGAGTTGGATTGCTGGATCATATGGTAGCTTTGTTTGTGTTTTTTCCAAAGAATTTTTTTAGCAGTTTTTACATTTTTATGTATTTATTTATTTAAAAATTTTATTTAGTTTTGGCTTCATCGGGTCTTCGCTGCAGCACACAGGTTCTATGTTGAGGCATGCGGGATCTTTTGTTGTGGCGCATGGGCTCTTCGTTGTGGTGCGTGGGCTTCTCTCTAGTTGTGGCGTGCAGATTTTCTCTTGTTGTGGCACACAGGCTCCAGGGTGCATGGGCTCTGTAGTTGTGGTGCGCAGGTTCCAGAGCACGTGGGCTCTGTAGTTTCCAGCCTGTGAACTCAGTAGTTGTGGCACGTGGGCTTAGTTGTCCTGCAGCATGTGGGATCTTAGTTTCCTGACCAGGGATCAAACCCACGTCCCCTGCATTGTAAGGTGGATTCTTTACCACTGGACCACCAAGGAAGTCCCCATATGGTAGTTCTATTTTAGTTTTCTAAGGAAGCTCCATACTGTTCTCCACAGTGGTTGTATTAATTTACATTTCCACCAACAGTGAAGGAGGGTTCCCTTTTCTCCACACCCTCTCCAGAATTTGTTTGTAGATTTTGTGATGATGGCCATTGTGACTGGTGTGAGGTGATATCTCATTGTAGGTTTTTTTTTTTTTTTTTTTTGCCGTACGCGGGCCTCTCACTGCTGTGGCCTCTCCTGTTGCGGAGCACAGGCTCCGGACACGCAGGCTCAGTGGCCATGGCTCACGGGCCTAGCCGTTCCGCGGCATGTGGGATCTTCCTGGACCGGGACATGATCCCGCGTCTCCTGCATCAGCAGGCGGACTCTCAACCACTGCGCCACCAGGGAAGCCCCTCATTGTAGTTTTGATTTGCATTTCTCTAATAATTAGTGATGTTGAGCATCTTTTCATGTGTCTTTTGGCCATCTGTATGTCTTCTTTGTAGAAATGTCTATTTTGATCTTCTGCCCATTTTTTGATTGGGTTGTTTGTTTTTTTTGATATTGAGCTGCATGAGCTGTTTGTCTATTTTGGAGATTAACCTCTTGTCAGTTGCTTCATTTGCAAATGTTTTCTCCCATTCTGTGGGTTGTCTTTTCATTTTGTTTATGGTTTTCTTTGCTGTGCAAAAGCTTTTAAGTTTAATTAGGTTCCATTTTTTTACTTTCGTTTTTACTCTAGGAGGTGGATCCAAAAAGATATTGCTGCGATTTATGTCAAAGAGTGTTCTGCCTATGTTTGCTTCTAAGAGTTTTATAGTATCCTGGCCTTGCATTTAGGTCTTTAATCCATTTTGAGTTTATTTTTGTGTATGGTGTTAGAGAATGTTCTAATTTCATTCTTTTACATGTAGCTGTCTAATTTTCCTAGCACCACTTATTGAAGAGACTGTCTTTCCTCCATTGTACATTCTTGCCTCCTTTGTCATAGATTAATTGACCATAGGTGCATGGGTTTATTTCTGGGTTTTCTATCCTGTTCCATTGATCTATATTTCTGTTTTTGTTCCAGTACCATACTGTTTTGATTACTGTAGCTTTGTAGTATAGTCTGAAGTCAGGGAGCCTGATTCCTCCAGCTCCGTTTTTCTTTCTTAGGATTGCTTTGGCTATTTCAGGGTCTTTTGTGTTTCCATACAAATTTAAAATTTTTTTGTTCTAGTTCTGTGAAAAATGCCATTGGTAATTTGATAGGGATTGCATTGAATCTGTACATTGCCTTGGTATTCCCAGTTTGATTTTTTTCAAATTGAAGTATAGATGATTTCCAGTTTGCTTAAAAAAACTTTATTGAGGAATAATTGACAAATATAATTGTATTTAAAGTGTACAACATGATCATTTGATATACATACACATTATAGAATGATTACCAAGATCAAGATAATTAACACATCCATCACCTCACAGAGTTAACATAGTTAACTCTTTTTGGGTATGTGTGTGGTGAGAATACTTACAATCTACCCTCGCTGTCTTTCAAGTATCCAGTACTGTATTATTAGCTACAGTCAGCGTGCTGTACATTACAGCCTCAGAACTTATTCTTCTTGTAGCTACAAATTTGTACCCTTTGACCTACAGCACCCCTTACCCTCCTTCTGCCCATTTTTCTTTGTCAGGCATTCATAGGGTCTTCAGCTAATTAGAAATCATACTGCTCAAATTAGAACATCTTATAGCTTCTAGAAATCTCTACATTAGTATATTAGTGTGAGCCACCTTTATTTTCCCCTGCAAGAGCCAATTTATGGGGAGAAATAATGCTAGGGGCCGCCTGTATTTGCATTCCAAATGAAAATAACTTTGAGTCCTGTGGGGGGAATATGTATTTTCTTCCAGGGGAGTATGCCTGTGCAGTCAAGTAGATTTACGCCATGAGCAACCGGTGCTACTTGCCAGTTACTAAAATGTTAATATCGGCAGAATTGAAAACTGGTCACATAGAGGCAGCTTTCTAATTTTTTTATCCTAAAATTATTTGATAGGCTGAAGGTATAGATAAATAGAAGAACATAAAACCATTTATTACAAGCAGTAGGCTGCATCTCTCCCCCTTTGATCAATCAGTTGGATTTGTTTTGATGCACTACAGGAAACCAGCTTATTAAGAATTCTGCTTTTTGTTAATACATTGCAAACTGTACATTTCAGTCAGAACTCAGATGGTTTCTAAGGTGTAGCCATAAAGGCCAGTGCTCAAAACAGCTGCTGTCCCCAGGGAGTGAGGGCTTCCTAACAGGTCCTTAAGGGACCCCAGAGTGAATCTACTGGAATCATTCTTTTTGGGGGCTTTAAAAAAAATTACAAAAATAAGTGCTTATGTGTTATCAGGCAGATTTTTACATCCAGATCATAACTTAAATTACTGTGTGGTTGACACTTCTATTAACTAAATCACTCGTGTCCTAGATGACTAAAGCTATGATACAAAGAATTTGATTCCTTTGATTCTTAGGTGCCTGAGTTTGCATCTGGAGTCAAACTGCCCAGGTTGGAACCCCTGAGAAAGCACTGTTAACTAACAGTGGTAACTGTTAGTTACCACTGTGTTCTGGCTACTAGTACAGAGGGACTTACAGAAAGGACCAGAGGAGGGTAAGGGGGTTAGCAAGATGTCAAATATGGGAACTTATTAATGATTCGGCAGAGGAGGAACAGACACAGGGTACAGAAAACTTGGAGAAACCACATGATCTAGGAGATGCTTCAGAATTCATTCCCTTATGTTTGTCGTTTCAGGCGAGAATATTCCTTACCATAGCAAGACTAAGTACAATTGTCTGCCAGGGCTTAATTCTTAAATGGGTTTTCATTGTTAAAAAATGACTTAAAAAAGTCTAAGTGGCGCTTTCTGTGGAATCTGCAGCATTGCAGAGCCCATTTATCAGAGGCCATGAAAGCTACAGAAGTTCTCCTTATCTTATTTTCTGCATTTCTAGTTTTATGCAATTTCATTAGATTTTTCTGCTTTGGTAGTGAATTTAGAAGGGAGAAGAAAAAAAATCACATATTTAAAAATATAACCCTTATTACAATTTACTCGCCAATAATTAATAACTTTAATCCCTGCAGCGCAGTTTTTCTAACTGCAATATATTTAACACATTACATTGTGCAAATTTAAAGCTCGATTTTTTCTTTGTTTCCTTTGAAGATAGTGTAACCTGTTTCTGGACAAAAACATCTTCAATATTCTCTCCTCTGGGTATGTAGCATTAATCTTGCGGGGAGAGAATTGGTTAACAAATAGTATCTGGCACAGCCGTGAAAACGCCAGTGATCTCTTCAAAGAAATAAAACCATGTATTTTTGTCCCCAGTTCTGCAGATGAAACATTTCATGGTTAAACGCTGACAGATTACGCAGTCAACAGTCATGACACAGGAGCCGCAGCCATCAGTACCGTTCATAAACCATGGAGTACACTTGAAATGCTACCTCCTGTTTATTTATTTGAGCAATAGTTTAATACAAAGAAGGCAATTGCTCATTTTTCTCTCTCCCTGCTGAGCAACCCCAGGAAAGTCACTTAAGCTCTTTGAGCTGAAATTTCTTCATGTGTATGATGAGAATATTCTGTCTACCTCATATGATTATGAGGATTAGGGCTGTCCTGCTCGCTGAGGTTGAAATATCCAATCTTCTCATGTCTTCCTATCCTGTAGAAGAGAGCAAATAAATATAATACTATCTTGTGATATCACTTAGCAAATCAACAGGGAAAAATCCCCACAGGATTTTATGCAAACAGAACTGGATTTTATGTTTGTTATGCAGACATAGAGCAAAGCTAACTGCCATTAGTCCTCCATGAAAATCGTCCCCCAAGCGTTACCAAGAATCGCTTGGTGAACTAGTTAGGCCAATGTTCCAGAAGATCCTTTCTGCTAATTTCAGCAACAAAGCCAAATTTAAACATAAAAGCATACCCTCAAAGTTGTGACACCCCCATGTTTTCTTTGCTTTTCTTCAAAAAGGAGGGGTGCCTAAACAACACCAGAGCACACTGCATTTGTTGCTCGAAAGCAAATTACATGTTCTCAAAACACCTTGGCTAAATATAAATTAAGTTGTGTTTCTTTCTGAGATGGAAATTGCTTTTGGCTGCTTACCCAACCATGCTTTTTGCTAAACTCTGGGCTTTGTTTTTGCTTTTTATTGAAGCAGGTTTATAAACACCAGAGGCAAAATGCACCAACTTGAACAGATGGCTAAAGTGCTATTTCGTTCGTCATTATTTGTTCGGGGAATATTGCAAAGTCGGGCTGCTGGGATTGCAGCCTTACAGCTAGAGGAATTGTCTTGGGCAGAAACAAAGCCCCTAGTTGCAAAGCTTGGGCTCAGTACTTTCCTTTTCTAAAAAGGAACATTCAGCAAAGAAACCATCCTCTTCTTGCCCATGGGACTCTTCCCAAGGTGAGAAAAATCAGATGACTAGAAATCTTGTTTCTATGAATGGGGGAAGGCAGTGTTGACAAAAATAATCAATAAACAATCTATAATAGGAATAGAAAAGAGTTTTATTTGAGCCAAACTGAGGACTATAGCCCGGGAGACAGCCTCTCAGATAACTCCAGAGGAGCATGGTTTTCAGCATAGTTTTATGTCTTGTCAGAACAAAGAACATTAAACGGGTCAGGGATACATTCCTTCAAGGTTTAAAAAAAAAAAACAGATCAGCACATACACAGCAAGTCAGTATGGCGTCAGCACATGGGAAGGGAGTCTTATCAACGAAGGAGTACCAGCATGAGCGTCCCAGGAAGGGTGGCCTTTAATCTTTATTTTTAACATGGACTTTCTTAACTTCTAGTCAATGTGCCCTTCTCTGTAATAATTAAAGCAGATGTACAATGTATGTTTCATAAGCCACAAACAGGCTGTTTTAGTTAGCATGAAATTCGAGTTAAATCGTGTTTAAGCCAGAACGACTTCCCCATACCTCAATATGTGAAACCTTCTTCCATCAGCAGTCATGTCATATCCCACGTCCATGGAGAAGAAAACCATTTCTAACCCAGAACCCTGTGACCACTTCTGGAGAAACACCGTCAATTCCTTTGGGCCTCTGACACCTTTGCCTAGAAAATACTACACTATGGTCGTTTTGCTCACACGATGCGTTGTCGATGTTACTGAATTTACCAAATCTTTTTCTTTTTTCATGGGTTTCTTTAAGTAAGATCCTCGTGCTCCTTCTCTGGAGAAACCCGACTTCCGCTCTTGCCTGTGAAATGCCCAGTGTCAGGTTGCTGTGGCTCCTGCACTGGCCACCTGGCAGCAGGGCTGGGCACCATCACAAACGGAGCCTGAAGGACGTGCCCTGAGTCACGACCGTGGTGGCTTCTGAAGCAGGGGACGGGAATGGGGCTGAGGATCGTGGGGAAACGGGGGCTTTATTGTAGTACCTGATTTCTTTTTATTTATTTATTTATTATTTTATATTTATTTTTGGTCGCGTTGGGTCTTCGTTGCTGCCGCGCGGGCTTTCTCTAGTTGCGGCGAGCGGGGGCTACTCTTCGTTGCGTTGCGCGGGCTTCTCATTGTGGTGGCTTCTCTTGTTGCAGAGCACGGGCTCTAGGCGCGCGGGCTTCAGTAGCTGTGGCTCGCGGGCTCTAGAGTGCAGGCTCAGTAGTTGTGGTGCACGGGCTTAGTTGCTCCGCGGCATGTGGGATCTTCCCGGACCAGGGCTCGAACCCATGTCTCTTGCACTGGCAGGTGGATTCTTAACCACTGCGCTACCAGGGAAGTCCAGTATCTGATTTCTTTTTTTTTTTTTTTTTTTGCGGTACGCGGCCTCTCCCTGTTGTGGCCTCTCCCGTTGTGGAGCACAGGCTCCGGACGCGCAGGCTCAGCGGCCATGGCTCACGGGCCCAGCCGCTCCGCGGCATGTGGGATCTTCCCGGACCGGGGCACGAACCCGTGTCCCCTGCATCGGCAGGCGGACTCTCAACCACTGCGCCACCCAGGGAAGCCCTGGTATCTGATTTCTTTTAACGAAAATAATACTTGAAGCAAATATGCCAGTTCTGGGTAATAGGTACCTGGGTGTTTGTCTACTTCTCTATAAAGTTTGGCAAACCACCACCCCTCCTATTTTTAAGAATAGCAGTACACTATGGAAATGGTTTTCAAACCTGACTGCAGTTACATGTGGAACTTTAAAAAATGTTTCAGATTCCTGGGCCTGCCACACCTATACTCAGTTTCCAAGAGTGGGACCCAGAAACTGGGTTTCTTAAAAAGCTCCCTAGATGTTCCTCATTCAGCCAGTCCAGTGTTAGCCCTCAGCTTTGAAACACCACTAACTTGCAAAAGTCATTCTGTGTATACTTATAAGTACTATAATACAATCCTATGGATAACCCCAAACTGTGTTAACTTACACTGCTGGGTTGTTGGATTTTTTTTAGTGTTTTTTGTGAAAACTGGGTCAAAACTCATTTGATAACATATAGACTAGGATCCTTGTGCAGTTTTAGAGCTAAAGTTTTAAACTTTTTTTTTTTTTAATAATTTATTTTATTTATTTATTTTTGCTGTGTTGCGTCTTCGTTTCTGTGCGTGGGCTTTCTCTAGCTGTGGCGAGCGGGGGTCACTCTTCATCGCGGTATGTGGGCCTCTCACTATCGCGGCCTCTCCTGTTGCGGAGCACAGGCTCCAGACGCGCAGGCTCAGTAGTTGTGGCTCACGGGCCTAGCCTCTCCGTGGCATGTGGGATCCTCCCAGACCAGGGCTCGAACCCGTGTCCCCTGCATTAGCAGGCAGATTCTCAACCACTGCGCCACCAGGGAAGCCCAAGTTTTAAACTTTAATAGCTTAGGTTACAACACAATCTGTAAATGGCCTTTCAATATAAACGGAATTTCCTTTTCGGTCTGTAGCTTTAATTCTGCCAGGTTTAGGCCAGTTCAACTCGACAATAGCATCTTTTTCATGGTAGGATTGGATATTATCGAATTGTACACAAGATTTCTTTTGATTGTCCTCGTTTTTAGCCGTAAGTTTCTTTTCCAATGTTCACTCAATTTAAAATTTTTATTTTATTAATTTTATTTATTTATTTTTTGGCTGCGCAGCTTGTGGGATCTTAGTTCCCTGACCAGGAATCAAACCCAGGCCTGCAGTAGAAGCACAGAGTCCTAACCCCTGGACCACAAGGGAATTCCCCCACATTCACTCAAAATGATTGTTTTGAAGGTAATGAGTTTAAGTCCACATATGCATACTTACATTTACATGTGCACAGTCACTCCTTGGCACTGATGCCCCAGTGGCACACGTGAGGTCCCTCACTTACTTCTTCTTCTTCTTATTACTACAGTTATTTTGCCATTACCCCCATCCTCCATGAGATGGTAAGCAAACAAAATAAGGAAGTGAAATTAAATAGTTCTCTTTGTTATTTGACAGCAGCTTGGTAGCAGGTACCTAAACCTAATAAATCAAAACCAGGACAATTCTATGACCACCTATTGCTTTCTAGCAAGCATTTTTTTAAATTAACATCTTTATTGGAGTATAATTGCTTTATAATGGTGTGTTAGTTACTGCTTTATAACAAAGTGAATCAGCTAGACGTATACATATACCCCCCATAATCTTCTCCCTTTAGCAAGCATAGGTTATGGTTTGCTTCCATCATGACAGCTAAGACTAGGCTGTATTTTTCTCCTTCTTTTAAAATTTAAGATTGATTCTCTTAACAGGTGAGAAGAACTTCCAGGTTGGAAGGGCCTTTCGGCCCCAGCTATCAGGACTGTGTTCGGGACGAGTGTGCCGGTGAGGCTGGCCCGCTTCAGGCTGGGCAGATTCTTTGCCCAACTCAGTAGGAATCATCAGGTACTCGTGGGACCCCTGTCACGTTCCAGTGTCCTACAGCCATGTTCCTGGGATACCTGTCACATGTCCAACAATGTCATACGTACATTTCAGTAAATAGCAAAAATTGAGAAGATTCCTCTCTTCTCAATGTAAAATTCTCTTATCCTCTGACTTGTTTATAGATTTACTGATATGGAAAGGCTTATTATAAGAGCAGAGCCGGAGACCTAGTGACCAGCTGTACTCATGTGAGGTGTCTCTGCTCTTTTTGGCTGGCTCCAGGCCTTTCTTAAGGGCCACTGCAGCCCTTGCTGGTTCCTTGATTTTATAACATTAGAAAAAGGAAAGCAAGTTCAAGTCTATGGGAGCACTGGAATAGCAAAGAGTTCAGTCTTTTCTTTCTTTCTTTCTTGTACTGCACCACGCGGCATGTGGGATCTTAGTTCCCCAATCAGGGATCAAACCTTGTACCCCCTGCAGTGGAAGCGTGGAGTTTTAACCACTGGACCACCAGGGAAATTCCTTAATCATTTTCACGGAAAATTAATACAAACAAATACAAAGAAAAGTAGACAAAGTTGGACAAAATAATATTCCTTGAATGTGTTTATGTTCAAAATCTGAATAAGATATTAAAAAGTAAATACGAACAAGCAACTAAAAAGCCAACAATACAAACAAACTATTTTGGGCCATATCGAACCTATCCAGGTAACCAAGTTCAACGTAAGATTTTATTTACAGAAATCCTAAACTTACACTTTTTCGATTTTAATTTGAAGCTGAAAGATTTGACTGGTTGCCTTTCTTAAAACATGGAGGTTGCATTGTCTGTAAAGAAAACTGGCTTTTCTTATAAAAGACACAAATACATCTGAAAACCCCCAGCAAGGACATGCTGACCCTAGCATTTTTCTGGACCGAACACAAATGACTTTACACAGGGTTAAAGACTGTGCACTTAGTGACAGAGACCAGAGCTTTCCAGAGATGCAGTTGGGACTGAATCCCCCATATCAAGAGAGCAACTGAGACAATGCAATTTAAGGCATTATCGAAAGAGTTTGTGTCTGAGAGAGAAGTGTGCTTGACACGCAGAGCTTGTGCTCTGTTCGTTCTGATAACCGCCCTCACCTCCTTAATTGGCTACATTCATTTATTTCTTCGGGGCCCAAAACATGTTTGCTAAGTACTATTTCGGAATGACTGTTACAGTAAAATTAATTTCTGATGAAAACTCATGTTTTTAAACAAAATTTTATTTATTTATGGCTGTGTTGGGTGGGTCTTCATTTCTGTGCGAGGGCTTTCTCTAGTTGCGGCAAGCGGGGGCCCCTCTTCATCGCGGTGCGCGGGCCTCTCACTGTCGCGGCCTCTCTTGTTGTGGAGCACAAGCTCCAGACGCGCAGGCTCATTACTTGTGGCTCACGGGCCTAGTTGTTCCGCGGCATGTGGGATCCTCCCAGACCAGGGCTCGAACCCATGTCTCCTGAATTGGCAGGCAGATTCTCAACCACTGTGCCACCAGGGAAGCCCATGATGGAAACTCATTTTAACAAAGACCAGAGTGAAATGCAAATGAGAAAAATCCCTGGTCTGAGGCTACCCATGTGGAGTTTGAATTCAGACCATTCCAGAAAGGGTTATAAGGAGGTACATCTTTAATCAAAATTACCATGGTTGGGTTTAATATGAATAAACAAGCTTTTTATTTTTTAATGGAGGAAAAATTCATAGTTGAGATCCAACTTAAAAACCATATGCAAAGACTGCTTTATTAGTTCTAGGCATTGCCATTTGACTGGGCAAGAACACAGCTCACAGGCTACCTCTTCTGTTTGGTGTTGGACTGAAGTCACCCACTGGGGCCCATGACATCCATACTTTAGAGCTGCCGAGGACATGGCAGGGAGCGGTGCTGGGTCAGGATACATCCTGCTGTCACTTGGAAATATGAGTTGCCATTTTCTTTTCCCCAGGGACCTACGTTTTTTGAAGAGAACGTTAGCATCTTTTCTTCTCATTCCAAGAATTGGCTACAAGAAACCCCTCATCTGAGCTACCAGAAATGTGTGAGTATAGCTTTTCAAAGTGTACTTATTTTCAAATCAGAGCTAAGAAAAAGTAAAAGGCATATTTCAGTTCTCAAAGTTGTAACCCCACATCAAATTCTTAACTAAAGCTGTTCCTCAATGGGAGCTCACACTAAATGCATGGCAAAGGTCTACCTACAGTTAATGTAGAGAATAAATTAAAGTACAGGAGAGCTTCACTGGTGGCGCAGTGGTTGAGAGTCCGCCTGCCGATGCAGGGGACACGGGTTCGTGCCCCGGTCTGGGAAGATCCCACATGCCGCGGAGGGGCTGGGCCCGTGAGCCATGGCCGCTGCGCCTGCGCATCCGGAGCCTGTGCTCCGCAATGGGAGAGGCCACAGCAGTTAGAGGCCCGTGTACCGCAAAAAAAAAAAAAAAAAAAAAAAAAAATGTTAAAAAGCATAGTCATTTTTTTAAAGTTGTAAATTAAGGCTGATTCTGTAAACAATACTAAAGAAACACTAAGCCTTTATCATTAAATAATTTTAATAAAATAAAAACATTTCCTTTCAAACAAAACCAAAAAAAAAAAAAGACTTAAATGTGAATTGCATATTGATAAGTTATCACTGCTGAAAAGCACCTGAAAATATAACTGCTGCTCTTGGTTACTTGGCATCATGCTTTTCTAAAGACAAAAACACAATGAGAGGGACATCCTGTAGCCATTTCTCATTTATTATCATGAGTGTAAGGTTTTTCCAGCACTCACTACATTCTACTCTAGCCTGCACTCCTTCCAAAACAGTTTGTTGGCTTCTTTTCCCTGTAAGAATGGAGTATCTGCTAACCTCAGTGTAAGAAGCCTATCATCTCAAGTGTCTAATGCTGTGTGGGTAAGTGCTAAACAAAAACTCAACATCCAGTTTATCTAAGCACCGATATTACTAGTGACAGTTAAGTAAACCAAGCTTCAGTAAATTAGAAAGGTAAATCTGTTCATATTTTACTGCAAATCTGAATTTTTGGTTTTTAATTAAAAATCCCAACCTTGGGGCAATACAAAAGGCTACCTACAACCTAAGAGCTTGGTATTTAAAACTGACTTAGTAACTTAAGCTTTTAAGTCTCTTTAGTAAATTCACCGTCTTAGCCTTTGACCTAGTCAGACTTCCTAAGGAAGATACGGTTAACACAGCCTTACGGGAATCTGCATAAGGCCCATTTTGCTGAGAAAGGATTTATACTAAATGCTTAAGACATTCTGAAAGTAGACGGCTGAAAGAACTAACTACTAATACTACTGATTAATATTTCCAGTAAGGGAAGGTACTCACCAACTTTAAGCAGTCACCATTTAGATCTGATTTTAAACACACAAGCTTGAAAAAGCTGTTTCCCTGTTCACCCAACAGAACACAGTAATTTACATCCCCTTCAGGGACACATCCTAAACGTAGAGACCTTTGGAAAAAGGATTACGGAGGGCTCTTCCTCAACACACACTGAGCCCTAGGCATTGACCTATTGCCTTGGCATCCCGCAGACACTCTTCCTTGGTGACAGTTGTGGTGCACGCGGTTAAGTAAGTCAGAAGGGAAAGACATTCCGAACCTTCACGATAGGAATACTTCCTTCTCCCCGGTCTCACCTAAAGCACCAGATTTAAGACTCCAAAGTATCTTTACTTCTGAATTCCAAAGAAGGTGCACCCAGTGTTTTAATGGGTGGAGAAGAATTAAATGGGAACTCTAAGAATACATTTCGAATCCTCACGCAGGTGAATCCCTCCGCAGGACTCATGGAAAAACTTTCGTGTCCAAAGCATCCGTTTTGAATATTTTTACATCTATACAATTGAAGAGAAATAGAAAATGAATAACTCCTATCTTGCAGGGTGGCCCCCGCTACTATCTCTAAATAAATGTTGATGGAGCCCAACAAGACGACCTTGTTTTCAGATGACAACTAAAAGCATTTCCATTTTACTCTTGAGCTGTGTAATCTCAGTGGAATGTCTTTAAAACAATTAACTGATTTTTGTATGGGTCTGTAATTTGTTTTGTGGAGCAAAGTTTTAGTGTGGTTTAAGAACATTTCCCTTGAGACTTTACAACCTAAGAAAATTATTAAAACCTTTGCTATAACCCCAACTTTAAACTTTGAGGTATAAAAACTGTCAATTTTCTACCTACCTGTAAATTATCAGATTACAAGGAAGCAGTTCAAAATATTAGTGGCCATGTTTTCATTGTTGTGTTCATGTGGCTAAAAATACTTAAAATTCAAACAGTTTAATCCAACTGGAGTTTTCCAACTGCAGAACACTAGTTTATTAATCTCCTGGTTCTTAAAAAAATAATAAGAGTTTGAGGAAAATGAGATTATGTCTTTTTCTTTAGCAGTAATCCTTGCAGTAACCCAGCTGTAGGGAAGCACCAACAGGTTTCTATGGAAGTCATATTTCTTTGGAACATGGCAACAAATAATTACTTTTCAGATACCCAAAAGCAGAGCAGATGGAATTTGCTAGAGAATTAAATGAATTTTCACTTCTATCACTCCCGTCAAATACGTGACCTGCTTTATTTCTGATTTTAATGAACTTTGAAACACCAAAGTGTTTGACAAATCTTGGTCTTAGAATGAACAGTTAAGCCAGCAATTAGATCACAATCCCATTTCTGAAAGGCTTAGATGTGAATATAGAAAATAAGGGCTGAATTCCTCTACTTGTAAACATTTCCCCTTTAAAGTTCCCTTTAAATCGATTACACCTCTACTTTCCGTTTAGAAATCTTATTTTAATAAATAAAAGGGGAAACCGAAATTTAATTTATAAAGTTTTATTTTTGTATATGTGCTAAATCTTAGGAACTGTGGACAATCTTCAGTCAGTCTGTTGGCTTGTAAAAGGCTGAGAAGTATGTGATCTGGGTGGTGAAATTTCCTCTTGGGAATCTGGATTTCAAAATGAAAAAAAATTTTCACTCATTTGCAAGTTTAAAACATGGTGCACCTTTCCCCCTTTTTTTCTTACACCTATAAATTCGGAGGAAAAGGGCTACATTTCTGCAAATGTAAAATAATCTAAAATAATCGTAAATACAATCGGCAGCAAGTTCTTAATACATTTAGCACTTCTGTAGTGATTTACCACACCCAAAACCTTATTTTCAAACACTAAACACTCACATAGGCGCAGGACCAATTTTGGTTGAGCCCTGCTAGGAAACCAGTACTGAATGGTTTTTCTCAGTAACACAAGAACTGGGGGGAGGGGAGGGGTGTTTTACTTTCTTGGCAGTATGTAGTACCTTCAAACTAGAGACCAAAATTGGGCACTTATGAAAAGGCAATTAAAAAAAAAAATCCAGTTATAATTCTAAATAAGGCAGGATATATCCACCAAAGTAACCACAAAATTCAGCAAAGTAAGAGTTCACGGGAAAACATAAGCTGGAAAAATACTAAGAAAAAACGGAAAGGAACTATTTTGGAGTAGTCATCTGAGTATTCACAGACTTGCTTTCATTTACAAATGTAATTCAAATAAAAAAGGCTCCTCATCTTTTTAACCCACTACTAGGATTAAATACTTAAGTTGTTATCATTCACTAATAAAAGTTAATCATGAAAAAAATATAAAACATTTTAATTCTAAATTTGTACATATAACAGCTAAAAGAGACAAGGTTGGGAAATTATCATTGAGAGAAAAATGAACCAAGACAAAAACCCCAAATATGATTATGTTCTTATTTCTGCCTCTACAATGCTGAACATGAAAATTTGGTTGGTGGAGGGCTTAGAAACAGCAGCAATATGGTTCTTACCAAGTTGTGCACTGAAATACTTAGATCCAATAGGGCAAAGCCCTTGTTCACACAGATTAACAATGAAAATATCTTCAGTCTTTTTAACAGATTCTACTGTCTTCTATAAAGTAATCATGCCATTTAGAATTCCGGGGGTACTTCTTTGAAAGGAAGACTAGTGATTCCGCAACAAACATGTAAAGTAGGAAATATATATATGGCTCAAGAAATCAGCTGAGGGAGAATTAAATAATCTTTAGGCACTTTGAAGACTTGGAAGTTTAAAATGTGCCATTTATGTTCAGAAAAAGACCTCAAAACCCACCACTATGTTGCTCTTACAATAACATGCATCTTAAAATTTTCAGTTATACATTAATGCTTGCTTAAGAGTTAAATATAGAAAATAATTTGCACAAACAAACAAAAATAACACTCTCCATTCACCTCTCCTAGATCCTGGTCACAACACAGACCATTCTTCCTCAAATGGAGGGGGAAAGGATTCACAAGCCCTCACCTGGCACTAGGGGACTTGTAAATTCAAAGCAACGGAAAGTGGGATCTCCCTCCAAGGAGAAAAATTCACAGCCTTTTAAAATGTCAGGTTTTTCATGTCTAGGAAGTCATTCATTTTAAAATTAAGTATATTACATACTTTTGTTAAGGACCAGGAAACACAAAAATCATCTCAGATGGTTAGATGGTAATATTTAATGATAGCAACTTGTCCAAATAAATTTAGCCTATTCTGCTCATTGTTAAGGAGGCTTGGAATTGAGGAACTTCTAAATTAAAATTACCAACTGGAACTGCACACAGTGTGTATGACTCTGGCTCACACTTAACAAACTCAGATGTAATATACTTAAGGTAAAAACAGGATCTATCCGGTGTCAAAATTTCCTAATATTACAGAAAACCTAGAAGCACAGATTGACTACAGAGTACTGCAAATAAGATATCCAAAGCTTTATCTTAAATACCTGCCCCTTTTAATCACAAAATAACACAATTCTCAATTTTGTTTCTGCTTTGTTCAATTCCAACTATAGCCTTTTTGACAAAACATTTCCCTATTAACTGAATTGTAAAAAATACAACCAAGCTTGTGCTCATTAAATATACATGTATATAAAAAACATACAAAAAGTACAAGATTGATTATGTTAGGAAACTTTTACAGTGTCAACAATCCTGTTTTTCTCTAAGTCTTTTAGTAAAGGGCCAAAGGTCAAATCTTTCTGTGCACAAAAATTCAATGTGACTGAACTCCTGAATTCAGTGTCATGCCTAGGCATGCTATGCACAGAATTATTTTTAATATGCAGTCCTTAAAAAACAAACAAAAAAAAGACAAAAAATTAACCAAAAAACCAAAACACACCACAGGACAAAAAGTTATTCTTAAATCAAATTCTATTTGTGAATTCAGCAAAATAATTTCTATAAAATAAAACAGCAAAATATTTAAATAGAATAGGGTGGACTGTATCTGTTTGCAGGGGTATTTGGTTTTTAGACAGGTTCCAAAAAATTACACACATTCAAGTTACCAATGCTCTATTAACTGATGAGTTCCTTATCTTTAATTAAATGCTTATTCTGAAATTATACCTCAATTATATTAACTAACCAGTTTCCTTTTTAATTAGACCCTGCTTCAAATGTTAAAATTTTTGGAATAATGGAAAAGGAGCTAGGACAATTCTTGCTTTCAAGTAAAACCGTGACTGAGCAGAAGCTCAGCCAGACATCTTGGTGCAGTGGTACTCCAAATATTGTAGGATTCTGACTTCCACTTCACTGGGATCCAGCAGAAGGAAAGTTTTAAAAGGTTCTCCTAATAAGCTCTACCAAAGAAACAGAACAAGCACACCAAATACAGTCTTCTATTATGCTCCAAGCATCCTGGCATAGCAAATTTTTGCATATTTGTTTTAAATCTTTTAAAATTCCCATTACTGATACTTAAGTTTCCTTATCCCACCCAGAGGTTGAACTGTCAAACATTAGATGTAAGCAACATATGTGTAACTGAAAACCACCTGTTTATCACATTTCTCTCCTTGTTTTATATTTTATATTCTAGGTGTAAGACGGAAAAGCTCTGAGCAATACAGCTGTCACACTGGGACAACTGCTGTCATTATGGTAATTTTTTCCTCATTGGCTACACTAACCTGGTGTGAAGCCATGCTACATGTTACAGCGTAACTATAGCTTCAAAGTGATTAACCTAACCTCAGAATAAAAAGGCAATGAAAAAGATCT
Organism: Orcinus orca; assembly: GCF_937001465.1. NCBI lineage: Eukaryota > Metazoa > Chordata > Mammalia > Artiodactyla > Delphinidae > Orcinus > Orcinus orca. The sequence continues at coordinate 37,328,201 of NC_064580.1, read as the reverse complement.
AGAAACAATGTTACATCACCAAATTTTCCACATCAACCAAATAATTTAAAGGTTACCAGCCTTTCACTGCTCATAATAAAACTGACTCCAGTGGCAAAGAATTAACATGAAACTATTGGTGTGGTTGAAATGGATGGGCTCTGGTTTGTTGCTGTTGGTTTATTTTGTTTTTGTAAAGGAGTTGATCCAACTGCCGTTAAGGCAGGCAACACTGGTTGCAGAGTGCAATGGGTATAACAAGGAAATAACTTTTGTAGGTTTTGTAGATCTGTGAGTCTCATCAAGAAAAAAGTTTCTTGCTTAAGAATTAACAGTCAAACATTAATATACTATATACACCTTTGCCATTTACACATTAGCATCAGGCCATTTATTACAAAACACTATACACTTTCCACTGCAGGCGGGTTATATATTGACAGCAAATTTCTGCAGGTAAGACAGTGAATAAACTTTCCACTCCGTGTTGATTAGGAATAGTTTTTCTAGTTTTAAATATTAGCCAGACACAGAAAAAGGTTGGACTGTAAGGCCTGGGTGCACAGTCTTGATGGAACCAGTTAATCATGTGCATTTCACTGATCCTTCGTCTGAGGTGGGGATACTTCTTCACTGCCTTCATAATTTTCTTGTGCTCGTTGGCCAGTTCTCTGAGGGTTGTTCATGTGATGTGCTGCTGGGCCTGTATACGGCTGTCCATGCACATGGTTATTCTGGGAGGGGAGAAGAGATCTGCATGTTAAAACTTTTCATATATTAAACTTCAACTTTAAAGATCACAGGCTGAAGTTTGTAGAAATGTAAACATTTCTTTTATTCCTAGGACTTAAAAAGAGTAAATACACTTGGGCTAATGATGGAAAAGAAAAAAAAAAAAAAAAAAAGTGGTTTGAAAGAGAAAAGGTAGCCTAAATTCAAACCCCAAAGCCCCAAATAAAAGCAGTGTAGGTCTGTTTAATTCTTTGGCCAAAGTGATTTTAAGTGCCAAAAATTATTTAGATTCAAGTCTGACAAATAAGGGATAACACAGCCCATTATTGCTCGTGGTAAAAAATATTCATGAAAAGGGATCTGTGAGCTGGAACACCTCTATCCTCACTCTTCTGAGCATCTTGAAACTCCCATATGAGAAATCTGATTGAATGATCATATGAGGTCTGCATGAGCAACAACCCTGAACACAGGATGATGTTAATGAAAACAAAACAACACTGAAAATAATGGATTAACCGGGCATGATTAATATATGAGTTTTCTCACAGCCGAGGAAAGTAACTCTTCTCCTTGTGGATTTGGGTCCTTAACGTTTTAAACCCCTGAACTCATTTTTCTGTACGTTCCCACCAGTCAAGCCAAGAAGATCATAGGCTTTAACTTTCTGTAATTTCTATTACGAAAATTAATATGTTGAATATGCATTTTCCAGTCATATTCAACATTTCTAGTCAGCATGCTTCTATTTCCACCCTGAAATATAAGACAGAATTCTTAAATAATGGTTCTGAAAGCATGGTTCCTAGACCAGCAGCAGCAGCAGCAGCAGCAGCAGCAGCAGCAGCAGCAGCAGCAGCAGCAGCAGCAGCAGCAGCAGCAGCAGCAGGGAACTCGTTAGAAATGTAGTGAATGAGAAACGCTGGGGTGGGGCCTAGCACTCTGCTGCAACAGCCCACCAGGGATTCCCATGCTTGTGCAAGTTTAAGGACCACTGCCTCAAAAGATCTGAATTAGTCACATCTGGGGTTTAGAAAGAGACGCTCTCATTTAGAACGTTTCTTCATCTAAATTTATTTAGTTATTGATTTCACAGAAAAATTCATGGAAATCTGTCAAATCCCTGGTTTTTTTCCAACAATTTTTACTGTCATTGAAGTCTTGGTTATGCTAAGTAATAAGCAAACACTTCTTCCTTCACTGTCATATCTTAGTGCCTTCAAAATCCACTCGCACACTTAGCCTAACAGGAAATGTCATCTTAATCCATTATACTAAATATTGATTATCATTTTATATTGATGTGAATAATCATAGTTTTACAAACGTCATCTACTAGTACAAGAAGGGCACATATCTGACCAGGAAAACACCACAGGGGCAAGCTCAAACATGCCACATTGTGACCCCATGCTAACCATTCCTCTTTTGATCATGCCCCCAAAGCTAGTCTAGATGATCCCTCTATTACTTTACAATCACAACAAAAAACGTAGCCATCCTTTGGGCTTCCCTGGTGGCACAGTGGTTCGTGCCCTGGTCCAGGAGGGTCCCACATACCGCGGAGCGGCTGGGCCCATGAGCCGTGGCCGCTGAGCCTGCGCGTCCGGAGCCTGTGCTCCATGGCGGGAGAGGCCACAGCAGTGAGAGGCCCGCGTACCGCAAAAAAACCAAAAAAAACCACTTAGCCATCCTTTAAATAAAGCATAAAGATTGGTTCTAGGGAATAAAAACACGAACCAAGCCCAATATACCTGCTGATACTGAGATCCAGGTGAATGGGGGTATAATGGGGCATCTTCAGGTGGAGGCGACTCATGCTCATCTGGGGCATCTTGGTCATCTGGCTCCTGATTTTAAATATTTAAAGATAAAGAATTATGTAGCCAAATTCAAGTTTAGTTTTATTTTTTTTTCCTATTTGAAATAAAATCTTTAAAATCTAAAAAACTGACCCACTAACAACTTTTCTTTTACTACAGATAAACAAAGTAACTGAAAGGAACCTGATTTGGATTCTCTTAGAAATACTAGATTCAGGCAATTTCACAAATATTTCTCTAAAAGAAGGCTCCCTCATTAAGACCACATATAAACAAACTTCAACATAATTTTTTTTTACCATTATCATTAATACATAAACACTGGCCTATAAAGTGAAGAATTACTTTGCTTTCTTCCATTTCTATCTGCTGCACACTGGCGGCTTTTTTTACCTCCTCTGGACAGAGTTCACAAGCTTTTGCAAGTGTCATCCTAGCACTATGTGATCTCTCCAAGAAATAACCATTTGATGTTTCATTGCTTTGCACCGGAGGAGACCAATTGTTGTAAGTGTATTGAGGATTGCCAGTGTACGGTCGTCTTTCAAGTTCATCTCCAAGCCATTCCACTGCCCAGGTCCACTTTCTTTTAAGATCTCCATTGCCCTTCAAAAGAAAATAAAACTATATATGTAAAAGGTTTTGGAATGCTTTTCAAAGGTAACTTTAAATGACAACTCCAAATTCTCATAATTCTCTTCTTTTAAAACAGAATCCTTAATTCTGATTCAGATTTCTACAAAATTATATGTGTGTGTGTATATATATACACATATATATATATATATAGAGAGAGAGAGAGAGAGAGCGAGCGAGCGAGAGAGCAAGAGAGAGAGAGAGAGAGAGAGAGAGAAAGGGAGAGAGACCCTCACCTGCAGAATCTGGTAAGCAACAGGACAATTGCTAAAGAGAGCTACCATACATTTTATACACTGGTATGCTCTTTTTTGATAGTGATTCTTAGAGCGCTGGATTGTGTCAAAGAGCCCATCTCGGTCATCTGGGATTCCTTTAAGTGCATTATGAATTCTGAAAGAGAACCAGATAAATAAAAACTTCTAAAATCAAATAGCAGCTAACATTACTGAGTGCCTACTATGTGCCATTCAATAAATGTCTTTGATGTAGTTATGTAATCTAATGCTAGACAGTAAGTCCTCTTCTTAAACCCTTGAACACAGATAAGAAAAACAGAGAGGTTAAAAGGCTTGCAACCCAAGGTCATATGGCCGCCTAGTACCAACTTATTACCAATCCAAAATGACAAATATCATATGATTCCAGTTATACGAGGTATTTAGAGAATAGACAAAAATCAGAGAAAGCAAGAATAATGGGTACAGAGTTTCAGTTTGGGATGATGAAAGTTCTGGAGATGGATAGTGGTGATGGTTAACACAATATTGTGAATGTACTTAATTCCACCAAATTGTACACTTAAAAATGGTTAAAATGGTAAATTTTGTTATATTTTACAATTTTTCAAAAAATATTTAAAAATTCACCTGCCTGCAATTCTACTCTAAGCTATATATCCAAGAGAATTGAAAACAGGTGTTTAAAAAGAAATACAAAACTTGTACATGAATGTTATTCACAGCAGCCAAAAGGTGGAAACAACCCAAATATCTACCAACAGGTGAACGAATATACAAAATGTAATGTACCCATACAATGGAATATTATTCAGCCATAAAAAGCAATGAAGTACAGATATGTACTCTAACATGGATGAATGTGAAAACATTATGCCAAGTGAAAGAAGCCAGATACAAAAGAACACATTGTATGATTTCGTTCATATGAGATGTCCCGGCAAGTCCTGGATATTTTGCCTATGCACTGACAAATTCATAGAGATAGAAAGCAGATTAGTGGTTGTCAGGGGCTGGGGGATGGGAAGACTAGGGAGTGACTGCTTAATTGGGTTTGGATTTTCCTTTTGGAGTGATGAAAATGTTCTGCAATAAGACAGTGGTAATGGTTGCACAACATTGTGAATGTACTAAAAGCCACTGAATTGTATGCTTTAAAATAGTGAATTTTATGTTAAGTGAATTTTACCTCAATAAAGAAACAATACCTGAAAAACCTTTTGTATACCTTATATTTTACTTAATAGAACATTCCAAATCAAAATTCAAGTTTGTTTTGTTTTTTTGTATTACATGCATTTATAAAATCTGTTTTGTTTGGAAATCATGACTTTGTAATTTTGCAAAGTTTAATCATTTCAGACCACACAATCAACCATGTACAGGCTTCCTGCTATTTAATCTGAAACACTGCAGTGTATATTCTGTTTTTACCTTCAGTTTTGTCAAGTGATAATGAATCAACTGCTTTCAAATGCCGTTTTTATCAATATTACCTTTCCCTCCCTTGTTCCCCAATGCTTAACGGTGCCAGGCCCACGGGAGATGCTCCATAAATATACACTGCTTACTAAATGACCTAAAAAGCCCACTATGAGAAAATTATTTTCAAGCTTGGTGCCAGGGACTCATAACAACAATCTTATCATTACACAAAAGTCAAATTCCCATGTTTAATCCGGCACACATGCCTTTAGCATTATTACTTGCTCTAATGAAACAAGAGAACTAAGATGTGGCTAATTGGCTTAAAGCTATAAATGCTTACAATATTTTCAAAAGAAAATAATGAAAAGTTAGATTCCATTTCAACCAACTCTTAAGTTTCAGATCCTTTGATCATATTGAGAAGAATACTGGTAGTATGCAAAATAAGCAGCTATAGTTTTAGAACTACTAAATTTTGTGTTTAATGAAAATTGATTTCTGGTTTAATGCTATTTTTACAATATTAATTCAACTGTTGGAAATCTATGATGGTAATTCTGGTGAATAATTTGAAAATATTATTTCATGAATTCTGGCATTTGCAATCCCCACTAAGACTCAAGATTTTAATTTCTCTTTAAGCATTTTGTTGTTATAAAACTTGTAGGTATGTATGTATGAATGTATTTATTCATTTATTTTTTGTGTGGCCATGCTGTGCAGCATGTGGGATCTTAGTTCCCCGACCAAGGACTGAACCCTTGTCCCCTGTAATGGAACCACTGGACTGCCAGGGAACTCCCAGGTTTCTGTTTTAATTATTACACTGACAGACAGGAGGCAGTCTGTTATATAGATTGTCAATTGTTTCCCAACATAAACTCTTACACTATTGTCCATGTAGGGAGGGAAGTTATAAAATCTGGCAAAGTTGCCAACTAATTCCACAGTTCATCATCATCTGTATTGCTCTTGGGATTAAGGATAATGTATTAAGCTTTTACGTAAAAAGAGGAATTCTGGAGGAAGCTTAAGGGACAGCTAAGTTGGATAACCTTAGTCCTAAATTAATAAATATTAAAAATAAAATTTAAAAATTAAATAATAAAATTAAAAATAAATAAAAAATTGCTAACTCCTAAACCTCACGTACGTATACTGAAAAACTAGTTATGGTTCATGCTCATTTATTCACGGATTCCATATCTGCAGTTTTGCCTACTTGCTAAACTTTATCTGTAATGGTAAAAATCAACTCTTTGCAATTGCAGTCACATGCAGAGTAGCAAAAACATCTGAGTTGCCCAACACACGTTCCCATCTGAAGTGGAACAAAGTGATATTCGGCCTTGTTTTAGCTCATACTGTAAACAAGTATCCTTTTTCCCATCTATTTCAGTGACAGCTTTTCACATTTTTGTGCTTTGTGTTGATCTCACTGTTTAGAAAGGGCCTCAAATGTTTAGTGCTGGGCTTCCCTGGTGGCACAGTGGTTGAGGGTCCGCCTGCCAATGCGGGGGACGCGGGTTCGTGCCCCGGTCTGGGAGGATCCCGCATGCTGTGGAGCAGCTGGGCCCGTGGGCCGTGGCCGCTGAGCCTGCGTGTCCGGAGCCTGTGCTCCGCAGCGGGAGGGGCCGCAGCGGTGAGAGGCCCGTGTACCACCAAAAAAAAAAAAAAGTGTAGTGCTGAAGTGCTGTCTAATGTTCTCTAAGCCCAAGAAGGCTGTGATGTGCTTTGCAGAGAAAATATGTGTCAGATAAGCTTTGTTCAGACCCGATTTATTGTGAATTCAACGTTAATAAGTCAGCAATATATATTAAATAAGGTGTCTTTAAACAGAAACACACATTAAAAAAAGGTTATGTATTGATTGGTCGGAAAAAAAAAAGTAACCAGGGCTTCCCTGGTGGCGCAGTGGTTGAGGGTCCGCCTGCCGATGCGGGGGACGCGGGTTCGTGCCCCAGTCCGGGAGGATCCCACATGCCGCGGAGCGGCGGGGCCCGTGAGCCATGGCCGCTGAGCCTGCACATCCGGAGCCCGCGTACCATAAAAAAAAAAAAAAAAAAAAGTAACCAGAGCCTGGCAAGAACCTAACCCTGTTTTTCCCCCAGGAGCAATGATTTAGTATTTGCTCATTCAGTGTTCACAGTGACTTTCAGACCGTAACTACCATGAATAACGGGAACTGACAGTACTTACTGAAGGTACTATATTTAGATAACCAAATGTTATCTCATGTAATTCTAAAACTAACGTAATCTAATCCTAAAATAACCCTAGAGCATCATTAATGAAATTGAAACATTTACAAAAAAATCCCCCCAAACATAAAACACAACAACAATTGAAAGAAAAAGGTTAGTATATTAAGTATGCAGCTTGGGCAATGAGAGCAAAAAGTAAAAAATGAAATAAAACTGTGAGGAAGGGGGGACCTTTTTATTCATTCTTGTCTTATGTTTTGTTTAAGATACATTTATTAGATATTCAAGAGGTAAAAAAAAAATATGTGCCGACTGGTAATTTCAGTTACTCTAAAAGCTGGGCAAGGAACAAAAAAGGGTATCTACCTGTGAGTCTGCCAGGAGTCCTCAATCAGTAAGATTTGCAAAAGCAGATCCAAATAGGGCCGGAGTTCATAAGTATAGGAATATGCAACCTTTAAAAACAGGTAAGACATGGTGAAGAACTTATTTTAAAGCAGCAACAGTGGTGATCCTTTTGTAATGTGTAATGTATAAAAATATCAAATCACTATGTTGCACACCTAAAACTAATATAATTGTAAAGTCAATTATATTAAAAAAACTATTAAAAAAATAAAAATATAAAATAAAGGAATAACAAATCAAATTATAGAGACATATGAATGTATATTTTCCTTTAACCTGCCAGAGAAGTTCACTGAGGACAGTAGATGAGAACTGAGGATTCTCCCAGCAGCAAAAACGAAGCAATTTGACGGTTTCCTCTGAGTTACTGCAGTCCTCAATGATTTTCTTCACATAACTTGTCCTCACAAATAAAATGTCTGCCACATTCTGCTGAATTGGCATTATAGGTTGTGATAAATTAGGATCACCAAAAGGATTGGGAAGAGGAGGATTACCTAGAATACAGATTTGTCATCAATGAAAAACTAATCGGCTTCTCTACAATAATACTCAGCTTTCACCACAGAAAATAGCTTATGAATTTTTTATTTTATGAAAATAATATTTTAAATCAAGTTTCCTGAGTACAACAAAGAAAGTAATATTAAGCATTATAATGATCACATATATCAAGATGATAAAATATAAAATTGAAATGCCAACACTGGCGTTTTCTTTATATAAAAGTTAATTCTTAAAACTACTTCATAAACAAGGTACCAACCTCAGTAGCAAGTAGACAGAAAGATTCCCTTTAAATATGAGAAAAAGGTGCAGGACTCAAAATATTATAAAATATTCCAAAGCATGGACTTTCAGACTCTCGTTTTATTTTTAAATATCTTTGGAATTACTTTGAATCAGGTACTATATATGGCCAGCAGTACTTTAAAACCAATGTAAAGAATGGAGTATTTGACTTTACCATTGATTGAAGACTGCATTCTTGATGAGACATTGCAGCATCGGATTAGCTGTGACACTACTGAGTATAATTTGCCTAATTCAGCATACTGATACTTGATTGGAGGACCTGGACCTTCATCTAAAGACACAAGCATAAAGGTAGCAGGTACACTCAATTTCAGAAGCTGTGTCTTCTCCGCCACACCTACAATAAAGAAGGGAGAAGCAAGAAGAGAGGGGAAGAATTATATGAGAGGAAAGAACTGGGACGGAAGGGCTTCATAATAAAATATTTTTCTACAACTTTTATGATCAGAAGATCACTTTTACTTAGCATTCAGAGTATTATTTAATCAGAACCAAAAATCTACTGAGTTAGTATAACTGGATTTAAGTACTGAAATGGTTAAACGGTGACTATGACATTCCAATCCTACTGGGCATAAGGAAGAGAAACACCTTCTATGGCCTGGGGAGTCTCGGGAACTGCCTAGTCTGCAATCCTCATCATTAGGTGAATGACGAAAACTGAGAAATAAGAATTCTTTTATGAACTGCCTTTCTTCCTCAGCCAAGCTTCTTGACGCCTAAACTTGTTCCCTCTACTTTCTCGTCTTCCCAGTCCTCAACCCATGCCTATTTGGCTTCTGCCCCCTTTTCTGGTTTAAAGCTAAGGAATAGTTCTCAAACCATAACCATTTCCTTTCTTGGGTTCCTGTCTTATTTTCCTTCTACCTCTTCTTCTTATTTGAGAGTCCTCCTTCCTGTCTTCAAAAGTGATGGTCCTCAAAGTTCCCACGTCAGGCTATCTTCTCACACCATATGCCTTCCCTGGACGATCAAACCCACTCTAATGGCTTCAAGTTCCAGCTATTTTCATTCAGCTGATCCCAAAATATTTCCAGACAAATAGATCACCGCTCTACTGGACATCTCTATTTGGGTGTCACAAAGACTCAAATTCCCTGTCCACGTTCTTCCTCCTGTGTTTCCCCTCTAAGTACATGGCACTACTTCCTGCTCAGTTTGTCAAGTTGGAATCCTGGGCATCATTCTTAACATCTCTTCCGTGTTCCCCTTCCCTGAATATCCAATCACCAAATCCTACTGTCCTTATCTCCAATAAAAAGCACCAGGATCTGACTACTTGTATCCCGCTCACTGCCAGTTCCTCAGTATAAGCCACAACGATTTTCTATCTATAAATTACTTTAACAATCTCTGGTCTTACTCCCCAATAATCCATTCCACACTGCAGCCTGGATCTTTCTAGAAGCCATGTCTATTCAAAACTCTACAATGGCTCATCAATGCTCTCAGGATAAAGTCCAGAATCTCTCACAAGGCTTGACAGAATAGCACAATTAGAAAATTCTGCTCACCACTCCTGCCATCCCCGTATTACATCAATTCTAGTCAGACTGAATAACTTTCATTTCCTCCAATGAGCCATGCTGAGTTTATTCCAAGTCTCTGCACCTGCTGTTCACTCTGGATGGAAAAACTCAACCGACCAATTCCCACATCTTCCCCACTAAGTCCCCCACACTCCCCCTATGATGTACTTCCATAGCACTTTGTATTTTCCCCATTATAGCCACAAACATATTTTATGGCAAGTACCTTTTAATTTGCTTCTATACTCCATTAGAAAATAGGTGTCTTATTTATTGCCATGTTCCAAGAAGTATAATAAATACAGGTCCGTCCACAAATCCCTTATCTGAAATCCTGAGATTCAAACAGCTCTTAACATCAATATAAACAAAGTTCATTCATAAACTTGCTGTGAAAATCTGGCCTGAACTGACAAGAGGCTATGCACAGTCTTCAATCATCCCCTCTCAGTGTGAATATTCACGTGTATGATTACAAAGTGCTGTTTCAGACCCTGCTCTAGGGATGTTACATAATTCAGGGCATATGGGCTATTTTACCTTTCTTAAAACCAAACAGTCTGAACCACAAAGCATATCTATCTGGTCCTAAGGATTTCGTATTAAAGTTTATAGACCCATGTTTGCTTTTAGCAGGGAAATTTTAATTAGATTATGGACCGACGATGCATGTTTTCTGAACAGGGAATACCTAAAAAGGGAGTTGAACAGAGTAAGATTTTTATAAATACCTAAGATTTGGCATTTCTAAGTGTGAAATACAGATTCCCCTTATGCTTGTTTGCGTAAATATTCTTTTCAACTACAAATATGCAAGCATCTCCAGTATGGGAAGGTAAGGGAAAAGACGACAAACGCAAAGTAGAATGTTGCTTATGTTAAAAGGGCCATGGATCAACTGGCGATTGGTAAGTTCATGCACAAAAAACCTGGAATGACAGGGATGTTTGGGTTTAGAACTTAACATAAATAACAGGTAATTTAAGTGAATATTTATATTATCCCCGATTTTAATTTAGTTTACGTCAACAAAAACTTACGTACAGACTAAGTCCTTTACCCAAACTTGGTGAGTATTACACATCCATCTGGGACCTTTTGAAAATGTGGATTCCTTGTGTTAGCTCTGAGAATTCTTATTCAGTTGGTTTGGGATGGGGCCTAGGCATCAGTATTTAAGAAAAAAAAAGGTCTAGCACCACTACTTTAGGAGATAAAAATATGATTAAGATACAGATTTTGACCTGTGTCTGGTGCAGAGATAAGACACATGCATAAATAATGATAAAGTACAAGGTGAAAAGTGCAGTGTAAAAAATAAAATTCACAATAGGTTTTATGGAACACTGTTTCTATTTTAGACCAGGTTATATTTCATCATGTGACTTACATGACTTCATTACTTAATACATTAAAAGAGAATTATGAAAACTTAAATTCTTACCTAAATTGGCATACATTACAAACAGGTTGAAATACTGCTGTAAATGACGCCCATGCTCTGAAACTTCTCTTCTCAGTAGATTTAGTACTGCTCTTAGTAAGTGATCACTCAGGCTTAAGTTGTCATAAGCCTGTAAAGGATAAAACATTGGTTGTTTTTCAGCAACAAGGTGCAGGTACGATATAATTCTCTTTGCATGAAAAAGGGACATGCACATATACATGTTAAATATAGGCAGAAATTTCTGGAAGGACTGATCACACAAGAAATGATTAAAAAGGGGTGCTTTTTAGGAAAGGGGATGAAGATCCAATGTAGATTTCATTATAGAGGCTTCATACTGTTCTAAGCTTTAACAAATGGAAGTCCATTTAAATTTATATACAATTTATGTAACAGTTAAGTGTATAACTAAGCCACTGAATGTAACTGAATTAACAGAAAATTCCGCTATGTTTTAAAGAGCCAATAGTCACTATTCACTGCTGGGAAGTACTTTTAATGGAACTCATATAAACATTGAGTTATCGGACTATCTGGTTATTACGTGCTCATGCACGTTTGTTAGGTAAATATATCAAACAGATGCACATATATTTGTGACTTCAACTTCCAGGAAACAGAACTTATTTCTGTTAACTGGGCAATTACCTGACTAGAAGGTCCTGGAGATGCAAAAGGTGAAGGACATGGCCCATCTTGCAAGGAAAAATGTGCAATAAAAACTATAAGTTTTGCAAATGCACCTCTCACTTCTGCACTAGGGCACTCCAGAAGGTATTCAGAGAAGCGATTTGAAACATTAAAAAGGACATTGTGAGCAAACCAAAAACGTACATTCTTGCTGTGACGAAGGAGAATACATAATGCATCATACCTAAGACAAAACCAAACAAAAATCTATGAATATCGATTCAGTAACATGTTTCCTATAGTATAGGGATGGGTCTCTAGGAACCAAACCAAAAAAAAAAAATCAAAGAACTTCTTTTACTACTGGAGGGAGAGAACCAGCAATGGTAGCTTCTAGTACTAATATTAAAAAGATAAATACTATGACTTGGTCTATTCTCACAGAGTGACAAAATAAATAGACGAAAACTTATACAGTCCTCTACAAATCCATGACCAAACTCTTCCTAGGTTCAATGACAAAACAATAATCCCCATTCCCTTAACATCTTACTACTAGAATAGTAAGTAAATATTGTTAAATCAAGGTATTATAATGGCCTCTAAATTTATACAATTAGAAACTTAAACTCATTTTAAGTTTCTACCTTTTTAATCTATGGCTGAATTTAATCTAGGGAAGCTAAAATGTTAATATTTTTGTGATTAGATAGCTTAGACTTTTAAGTATCACCCTGTAATGTTTTGTACAGAGATGTCAAAAATATGACACAAGGTAACAGAAGCAGAAGCCAACTTCTGAATAATAAAAGGTGGTATTTAATCTCAGTATTTTTTAAAATTTATTTTTTATACAGGTTCTTATTAGTTATCTATTTTATACATATTAATGTATATATGTCAATCCCAATCTCCCAATTCATCCCACCACGCAGTAATTATTTAAATATGATTTCTCTCACTATCGCTACCAAGATTTTTTAAATTCTGCATTCCAAATCTGAAATGAAAGTATCATGGCTTGGAAAAAATAAAGCAGTATATTAAAGAACCAAACTAAATGCCAGTAATAATAGGAATGAAAATTCAAAGCAATGATACCAATCACTGGCAGAGCCACGGACTACTTTCTTGGTGTGAAATCCTGTGGTAAAGAGGAACCTAGCAGCAAGCTGAATACTAATCATAGTGATTTCTTCTGCTTCAGGCAACAGGTGATCTTGCCCTAAAAATAAAATGTAGATTAAAAAATAGTCAAACAAATTTCTGTGCTCAAACCCCATTTTCATTTTCAAAAAACAAATCTGCATTATCAACAATTTTCCAAGTACTATGTTAAAACCCCTGGGCTACTTATGAAATAATTCTTAGTAGTTCAGTAAAGCACCCTTCAACTAATGCTTGAGTAAAAAAACCAAACTGTTGTAGCAAACAAAAGCTCCTCTGTCTCTAAATGGCAAGACAATATATACCACTCAAAGGTAACAGTCATCTGAAACATGACTTTAGAGCAACCAAAAAGAAAGAAAACAAACATGTTGATGCCTGCTAAGAAACCCTGCAAGTAAAAGAAGAGGTATGCTTTCTTACTAAGAAGCTAAATTCTTGATACTTACCTGGAGGAGGATTTAAGTAAACACCATTACATGTAAGCAGTTTTTTCATAAACTGAAAATATTCCATACTGTACTGCATTCGGTTATGCATGAACTGCACATTCTGTTTCCGCACACTTCTCTCAATGGCTGATGGCATAATAATCTGATGCGGTCTTGTGGTGATAGCAAGCTCTGATATATACCTTATCAACTCATCACCTTGGTCTATTGTGTCCAATCGTTCATAAAAAAGTATATAAGCATTCCACCACCTTTTCTGGCGCCTGTATGACATGCGCTTCATCATGTGATCAAATACTTCTCCCATGTACTCTCCACCAAAACACTGGTTTTTCATTTCTTCATCGTCATCCATTTTACATTCAGTTACATCTCCATCATCAAATTTATACCAGCGATTTCTCTCGCCATCTCCTCCGTTCCTTTGAATGATGTAAGAGTAGTAATGTCCCCCGCTCGCCTGACCACTGTGTACAAGCACCCCCACAAGTCTGTATTTCGTGCTTCCTGCTGGCTCACTGTCAGACTGCTCATTCTGTTGTATCAACTGACTCTCTGGGTTTACGTTATCTCCTTCCAGCTTTGCAACACCGGCAACTGTGTAAGGTTCCATGTCCAGTTCGCGAGGAAATTCAAAATAATCATTAAACTTGATTGCACATTCTCTTTCCCAGTCATAGTCGAATCGTTTTAGTTGGATAGCGAGAACAGGAGGTAATTTTTTAATAAGCAAGCGCTTTACAGTATCAACCTAAAATGAACAGAGCAAATTACTAGATGTTCTCTTATAATCCACTGCAAAAAACCCACAAAATTTAAAACTCTACTATTAAATTCTCAGGATTAATCTGAAATTTTAAGTATAAACAAATACATGATAATGAACATAATCAGAGCATTTCTGTCAGTTGATATTTTTAAAATGTTCACTAAAACTAATACGAAGTAGCTGATGCCTTTTGCTACAACTTGCAAAAATTAGTGATATAGACATTATTCGCTGTCTGATTTCTATATTGGAAGTGCTATCTAACCATTATTACTTGTTTGATATTTACTGTTATTTTAATGAAGTTTGCTGTGAGCAAACTACAGAAATATAATAGTAGCAGCTAATATTTATTGGGCAATTAGGTACCAAGTTATATGATGCTAAGTGCTGTCCAAGTAGTAACATGTTTAATCCTCCCAACGCTCCCAACCCTGAAACTTAAGGATGAGAATTAGGAGTAGTAAGAGATAACTTGCCTCAAGTCTTAGAGCTGTGAGCGGCAGGGAGTATGGCTTTACAGCTCATGATCTCAACCTCTAGATTTTAATACCTCTCTAAGTGGTATGTAACGTCAAAACAATACAGGTGACTTACAGGTGAGAGGGCTTGGGAGCCCAGAAAGATACACATTATTTACCATATGTATGCGTAAATTGTCTCTCCTAAAGAACTGTTAAATGCCCACAGGCAAAAACCAATCAAGTAAGTCTAAAAATCTGATCCAAGTGGTTTAAAAAACACAGGTGGTAGAAGAAATCTTTTGTGGCTAAAGTAATTAACGGTTTGGCTTCAGCAAACTTCTTGGTCTTGGGTAGCAACTCTGGACATGAGAGAAGTGTTTTCCTCTATGAGCTCTGTAGCTTCGAGGAGTTCAAGGGCAGGTTGGTTGAATATGGATGAAAAGTGCCTGTGTAACTCAGACAAGAGACTGATATTAAGCTACTATGACCTCTAAAGTGATTCACTCTTATCTTTACCTGTTTTCCCTAGCCCTTCTGGCACTATTTTCTCTCAATTGCCTTTACCTGACAGACCTTTCTCTCAATCATCTTTACCTGACAGACCTTTAAGTCAGTTATCTTAACTACCTCTCTGTTACCACTATAACAAAGCAGGGTAGGGAATAAAGAGGGTGAATTTTGAGAACAAACAAAAACAACCATTCTTCCAAACCCATTAAATGTAATCATAATTATTTTAAACAGAACTGGGCAATTCATACCTTTTTATTGCATTTTTCACAATGATAAGCATTTGCACCTTCTAATAAATCTCCTTTGACATATTGTTCCAAAGAATCAAGAAGATTTTGGTGATTTCTAATGTCTACATTCAAAGTCGTAAAAGATTCTTCACACTCGTATCTAAAGATATTATTTAAGAAATGATCAGAGAATTTATTCCTTAGTTTTCTAAACATCTTATTTAGTTATGGACTCAATGAAAACTACTTTTGCAATTTTTATAACATAACACAAAACCCATTAAGTCATAAAATGTTACCAATAAATAAATGAGTTACCATTTATGGGTCACTTATCCTCTGCTGGGCATACATTAGGTTGTTTACACACTACATACAACAGGTGCTTTGTCTTCATGACAAATATTTCTCTATCACCATCTCCACGTCAGAAATGAGGGAAGTGGGATTCAGAATGTGAATTTGGTCAAGATTACTAGGTGAAATGGTGTTTTCAAGCTAGGTCTGTCTGGTTTCACAGCTCAATCTCTTTATAGTCTACCATGCTGCTTCCACCATCATCTGTTTAGATCTATTAATGAGCTGAATTTTTAAATGTTTCTCCTCTTCTGTAATGGAAACCTTACTAAAGCACAAGTTTAAACACACAAATGAATACGAGATAAGCAATCTGAATAGGAGCCACAATCCCACCTTGTGGCAATTTTCTACCAAAGGAATTTTCAGATTTCTGGTGAGACATATTCATGCATTTAGAACATGGGATGTGAGGAATTCATTCTCAACCATTAAATTCACTCACTCAACAAATACACTGAGTGCCTACCATGTTTAAAGCCCTGTGGGATAGTCAATGTTTAAGACAGTTCCTCATATTTAGGGCTTTTCAATTTAGTTAGGGGAAAAAGGTACACAAATAAAGGCATTTATAAGTGACATGAATGGAATATGAAGTATTAAGCAAACTGTTACTATAACTGGGGAACAGCCCATAGAAGAGAAAAGAGAAATTAGATTTTATGATTCCAGTTAAAAACTAGGACATTTGAAGCTGAGAAGTCAGCAAAGTTTTTCTGTAAAAGGCCAGATAGTAAATATTACAGGCTTTTTGGGGCCATGAGGTCCCTATGGCAACTACTCAACTCTGCTGTTATAGTGAAAGCGGTCAGACAGTAAGTAAAGGAGTGGGTATGTTCCAATAAAACTTTACAAAAACAGATGCAGGGCTGGATTTGACCTATGGTCCATAGTTTGTTAACCCCTGCTCTTGATAAGTAAATACCCTAAAACAGATTGTCTCAGGACCCTTTATGTAACCTTCCAGCATATAACAAGACTAATTTAGTTGTGGAATAGGTATTTGAACTTTAGGGATTTTACTTAAGATCATGCTCTCTGGACATTTTCACTTGGCAAAGGAAATCAATAATTTCCAAATAATTTTGAAAACTGTCTAAAACAAACCAAGAAAAACTGACCAGAACAGATGACCAGAAAATTTAATTTTTATCAGTAATTAAAAACAGGAGGTGAAAATAACAATTTTATTGTCCACCTAATGCACAAGGTCTTTCAAAAGGATCAAAAGTTGCCCAGTCTCAAGACAGGAATAAAGACACAGACCTACTAGAGAATGGACTTGAGGACACGGGGAGGCGGAAGGGTAAGCTGGGACGAAGTGAGAGTGGCATGGACATATATACACTACCAAATGTAAAACAGATAGCTAGTGGGAAGCAGCCGCATAGCACAGGGAGATCAGCTCCGTGCTTTGTGACCACCTAGGGGGGTGGGATAGGGAAGGTGGGAGGGAGACGCAAGAGCGAGGGGATATGGGGATATATGTATACGTATAGCTGATTTACTTTGTTATACAGCAGAAACTAACACACCATTGTAAAGCACTTATACTCCAATAAAGACATTAAAAAAAAAAAAGTTGCCCAGTCTATGCAAACAATTTTATGGCCTTATCCAGAAAGAGTAGTTTAGCATTTACATATAGTATTAGCACTCCCTCAATCATTTTCCCTGTGTTCAAAAATAAAGCACATACACACACAACCTATGACTGTATATAATGCTGTTTAGACTTGCAGAAGATACTATCCTACTGTGATTGTCTGGTGAGAAGGGATTTCAAACCAACATTAATTGACAACATACAAGAGAAGTTCCAAAGTAAAACTTCCATACAATAGGCATAAACGTGTATCTATCAGTAATGAACTTTAATAGTTATTTAACTATTTTCAATAAGAGCCTTTAATCAACTTCCCCTTTAAGAAAACCAAAAACCAAAAAAAACCGAAACCCAATTTGTTTAGTCAATTTTGCTATAAAGATTTTGTGTGGGAAACATACCTTAAAGACAATGACAGTAATCAATGCTATTTTCAAAAAGTCAGCATTTCATTTGTATAGGAAATAGTGCTCCATGCCTGTTATCTTCTAAACTTAACATATTTACAATATTGTAACTATTTTAATTCTAAGATAAAGGGCAAATTCATAAGTAATACCTGTAGCTATGCAAAATGCCATTTTATTTTCTTAGGCATGATCATACATAAGAACATGTAAGAGTATGAAATAGTAAGAGCTTAGGTGTAGTTAAAGGAACCAAATATTATTTGACAAAAACAAACAGACCCATAAAGTTCATGAGACTTTTCTGTACTCTTAAACTTCACTGTAATAAAATGAGAAAACAAACAAAACCCCCCCACAGTAGTAAGGTATGCGCAATATGTAATTCATCCAGCCTCAGGTATTTAGTAATCGGTAGCGTACTTCACTTTTGTACATAACTAATAGTAAAAATAAACAGTACAACATACACTTTAAGTATGAAATTAGCACTTACCTATGTGGGCAGCCTTGGCAAATCTTCTGATCAGCAAAGGAACCTCCTAAAACTTTACTTAGCATAGCTGGGTGTCCTAAGGCTTTCAAAGCTTCATCTAAACTATCCACCAATGAATTAAAAAATTCTAAAGCATCATGTTGTTCACGAAGATTAACAGGCTCACCCCAAAGCCTAAGAAATGAATGGAGTAAAATATGTAATGTGCGACACTCCCAAAACAATATATACAATATATTTTTCAGGAAAAAAGCAATACAACCACAAATGACACCACAAAAACTGAGATTTTATTCCTCAACTACAGGAAGTAGAAAAAAACAAATGCCATTTATGTATCGATTGCTGTGGGGAAGAAAGTGAGATTCATAGTAAAAGTGGTACTTCAGTGGGGAAGAAATACCATGAAACTACTGGTGTGGCTGGATGCACAGTATAGCTCCAGGAAGGATGGTTTCTGTAGGTAATATAGTATAAGCATGCATTTTGAATCCAACTGAAGACGCTGTTAAAATTGGGTGGCTGATCTCACTCTTACGCAGATAATTACTACTTCATTTCTTTCATTTTGCTTAAATTTTGGGTTACAGATACAGTGCAAAGATAATATTTACTCTTAATTAAATTGACTTTTCCGATCGAAAACAGAAAGGTTTGACTTGTTTTACAGTTCATCTCTTTTGAATAATCTGAGGATTTAAATTAGGTAAATCAATCCTGAGAAAAGAAAATATCAATTATGTGAATGATAAAATGAGAAGTGATACTAATAAAACCTAGGCACTGCTGGAAACTATGACATCTAATTTTGTATTTATAGCGTAATATACATTGAGAATATAAGTGAATTCATTCAAGCAACAGAGACGACAAATTTATTTTAAGTATGCAAGAGGAACTGTCTTTTAATAAATTCCTTTGTAACACTTTTACTATGTAGCAAATAATCTCACCCTAATTATATTTCAGCTGTTAAATTTGCATATAGCGAGTTAGAAATCAAATATATCACTTGTTAAAAGCTATTTTACAATGGAGAGATTTGTTAAGACACCAAGGGATCAAAGCTAACATCACCAATAATCAGATAAACTGATACCATGTGCCTCTGAATGCAATGAGAAGCATATAATAACATCACCTATGTAGTTTTCTTGCCAAAAAGTTTAACCTGAATCTAATCATGGGGAAATAATCATACAAATCAAGGAAGTACCATAAAGGTCATGACAAGTTAGGGAGATTATTTTAGAGAAGACTAAAGAGGTAACAACCAAATTCTTGTGATTCCTTCTAGGATACCAGTCTGGAATTGGAAAAAAAAAAAAAAAAGTAAGAATATTTTGGGGAAATGGAAATACATATTGCTGAATATCAGGCATTACTAAATATTAAATTTCATGCATGTGATAACTGTATTAAACATTACATAGGAAAATGTCCTTATTCTTAGAGGATACATTTTGAAGCATGCAGGGGAGTTAAAGTGTCATATTTGCAACTATCAACTCGTTTAGAAAAAACAAACAAAAACCAAAACCCAAGTATACATATAAGCAAATATGGCAAAATGTTAACAATTGGTAAATCTGGGTAAAGAGTATATATCATAAAGGTGATTATTATACTACTTTACCTTTTCTGTTGGTTTGAAATTCTTCAATATAAAAAATCGGGGGTGGGAAATGTGGTTAACTAACCCACATATATATCTAGAGTATACTATGTATAGAGTATATTATGTGTCTAAAGTGTGGATAATCCAAAAGTGCTAGTCTAGACAAACTGCGAGCTCCACTAGCATAGGGAGTAATTAATTGAGAAGTCAAAAATGCAAGGGCATTATAAGATAATAACTATAACTGAATGACAAATTTTAAGACAAAAGCTCAAAAAGCTTGAGAGTAATCTGGAAGAGGAAGAACAGAAATGCTAAAAGCCTTATGGCAGAGACGAGACAAGCTAGAGAAAGAATGAGAACGGGAATAGTCAGAAAGGAAGATGAGAGGTGCTGAGAGGTGATGGGACCAAAAGAGCAAAAGCAGAGCTGGGAAGGAGGGTGGTGCATGCAAGCCAATAAGTATGGATTAAGTAGGGGGCCTAGTTAGAGGAATTTATACGGTGAGTCATTGTATTATAAAGCAGTGGTTTCAAAAGAAATCTAAGTAGTATCCTTGTAGGCAAAAGGGGAGCTGCTCTGATTGAAGCAGGGAAGGTGGACAAGAGCGGCAGTGTCAGGTGACCCTTTGCTTCCCCTGCTCTCAGCTGTCTGGGAGATACCTTGAAGGGATTCTAAGGAGTATTATTTAAGGGAATCTCCTGGTGGTCCAGTGGTTAGGACTCTGTGCTTTCACTGCAAAGGGCTCAGGTTCAATCCCTGGTTGGGGAACTAAGATCCCACAAGCGTGCAGTGTGGCCAAAAAACAGGAAAAAAAAAAAAAAAGTAGTAGTATTTAAAAAACCCAATGCTATGAAGGATTATAGCATTCTCATACACAGTACAGATATGTGGTTGTGCTACAGTATTTTAGCACAGTGCACGACATGATAGGTGATGATAAAAAAAAACAAATGAAATAAATGAAGCCAGAGAAATAAGATCAAGACATAATCGAAGATTTTTAAAAAATTAACAACAACAAAACCCAATGTATTTATCGCACCTTTCCTATAAAATTGTACATTAGAATAGCCAAAGAGTTGCTATGGGTAAGTTTTCCTTTATAGATCTCCTCTAGCTAAAAAATGGAAGAATGATAAAATTAGAATGTTGCCATTTTGTAATCCTCATGAAATGCTGCATTTAGGCAATGATGATCAATGGCTGTTATAAGACAGAGACAGACAGACATTATGTACTTCTCACTGAGGTCATCGTTATCACCTATGAAGCAAGCCTTGTCTATCTGCTCCAAAAAAAAAGAAAAATCACACCTGAATTTGATCAAGCCTCTAGATCTCACTACCTATTTATATGACATACAGGGGACTGAGGAAAACAGAAACCACCACAAGGATCCCATCAATAAAATCCAGATGGGAAAATTTACAGAGCTAACTACCTTTTTTATTCTCCCCAACAAATAACTACAAGGGTGAAAAAAGATTAGAAGAGACTAAAGAGTCATGTCAACATCTGCAGCATACGGACTTCACTTGGATCATGATTTCAAAAAATTTATAGTAAAAAAGTTATGAGGTAATTGGGTAAAATCAGACATTGACAAGGATATTAAGGAATTTTTATAAGACATGGTAATAGTATCATGGTCATGTTATAAAAAAGACGTTAGAGATACACACTGACACATTTATGGATGAAATTATGTATTTGCTTCAAAACAATCTAAAAAGTAGATGGCAGTGTAGATTAAATAAGATTGGCCATGAGTTGACAACTGTTGAAGTTGAGTGATGAATACATAAGAGTTTATACTCTTCTCCCTACTTATGTAAATATTAGAAGCTTTCAAAATAAAAAATTATTAACATCTGAAGAGACTAAAGAATGCTGCCTCTTACTATGACACTTTCTACCTCCTTTGGGGACAATGAGAAAACAAACCTAACTATGAAGTAAAGTTTGATTATTACTACTGCTTAAATACTAAACATAAAAGTGCCTTCCAGTATAGGTTTTATAAGTTTAATGTTAGTGTCATGAGATAGTCATAAAGGTTTAAGCAGTATCCCAATTACTATTCATCCATAGTTTACCTGAACTGTTTCCAAAATCCTCTGGGCACATAGTACTGTAGTCGAGAAGCAGCTAAATGACCAAAGATGACTTGAAGGTGTCTTAGAACACCAATATTGTACTCTTTCCTATCTTCTGTTTTACTTAATGCTGGTTTCTCTTCAAACTGTTGAGGGTATCCAAATACATCATCTCTGGGATCAACATTGCTCTAGAAACCAAAAGTTATCATTAATGAGCTAACCTAACTTCAAAGTATAGTAAAAATATGTTGAGACAAATGCTATACGATTAGTGAACAAATCACCTGTACTTCTATTTATTTCCAAAGCACTTAACTTTCAATTTATAAATTTTAGTTTACAGTATCAGTGTTTATATCCCCACCCCTTTCACATAAGAGTTGTCATAAAGGAATAACCCTCACTAAGTATCGTAGAGGTAGGTAATATAGCAAAATACAGTAGAGTGATTAACTTAGACTGAACTGGATACAAATGCAGGCTTTGCTACTTATAAGCTAAGTAACTTTGAGCAATTAAGTGCCTCATGTGTAAATGGGTTAACACATTCTTCATGTAGCTGTTGTGAGAATTATATGAGACAATGTATATAGAGTGCTCAGACTTGTAAACATTCAATACAATATACATATTAAGATTAGTTGGAAAAACTAGATATCCATATGCAAAGGAATAAGGTTGGACTTTTCCCTAACACTATACACAAAAATTTACTCAATACAGATCAAAGATTTGAATGTAAGAGCTAAAACTATGAAACTCCTAAAACATAGAGCAAAAACTTCACGACACTGGATTTGACAATGATTTATCGGATATGACACCAAATGCACAGGCAACGAAAGAACAGAGACATACTGGACCTCGTGAAAATGAAAAAGTTCTGTGCAAAGAAATTGGAACCCTTGCACACTGTTGGTGGGAAATGTAAAATGGTGCAGCCACTGTAGAGAACAGTTCCTAAAAAAAATTAAAAATAAAACTATAAAATGATCCAGCAATTCCACTTCTGGGTAAAACACCCAAAAGAACTGCAAGAAAGGTCCTGAAGAGATATTTATACACCCATGTTCAGAGCAGCATTATTCACAATTTTGAATTCCACCAAAAGGTGGAATCAGGGACTTCCCTGGCGGTCCAGTGGTTAAGACTCCATGCTCCCAATGCAAGGGAAGCGGGTTCGATCTCTGGTCGGGAACTAAGATCCCGCAGGCCACGCCGTGTGCACCACCGCCCACAAAAAGGTGGAAGCAACCCAAATGTCCACTGATGAATAAATGGATAAACAAAATGTGGTATATACATTCAAAGGAATGTTATTCAGCCTTTAAAAGAAAGGAAATTCTGACACATGCTATGAAATGGTCGTTACGTTAAATCAAACAAGCCAGTCACAAAAAAACAAATACGGTATGATTCCACTTATATGAGGTACCTAGAATAGTCAAATTTATAGAGATGGAAAGAGAATGGTGGCTGCAGAACTCTGTGTGGGACGCGGATGTAGAAATAGACAATGTCCAGTCCCTGCCCACGAGAAACTTAGTCTAGGGAAGGAAAAAAGCACACAGGCAAAAAACAGTGCAATGGGGTGCTGAGACAACACAGAGCAGAGGGTACCATGAGAGCAAAGTTGAGATACCTTATTTGAACTGTATCATACTTTGTCTGCTGGTACAATTAGCTATCTCTACTGTGCTTAACTCAACAACCTAGAGATGTGATGAATCACAGAACTAGAATCTGAACTCCAATTTTCACCCAGAGCAGTGGTTCTTAACCAGGTATATGGTGTGAGCAATGCCTATGAAACTTCTTAAAAAAGTAAAAATGCTCAGACCCCAAACCCTGGATGATGCAGTTCAGCAGACCTAGGGAAGAGTTGGGGTCTAGTGTATGTTTCAGAAGCCCTCCCTGTAAGTGATAAACTACCTCAGAGCAAATAGTTCGGTGACTGAAGAGAGGGAATGAGAAAAGAACCATTTAAGATATTTACTACAATCAGAGCATGCTCTGGCTTCTCTCTTCAGCTCTCACCAACACAACACCATGAGTAGGAAAAGGTCAAATAAAAACCAAGAAATACAGCGTGGACACAAACATGACCACAGCTTAAGTCTGGCCATAGTCTCTTCTTTAAAGAACGATGCCATAGTTATGTCAACTCTGATCCACCACTACAACCTAATTTTTTCACAGCTTTATTCTGCATTGGATACTTGGTAGGAGCCTAAATTTTGTCACAAGTAGAAGTTTGTTTCCTAAGCAAAAATAGTTATGATCTGGGAGAAATGCAAAAGTAATCTAAAAGTAAACACAGACAATGAAACTGGCATAGCACATATCTTGGCATAAATAAATGGAGATACATAATTAAAATATCAAATAGAAAAGTAAAAATATAATTTAGATTACTAAAAATGAAGATTCTTATCATTATACAAACTCTAAATTATACCAAACCCCCAAAAGTGAGTACATTAACTGTTGTGTTAAAACGTATAAACTATCATAAACATTAACTGTAGTTGCAAGTCTGTTAGGTAGTGAGCACTATGTCGAGGTAGCAGTCTGTGCCAGGAGATTCTAGCTTTATTTTCAAATATTTGCCAACAGGTCCAGTGAAAAGTCTAACGCTTTCTAAGAGAGAACAACAGTATCTCGTATCAGAACTTCAAACACAGAAAACAAAAATGCTAAATAAAATTTACCTCGTTGTCCTGCTTCTCATCCCCAGACATATCATCATCTACATCGCTACCTGTGCCTTCAATTGCGAGAATACCATTCCTAATGGACGGAATCATGTAGAGTTGCTGAATCACAGAATTCATATAACAAGTAGCCCCAGCGTTTTTCAGCCCCACAAATCCTTTTGGTGGGCGGGGTCCAACAGGTGGCAGATATTCCCACTCAGTAAGTGCTTCACAAGCTGAGAGAAGACAAAAGATTCTTGCAGCACAAATAAAAACATTTTGCCCACTTTAGACTTTATTAAGCTGATAAATTAACATTACCAACAATTCCACTACTCCTATAGCCACCTGAAATAGTGCTCTAGGTATGCATTTCACCCTCAACAAATTGAAGATACACAGCAACACATACCACTATATAGATTCTTACCCCAGCATCTATGAACCCATGCTTTATCTAATGTTGCTTCTATGGCAGCCTCACAAGATGATACAAGGCTAATTTCTACATGTTAACTTTACTTTTAACTTTATTATAATTTAGTCATTATGAACTGTAACTTCTTCTACTTTTATATGTTTTTTTCAAGTGCCTTCAAACTCCTTCTGGCATGAAATGTTATACAAATATATCAACATATGATAGCTTACTAAGTTTTAAATAATCCTAAGATATCACCTGGGTTCACATCCAGGTTCTGATGCTTACCAACTCTTTCATCTTCAGGCAAGCCTCTGTTTCCTTCTTAATAAATGTAGTAAGACGTGCTTTGCCTATAATCACCATGTTATTTTGAGGAGCAAACGAGATAGTGGATTTGAGTTCTGTGAGAACTGTAAATCACTGCCTATATCCCTCTACCTAGTATAAACCTGGAAACAATGTAAACATCATCACGTATAAGACCAATTAAATAAATTATATAGTATATTGAACTGAAAGGTAGAAAGGTATATAGCTAATAAACGGATTTAGATAAATATTTATGTGTTGATAGGAAATGATCACAGATATATTAAGGGGAAAACAAAGTGAAGAACACTGTGCACTCCACACCAATCTGTGGTTAAAAAACTAAACAAACAAAAAAAGATTTTGTATGTGGATTTTGCATACTGAGAGATTCTGGGAGGATAGACATGAACTGAAGATAACGGTTACAGCTATTGAAGGGGACCAGGGGAATGGAATGGGCAGGAAAAATGTTTTAGAATACATCCTTCTCTGGTAGTTGAAATTGTTACCACACAAATGTACTACTTAAAAACAAGCGGCCTTTCTCTTTCTGCCGTCTTGGAGCCTGTGGAGGAGCACTGGGAACAGGACTTCTAAAACAGCAAATAGGTCTGGAAGGCTGTGGTCCAAGGCTCTATTTTTGCTGGCTATAAGCAGGGTCCTGTGAAACCAGAGGGTTCCTCTTCTTAAAACTGAAGGTGTTTATGCCCAAGATGAAACTGAATTCTACTTGGGCAAGAGATATGCTCATGTGTACAAAGCAAAGAACAACAGTGACTCCTGGTGGCAAACTGAACAAAACCAGAAGAATCTGGGGAAAGGTAACTTGTGCTCATGGAAACAGTGGCTTGGGTTCCTGTCAAATTCCAAAGCAACCTTCTTGCTAAGGCCACTGGCCACAGAATCTGTGTGCTGCTGTACCCCCTTGAGGGTTTAAACTTATGAAAATTAAATAAATAAAACTGTGGATTTGTTTAAAAACAAACAAAACCCCCCACCCTACTATATACAAACTTGATAGAATAACTGTCTAACGTTTTAAGAACTTTAATCAGAATCTCCTAAAATGTTAAAAAGTCCTTATATTCTAAAATATATCAAAAAACAATTTGACATGTTCTTAAAAACTTACCATAATCAATTATATTCTTAAGCTTTGTAGATAAATGGTTTTCTCCTAAAACAGAAGAGCCTCCACTGTGGTCTGCTTTCTTATTTCTGCTGTCTCAGTCATTTTATATTGCCCTCATCCCTTTTGAGCTTCGGTTCTATATCAGTAAGATCTACAGTCTACAGTCTGTTTCATGGGCTTCATGTGAGCATTAGCTGAGGACCAAGGGCACTAAAATATTATCTTCTCACATTCTTCTCTTTAAAACCAGATTTTCTTAGAACTCATATGAAAATAACATTAAAGAGCTTCTAAAGTGAGGGCCTGAAAGGTTTTCCAATGCATGTAATTTGAATTTTTAAGTTTGAACTCTGAAATTTATTTTGACTGTTTATTATTCTGGAGTTTGGATTTCAGTCCAGATTTGACTGAAATGAAATTTATTTTGTTGCTCAATACTTGTACCACTTACAGGAAGACATTTAACAAACATCTGAAAACTTTTCTACATTAAGACTCATTGCTTGTAATGGTCTTAAACGTTATACTAGTTGCTGAAAGGAAAACATGAGTTGAAGATGTTTACTAGAAGGAAAACAGGGCTTCCCTGGTGGCGCAGTGGTTGAGTCCTCCTGCCGATGCAGGGGACACAGGTTTGTGCCCTGGTCCGGGAAGATCCCACATGCCGTGGAGCGGCTGGGCCCGTGAGCCATGGCCGCTGAGCCTGTGCGTCCGGAGCCTGTGCTCCGCAACGGGAGAGGGCCACAACAGTGAGAGGCCCGTGTACCGGTACCACAAAAAAAAAAAAAAAAGGAAAACAGAATTTGAACACATTAGAGAACTGTCATCAGAACTTTGTATTTTAAAATACTTACTAGTTATTGCTGTGCCAATGTAATACATTTCAGTCAAAGAATCTACTATCTGTTTGAGGTTCCTCACACAGCCAACAGCTAATGCTACAAGTAACTCAAAGCCTGCATTAATGGTAGCTGGTGAACTACAGACTGGAATAGCCTGTTCAGCTGGCAGTTCTCCATTTCTCATATACCGTAGGTAAACATTGGATGCAGGGAAGATGAAATCATCAATTAATTCCTACAAAGGTGAAAAACGGATTATGTATTAGCAATGATACATATTTATATAAAAATACATGTAAAGTTTTATATGCGTATGTATTTTTTTTTAAAGAAAGAAATGTCTCTTGGAAGGAAATAATGTTAAATTAATTGTCAGAATTCAAGATTTCATTACATTTCAGAAAACTTAGATTTTCTAATAAAAAGATCCCACTTCAAAACACTATTTACTACAATTAACAAACAAACCCAATTTCTCAGGTTAAAAACTCATCAAGAATGAGTTGACTGTAGCACTTAACAAAAATTCACATTAAGTAAATTTACTCTTTTAATCACATGTATACCAAAGCTCATCTTGAATAAAAATGAAATGTCCTAAAATGATACTTTTTGTTTTCTCGAGTTACCACGTTATGTGAAAAAACTCATCAAAGAAACATGGTAAATATGCACAGTCTTACATAATAGAAGTCTGTCTCATTCTGAATAGTCTGATGAAGTAAAAAGTTCAGATTTTCTAAACAGAAAAATTAAATAGTGCTTGCTTACTTCACACAGTACTGAAATTTTATTCATGTACAAAATTTAGAAACGATATTTTAAAAGTTACTGTTACCTCTATATTCTTTAAAAGTAGAAAAGAGAAATGATCAAGAAAACACACCCAAGACATGATACCATAAATTAACCAGACAGATTTGCTAATGAACATGTAGAATGTTAATGATACATAGCTTAGGACCAAGCCGACAGAAATTACCTTAATGAGATTAGCACCTCCTTTTTCACAACCAATATGATATTTTTTCTCAGGGGTTTGAAAGGCCAGTAACTCTTTTGTTACTCCAAGGTGGCCTTCCAAGATTGTCTCTTCAACACCCGTTTCACCTGTTCTTTTAACATCATCCTGCCAAAGAAAAATATCAAATGCCTAACTTACAAAAGGGCGGTGAGATGTCAGAACAAGACTGAGCTAGACAGAGGCAATTCCTTCAAACCTTTCCATTCTAAGAGATTTTTTCTCTTCAGAACTTTCTAGAAGTAGGCTTTACAAACTAGAAGAAATGCTAATCTGAAGGCTAAAAGATACCAATCTGGGCTTCCCTGGTGGCGCAGTGGTTGAGAGTCCGCCTGCCGATGCAGGGAACACGGGTTCGTGCCCCGGTCCAGGAAGATCCCACATGCCGCAGAGCGGCTAGGCCCGTGAGCCATGGCCACTGGGCCTGCGCGTCCGGAGCCTGTGCTCCACAACGGGAGAGGCCACAACAGTGAGAGGCCCGTGAACCGCAAAAAAAAAAAAAAAAAGATACCAATCTCTTCAGAAATAAATTCTCATACAACTCTAAGTAAAAAGTATCAGGTGTTAAGATCAAAAGTTAAATTAAGTGCTAGTCTATCAGACTCATTTTTTGATGAAAACAATCCAAGAATACTTTTTAAAATGAAAATTTGCAAAACGGGCCCATTTGAAAATGGAAGAAGCTGAATATCAGTGTCTCAAGTCTTAAAGCAAGGCATTTGACAAAACTACTTAACGCATTCATTCTGGGAATCATGAGTTAGTAATATCCACCAACACAGAGTATATTCTTTGGTCCTTTTATTACTCTTTGTTGTTTTTCATTTAACCAAAATGCTCAAAACTATAAACTATTAATAAAATATCTTATTTATTGACGATAAACACAGTATTAAATGCAACTTACCCTAATTCTTTTAAGCCAATCAATTTCATTATTGAGAAGAACTTCAGCATTGGGTATATTAATATTACTATTGTAAGCATAATTAAGAAGGTGCCTTAAAAGAATAAAGTAGTCGCCTGAATGTTTAGCTCTCTCTCTGGCTGTGCTCTGAAACAATAAAGTAGAATAATATGAATTTACATGTCCATGTTCAGAATCCACTTTTTAAAAACCCAGAATTAACT
This sequence comes from Orcinus orca, assembly GCF_937001465.1. Taxonomy (NCBI): domain Eukaryota; kingdom Metazoa; phylum Chordata; class Mammalia; order Artiodactyla; family Delphinidae; genus Orcinus; species Orcinus orca. Next base: position 37,298,591 of record NC_064580.1, on the reverse strand, counting down.
AGAGTTAATAGACTAACATAGGATGGGAAATTACTAATATTTTTAAAATAAATATAGACTGCTCCAACTTTAATACAAGCTAAAACCATGAATTCTTGACTGTTCCATGTACAAGAATGAATCACAATGATAAGTATATTAAAAAATGTCTCACCCCCAAAACGGTGAAGAGCAGAGTAATGAAGAAGAGTAAAGGCCTGTGTCCCATGCAACATCTGGTGCACATTAAAAAGAACTGCTCCTGTGCCACCTGGCGAACAGTTCTGAAATAAAAATGTTTCACATTTAATATATTATCTTCATTTAGAAAAAGAAAAAAAAAGATTCCAATGCTGTCTCTCGGGGTGGGGGTGGGGTGTTAAGGGGTAAGTAAATTAAAAGTAAAAATACAAGAATACGTAACACCCCTTTAAGCAGCAACGTTTAACAGATGAACTTAGGCTGTGTGTCAAGAACTAAAACCTCAAATTGTCACTGAAGAGTTTAAGGGATACCTTCTAACACCCCTTTCTTGGAACAGGCTGGAAATGTTCCTCTAGGTACAAGAGTTGTACAGTAAGCCTTAAGCATCTTTTGGGCATTCCATAGAATTATTCCATTGTGCTCTGGAGCGAACAACTCTGTAGAAATTCTGTTACAATTACACAATAAGGATGTTGCTGCAGATGTTGCTGATATTATACTAGTGATTCCCAAAGCATGTTACCCAGATCAGCAGCATCTGAGAACTTGTTAAAAATGCAATTTCTCAGGCCCCAGCAACCTGCGTTTTAATAAAGCCTTCAAGTGATTCTATCATGTGCTAAAGATTGAGAACCACCGTATTATACAATATTCTATGATTACCCATGGGAAAAACTTGTCTCTGGTCACAGTACTGGGAATTTTACCTGAGCATCATGGGTCTCTTAAAAAATATGTATACTATACAGATCTCACCAGAATAAATGCTCCAAGAGGGCAAAGACATCATCTAGTTTATTACTGTGCCTCCAGAATGAAAAATGATGTCTGGCATATAACAGGTGCTAAGAACCAGTTACCAGATGTATAAATACTGTTTGTTTACAAGATGGAGGTCTGTCTCCATTAGAAAGTAAGCTCTTTCAGGGCAGGGCTTTGCTTTGTTGAAGAACCTAGAACAACATCTGACATATGGAAGATGCTCAAAAAGTATCTGCTAACGAAGCATTTGTCTATCGTACAAACTACATTCGGTGAATAACTGTTTCTGGCAATGTGCTAGCTGATAGACAGCTTAGAAACAAATTTTTAGTTCAATGTAAGAACTTGACAGTATACATTCTGTGTACTAGCCTCCCTCCTGGATATGTTTTAGGTTTCTGAAACCTGTACATGGTCCTATAAACCATAGGGACCTTTAGAAGCTTTGTGGGTTAAGTTTGGTGGAATTCAAATAAACTGACATCAGGAGTACTTGGTTTTGTTGGGGAGAAGGTCCATAACTTTTACCAGATTTTCAGAGGTATATGTCATTCATACTGCCCTAGTTTATTTTTTAAAAAGTAAGGTATGCGGCCCAAATAGAGTGAGGGTCTATAAAGAGTTGATGCTTGTCAGTTCCTGATGACCCCTCCCCTCACACACGCAGACTTCGGTAATGCTTCAAAAGAAACACATCTACTAAAAAATCCTGTTGCCTGTATCTTCACAACATACTCAAAATCTGATCATTTCTCACCACTTCTACTATTGCCATACTTCCAGACTCTCTCATCTTTTATTTGGATTAATGAAATAGTCTAAGTGCCTTTCCTGCAAAGCAACCAGAATAAACTTAAAATGTTAACTCAGAGCATATCATTCTTCTGCTCAAAACCCTCCAATGGGGGACTTCCCTGGTGGTCGAGTAGTTAAGACTCCGTGCTCCCAATGCAGGGGACACAGGTTTGATCCCTGGTCAAGGAACTAAGATCCCGCATGCCGCAGCAAAAAAACCAAAAAAAAAAAAAAAAAAAAACCCAATGGATTCCCATCTCACTTAGGGTAAAAGTTAAGGTCTTTACAATGATCTATAAAATCCTTACAGGCTGCTTATTGCCTCTCTGGCCTCACCTCCTACAACTCCCCCACCTCTGCTGTTCTAGCCACACTCGGCTCCATGTTGTTCTTTACATGTCAGGCATGTTCCTGCCTTGGGACATTTGCATCTGTTGTTTCTTCTGCTTAAAACACACTTCCCCCCGGGGCGGGGGGGGGGGGCGCGGGCGGATAAAGTTGGAATTTGGGATTAACAGACTACTACATATAAAATGGATGAACAACAAGGACCTACTATATAATACAGGAAATACAGTATTTCATAATAATCTATGATTGAAAAGAATCTGGAAAAAAAAATATGTATAACTGAATCACTGTGCTGTACACCTGAAACACTGTAAAACAGCTATATATACCTCAATTAAAAAATAAAAATTAAAAAAATATATATTTGGTCATTCAGATGACCAAAATGTATTTCTCATATAAAAAATGAAATAAAATTTAAAATGAAATATGATGGAGGTGTTAGCTAACCTTAGGCTATGGTGGTAATCATACTGCAAGATATGACTATCAAATCAACACTTTGTACACCTTAAAGTTACACAGTTATATGCTGATTATATCTCAATAAAGCTGAACAAAATAAAAAATACAATTTAAAATGAAAAACAAAACAAAAAACCCCCACCCAAAAACCCAACACACTTCCCCCATTAACTGCATGGATCACTACCTCATTCTTTCAGAGCCCCAGAGACTTCAGGGAAGTCTTCTCTGACTATCCTACATAAAACTGAACTCCAATGACCCTGCCTCCCCACTCATCCCCATTCCTGATTTATTTCTCTTGATAGCATTTATTAATATAACATACTACATATTTTCCCATATGTCTTCTCTTCCCACTCCCCATCCCCTTTAGTACAGACTCCAAGAAGGCTGACATTTTGTCTGTTTTTTTTCACTGCTATATTCCCAGTAGCTAGAACACTGCCTGGTGCATAATGGGTACTTGATAAATTATTCATCAGTGAGACTGCCTACAATATTAAAATCTAACACTACTTGGATCTCAGCATCAAAGGCCTTCTGTAAACCGACGCCTACTAATCTCCTTTTCTGCATTATCCCTTTCTCTTCTTCTACCAGAATACTCAGCTGTGCCTTGAAAGCACTATGCCAGGAGTGGCAAACTCAAATGCCTCCATGGATCATCAAGGTAACATAAAGGAGTTAAACAGGCAGAGTATAAAGCAACAGGTGCTGGAGGAGGCTTAAAAAAAAAAACAAATCCACTTAAAGGAATTCAAATCCAATTATGAGCAATTACAACAAAATATCAGTGTTGTTATGTGGAAGCAGACCTCTTCTAATAGCAACAGAGGTCTGGGAGACCTCTAGGGATAAAGAAAACTTACTGGAAAATGGGGCCCTGAAGTTGAAATTTTCGAGTGCGTAGAAGCAAGAGCCAAATTGTGGAGTGCTTATAAACCAAATTTAAATGTTTACACTTAATTCAAAGACAGTGGGAAGACATGGAAAGATTTTAAGCAGGAAAACAACACGATCATATTTTGCAAGATATACTCTGCAAGTATCGAAGCCTGGTACTCTGATATTTATAATATGATGATTTAAAACTGCAGGGCAGGACTTCCCTGGTGGTGCAGTGGTTAAGAATCTGCCTACCAATGCAGGGGACACGGGTTCGAGCCCTGGTCCGGGAAGATCCCACAGGCCGCGGAGCAACTAAGCCCGTGCGCCCCAACTACTGAGCCTGTGCTCTAGAGCCCACGAGCCACAACTACTGAAGCCCGCGTGCCTAGAGCCCGTGCTCCACAACAAGAGAAGCCACCGTGATGAGAAGCCTGCTCATGCAACGAAGAACCAAAGCAGCCAAAAATAAATACATACATATATAACTAAAACTGCAGGGCAGGGTGAGAGTCAGTACTAGGGAAGAAAGTCAGATACCTAAAGCTCAAAAAAGATCTTAACCTTAGAAGACCCCCCTTGTTGTCAAAGACAAGATAACAGAGGCATGAGAAGAAGTGCTGTGTACGGTACTTTTTACTTCATCGTGCACAAGTTTCAGGAAGAAGAGGAGTCAAATGGTTCTAACTTCCTATAATGGGGATTTTCATAAAAGTAGAGGGCAGAAAACTTATTAAACAAAGTTCCTTGATATTTAGTAGCAAAGAAAGTGACATAAGTTCCTAATTTAGTTTAAAATTTAAAAAAATCAGCATAGATTAAGAAATTTGTACCTCCAGGTCTGACTTCATCAAAACTCATGGCTAATCATCTTTCCTCTCCTCCAGACTTATTCAACCTATTTATCTTTCTTAACATACAGAGTTGTCCGACGATGATAAAGTTTTCTCAAAGAGATAGCAAGCTCAAGCTTATTTGGGCGGGGGGGATCCCATCAAAGAACATAGGCTGAACTAGATGTCTTCAAGGAAATTACCAAGGAACTTCTAAAATAATAGAGATTCCCACTGGAGACCACTAAATTACTTTACAGCACGCCCTGGAGTGAGTTGAACCTACTACTCCATCACACCACGTACACTTAAAACAAACAAACAAACAAACAAAAAAGAAAAAAACTTTACCACTAGGCTTCATGTCAGCAAAGTGCTTATTCTGACTTTACACTAACTTTTCATCAGTGATTTCTGTCATTGTTGAATGGAATGTGAGAGAATAAACAAAGTGAACATTTCCTGTGTCTTTTTGCAAAATGTACACGAGATAGATTAATTACATATAACAGTGATACTGATTAGAGCTCAAGTTTAAAAAGTTACCTTATGAAGGTCAAGATTTAGACTGATATAAGAGGATGGAAAACCTAAATTTTCTACAAATTTGATTGACTTGCACAAAAAGAAGCCCAAAACAAAATTAATGTCATTGAATAAATGCTCTAAAAATGAAAAACTAGGACTTTATAATTGGTCTTTATTCTCAGTGTAAAATGCAAAAGTTCTTACCATAACCATGCCTTGTGAATTCCACATTGACTTAACAACTTCACTAAAAAAAAACACTTGGCCCTAGGTATCTAAGAAAGGAAGCTAAATGTCCTATTTAATTTAAATCTTGTAAGCCAGATTTTTTAAATGGGCTAAAACACACACCTCTTAGGTGAAACTAAATTCTGGAATTACAGAAAAATTAATTTTACTTCGAGAATTAATGTTCACATTTTGTAGACAGTAAGACCAAACAAATTCAGGTCTAGGCAAAACACAGTTAAATAAAAATTTCCTAAACATTAGTGTGCTATAGAGACAATAAATATTTGATTCCTGGGATAAATTCTGCCAACATAAATTCATTCATTTCTGCTTAAAAAAATAAGGTCAAATTTCTTACAATTAAAAAAGACACTTACTTGCTGTGACAGTGCAACAGTAAATCAATAATGAATGTCTGCCAAGCCTTTTCTTTACTAAGAGTATCTAAGGCTGTCGGAATCAAGGCAAAACATAACGTCATCACCTCCAATGCTTCACAGCAAACCTGTTCATCTTCCAAATCTGGCTCACTGCCTGCATTGGTCTGTAAAATTATAGTCAAGGACAAATTACCTAGAGATATATTTAAGAAAAATCTCATACAAACTTCAAGTTAGTGCTTAAAACTTACCTAGTCACTTAAACCACTTGGCCTCAGCTTCTTTACCTACAACTCTTGAGGCCCCTTTGAAATAGCATGGAAATGAGTATAAACAGATGATAAAAGTCTAATTCTATTCTTTTGCTACGTCCCAAGGATGGCTGAAGGAGCACACTGAGCATATTACCTGCTTCTTTGTCCCCCAAGCTCTTAGAGACCTTCTAAGTTGTGTACTTCTGCACCAACAATCATTCCTTCCTCAAGAACCACTCTGGCACTGCAGTCAGAGTACCCAACTTCTGACTAGTCCCATTATAGCTTACCTATAGTGCCATTTTATTCAAAAGCAATTGTCTCAGACAACCGTTCAGGAAAGGTCTGAAGGTTTTACGACCTAAAATATACTTGGGTAGGTAGCTAATAAATTCTAAACTGAAGTTATCAATAAGTAATATTTATAGTACATGCCTGAAAAAGAACAGGCGTTCAAATATTAGCTGAGTGAATAACCAACAGTGTAGGACATCAACATATATCCCAGGCAAATCACGGTTATGTTGGCCATAAAAGGGAAGCTCCTATAACTTAATTTCCCCTTCTAAATATGCAGCAGTGGCTATCAGGGGCAGGTATACGTAACAGAAAATCAAAGAGTCAAACACAGTCTCTCTTCTGTAAATAATTTGATTAATCTAATGGAAGATCAAGGATGATACCTAATTGGCTGACACTCTTGAATGCTTTAAGAGTCAAAAATACTTAAATGCCATGATATCACAATTGACAGTTACCTAAACCAAAATACATAGGAAAGATGATGAAAGAAGAATAAAGAGAATAGGAGAAAACAAATTCAGTATGAAATAATTATACTTGACTTTAGTGAGAAGTAGAAAAAGACAGTTTTATATTAAGATGGCAGACATAATAATTCAGCCTCATGCACAATTAAACATTTTCTTAAAGGTAATATATTTCTGTGATAATTCTTACCTTCTCATAAATTTTAGTGATTTCTTCATTTGGGCTAAATACTAGCTGTAATGCCCCACATCCTGATGCCCAGATAATTTTTTGTATAGCTCTAATTACACAAATATCAGGCATATATCTTGAAGCCTGCAAGATAATGAGTAATCAAAACAGTTGACACAGTATCAGAGTGGAATAATCACTAGAAAAGCAAAAATGTTTCTCCCTGTAAAGGAAACAGGAATGGCTGTGAAGTAGTACCACTGTCTTTAGGTTCCCAAGTTGCCTTTGTCCCATTATTTCGTTTAACAGCAATACAACAAAGTATGTTCTCCAAGTTATTATCTGGCTCTACACTAACTTTCAGAAGAACCTTAAAAAGACTACAGAGGTGATCAAACCATTCCACTCCTAGTTTTTTACCCAAGAGAAATAAAAACTTAGGTCCACACAAACACTTGTACAGAATGTTCACAGAAGCTTTATTCACAGCTAAGAAAGAGAATGTCCTTTTCCAAGTATATGGATAAACACAATGTGGAATATTCATAATGGGATATTACTCAGCAATAAAAAGGAATGGACTAATGGACCACACCACACAGAGAATTCTCAAAGTCATTATTCTGAGTGAAAGAAGCCAGACATAAAAGAACACACACTGTATGATTCCACTTGTGTAAAATTCTAGAAAATGAAAACTACTATATAGTAACAAAAGATCAGGGGTTATCTGAGGCCAGGGGTAGACAGGGAAGAAGAAGAGACTTCAAAGGGGCATACGGAAAGAGTGATGGAGACATTCTGTGTCTCGACTATGGTGGACGTGTGACACAAATATGTACTTGTCAAATTTCACTTAATTATATGCTTTAAAAGGATGCTGTTCATTGTACATAAAGGTGATTAAAACCAGAAAGCACTAATATTATCATTAGGTAAAATTCATGTTAAGGGAACTTTATCTAGACTGAGTCAGTGATTAAAGTGAGTGGGCCTAGGAAAATTAAGCCCTCAAATGTGATAAGGGTTATTTCTACATAAAGAGAGGGTCAAAAGTGAAAGAAACGAACCTTCCAGAATTCCAGCCTTACAAATTTAATACTAACCTCATCAGATATTTGCTGAGCAAGACGAATTGACACATTTCTAAGCATGCATTCAGATGACGGATTAGGAATGCTCTGAAGGGCACTTTGTAGCACCACTGCTTGATCATGAGTAACTTGGTTGACCTGAAAAAAGATAAATATTTTACTTTAATACTGCATACATAATCAAATCCAATCATTTGCTCCTCACTCATCATCACTCCCTCAGGATGACCTCCCTTCTGTATATATTCAGTACACTGTAGAACCCGTGTGACTTACACAAAAAGTTCTTTGCATTGTCAACAATGTGGGCTTCCTCTTTTTCTTGTGTAGTGGAGTGCCACATATCCCTCTGCAAACCCCCATTCTAGATTAATCCAACTTGTGTATCTACATCTGCATTCAGCACAACTTGCAGAGGTGAGTGATAAACTGCAGTCCTATCTAGAAACTCAGTAAAGTACTTCACATGCATGCTCCTGGGCAGACCCTGCTCCCCATTCACCCTGATCATCAAACTCTTTTGAGAAAAGAAAAATTAAGGAATATCAATAACAGAATAAAAATACTAATGTATAAAAGGTACCAGACCAAATTTTTAAGCCCATAAAGAAAAAAGATTACTTTTTTTTTTTTTTTTTTTTGCGGTACGTGGGCCTCTCACTGTTGTGGCCTCTCCCGTTGCGGAGCACAGGCTCCGGACGCGCAGGCTCAGCAGCCATGGTTCACGGGCCCAGCCGCTCCGCGGCATGTGGGATCCTCCCAGACCGGGGCACGAACCCGTGTCCACTGCATCGGCAGGCGGACTCTCAACCACTGCGCCACCAGGGAAGCCCAAGATTACTTTTAAGTTGTTATTAGCCAGGCAATTCTGACTGCCTTTCAAGTCCTAACTCTTCTCCATATTGTAAGTATTTCTACAACAGTATTTAAGACAAGTCTGTTTTTACTAATTTTTGCCTTTAGCGCCCTATTGACTGTGAGCTCCTTGAGATTAGAGGCTATTATGTACCTCTGTATACACAGTGGCACATTTTCTGAATAAAAGCGAAAAGTGAAAGAGGGGAGCATTTATATTTTGTGTTCTTCATTAAGCTCCTGTCAGGGATTACGATAATAATCTGTTTTTATCTTAAGAAGAACACCACTTTTAAAAAATCCGAGTAAGCGTGGTACCTTTAATGCAAAACAATTTAAGACTTGGGCCACTTTTTTTCATTACCCTTTTTAATGAAAATGGAGAGAAAAGGATTATGAACGCACATGTACCCACCGCCCTGCTTCAACAATTATGAACAAAGGACCAAGATTACTTTGTCTAACCACTCCCCTCACTTTCCATCCAGGCCCCACCCCAGGATTATTTTGAAGCAAATCCTAAATAAAATTTCATCTGTAAATACTTCAACATTTTTTTTTTAAAAGAGGGGGCTCTTCCTTTTTTTTTTTTTCCCCCCCGGTATGCAGGCCTCCCACCGCTGCGGCCTCTCCCGCTGCGGAGCACAGGCTCTGGACGCGCAGGCCCAGCAGCCATGGCTCATGGGCCCAGCCGCTCCGCGGCACGTGGGATCCTCCCGGACCGGGGCACGAACCCGTGTCCCCCGCATCGGCAGGTGGACTGTCAACCACTGTGCCACCAGGGAAGCCCCGGGGGTCTTCCTTTTAAACATAACCACAGTATCATCATCACACCTAAAACAATTATAAATGCTATTATCTCAATTATATGTGATTATTATAGTATCACATATCTAATCAATATTCTAATCTCAAGGCCTAAGCCATTCATTCTTAAAATAGAAAATCTATATTCTTGAAGCTTTTATCTTCTATTGGTAACTTAGTAAACCATCACTTATGATGCATATAAAACAAGTCAAATGTGTAGTTTGACTTCTCATAAATAGGCATTGAATTCTGGCATGTCTTGAGAACCTTTGGTAAAACGGATCAAGGTAAAAACAAGAGTCAAAATAAGTTCAGAATTGGAGGTTAAGACTGTCAAGGTGGGAAGAGAGGCTGGCAACAGGCTAAATCAACTACAGTTCATCCTTGAACGGCATGGGGGTTAAGAGGACAGACATTCTAGGAGTCGAAAATCTGCACATAACTTTACAGTCGGCCCTGGGTATCTGTGGTTCCAATCAATTTAGGATCATGTAGTACTGTAGTACTTATTGAAAAATCCATGTATAAGCAGACTCGAGCAGTTCAAACCTGTGTTGTACAACGGTCAACTGTACATCTTTTTTATTACCACCTGTGTGTGTGTGTGTGTGTGTGTCTGTGTGTGTATGTGTATGTATGTATATATATATATATGCCAAATACAAGCTAGGAAGAGATTCACATGGAGTTTTTAGTAGGTTTAAAATAAATGAAGAAAGGAATTCCCTGGTGGTCCAGTGGTTAGGACTCCGCGCTTTCATTGCCGAGGGCCTGGGTTCAATCCCTGGTTGGGGAACTAGGATCCCTCAAGCAGTGCAGTGAGGCCGAAAAATAAAATAGAATAATTGAAAGACTATTTGGGGTTTATAGCGGTTCCATACAAATTTTAGGATTATTTGTTCTAGTTCTGTGAAAAATGTCACAAGTTTTGATAGCGATTGAATTAAATCTATACATTGCATTGGGTATGAACATTTTAACATTAACTCTTCCAATCCATGAACACAGGATAACTTTCCATTTCTTTGTATTGTATTACAATTTCCTTTTATCAACGTTTATAAGTTTTCAGAGTATAGGTCTTTCACTTCCTTGGTTAAATTTATTGCTAGGTGTTTTTTTTTTTGATGTGATTGCTTCCTTCATTTCCCTGATAGCTCATTATTAGTGTATAGAAATGCAACAGAGTTCTGTATATCAATCTTGTGTCCTGCAGCTTTACTGAATTCACTTATTAGTTCTAATGGTTTTTTGGTGGAGTCTTTAGGGTTCTATACGTATAGAATAGTACCATGATCATCTGCAAACAATGATCCAGCAATTCCAGTCCTGGGTATATATCTGAAGAACATGAAAACACTAATTTGAAAAGATATATGCACCTCAGTGTTCACAGCAGCATTATTCACAACAGCCAAGATATGGAAGCAATGTAAGTGTTCATCAACAGATGAATGGATAAAAAAGATGTGGTGTGTGTGTATACAATGGAATATTATATTATTCAGCCATAAAAAGAATGAAATAAGTCCGACAAAGAAAAGACAAATACTGTATATTTTCATGTATACATGGAATCTAAAAAATAAAACAAACAAATATAACTAAACAGGAACAGAACCACAGATACAGAAAACAAACTAGTGGTTACCAGAGGGGAGAGAGGCAAAATAGGTGAAGGGGATTAAAAGGTACAAACTACTAGGTATAAAATAAGTGAGCTATAAGGATGTAAGGTGGAGACTTCCCTGGTGGCACAGTGGTTAAGAATCTGCCTACCAATGCAGGGGACACGGGTTGGAGTCCTGGTCCGGGAAGATCCCACATGCTGTGGAACCACTAAGCCCGTGCACCACAACTACTAAGCCTGCGCTCTAGAGCCTGTGAGCCACAACTACTGAAGCCCGTGCACCTAGAGCCCGTGCTCTGCAACAAGAAGCCCGCGCACCGCAACACAGAGTAGCCCCCGCTCGCGGCAACTAGAGAAAGTCCACGCGCAGCAACAAAGACCCAACACAGCCAAAAATAAATAAATAAACAAATTAAAAAAGGATGTAAGGTACAACACAGTGAATATAGCCAATATTTTATAATAACTATATGGAGTATAAGCTATAAAAATATCAAATCACTTTGTTGCACACCTGAAACTAATATAATATTGTAAGTCAACTACACGTCAAAAAAAAAAATTAAAAGTCAAACAGGATTTAAGGGAACAGGGAAGAACTGCCCTCTCAGAGTAGAGTCAGTGAAAAGCATTTGTAATTTTAATACAAATATAATTCAATAGAAGGAAACCATTAAAATGAGGAACCACTGGAAAGGAACTGAAAACATTCTGAATCAACTCTGAACTCTATAAGCAACTCTTAAGAGTTTCTAAGAAGTTTAACTTTAAAAGTTGCCATCTATTATTACAAAAAGATTTTTAAAAAGTCTGTATTACCGACGCCATGGGATTCACGCCTTCCACACCTGGCTGACAAGCTTCCGCCACAGCTCGTACGTGGCCATAGCCAATGGCAGTTAGCAACAGCTTGGCTATTTTAAGAGCATTGAGGTAGGCACCCCTTCGAGTTTCCATATCTGCATTTGGTAGGAAGTTATTTCTGGTTAGCATACTCAGGACAAGGGGTAGGCCACCACTTTTCAAGAAGTGAAATTGAAAATCAGAGGAATCATCAGCCAGAGGTGCACCAGCAGGCATTAACAAGGCATAGACTACCTGGAAAAAAGTAGAAGAACTGTATTAAAAGGTTTTAAGATAATTTCTTATTTTCCTCATCATCACTGGTTTAACATTTTCCCATATTTTGAAATTCTTTCAAAAACATTTCATTACAATTTTATCCATGTTCTTCACATTATCATATAAAAGGTCAAATTTCAAGAACATGGAATAAATTCAAAAAGTAAAAACCAACCTCTGTTAGGTACAGCACTTGCGAGGCTGAAGGACCAAAGAAAAGCGAGTCAAGAGATGGACTAAGGCTGCTTTCTCCAAGTTTGGCGTGGTCTAAACAAATAGCTCTTAATTTTTCTATTGTTGTGCTATCTGTAAGAAAAAAAAGATACATAGTCTAAAATAAAACATAATTCATGCATTCATAGTATTTTACTTTTGATATTCCGAAGACTACTTTAGTATGGAATAAGAATCAATTCAGCTGAGTTACAGGCTCAAACTTCACAAGACATAACCAGATCTGGATTGGTTTAAAAAAAAAAAAAAGTCCCAATCAACCAGGGCTCTTTAATCACTCAACCCAAACACGAAGGAAGCAGTTTCCTCCTACACAGAGACCTCAAATCAACATGTCTTCCTCAGGCACTAGAGACCAAAAAACTACAACACACTTCAAAAGGAAGTAGTTCTTATTGAAAATAAAAAACCGGAAATATGACAAGCTCTTCCTTCCAACTTATGTTAGCTTCCATGACACTGTGTATTAACTCAACAGTCCCCAACCTTTTTGGCACCAGGCACCAGTTTCGTGGAAGACAATTTGTCCACAGACCGGGGTGGGGGGGATGGTTTTGGGATGATTCAAGCGCATTACACTCATTGTGCACTTTATTTCTATTATTATTACATTGTAACATATAATGAAATAATTATACAACTCACCATAATGCAGAATCAGTGGGAGCCCTGAGCTTGTTTTCACTTGTCACTCACTGATAGGGTTTTTTTTTTTTTTTTAAAGATATCGTGACCTTTAATTTTTTATTTATTTATTTATTTATTTTTGTGGTACGCGGGCCTCTCGCTGCTGTGGCCTCTCCCACTGCGGAGCACAGGCTCCGGATGCGCAGGCCCAGTAGCCATGGCTCACGGGCCCAGCTGCTCTGCGGCATGTGGGATCTTCCCGGACCGGGGCACGAACCCGTGTCCCCTGCATCGGCAGGCGGACTCTCAACCACTGCGCCACCAGGGAAGCCCACTGATGGGGTTTTGATATGAGTCTGCAAGCAATTGATTTATTATGGTCTCTGTGCAGTCAAACCTCTCTGCTAATGATAATCTGTGTTTGCAGCCGCTCCCCACAGCACTAACATCACTGCCTCAGCTCCACCTCAGATCATCAGGCATTAGATTCTCCTAAGAAGCGTTCAACCCTAGATCCCTCGCATGTGCAGTTTACTGTAGAGTTCGGGCTCCTATGAGAATCTAGCTGCCGCTGATCTGACAGGAAGCAGAGCTCAGGCAGTAATGAGAGTGATGAGCAGCGGCTGTGAATACAGATGAAGCTTCCTTTGCTCACTGGTCCGGCCTGCTGCTCACCCCCTGCTGTGCGGCCAGGTTCCTAACAGACCACAGATCGGTAGCAGTCCGTGGCTTGGGGACCCCTGTATTAACTGGTTTGTTACAATGAAAGAAGCTTACTGGTATCCTTGGAAACTGAACCTTAAAAAGCAAACATTAAAAAAAAAAGGGAACAGTGCCTAATGTGCACATCAAGTAAGAAGATTTTTTTGATAATATTAAAAGATGAGTTTCATTTAAATCACACTAAAAAGATACAGTAAAAAAGAAACAATCCCATTATTAGCTACCAAACACTCAAACTTACTTCAGAAAGTACTTCAATAATCAAATTATTTCCAAGGTAAATGCCCTATGATTAAAATACCACTCGATAAATAAGATTTTCTTTTTAAGTAAAAGCTTTTCTTGAAGAATAAAGATAACTGAAAATTACTATAATTTCCTTAGGGTAAGCTAATTTTTACAGGCCTGGAAATATCAAAAAAACTTCAATTTGTGTTAAAATTGTTGGCTTTCCCTATTCTGAAGGGAGAGTGACATATAACTAAATGAAATATTCAGTTTTAATAATAAAACATTTGTGAATATCTTCTCCTGTCATTAAATACCCATCCCCTATATCATTTTATATTGATGATTAAAATGACAAGTCCTGTTGCCAGTACACTAGTTTAATCTCTAACACTGGGTATTTAGGTTTTCTCATTTTTTTTTTTTAAACAATAAAGATCCAAGTTACTCTCTAAAAAGAAACCAATTCATATGCTGTATCTGAAAATATCTTGCTTAGTTTAAAAATATTCTGAGCGGGGCTTCCCTGGTGGCGCAGTGGTTGAGAGTCCGCCTGCCAATGTAGGGGACACGGGTTCGTGCCCCGGTCCGGGAAGATCCCACATGCCGTGGAACGGCTGGGCCTGTGGGTCATGGCCGCTGAACCTGCGCGTCCGGAGCCTGTGCTCCGCAACGGGAGAGGCCACAGCAGTGAGAGGCCCGCATACCGCAAAAAAAAAAATTCTGAGCGAAGGAGGGAGGGCAAAGGGAATAGGAGAAAAGAAACAAGAGCTCTAAGAAAAGGAAGCACTGAATTTTAAGCAAATCATTTAATGTTGTTGTATTATAGTTTATTCATTTGAGGGATCTGAACCAAATGATCACTAGTGGCCATTCCAGCTTTAGCATTCATGAACCTAAATAATCTTAGGTCCTCGATTATGCACATGCTCATTTAACAAAATATGGAAAATAGAGACAACAAATTTAAACTGCCCATAAATCCTGGATTTTAGTTTATTTCTTTCTAGTTTTTTGAAGAGATACCTAATAAGCCTAATCAATTAAATGATTATAGCAACACAGTATAAGAAAGTCTAGAAAACGTTGAGCAGTAACACACAGGTTAATAGTACAAACTTTGGAGCCCAACTGCATGCATTATCTTAGAACTGCCTTTAAGCTGTGTGTCTCTGGTCAAAAGGAACAATCTCTCGGTGCCTCAGTTTCCCCATCTTTAAAATAGAAGTAAAAATAGTAATTCCCTCCCTAGGAATGTTGTGAGGTTTAAATGAGTTAACAAGTGTGAAATGCTCATAACAGATTTTGCCATATTTTAAGATATGAGTTAGACCAAACTCCTGGGAAAAAGGAAGCTCTGAAGAGGAAAAGCAACTCATTCTGCTTAGTAAAGCAATATACATTTTAATTTCTCTGTATCAAGCAAGAACCTGTTTTCCTGATGCGTGTAAAGGTCACAAGAACTCCTGAGGAGTTTAAATTACAAGAGTTTAAATTACCTACAGAGACTACTGTAGAAGTTCTAAGTTTAACAGCAAATCATACTGGAGGCACTGGACTTTAGGCAAAGATTCAGAATAAACAAAAGTAAAGTCAATGACTAATAAAAAAGCTTCTAATTCCATCTTGTTTTTTCCTCCTTTTAAAATATGTGCACGTGTGCACAAACACTAAATGATTACCCAAATGTTAGAAACAGAATTTATAACTACTTCCTTTTCTTAGAGCTCCTGCTTCCTATCTTAAAGAAGAATGTGCGCACCCTTGTGTGTAACAACCACAGTGACAAAGAGTAGGTTAACATTTGTTGAATAGTGATTAAATACCCGTCACTAGGCTAGGGGTTTTCCATACATGACCCCATTTAATCCATTCAATTCTATGAAATAGTTATTAGTAGCTCAGTTTTACAGATAAGGAAGCTCTGAGAAACTAAGAAAACTCATGTTTAAGGCCATGGAGTAGCAACTTGAAGAAGCAGGACTTGAACTCAAGTCCATTTGAGTCCAAAGCCTATGATTTGTCTACTGTCATACAATCATTACTGGCATTTTCAAAGCTGGCTAGTTCAAATTTAGGTACTATACTTCGATTATATAAAATAAGATAAAAGCGCCCTCGTAAGCTTCCTGCTTGAGCTGCTCGGCAAGAGCTCCCTCTCGCCATCTAGTGGCACTATGCTCAAATCACAAGGTCAGGGATTATGAGATGGGTTTTCCTTTTCAAATGAATCTGTGTACATAAAGCAACAACAGCTGTTACTCAGATACTAGTAAGTAAAACAATACAAATTCTAAACTACGCAACAGATAAGGATCAAATTAAATCATTAAGAAAAGCCTTCTTAACAGAGCAAATAAAAACTCAATTAGAAAAAAAAAGAAAAGCCTTATTTAAGAATCTAATTAACATCTAAATCGATTCTGTACCACATGACTCAGAAAGTGAGATTGGATGGGAAAGGTCAGACGTGTCTACTTTAGAAAAAGGAGATAATGTAAACACAACAGTTTAAAAAATTATCTGGGCCAATTATTGAACTGCATTTGTCAGCAATGCATCCATAAACCCCACTAAAATGAGAATAAATTAATATAAAATACATAAACTCAGAAGGATAAAGAAGTTAAAAGCTGAAGGAACATTAGAGATGTCAGCAAATTACTGAAGGTGTAGAGGGGATGGAAGATAGCTGGCTTAGCTGAACCCAAGAAGTGCTTCTTGGGGGGTAAGAGAAAGAGGGAGAGGGTACCTATAAATCAGCACTCCACCAAGTCCTGGAAAAGTTAAGGATATGAAAACAGAACATAATTGAGATGGTACAGATGAATCAAAGACTTAAAAACAGAGTGCCTGAAATCTGCCTAAGAGGAAAATTTCTACTCTACCTCCCTCCCCAATAGACTGATGAAGCTGGGAAGCAGATATCTCACTAATGTAGAGAATAGATACAAATATGGAATGCAAAAGACTAAAAAGCTGGATTAGTACCAGTATGAACCCATGTTTTTTTTGATATAAATGTGTTTACATACGTGTGTGTGTGTTTAAGTGTGTATTACTTCCTAAGTCCAATGAAAATGCCTAGACCACAAGAACACCCCAGTAGTAATGAGCACAATTTAGCCCTCACATTCTGGTTTCTAAATATCTTCCCTCACTAAAAGGAGAAATGTCTGATTCTAGGGCTGGAATAGAGAAAGTACTAGATGAACTTTAAATATCTTATGCCAGAAAGAAGTACTCAAAGGATGATGAAGCTATATTAAAAAAAGCACTGGGTTTATGTAAAAAAGAGAGTTGGGTACATATCCACTGACCATACCTGGGACAACTGAGCATCAAAATAAATAATGACTATAATGGCTATAACCCAATAGATAAAATAAGAATCCATGAGTAAACAGTGATAACACATAATTAATAGGGGAGAAGGCAAAGCTCTACTTTATAGTAGTATGCCAATATCCTTGCCTGTTGGAAATACACAATAAAGTATTTAAGGATGATGGGACATCAGACCAGCAGCAAATTACTCTCAAATGGTTCTTGAAGTCCTCAAATTGTACTTCAAACTTTTCTGTAAGGTTGTAAATGTTTCCAAAAAAACATTAAAAAAATTTTTTTAAGTTGTATAGGATTGAATGATCTGATTGAATTCTCTCTTTCCACAAGCTCTGTTATTTTTAGTGCATAACTTTGTAGAATGTTAAGTTTTAGAGGAAAACACATATATTAGAGTAGAAACACTGAAATGTGCTCATGAAAAAATCCTACGGAAAAGGATCACTTGGAGGAAGGTCTTGAAAATTTAACACTAGAATATCTGGGGACAAAAAGTCAACAGAAGAGCTGGAAAAAGTTAAGGATACCACCCAAAGCTGGAATAAAATTAATGAGAGGAGAAAGGAAAGGCAAGAAAATCAGATTTAGTAGATTCAACACCACAGTCAAAGACATCTCAAAGATCCACAAAAAGCAAAACACGGAGAAGTAAATTAGCAAAGAAAGAACAGAAATCTCTCACAAATTAGGAATCTCCAGGCCCACTGAAAAACCATCACAAAGCAGACCTATACCAAGCAAGGCATTTCATCAGGAAAGTTCTAAACTCAATGATAAAACCAAAACTTCCAGAAACAAAGATCAAAAGCAAAGGAATATCTTGCACTGTTGGTGGGAATGTAAACTGATATAGCCACTATGGAGAGCAGTATGGAGGTTCCTTAAAAAACTAAAAATAGAAGTACCATACCATCCAGCAATCCTACTACTGGGCATATACCCTGAGAAAACCATAATTCAAAAAGAGTCATGTACCACTATGTTCACTGCAGATCTATTTACAATAGCCAGGACATGGAAGTAACCTAAGTGTCCATCGACAGATGAATGGATAAAGAAGATGTGGCACAAATATGCAATGGAATCTTACTCAGCCATAAAAAGAAATGAAACTGAGTTATTTGTAGTGAGGTAGATGGACCTAGAGTCTGTCATATAGACTGAAGTAAGTCAGAAAGAGAAAAACAAATACTGTATGCTAACACATATATATGGAATCTAAAAAAATGGCTCTGGAGAACCTAGGGGCAGGACAGGAATAAAGACGTAGATGTAGAGAATGGACTTGAGGACACAGGGAGGGGGAAGGGTAAGCTGGGATGAAGTGAGAGAGTGGCATGGACATATATACACTACCAGATGTAAAATAGATAGCTAGTGGGAAGCAGCCACATGGCACAGGGAGATCAGCTCAGTGCTTTGTGACCACCTAGAGGGGTGGGATAGGGAGGGTGGGAGGGAGATGCAAGAGGGAGGAGATATGGGAATATATGTATATGTATAGCTGATTCACTTTGTTATAAAGCAGAAACTAACACACCATTGTAGAGCAATTATACTCCAATAAAGATGTTAAAAAAAAAAGCATACGTAACTATTAAAAAAAAAAAAGGCAAAGGAATAGAACTCAGGAGAGCTTTGGTCTTCACACAAGCAACATTACCAGCTAGACAGTTGAGTAAATTTTCAAGCTAGAATTCAATACCCAAACTACTAATCAAATGTGAAGGTTAAGCATTCAGATTAGCAATGTTTCAGAAACGAATAACAAAACCACCTCCCACGTACCCTTTCTGAAATAAGTGCAGGAGGGTGTGCTTCAGCAAAATGACAGAGCCCCTCAAGAAAGGCTCAAGACATAGGAGCCAGTGAACAGGGATCCACCATAGGAAAGCTGAAGAAAGAAGTCCCCCAATGGTAGCTGTGTAGCGAACAACCAGATGAGAGGAGGCAGACGAAAAGTTCCAGGACAACAGTGGAGCCGACAGATTATATAATACACATAATAATGGAAAATTATTTTGAGAGGTTACTAGAGAATATGTGGAAAGAATTAGTAATAGGTGTATAGAAAATCAAGAAAATAAAAAGGGGAAATTATTAAACCCTGAAAAAAAAGTTGCCATTAATCCAGCAAACTACTTTTCACACACTCTTGAAAAAACAAATGCTGAATATGAATTTAAGAAATAACTGGGGCTTCCCTGGTGGCACAGTGGTTGAGAGTCCGCCTGCCAATGCAGGGGACATGGGTTCGTGCCCCGGTCTGGGAAGATCCCACATGCCGCAGAGCGGCTGGGCCCGTGAGCCATGGCCGCTGAGCCTGCGTGTCCGGAGCCTGTGCTCCACAACGGGAGAGGCCACAACAGTGAGAGAGGCCTGCTTACCGCAAAAAAAAAAAAAAAAACTGGAAGAGGGACTTCCCTGGCAGCCCAGTTGTTAAGACTCCACGCTTCCACTGCAGGGGCTGCAGGCTCGATCCCTGGTTGGGGAAGTAAGATCCCACTTGCCACATGGTGTGGCAAAAAAAAGAAAAGAAAAAATTGGAAGAATGTGGAAGTAAGAGTTAAGTTTTCATTTACACAACAGAAAATCAGTAGGTATCTAAAACTGACAAACAGTTGTATGAGGGTATTATTTACAGATAGTATAGACATAGATAAGAATAAGAGCTACCAATTGAAAGTGGTTGTTTCCCAGGAATAAAAAAGGAACAATGCTATAGATGACACATGACCCAAAACACAGTCCAGGGGCCAGAAAATTTTTTCTGTAAAGGGTCAGATAGTAAATACTTAAGGCTTTGCAGGCCATATGGTCTCTGACACAACTGCTGCTGTGCTAAGACAAAAGCAGCTAAGACAGCGTGTACATGAATGGGCATGGCTTGTACACCAATAAAACTTTGTTTATGGACACCAAAATTTAAATTTCATATAATTTTCATAAGTCACAAAATATTATTCTTTTGATTTTTTCTTCAGCAATTAGAAATTGTAAAAACCATCCTTAACTCTTGGGCAGTACCAAAAACACACAGTGGGTTGGATGTAGCCAGTGAGCTATAGTTTGCCAACTCCTGTTATTTTCCATCTAGGAAGAGAATTTGCTAACATACCCCTTTACTGTCCAACATGTACTTTATCAACATTATCATTTAAAAAGAAATTTCTTACCTGGTGGCATAAGTTTCATAAGTACTCTTGCTCCATCTCTAAGAGGTGGCATATTTAGGCTGCTACCCAAGTCTGCAACTTGCCAAAGGAAAGAGATGTATCTGGGATGCAGTGACATTATCTAGAATACAAAATACACAAAATATTTACCTGTAAATTACACCTCCCCAAAAGAAGAGTCCCCAAATAAATGTGTTGGTTTATCTCCATAGTTTTGCTTATGTCATTTCTATCCTGAAATGGTCTGCCTACCCCATCATCTCACTTTTAGAAATCCTTCCTAATGTAGACTGAATACATTATCCAAGCCACCTCCTGTACTTTGTGTGTGACAGCTTTTTTACTGTTTTGTTAAACTATTCCTCTTGTACATACAAGTCAGACTCTGTATAAACAAACAGCTGCCATGCCCACCAACAGTTAAATTCCTAATGCAACTGTTGTAGAAAGCCAATCCTTCTGACACTGGAGTGGCTGGTATTATTGTAGCCATTAAAATTTTTGTGGGGAGGTAAGGAAGGAAGGAATCACTTTCTTTAGAAACAAGATATGTTACTGACAATCTAAGAAAGACTGCAGATATTTTCCTACAGAAACAGTTCTGAAGAATTCATTTTTGTGGTACAAATACAAAATACAGTGGTTATTTTGCTCAATAAACTCAACAGTTGTAATTAAGTTGTATAATGGGCTAGTTTTATGTAAATACAACAACACTATATCTATACAAAATGTGGTTTTAAATTTCAACCAGGTTACAATCACCTTTCAAAGGGATCCATTCTCAAGTTATGGTTAAATGTACAGTTATTTGATATTCTGCCACATTAAATTGTAAGTTCAAGAAAAATGAACTATTCTGTATACTTTATTCTTAAATAACCTAGCAAAATGCCTTGCATACAATAGCTCAAAACTATCTACTCACCACCCCGGGCAAACAGCTTTCCACTTCTGGATTGGGACCATCACTGTAATGATTACCATGGTTTCCAGGAGATCCAGTTGAGGAATCAGAAGAACTATCAGGGCTTGAAGGCATATTGGAACTTATTTGTGTAAGTTTGGCTGTAATTAGCTGAAAATGATACACTATGTTAGTACCAAAGACAAGGAAAAATACACAAAACAGAAGTTAGTGACATACCAACAAAAAACAAAAAACTACACATTATATTTTTAGAAATATAATTTATAACTGTTGTCTAACATAACCACTTAAATAGTTTTGTTTTCAGAAATCTTTTCCTCTACTATATTATAGGTACCATAATACCTGTCTTATTTAGTATTATAATTCAAACACCTAATACAGAAAATACAGAGCCTCACACATAACAGATGCTCCATTAACATTTACTGAGTGAAATGCTGACTACAAAAATGAAAGTCCCCAGTTTGCTTTTCTTGAAAAGTTTGGTAATTATAGATACTTACCGATTTATCCTTTAAGTTTAACTGTCCAATCAACTTTCTATCATCTGCAGGATCTATCAGTTCACCACCTACAAAGAGCTCAATTTTTGTATGAGCTACATTGGCTTTGATACGATTGAGAATACATCGTCGTACTGAACCGATTGTATCATTTGTATGAGACCATACGTCCAAGTCATCAACCTGTCTGCCCTGGTTTGGAAATCGAACTATAAAAGAAAGGTGTTTACCACGGAAAGCTCTGGGGGGAAAAAAAGGGAAACCATCATCATATTCAGCAGATTTTCAAATCTTCTTGCAAAGAAAATAAAGCTAGCAATTTAAAATTGAATATTTTCTTACTAAACAAGAGAAAGTGAGTTAAAGACACATTATTTTTAGGAACTTGAAAATATTTACTGCTCCTTTTAACTACAAATATTATAGTAATCTTCAAAACACAACAATCATATTTCACTGTTGTTACTCTTGGACCTATAGTTTACAGGTATCTAGTTATAAGACATTACAACAGACATGAGTAACATTTCATTTATTTTTAATGCTATAAAAGCCCAACTAATGTCAAGTCACCCCCAAAATGATATTTATGTTGGCATATTATCTTCCTGCAGGTAAGATACAAAAAAAACATATTCAAGGAGCAATTTTAATAATTTCATGGTTAAAAAGAGAACTCAAATACTAATGGCTCACATTCTATAAATATCTCTAAATTATACATATTATTTGAGTACACTAAATGGTGAAATCTTAAGAGAAACGTTAATAGACCCGAAGATGAGTGAATTAGGTAAGGGAAATTTTAAGAGGTACAAACTTCCAGTTAGAAAATAAATGAGTCATGGGATGACAGGTGGTAACTAATCATGGTGATCATTTTGTAATGTAAGGAAATATTCAGGCACTATGTTGTGTACCAGGAACTAACATAGTGTTGTAGGTCAATTATACTTCAAAATCAAACAAACTCACAGAAAAAGAGATCAGATTTGTGATTATCGGGCTGGGGGGGCGGGACGGGGGAGGGAGAATTGGATGAAGGCAGTTAAAAGGTACAAACTTCCAGTTATAAGATAACTGAGTATTAGAGATGTAATGCTCAACATGATTAATAAACACTGCTCTATGTTATATATGAAAGCTGGTAAGAGAATAAATCCTGAGTTCTTGTCACAAGGGAAAAGTATTTTTTCCTTTTTCTTTCTTTTGTATTTATATGAGATGATGGATGTTCACTAAACTTATTGTGGTAATCATTTCATGATGTACCAAGACAAATTATTATAAACTTATAAAGGCTGTATGTCAATTATATCTCAATAAAACTGGAAGAAAAAAAAGAGAGAAATGTTAGTAGACCATTTTCAAATATCTCTTGCTATACTGGCTATCTGTCAAAGCAGCTTTTAAGAGTTCTCTCCAATTACTCTGCAACCAGACTATACTATTATTTTTAACAGTGGAAATGAATGGCATCAAAGCACTTCAACGGCAAAATACCCCTGGCAACACTTAACAGGCAACAAAGTCAATGGCAAAAAAACTCCCAAACAAACAAAAAAAGACCAACCAGAATAAAAAGAAGAAACTAGAGGGCTTCCCTGGTGGCACAGTGGTTAAGAATCTGCTTGCCATTGTAGGGGACACAGGTTCGAGCCCTGGTCTGGGAAGATCCCACATGCTGCGGAGCAACTAAGCCCGTGCACCACAACTACTGAGCCTGTGCTCTAGAGCCCACGAGCCACAACTACTGAAGCCTGCACGCCTAGAGCCCGTGCTCCGCAACAAGAGAAGCCACTGCAGTAAGAAGCCCACGCACCGCAACGAAGAGCAGCCCCCGCTCACCACAACTAGAGAAAGCCCACGCACAGCAACGAAGACCCAACGCAGCCAAAAAAAGAAAGCCATTAAGTTAAAAAAAAAAAAAAAAGAACTAGATTTAATTGAGAATGCCCTAAACAAAAACAAGCAAAAAACAGATCCTGAAAACAAAACAAAAAAGGCCTACTATTAAAAAAAAAAAAAAATTCTGTAAGATACAAATACTGTTTTAAAGCAAGACACTAACGTTTTCAAAAAATGAAAAATTTCCTCTCTCCTTCTTCCTGTACATCATCACTTTTTAAAATCAAATGGCTAGGAAAATGTCAAATAATTAAGAAGTAGCACTAGTACATGTTATTCACAAACCTTGACATAGGTAGAATTGTTCTTTCCTCATGATAATCACTGTCACATTCATTTATATACTCCCGTAACACAGTTAATACTCGAACCATTCGAACAGCTTCCTGTCTTGCACAATTAATACTGTCTTTGTCACCATCCAAAACACACAGTGTGTCATAGGAGGCTTTCAAGCGATCAAAGCAAGACTGAATGAAGTCTTCATGGATTACCACCTACAAATAATGGGCCAAATAAAGACAGTTCAAGTTTTATATGTATATAGTGTTTCATATATATTAATAAAACATTAATCTAATTAAAGATGGCAACAATTTAAAGGTAGAGCTCATTTAACCATGATCCTATTTAACGAGAGAATCTATATTGATAATTGATAATAAAATATGTTTGAGAACAGACTTGTGGCTGCCAAGGGGGAGAGAAGGTGGGGGAGGGATGGATTGGGAGTTTGGGATTAGCACATGCAAACTACTATATACAGAATGGATAAAAACAAGGTCCTACTGTATAGCACAGGTAACTATATTCAAGGTACTCTGATAAACCATAATGGAAAAGAAAATAAACAAAGAATGTATATATAACTGAATCACTTAGCTGTGCAGTAGAAATTAACACAACATTGTAAAATCTACTATACATCAATAAAATAGAAACAACAATAACAAACACACACTATGTTTTGTCAAAGGAAGCTAACATTATTTAAGTTAACAAGTATAAACTAGATACACAAAACATGAACTTCAGGATTAGGTGTCAGAATGGAAAGAAATTCGGCCGAAATCTCCTACCATAACTATACTCAAAATAATCACTTCAAGATAATTATATCAAGATGAAACTCATTTAGACAGCGTTTTGTAGGAGAGAAATGTAGACTAAATATTTTAGGTATGTTTTTATAATACGAATTGAAACAAAAACAATTTCTAGTTAATCTTGAAGTAAAGAAAAAAATTCTTATTAGCAACAGTTCTTCAATCAGAATTCAAATTCGTGTAAGTTTTAATACATGTCAATCCTCACCTGATTGACCTGTAGCCTTGGACCAAGGTTCGTGTATATCTCTTTAAGGAGATCTATAGCTCTGCTGGCAATATCATCATTACTCTGAATCACCACCTAGGTTCAAAAAGATTCAAGTGTAAATACCTTTCAAGAAATATTTTAGTTGGGCATTTCCATTCTAACCATACCTTCCGTTATTTTTAATACAGCATTCAATAATTTAAAAGGGAACATCGACTTTGATAATCAAGTAAAATTAAAGTGAGAAAACAGACCAAAAATATAACAAATGCAAAACTCAAGTCTTTGAATAAATCAAGTTAAGAAAGAAAGACACATTTTACTAAGAATAAAATATGCTGTCATTAGTATTATTTAACCCTGCAATTCAACACCCTGGTAACCAAGCAGTGAGATATTAAGGAAGGAATTCAAATTAATTAAAGGAAACAAAGATTATATGAAATACAGCTTACCATAAAAGGCTACCCACCCCTACCCCATTTGTATAGATCTTCATCACTCATCTAATCATATCAGTGGTTTTCAAACTATGTAGAGAACTCTAGGAGTGATGACGAGTTTTAGGGATGAACCCTATAATAGGCTTGGGAGGGGGAAGGGAGTGAAGCATAGGGAGACTGAGTCACAAGAAAAAATCACGCTTTCCTTTCTCACTTCAACTAGTTTTACATTTTGGAGTATTATCTAAATTTTGACTTTTAAAAAGGGTCTCTGCTGTTTGAAAATGTTGAAAACCACGTACTTAAAGTCTGAATACTCAAATACCAAAGTAAACAACTTGGTCTGTCTGCAGAAAAATATTTCATATCCAGAAAACAATATAAACTGCTGTGATCAGATTTTTAAAGATAGGAATAATATATTAATACTATATTAGAACAACATGGATGGAATTTGAGGGCATTATGCTAAGTGCTAATAAGTCAGACGGAGAGAGATAAGTACTGTGTGATCTCACTTATATGTGCAATCTAAAAAAATAAAAAACACAAACAAAAAAATGAACTCATAGATACAGAGAACAGATTAATGGTTGCCATATGGTGAACGGGTTCAAAAGGTACAAACTTCCAGTTATAAAATAAGTAAGTCCTGGGGATGTAATGCAGAGCACAGTGACTATAGGTAATAATACTGTAACTGCATATTTGAAAGCGTGAATGGTAAGAGAGTAAATTTTTTTTTCGGCCAAGCCTCACAGCTTTTGGGATCTTAGTTCCCCAACCAGGGATTGAACCCAGGCCACAGCAGTGAAAGCACCGAGTCCTAACCACTGGACCACCAGGAAATTCTCGAGTAAATCTTAAAAGTTCTCATTACAAGAAAAAAAAATGTAACTGTGTAGTGACAGATGTTAACTAGACTTATTGTGATCATTTTGCAATACGTACACATCAAATCATTATGCTGTATACCTGAAACTAATGTAGTGTTGTATGTCAATTATATCTCAACTAAAAAAAAAAAAATATATATATATATATATATATAAATACTATAAAGGTGGAAAGGTGGAAAAATTAGTGGAAAAATTAGCCTTAAGTAGATAATATTTTACTCAGGTATCTAAAAATATCACAAGTTAAACAGTGCTGATAAAGTGAACATTCATAATCCTTTCTAAATAAAGTCTTTTTTTCTGTCCTCTATTTTAGCATTAAATGGGTAAGCTAAAATTAATGCTGAAGAAGAAAGAGGTCTACTTTAAATTAAAAAAGGGAAGAAAATAACTTTCATGGAGGGGCATGAAAGATCTGTATGGTCAGTGCATTCACTTCTAAACACATCTGGGACAGACAGATTCTAAGCCAAGACAAAAGGAACATCAGTGGCAGAAGGAGGGGGAGGGGGAGGGAGGGAGAAAAGTAAGATAAAGATGAACTATCACTACCTCCTGCGACAAGCATCAGAGCAGCATACATACATATAATTCATTTGTACAAATGTGATTTCTTACCTATTTGAAAAACTACATCAGATACACTGCTTACAAAGTTCCTACTTTTCACTTACCCTCCAAAGGTAGTCTAATCCTATTAATTCCAAATCATCCATCATATATGCTCTCCTTTTTGCTACTAGTTTTCCTTCTCGACAATTCACAGCTTTGAAGAATCGCTCAAAACATTTCATTCCATTTTCAGTCAGTAGAGAAGGATCAAGCTGAAGTACATTGCTTTCAAAGAAGTCCTTATTAATATCAGGATCCAAGTCTGGTTCATCACCCATCAACTTGGAATACCACTTAAAACAGGCTTCACGATCACAAAGGTAAACTGCGTTCTCTGCTAAGCATTTCCATATTTGTTTTGCCTGAGGAGCGCAGAGCCACAATTGGCCATCCTTCAATAAAAATCTTAAAAAACATAAAAAATTAGCAATTAGATCTACATAATTTTTTATCCTGAAAGGCAATCTGTGTCTATATATGGGAAATAATCCATTTATCACAATTATATTTTAACTACAGGTAAAAAGATGTCAGTTTTTATCAACATCTTAAAATAACTTATTTCTTAATTTTTATCTATTACTAAAAAATACTAGATATTAATTCATTCAACAAGCACATATTAAGCACCTACAATGTGCCAGGAACTCTGCTACGTCACTGGACCTAAACTGAAAAAAAGATTTGTTCCCTCTACACGTGAAACACTGTAAATCAACTATACTTCAATAAAAATAAAATAAAAGGATACACATTGGGAGAAAAAAAGATTTGTTCCCTGAACTTAAACAGTTTCATCTTTGAAACAGCCATTCTGAAAGTATGTTTAATAGGTTACCTGAGATTTAGCATTGTGCTTATATGGTATCATTGGAGAAAGAGATATTCTATTATGTGACTTTACAGATAACCAACTTATCAACGCTGAAGAGTTAAAATTGCTTAAATTTTAATATTTGATGATGATCTAATATTCATCACTCAGTACTTGGCCACACTGAACAGAATAAGTGACATATTTTAAACTTTTTAATGTCAAAACTCAACAGGATGCTTATTAATTATTCAGTGGCATTCTCGAGGGTCTTTTTAGTTTTGGGACTATAGGTTTAGTTCAAGTGAATTCTGTTTCAACTAGTTTCTTCAGTTAGCTTTCTTTTTCTTTTAGCATTCATCCACCCACCCTGTCTGCCACATCTCTGAATGACAAGAGAATAAACATCTCATTTTATTCTGAAGAACTTAACACAATCTTTAGCTAATGTAATGGTGGCTCCATTCCCAATTACATAGCAAGGTGAATGTATTTAAGGTTCCCTCTTCATTTCAAAGCATTTTGAGTTATCAATTCTAGTGTCTTTGATATTTTCATAGTATTGCTGAGCTTAAAGAGGGCTTCTAGCACCTGTCCCACCTAACCCTGTCACCTCTAATTTACAGATAGGAAACTGAGGTCCAATATGATAAAATACAGTTGTTTTCAGTTTTGAGTTGTATTTTGTTTTGTTTTGGTTTTTAAAAACAGCAGCAGAAAACTTTCTTCAAGCAAAAATTCCATTTGCAAGGCCAATGTATAAAAATAAAAGCAGAGATATTTCAATTGTTGGGAAGAGGAGGAAAGAAGTGAGAAATGGGGATAAAACCTCTACTGCCTGTCCAGAAATCTTGGAGGAAGCTCCTCAGAAGCCCTAAGGCTCCAAGGTAGGTTTGAAAAATCACTGGTCTAATAGAAAGAGCATAGACTTAAGTCAGATACACCTACTTGAGTAGTGCAGCACTATGATATGCTGGTTGTGTGATTTCAAACAAGCTAATTTAAGCCATGCGAATCTCAGTTTTCTTATTAATCAAACTGGGATAATACCTGCCTCCCTGCACTGCTATGTAAAGCATTTAACACAAGCCAAATACATAGTCAAGTTCGGTTCCCATCCCTTGAGAGAATTGCTGTAGGTCATATAGATAGGTACTAATAGAGCAAGCACTAAAAACAAGTTCTCTGATCCCAAACTTTAATTTAGCAAAAGAGCTGATAACCACCCTTCTGTTCTAGGCAATCTAAGATACAACACACACCAATCAATAACAATGGCTCACTATGGCAATGATTCTCAATCTGGGGAGGAAGGTCCTTCCATCTAGATGGTTGAAAAACAAAACACACACAAAACCACTTCACTTTAAACAAATGCCAAATTTCTTAAAATCTGGTGTCTAGAGTTTTCCCTCAAGTTAAAATCTTAATGTACCTACTTATGTCAATGCTTCCAAGTAAGCACATAATTCAATAAATGTAAGCCTATAATTAATGTAGCCCAGGAGAAAATTCCCCAGTGTATCAAAATAATAAATGCAATAGATTTTCTGAGGCACTGATAATCTGGGCATTTCCTTCAGCATGCTTATGATCTGAATAAGCTCTTCTGCTATATGATGTGGTTTCTGAATTCACAAGAAACCTCTCATCATAAAAAATTTTAACAATTTCAAATCTACAAGTGTATAATCATTAAAAGCTAAACATCAATGAGTAAATCAAGCCTTGGACTACATTTAACTTTGGCTTAAGGGAATAAACCTCTTTTCTTCATCCCCATCAGAATAATGTTGTTAACGTATGACTCCAGACTGCCTTTGTCAGCCACTGTTAGGATAAATGAGGCACCAAAGAACTCAATCACTCTTTTAGGGTGCTGGTCCAACAGCCTTTTCTCCCCATTTCCTTACTGTCTATGATATCATAGACAATATGGTTCTCTACCTGGTTCTGTCAAAATATGGAAATCTCTTCTTTAAAAATAAATATAAACAAATATGAAGACCAGAAGTCTATATACAAAAGGTTTAAATGTGTTCTCTTCAAAATACTTCTTTGCAGTCAAAGAAGAAAAGTTAAAACTCAGCCAATAATTTTAAAATATTTAATAATGAACACATAGGGAAATGTCCTGTGACTTTCATGTAATGATTTCCACATGGGGAAATAAAATATGGCAAGAGCCACCTAACAAAGACCTAGTCATACAGCATATCAACTTGGTATTCTTTATTTGTCTTAAAAAGAGCAACACCAATTGTTTAAAACAAACCTAAGGAAGTTAAGCCGTTCTTGGACTTCTTGAACATGACTATATCTACTTCCCAGCCTCACAGTTTGTGGGTCATAGTCTTCATGGTCTGCAAATTAAGAAAAATCTTGCATTATACACATGGTTATCCATATCATTGCTGACTTTAATCAAAGGAAGTCAGTTAAAAAGTCGTTAATCCTTTATCACTAAAAGGCAACATGAAATTTACTAATTACTGGTAGTTTCTATCCATCTCCTTTTTCCCAACCAAAATAACCTTTCCTTTCACATAACCAAAAGAAAATAGTCTGTTAAATGTGCTGTCAAAAATAATTCTTCATACAACACCTTCGCCCAATTTTCATACATAATGAATTTCTGATTACAGCCTAAGACTGACCTGAGTGGCCTATGTTATAAAAAAATCATATTACCAACCTCTATCTAGGAAGTTAGAGTTAACGCAAGATGCTACTCTACATAATGAAGTTATCATACCATAATCACCACCAGCATGTTATGAAAGCCTTGAACATTCTCAGATAAATTTAAGAAAACCTACCCTTCTATCACAGCACGATGATGGGTATATATTGGTCACTAGGCCTAGCTTAATTTGGAAATTCCTTAAAAAAATTTTAATAAAATAAAGCTAGTAAACCCTTTGGTTTTACTTTCATTAGAGTATACCCTACAATGGAAGAAAAAAGTCTCACAGTGTTTGCAATGAAAGACCAGAGCAAAAAAAATCTTTAAAAGCACCTCCGGTCCTAAAAACACGTTGGACAGTGTTTTTTTGTTTTTATTTTATTGGAAAAAGCCATATATGATCTGGAAATGGTCAAGTTAATTTGTGGCTTAGAGCAGAAGAAAGCTGAAGCAAATGTTCTGAACACGTGCTTTCAACTACTTGGGAATCAGTGACATTTCTTCCAGAAAGTTGAGGCAAGTTATGCAGGAATAAGAAATTATGTAATTTTTAAAAAAGAAATTGTATAATTTAATTAGCATTAATTACTGGTATTTCCATATCCTGGATCTTATGGTATGTGTATGCTAGTGCCAAAGAATTCTGATTGTGTGTGACGCTTTAGACATAGTAATGGTAATGTCTTAATTTTTTTAAAAATTAATTTATTTTTGGCTGCATTGAGTCTTTGTTGCTGCACGCGGGCTTTCTCTAGTTGCGGTGAGCAGGGGCTACTCTTCCTTGCGGTGGCTTCTCTTGTTGCGGGGCATGGGCTCTAGGCGTGCAGGCTTCAGTAGTTGTAGCACTCAGCTCAGTAGCTGCAGCATGCAGGCCCTAGAGCGCAGGCTCAGTAGTTGTGGCGCACGGGCTTAGTTGCTCTGCGGTATATAGGATCTTCCTGGACCAGGGCTCGAACCCGTGCCCCCTGCATTGGCAGGCGGATTCTTAACCACTGCGCCACCAGGGAAGTCCAATAAATGTCTTCAAATACAGTGAGGTTTCTTCTCTGAACAAAATCTTAACATGTTGTAAAGATGGACCACTTACAATGTTTAGAAACATCTTTTGATGCTTTGGTGAAGAAAAGCAGCCCAATGTATTATGACTACCTGCTTTCTACTTCCACATAATACTGCTATCTACCCAAGTCCTAAACACATATTGTCTACTCCCCAAAAAAGTCAATTTCATTAGGGCTCAGGACTTGAAGCACTACTTCTCAAGAGGTTTTCTCAAGAAATTGAGTAGAATTCTATTCCACTATGTAGCAATTTTCTTTTTCAGAGCATCAGTCAAAGTACCTGAATAAATGATGGACTTTTTTCCTTAACAAGGAGTTTACACACAGTTTTGTTTGTCAGGTTCTTTTTTAGGGGAAATTTTAATAATTTCAAAAGTAAGTTTAAAAAATAATATAAGAAACACTTATGACCTTTACTCGCATCACCAGTTGTTTACATTTTGCCCCATTTGCTTAACTAATCATCACATATATGTATGTGTGTGTGTGTAATTTTTCTAAACCATTTGAGAGTAACTTGGCGACATGTCCCTTTATTCCTAAATACTGCAATGAACATTTCTGAGTAACAAAGACATTCTCTTACATAACCACACACAATTATCAAGTTAACACTGATACAATAGTATTGTATTATCTAACCCAAGGCTTCTCAACAGCACATTATTGACATTTCGGGCTGGATAATTCTTTGCTGTGTTGAACTGCCCTATGCAGCAGTGTAGGATATGTAGCAGCATCCCAGGCCTCTACCCACTAAATTCCAGGAGCATCCTTGCCCAACTGCCCCCCTCCCAAATTAAGATAACCAAAAAATATCTCCAATTTTACCAGTAATGTCCATTTATGCCTTCTTTACCCCAAATCCAAGATTAAGTACACACTGCTTTCAGCTGTCACGCTAATTCTTCTTTAATCTGGAGAATTCAACATTCTTATTTCTTGACCTTTTATAAAACTATGAGCCAATTTTGTTGCATGTTGCTTAATGTGGGCTTCTCTGATGCTTCCACATGATTAGATTCAGGCTAGGCATTTTGGCAACAAAGAGTACCACAGAAGTAACCCTATATCCTCCTCAAAGAATCATTATCAGGAGGAACAGCGTATGTCATTCTGCGGCAGTATTCATGTCAACTTTGATCACCTGGTCGATGCGGTTTCCATCAGGTTTCTCCACTGTAAAGTTACTATTTTCCTTTTTAATTAATTTGTGGGGACATACTTTGAGACTATGTAAATAGCTTGTCTATCAAACTTTTACCCACTAGTTTTAGCATCCTCTCCCTTTTATTTAGGTGGCAGCACTTTATCAAGAGCTGGGACCCTGAACATAGGGAAGAGATTTGAAAACATTCAATGAAAGCCAAACAATAATCAAGAAAAGTCAAGAAGTAAGAAGATCCCTCTATGCTAAATAGGAATAGAGGAGCCCTACACTTCGCCACAGAGCAGTTTCCGGGCTTATAAAACATAAACAAGATGGTTGGTGGTTCTGTCCATAAACATTCAGCTCTAAATAAATAAAGAGATCAGTGAGCTTATGGCTAAGGCTAACATGAACTGGCTCGTCATTATTATTTTTTAAAATTTATTTATTTTTGGCTGCATTGGGTCTCTGTTGCTGCGTGTGGATTTTCTCTAGTTGTGGCGAGTGGGGGCTACTCTTCGTTGCGGTGCACAGTCTCCTCATTGCGGTGGCTTCTCTTTGTTGCAGATCATGGACTCTAGGCACACAGGCTTCAGTAGTTGTGGCATACGGGCTTAGCTGCTCTGTGGCATGTGGGATCTTCCCAGACCAGGGCTCAAACCCGTGTCCCCTGCATTGGCAGGCGGATTCTTAAGCACTGTGCCACCAGGGAAGTCCAGGAGCGTGGAGTCTTAACCACTGGACCACCAGGGAAGTTCCTGTATATTGATCTTAATTCCTGCAATCTAGGGGAACTCATTTATTAGTTTTAATAGATTTTAGCATATTCTTTAGAATTTTCTGTATATGAGATGGTGTTATCTATTAGACATAATTTACAATTTCTTTTCCAATCTGGATGCTTTTTATTTCTTTTTCATGTCTAGTTGATCTCGCTAACATCTCCAGTAGAATGTTAAATAAAAGGGACTAGAGTGGACATCCTTGTCTCATTCCTAATCCTAAGAGGAAAGCAGCCAGTCTTTCACCATTAAGTATGATGTTAGCTGTAGGTTTTTTGAGATGCCCTTTATCAGGTTGAGGAAATTTCCTTCTATTCCTGGTTTGCTGAATGTTTTTATAATCAAAGGTGTTGGATTTTGTCAAATGCTTTTTCTGCATCTACTGAGATGATCTCATAGTTTGGGCCCTTTATTCTATTAATATGGTATATTACAATTGACTTGGGGTGTCAAATCAACATTGTGTTACAGGGATACATTCCATTTGGCCCTGGTGCATAATCCTTTTTATATGTTGCTGGATTCTGTTTGCTTGTTTTTTTTGATAACTTTTGACTATATCACAAGGTATACTGATCTGCAATTTTCTTTTGATGTCTTTGTATTATTTTGGTAGCAGGATAATAATGGCTTCAAACTATGAGCCTGGAAGTATTCCTCCTTTTGAAAGAATATGTGAAGGACTGGTGTTAATTCTTCTTTAAATATTCAGTAAATTCAGTAATTCACTAATGAAATTCACTAAACCTGGTTCTGGGCTTTTCTTTGTGGGAAGTTTTTTGATTACTAATTCAATCTTTTTACTTGTTATACATCTATTCAAATTTTCAATTGCTTCTTGAGTCAATTTCAGTAATCTGGCATTCTCTTATTTTTTAAATTTAAGGTTAGTGGTGATGGCCTCTCCTTTTTGACTTTCACAACTAAGCCTAACTAAAGGTTTGTAAATTTTGCTGATCTTTTCAAAGAACCAACTTTCAGTTTCATTGATTTTCTCTTCTCTATTTCACTTATTTCTGCTCTAATCTTTATTAATTCCTTTTTGTTTTCGGGTTAGTTTTCTCTATTCTACCTTTTGAAGGTGAAATGTTACTGATTTGCTGTCTTTCTTCTTTAATACAGGAATTCTGCAGTATAAATTTCCTCTAAGCACTGATTTCGGAACACTCTGTAAGTTGTGACATTTTGTTCTTTTTCATTCATCTCAGCATATTCTCATTTCACTTGGCATTTCATCTTTGACCCACTGGTTAGTAAAGAATGTATACTTTCCATACACCTATGAAATTCCCAAATTTACTTTTTAATTTATAATTTAATTCCACTGCGTACAAAAAACCTACTTGTATAACTGCAATGCTTTTAAAGTTAATAAGGCTTGCTTATAGCCTAGAGTATGGTCTATCCTGGAGGATA
Organism: Orcinus orca; assembly: GCF_937001465.1. NCBI lineage: Eukaryota > Metazoa > Chordata > Mammalia > Artiodactyla > Delphinidae > Orcinus > Orcinus orca. Next base: position 37,263,610 of record NC_064580.1, on the reverse strand, counting down.
TTCTGTGTATACATGAGAAGAACGTACATTCTGCTGTTTTCGGGTGGAGTATTCTACAGATATCTTTTAGGTACAGTTTATGGGTTTATACTGTTCAGGTCTTCTATTCCCCCCTCCACCCACCATGGCTTTGAATTACTGTCTGCTGTCAGTTGCCTTCAGCCTAATTACTTCCTTTAATATTTCTTCAAAGGCAAGTTGGCTAGCAACAAATTATCGCAACGTTTGAGAAATGTCTTTACTTTGCCTTCATTTCTGAAAGACAGTTTTGCTGAATGTAAGGTCCTTAGTTGTCAAGTCCCTTCCCTGCCCCTGGCACTTTGAAAAGGTTGGCCTACTGCCTTCTGGCCTCCAATGTTCTGATAAATCAGTTGTTAATTTTATTGGGGTTTCCTTGTATATGAGGAGGTAATTGAAAGTGGCAGTCCTCAGAAGACAAAATGCAAAAATGTGATCTACAATAAAGACAAGTCCTCCAACTCTATCCAGAAACCAGGAAAAATGGTAAATAAAACTTTTATAAGTGTTCAAGCCAGTACAAAGTCTATCCTACCAATAAGGTAAACCTTAAGTGAAAACTGAGAGATGGTTTTATACTGTGCTGTATGCATATAAAAAAACTTTTAAAAAATGACTTGGTAAGCACCAATGCTTGAAGGCAATAAGAACACATGAGTAAATATTGAAGATAATTTTAGTAAGTTCATTACTTTATCTAAATAATGTTAAAACAGGAGGCAGAATCGGCTGACCATACTATTGAGGAAATGTCGCCACACACCCCACCCCACCCCGCCAAAGCTTAAGATACTAGTACAGATGAAACATTGGCAGGACAAATAATACTGGTGAAATACTTATCAGAAATTGAGAATATCAGTAAACTAGAAGCCTGATGTTATCCTGCTGAATAATGTCTCATACCTAATGGGATCCATGCAACACTTTCATTATATAGAGGCTAAAACGTAATTTATTTTTGAATTGCAAATTTGGAAATCGGTGGTTGATCGATTTCCAAATGGTGTGAAAAGTTTGTTTTAACAAGGAAAATTTTACTAGCTTTAAAAATTACTTTCTCCCCCATATTTAAGTATCTGGAGACTGATCAGTATTAATCAGAATATTACTACAATAGAGGAAGAAAAGGTATCAAAGATAGTTAGAAGGTATGGTGTCAATTAAGTCAGGGGAACATAACAGTAGCAACAAGAATTCAAGGGCTTACTATGTACCAGGCATTATTCTAGCATAAATAACTTGTTCAAGGTCATACACCTAATATGTTAGGTCATGTTTCAAATCTAGGCAATCTTACTATGCAGATTCACATCTCTTACTTTGTGAAGATACAGACAATATAAGAAGGGAAACTGGAAGCAATGACTCATGTAGAATTTGACTACAAAGGAAAAGAAAACCCTAGTGAGGCTGAACTGTACATGTATCATCTCCTGATAGCCTCGAGAGCAGGATTCTCAACCTCTGACAATGAAATTAAATGAAATACCACATGCAAATAAATTAAGTAAAAATTAGCAATGCAACACATGTGGTTTATATTAAGGCTTCATTTGGGGGGAAGGCCTGCATTGGCATCTGTGAGGGCTTTGTACCATCAAGAAGAGGTGGCATCATAACAGAATGTGAGTTACATTAAACTGAGCCGAGATGTTTGAATGCTTGGGAGTACTACATGCAAACCTCTTTTGCCTCTCTCAGATTTTGTTTGCATTTGGTATATAACATAAATCATATGGTTGCATGCCTATGTTGCCCTGATTATTCTATCATGCTACTTAGATGGAACTTAGGACTGAAATGATAAAAGATTATTGCCTCGTGCCTATCAGTTGCCTGATGCTTAAACCGGCTATGCAATCTATTAACTAGGAGGACTCAGCTGGCCCAGAGTGGTAAATGGAAGAACAGAGTCAACAAAATCAGTTCAGGTATCTTGAGAGCTGCTTAGTCTCTCAATTATGTTTATCTGAGTTTTATATATGGGAATGTATGTATGTACCTTAAGTGTTAAGCAAAGCAAAAACCTTGTGATTTATAAGCACCTTGGTTGGGATTTTATTCAACAATGCCAAGAGTCTAACTCTTCAAATAATGAGTATTAGAAATATCCTCATTTTTAATACGTATATTGGCTTCTGCAGACTCTACACTATAACATGTTAAACGAGTGATATGTTCAGTAACCATTATGTTCAATTCTATCTCTGTGGTAATATAAAGTTTTCTTTCTATGGCAATGTGAAGAAACTTAAACCTACAAGATAGTTCTGGGGTTTATTTTGGGGCCTATGAGTTTGGCATAAGACAGAGGAATATGTACTAAGAACCCATCTGTACCCTAGCACACAGACTCAGACACAACTGTCAGAGGGCAAAAGCACATTGAAACAGAGCTCCACATACAGCAGGCGCTTAAAAACGGACTGTTGACACCACAGAAATCTTTACCTTAACATGTTAAAACAAATCCACACTTTGAAACCAATGTAAACATGTGGATTCTAGTAGCCTCGGATCTCTTTCTTATAAACTTTTAATTCGTAAAGTCTGAAGAACTTATGAAACATGGACTTAGGATTACAAAAGAACTATAGTATTTGCAAGAACAGACTTAGACAAAAGTTTTCTTGAAAAGATAACGGTGGTGGTAGTAAGGAAACAAAGGATGAAAATGAGTCAGGTACATACCTAGGAAGGTAACAAACAATTGTAGTATAGGCAGGCAGAGCTCCCAGGCAGGGAAGAAAAATAAATCAACTTAAACAAGGAGAGTGGGTAAGGCAAGCACTTAGTAAAGAGCCTTGAAATGCTGGCCTGGAGTTTAGACTGTGTAAGATTTGGGAGTAAAAGTGGATCACAAGTTCATAAAGGAACACAGTTTATAAAATCAACTACCTCGCATCTTTAAAAATACATTTGTTGTCACTTCTAAGGTAACTGATGAAAAAAAAACGCTGGTAAGGGAAACTGCTGTTATTTTTCATAGTTCATGTTAGCTTACAATACATACCTCTAGCATATAGTCTCATGCTTTCCATATAAGTTGCAAGGTTTTCTGCTACCAAAGTAACTAGGGCATGATTGTGCTGAAGTTGATTGATTAAGTCATGGCGATAGAATACATGGGGACTTCGCTGAGTTTGACTGAAACGAGAAGAACTTAACAATATAATTAGGCAATTAAACTCTGTTGTAATCGAAAGAGCTTATACAATCTAAATTCCAAGATACTAATTTAAACACTTAAAATGGTTTCCTTTATAAGAGAATTAACTTTGGGCCGTTTATTTTCTTTAATGACAATATTAAGCTATTTAAAAGAAAATAATCAATGCCTCAAAAATAAGACATTAATTCCACTATTCTTCCTTCATACAAAAACTATGCATTAATATTCTCCAATTTCACACTATGGGAAAATCAATGACTGATTTCTTCTCCCATACTACAGTAGTAGCAAAGCACTTACAAGTTTACATGATTATTTCCAGAATTATAAAATAGAAACATTTCTTGTAACATTAGCACCACAAAGATTATGTTGTAAATGTAGTGGAGAATTTAATCAAAGAAAGTGCTTTTGTTAAAATTTTATTTATTAGGCATTCAAAGTACAGAATTATCTCTTATTTCCATCAAGTATGCCAGATAATTTCAGTGGCATGTGTTGTATCTATTAATCTCATTCCTCACTGCATTTTATCCTTCCTGCTTTGTTTCCCTTTTTGCCTGGATCTACCCTAATCCGTATTATATATTTCTTACAGACATTATATTTCCGTAATTGGTTTACTTTGCAATGTTTTAACGTTTTATTAACTTTGAAATGTCATACTACAGAAGTTTTCACAGTAAAATAAACCTATTGGCTTTTTAAATAGTTTTTAAAGTTAATTTCAAACACTAGATTTCAGGTATGTTCAAATGATGAAAGATGATAGGTATAGTTTAAAAATACTTTCTGATTTATTTTAGCTAAAGTTTGTTAAATAGCCGACTTTAAATATCTTACATGCCAAACTTTAGTTACTGGAATAATCTGTTCTTGTACTTTCTGGTTATAAGAGTTGGAAAAGATAACATGAAAGCAATATTATCATCTTTATTCTGATACTTATCACTAAATTGTGTCTTACTTCCTCTTCAATAAGAGAGGTGGATATGATAAAGGAATCTTCTTTTGTTCAAATTTAATCCATGTGTAAGCGTCCTGTCACCCCACTGTAATTTTCTTTTTTAAAACTCGCTTTCACCAACTGACAATGCCGTTTCTTTTCAAGAAAATACATAAATAAAAATATTGAAATTTTCTGCTAAAAGCCTTACCTCAAATTTTGAGGTGCTTCGCCAAACAAACTACAAATTTCTCTTATTTGTTTCAGTGCAGGAATTACCCATTTGTCATTTGTACGAAGTTCTTCTATAAAGCGATCTATCCACTGGATCTTCTGTGTGTCACGGTCCTTAAAAAACAATTTCAATGTTTTATATAGGTCAATACTCAGGAGAATTCCACCTTCAAATTAGTTTGAGAATTACAAAATAGAGCTTTTAAGATTAGCATCATACACATTATGCTGTAACTGCAGTAAAGAATAATAAAAAGCTGCTTTTAAGTACATTTTTTATTCCACATATACTACCAAAACTCCCACAAGTAAAACACTATTATAAAAACTCAACATGACACGGATTCAGATATATCTACAGAAAGGTATTAAGCACACTGAAAAGTTTGATTTTAAGTTGCCAGGAGGTAGACATTTAGCTTTATCCAATGTATTAGGAGAGTCTACCACATAATAAAATCCAGCAATAACGTGTAACTCCAATTGTTACTCTGTATGGGTTTGTTTTTAGCATAGTAAGGAACATTGAAAATTTATGTTTTACCAAGAAAATAGTACGGCAACTGAGTGAAAAAAATTCACCAAAAATAAATTCACACGCAAGGAGAGAAAGAGACAGAAACAGGAATAAGCAATTAAAAATTAATGTTATAAAATCAAAATAACTTCAGATATATTTTACTTCTCATACTTTACTCCTTCCCTGAGTCAATAATAATCAGAAATGTAGGTTTGTGTACCTAACAATTTTAAGTACAGATTATTTTTATTTTGTGTTTGTGTCTCTCTTTAATGAAATAATTTAAACTCAAGGTTCTTATTACTATTTGGTATACTAAATACTTAATGAACTACTAGTACAAGTGCAGTAAAAAAAAAAAGAAAACACCTACGTGAGCTATTAGTTCTTATCTAAATTTCAGTTCATTAGTATAGGAAATAGTTTTAACAAGTAGGAAATTAGTTACTCAGCAATATTCATTTTACCATGAATTAAAAAGATACACATGCTAGAAGTTAGAATGTAGGGAAGCTGTTGATCTGCTCATAGGGAAGGCACTAAATGTTTTAGTGTTTAGGAAATTCTACTAATTCTTCTTAACTTCCGTAAGAAGCAAAGAAAACCTAACTTCTCTTACCTCTAAAGTCCATAATCAACTTTAATATCTTATATGATCTACTGATATTTGAAACTGGTATTTCAGCACCATACATCTGACACTACCACCACTATATTACTTGTTTTGTTTATACCGTCTTTCTACTAAGACTAAACTGCTTTTAGATGATGCACAAAACTTAGACATAGAGACCTAAGAGGAAGAGAGACCTACATGAACAGAGTATGTCAATTCTTGAAGATCATTTCAAAAATAACAATGTCAGAAAAATCTGGAACTATTCTATATCTAAGCCATCCTCATGGTGAACGAGAAGGGTCACAAAACGTGAGCAAGGCAGCACAACCTCACCTGGGAGCAACTATAATCTAGTATTTTTATGTGGGCACTGAGAGCCAGGTCCATGATGTCTACAGGCACATCATCACTATGGGCCAGATTCCACAGGAGGTTCAACACTTTGTGTGCCATCACACCATCTTTATCATCTTCTGCAAGACGACGTATCAGCTCAAGTAGCTTTTCTCGCTGCTTTTTACTTGCATTTGTCCAACTGGCCTAGAAAAAATTTTTTAAATGATATGGAAACAACACATATTTATTGGTCACTGCTTAAAATTGTCACTGGATAAACTATATTCATCAGAAAAACAACACAGCTAAGCACAGCATTATTCAAGTGGTATCTGAGCGATAAGACAGGACAGATTTAAATTCCAGGAAAAACAAAAGAATCTCCATTTACAGTTAAATACCGTAGATCAGAGTTTCTCAACCATGAGTACTACAAACATTCTGGACTGGAAAACTCTTTTTCCAGTTTTGTGGGGGGCTGTCACGTGCACTGTAGGAAGTTTAAAAACACCCCTGGCCTCTACCCCACTAGAAGCCAGTAGCAACTCCTCCTCCTAGCTGTGACAACAAAAAATATCTCCAGATATTGCCAAGCATCTCTGGGAAGCAGAACAGCCTCCTGTTGAAAACTACTGCCTTAGATTCAGTCTGTCATTTGCACCTTTAAAATTATATTAAAAGATGTTAAAGACAACTTGATATACAAACATTTTCATAATAAATGAAAAAAGCCTTTTATAGAGCAATGTGCATTACACGCATTTAAAAACAGAGGTCTATAACAAAGTCTGTTATTATCCAAGACTTACACAGAACAGAAATGATACAATGCTATTTCAATTTAGAAGACAGAATACTCATTTAAAAACTCTAAAATGGAAAAACAAAAAACAAAAAAACAAACCCTCTCTAAAATGGTACTTTTTAAATGCCCAGTTTATACAATGGGGTATGTGTGCAGGCTGGTGGCATCTGGTGGGTAGAGGTCAGGGATGTTGCTAAACAACATGAGAAAAGGTGTATGTATAACGTTGATAATCAGTGTTTATTGGAAAATAAACTGAAATCAACCTAATGGCAAATAGCAGAAGGATGATTAAGTAAATTACAGAGGATCCTTTCAATGAAATTATTACTCAGACATTTACAATGTGATAAATACAGGGTATGTCATAAGTCAACTGGAGTGCATACTTCTAATTCCTCCTAGACCCCTTAAAATTATGAAAGGAATAAGAGAAAGCTGCTAGGAATATAAAACAAGACTGAAATATTAGACTGTATTACAATTAAGAACATTTTAAAGAGAGACCAGCAAACATTATGTGCCTCCTAAAGAAGAGCACATCACCACCTATGACATATTCTAGCAAAACAACAACAAAAAAGGCTCTGTATCATACTTTTGATATACAACAAAGCAATAATCAATCCAGTTTCCTCAACAAATAATTTACAAGGAAAAAGTAAAGACAAAGGGGGGAACTGTAGATTCAAAGAGACTTAAAAGACATATGCAACTGATTACAAACTATGGAGCCTAGCTCAAACAAACTCCAAAAATAAGGTATAATCTGAGGCAACTGAAGTTTCATCACTATTTGAGAATATTAAGGAATTATTAGTTTTTAGGTATGATAACGATATTGTGAAGTTTTTCTTCATGTACTTATCTCTAACAGACATATACTAGAGTCATTAAATATGAAAAGGAGAATCCATTAAGAACATCTGTTTAGGGCTTCCCTGGTGGCATAGTGGTTAAGAATCCACCTGCTAATGCAGGGGACACGGGTTCGAGCCCTCGTCCGGGAAGATCCCACATGCCATGGAGCAACTAAGCCCGTGCACCACAACTCCTGAGCCTGCGCTCTAGAGCCCGCGAGCCACAACTACTGAGCCCACGTGCCACAACTACTGAAGCCTGCACGCCTAGAGCCCATGCTCCACAAGAGAAGCCACCACAATGAGAAGCCCGCGCACCACAATGAAGAGTAGCCCCCATTTGCCACAACTAGAGAAAGCCCGCGCACAGCAACAAAGACCCAACGCAGTCAAATAAATAAATAAAAATTCCTTCCTTAAAAAAATAAACATTTGTTCATCCAAAGCCACCATAAGGTGAGTAAAAAAAAAAAAAACAAAAAACAACCACAATTTGCAACACCTGAACTGATAAAGATGGCTAGTGTTCAGAATGTCAAGAATTCCTAAGAACCAATAAGTACAAACAACTCAAAAGGGAAAAATTAGGCAAAAGACTTGAACAGGCTTTTCACACACACACATAAAAGGAGAATAGAAACATATGAAAAGATGTTCAACTTCATTAGTGATCAAGGATATAAAAACCAATACGACAATGAAGTAACATTTGATACCAAGCAGACTATCAAAACTCCCAAATTCTGACAAAAACAAGTGCTGGCAAGGATGTGAAAATCTCAATGGGACTGTAAACTGGTATAACCACTTTGAAGAACGAAGACCTAATTAGAACTCAAACATTGAAAAACTAGACCAGCTAGACCAGGCAAGTACATAAGTCTAATCAATAAGCTTTGAAATCATTTGGTTGCACTCTATAAAGAACTGCAAAGTGACCTGGACTTCATGCTTCTTTTGAATCATCTTTAGTAGAAAGTTTCAAGACACACTCCATAAGAACGTTAGTTTTACCAACACCTCAAAAAACAGTGCTTGTTACCAAATAGTAAGCGCTCAATAAACATCTATTAATCCAAAGGGGGGGAGCATAGATGATGGAATTATTTTTATATTTAGACTATTATTGTATTTAGACCACTCTTAGAAGTGGTCTAAAGTGGAGGGTCCAGAGAATGTAATAACAATCAACCTCTTCTTTCTCCTCCTGTCATGGCCATCACTGGTCATGTACCATCATTTCGTAAGTCATCTCAAAATTAAAAATGAATGGCAATTAACTTTAGAGTACCCCACTGTAACTGATTCTGTTATTTCCTTAGCTGCCTTTGTTGTACTTCAAACTTAATTTTTCCATAAGGCGGTGATTTACAACTTTAATGTACTTAAGATTCATCTGAGAATCTTGCTTAAAATACAGACTCCCAGGACCCATTCCTAGCAACTCAGAGTTAATTGGTCTTAGGTAGAAGCCAGTAATTGGTATTATTTTTTCTTCAATTGTGAAATACACATCAAGACGGTACAAACATACACATTATACTACATAATGTAAACACCTATGTAACTATTACCCAGGTCAAATGTAATATGGTAAGCAGCACTCCAGAAGCTAGCTGGGTCTATTTCTGAAGTTTATGTTAATGCAATCAAGGTATATGAAATTCTTGTGTGCCTTCATTCCTTTCTTCAACCTTCTCTTTATTAGACTCACCCTTGTGGTTGAGCTGCTCAAATCTGCTCATTCTCATTGGTATGTTTCATTATATGAACATTCCACAATGTATCCATCTTACATAGCAATTTTTAGCTATTATAAATAATTCTGCCACAAATGTTGATTGTGTATACTGGTGTATATATGCATGAGTTTCTCTACAGTATATATTCAGAAGTCAAACCGATTAAGTCATGAAAATCTTACACTTTTCCAGAAACACCAAACTATTTTCCTAAGTGGTTGTAGGAACTTATGTTCCCACCAGCAGTCAGTATAACTGTTATAACTGTTATTTTTAACAAGATCCCTTTGTGATCTAATGCCAGTTGTTAACAGAATGCCCCTATGTGAACACTGCCATAACATCTTGTGTTCTTAATCCACAAATTCACCAAACACTTGGCTTTTACAAACCCAGCACTAGTAACTGGAGAGACCACTACACAATATGGCTTTAAAAAGTGCATCATGGCACCAATGCAGATATGACTGTAGGAGCTCTTGGGCTACCTTTTGAATTACATTTCCATTAAGTCCATGAATTACATTTCCAATTCGCCTGTGCGTATCACCCCAGACTATTAAGGTATTGGTAGTCCTTGCTGTTGATTCTTTATTTTTCATTGCAACCAATTAATCCTTCCCTGCAGTCCTACAGTTCACTTGAACCTATAATAAAAACACAAACTGCTAGGGGAAAGGAATCCAAATTGACAACTGAATTAAAAAAAAAAATCCTTATTTATGAGGACTATTATTATAAAAATGAATATCAAGATCTCATTGAAAAAGAAAACAATGGTCAATTCCTTTACACTAGAAACTGTTTAATGATTTCCATTTAAGTACTTACTGGGTAAGAACCATTCATAGATTTAATGAATTAACTGTATTAAAAATGAAACTGTACTACTATGTTAACTATTACCTTAAAGCAATCAAAAAGATGATCAAGTTGCTCAGGAGAAAAATCCCATGCCAACTTTGCCAGTAGATCATGTACATTCTTCACAATGGCTTCATGCTTCCCCGCCTATTGAAAAACCAAAGAAAATCAGAGCATACTAAAATTTGAACAGCAATAAGTAGCATACACTGTCTGTGGAAAACTATTAATAAAGTATTCCCATCTCCAACTAACTGTGTAACCTAAGAAAATTCCTAATATTTTACATGTTTTAGAACTGCCATCTAAAACCTGACAACTCAATTTCTTGACATACATGGTTAATGTAGACTTTGGGAATTCATGTGAACTTTTATTACAGTTTATTGAATTTAACATGCCAGTTCTAACATTGCAAATAGGAGAATAAGGCCCACCAGTGGTACTGTTTCAAAATTGGAACCTTAAGCACTCAAAGGCAAAACTGAATGCTTTCTTGGTTTCTACAGACTCAATGAACAAAGCTTTGTAATCTAGAACTCATCAATACTTCCTAAGTGATCCATGAATAGAAACTTGTCATTAAGATAATCAAAGGAATCACATAGTTTCTATCTCTGAGACCAAAGATCACTTATCCTTCTAAAAGCTATTAATCTTTCGGATTATTACAGGATTTTATAAATAATCTAGTGATTTAACTTTCCTGACATCGGAGTTCTTTGTTTTCAGTATATGAAGAAACCAATTATGGATGTCTTATACTCTTTCAATAGACATTTCTTATTATTTTACGTTTGCCTCTTATTTAAAACCTACAAATTGCCAACCTTTACCAAATACATACAGTAGATGTTGGAATATTTTTTATTTTAGAAATATTACTGGCCATCTCAAAAGGATTCTTGACAGGACTTCTGTAAACAATAAGCATTTACCTATACTAAAAGTCAAACAGTATAAGTCTTCATCCCTTTTAACTACAACTATTACCATTTCTTTAGTTTTTAGTACATTTCTTTTACAAACCAAAGAGCCACCATCTTAAATTCCTTACCTGCGCTGCCCAGATATTATCAAGATCTTGTAAGGTCAGGGCCTTTTCTTTGATGACAAAACGAAGAATCTTCTCTAGCTTTTCTACATACTGTGGTTGATGAAGACTATCTCGCAAGACTATGGATAAAATATTGTTCTGCTGTATCCACTCCTAAATAGAATTCAAACACTTGTTTCAAAGCTTCTAAAAATATATACATAAAGTATTGTTCACACTTTTAGCTTCCAGGGTTTTTTTTCTCCTTCTTTTTTTTTTTTTAGTTGCAGCATGCATGTGGGATTTAGTTCCCCAACCAGGGATCAAACCCGGGCCCCCCTGAATTGGGAGCGCAGTCTTGCCCAATGAACCACCAAGGAAGTCCCTGTTCACACTTTTAAACATTAGTAGGAATTTAAAAACTCAAAATATGGGCTTCCCTGGTGGCACAGTGGTTGAGAGTCCACCTGCTGATGCAGGGGACATGGGTTCGTGCCCTGGTCTGGAAAGATCCCACATGCCGCGGAGCGGCTAGGCCCCGTGAGCCATGGCCGCTGAGCCTGCGCGTCCAGAGCCTGTGCTCCGCAACGGGAGAGGCCACAACACTGAGAGGCCCGCGTACCGCAAAAAAACAAAAACAAAACAAAAAACAAACAAAACAAAACAACTCAAAATATAATGCACAATGGAACATGGTTATGTGTTCTTTTGCTACAAAATTATGAAAAATCACAATAATTTCATGGAACTTAATTTTGCACATACAGAAATGTTTCCATGAATTAGAAACAGTGAAATCATTAAAAAGATTTTACTCCAGCATTTACTCAGAAAATTATTATTTAAATGTAGCAATCGGGCTTCCCTGGTGGCGCAGTGGTTAAGAATCCGCTTGCCAACGCAGGGGACACGGGTTTGCGCCCTGGTCTGGGAAGATCCCACATGCCGCGGAGCAACTAATAAGCCCGTGCGCCACAACTACTGAGCCTGCACTCTAGAGCCCGCGAGCCACAAGTACTGAAGCCTGCGCACCTACAGCTGGTGCTCCGCAACAAGAGAAGCCACCGCAATGAGAAGCCCACGCATCGCAACAAAGAGTAGCCCCCGCTCGCCACAACTAGAGAAAGCCCGTGCACAGCAACGAAGACCCAACGCAGCCAAAAATAAATAAATAAAATAATTTTTAAATAAATAAATAAATGTAGTGATCACCATGGTTTAGGTATGGTGGATTATAGGACTTATTTTAGGATCTTTAGATTTTTTTATACCAGTTTTGATTTGGGTGAAAAGGTACTTTTTACTTTTATTTATTAACCAATTACACTATTATTGCTTATCCATTAGCTTTTTAATCTTCTCAGCAATCCTAATGAGGGCTGTATTACCCTATTACAGAAAAGTAAACAGGCTCAGAAGTGTTGGAACCAGAATCTGAATCAAGGCTGAAAGCTACCGAAGTCTGTTTCTCTAACACTATGCTATATTGCTTGACAGGTATTTATTTAATATTTAAATCAACAAAAGAAAACTAACTCATGATACAATACAAAGGTAACAGTCCACACTGTATGATTTTACACTATTCAATTTAATGAGAATAAAAAGTATTTAGCCCCAAAATGTGCTAAAGAAGTACACTTCTCAGCTGGTAAAGGCCCTTTTTTACTTCTAATCTATTACAGACAGATATTTTTGTAGAATACCATTAAAATGTGGCAATATGAAATTGCTACAGAAGTTTCTAAACACTCAGTGCCATCTGCCATATTCATCTAGCCTTGGCAACAGCTCAAGGACCAGAACCAGACCTCAGACCACACTGAGTAGCTCTGTGCTCGACTTTCCACAAGGTGAACAGACAAATCAGATACACAAAACTACATGTCTACCACCTGACCCCCTAACACAGGGCCAATGTGTCTAGGCATCCTCCACATACCTTTTATCACATTCTAATCACTGTTTTCCTATTAAACTGAGGCCTCCTTGAGGTCAAGGACAGTTCTTTTACAGATGTCTCCTCAGTACTGTCAGACAGTATGCACTAAAGTTATTCAATATTTAAGTAGCATTCTTATTCATTTTTAAACTATAATATATGCAAATTATCTAGGGTAAAGTTTCCTAAACTTTCAACATCAAAATGATGTAAGTGCTTAAGCGAAGTCCTTACAATGATGACAAAACATTAAGTCATGTGTATCTTATTCCAATAATTCTATTTCCTATTTTAAAATCTTTAAGTGGAATTCATCAAATGAATAGGCCACTTCATTCAATAGCTACCAGATACTACCCAATCTATTTCCCAAATCACCTTTATTTACTCAATTTCAACCCCCCACCCGACAAGCTAATAATTATTTCAGAACACCTACATTCAGCAGTAAGCTTATCAAAGATGTGCTAAGCTACCCATTATCATCAAACAATTACATATCACCAAATATACCAAATAATAAACCATGTTATCACAAAAAGTTCTCAGGATTAACAGAGTTGTAGATCAATCCAAACACCTCCCAATTTCAAAAGTTTACTTTAAAATGTTAACATTACTAACTTTAAGTAGAGCTATTCTGATTTTTGCCTTAGATAGATTCTTATTCATGAAAGTAGAATCAAAGGACTTACTGCCATTCGTTCAGCTGTGAGCCATTCTTCCTCCTCAGGGTTACCATGCCGATGAGTGTAGTATGATACACTAGATATCACCTTATTAACTTCATTAAGTGCATTCATCTTTCCATTAAAAGAAGAAATCTGCAATAATCTGTAAGAGAAATTCAGTGTTAAATACGATTCTAAACATTCACATAAATAATTATTTCAAGAGGTAAATATCTTACCTAAGTATCATTTTTAACCTAAATATTTCTAAATTTTTAACAGTTTCTTCTTGTCCTGGAACCCTTGAAGCTAAATTTTTCAAAGATTTAATAATCATTGAAAGAGCATCATTTTTGGCTTCATTCTTTGCTTCTTTTTTCAGTTCTTCATCAGTTAAGTTTTCTAAAAACTGTGGAACCATTTCTATTACTGGAAGGAAGTACTTTTTCACCGTATGAAGAGTGAGAAACTCATAGCATTGTCCAAATGGTCTGAAACAAGAGACAAAAATCTCTTTTAATATTCAATTTCTTACAATTCAACTAGGACTGAACTCAGACTGTACCTATTACTTTAAAACAATCCGGGGACTTCCCTGGTGGTCCAGTGGTTAAGACTCCACACTCCCAATGCAGGGGGTGCGGGTTCAATCCCTGATTGGGGAACTAGATCCTGCATGCTGGAACTAAGAGCCCGCATGCTGCAACCAAAGATCCCGCGTGCCGCAACAAAGACCCGGCACAGCCAAATAAATTTTTTTTTAAATAATAATAAAAAATAAAAAAAACCAGAGTAATTTCCTTTAAAAAATAAAAAATCCAAGTTACCAGCTAAAGAGAAGAAACCACATTTGAAAAAAGCAACAATTTTTAATCAAGCAATTAAGTAGCAATTTCTATAATGCACTGAAGATTAATTTTAAAACATAACTTACTTAATAAGGGCTGCAATTATTTGAACATTTAATGCTGATCCATTAATAAAACGATCATGCAAAATCTGAAACCCATTTAAAGTGCCGAATTTGTTGAGAAGATCCACGAGCCAACCCTGCAACAATACAGTTAATAAAAAAGTTAACTTCCTGCTTTTGGGCGGGGGGGAATGCTATCTGAAGTAATTTCTTGATTGAAACATACTAGAAACAGGAAATTCAATAAAATTATTATGTAAAACCATCTTTGAAAAAAGACACGGAATATTGCATATTGTTCACAGTAATCCTGTCTGTGAGAAAAGCATAAGTAGTAGTATAGATCACCAGGGCACAGTTGTTTGTTAACGATATAGCTGGTGAACAGGAATTAGAAGCCACGCTTCTATCTCAGAGATTCCACCACAGGAGAATACCTTATTATCTGAAGGTCTATTTTAAAAAATTTAAGGGGGTAAAAAGACTCTTTAAAAAAAAAAAAAGATATTTGGTAACCTAAGATATTGTTTGAATTTATTTTTTGTTGTAGTTGTGAATAACTACAAACACCCTAAAACTACAATAATCTTAAAGCCAAAGAAAAACTAATCCCTGGTATTCTATTTTTTGTTCCTAACTAGAACATGCTGGTTGATGCTCTGTTTTGACTCATGTGAATACACCTAGTTCTCATCTTAGAGGTACCACAATACAATAGTAAGAATTATCTTTCAACCTCTTCTCTAAGGGATAGCAAGTAACTCACAAGTACAGTGCAGCTGGGATAGGCAAATTAAAAAGGAATCAAAAGCTTATACAGATAAAAGAATCAAATGTATCTAAAAAGTCACGTACTTAAGACAACGTTTAATTCCTTGCCTTCTTCTAAAAGGCCACATTTTGCAAGTCACTGAGGGAAGAAAAACAAGAGGGGGAAAAAGGGGGCACCTTCTCTACTTAAGTCTTAAGCAAAAATAATTTCTACAGCTATTCAAAAACAAACAAAAAGCAGTGTTCAGGACAAAGTGAAAACGCTAAGTAAAAGGTAACTGCTTTAAAGAGACACTATGGTAGTTTTGATATGATTTTTATGAGACTCTAAATCAATTAAATTCTCAAATAAATCAACTACCATATATTTCTATGTAAGTTCATTATAATGTTTTCCTTTTTATTTGGCCTTAAAAGGCTAAATCAAAACAATTAAAACTCTGATTCTTACAATGAAATCTGTTGAGATAAAGTCAGATACAAAAGAATTTATGTCAATTTAATTTTCATAAGGTATTTTAAATAGACAAAACTAAACTACAGGGATTATGGACATGTGCTTGAGTCCAGCTATAAAGAAAAGCAAGGAAATGATTTTATTAGTTAGGACATTACTTAATGTTAGGAAGGCCAGAGGGGCAATGATTGGGAGGGAGTGTGGAAGGGGGCCTCCAGGGAGTGACAATGTACTATTTCTTGACCTGAGTGGGTTACATGGATGCTCATTTTGCAATAAATCATTAAGCTATTTAAAAAAAAAATTAAAAATCTGAGCATTTAATTCACCAGGTCCCTTTTAGCATTCAGCAATTCTAAGAAAGTACATACTTATTATGTAATGTATTTTTATTTCTCCAGTAACTGGAATGAGACAATTAGGCTGATATACTCAACAGTTATGTATATATAACACAGTATATATATGTGCACAAAGTAAAGAATCAGGCTAAAGCTAATCTCATATATTTTCAGCTGCATTGTACACTTATGCAATTAGGAATACTCAAAAATTAATAATACTCAAGAAAAGCTAGGCTTCAAAGAAAGATATTTAAAAATGTCTTCAACCAGAAGCCATCCTAAATCAACTTGTTCTCTTTGAGACTCTTACAGATTACTATTGACCTACAGAGCAAAAAATTAGGTAAAATTTTAAAAAAATACAGGTATATTTTAGAGATTGCCATTATTTAAATATTAATTTGATTTACTCAAACAAAAAAAGCCTGAAGTGGCAACAATAGGAACCTTGGGAAATACCAGAAACTCTCAGCTCGAAGTTCAATAAGTTTTGATGACTTCCACTTTTAACAGAATAAACCAAACAATATATATATATATGTTCAAATTTTCCTTTTTTTAAAAAATAAGGTCATCAATATTTAAAAAGTCTTCCTAAATTCTAAAGTTTAAAAATTATATATGGTTAATTATTTAATTAAAAGAAGTACAGCTTAGGGATGCATTTTTTAATGTACATTCTGTTTATGCTGGCATAGAAAATTTACATTGGAGAACTTTTACGTTTATGTATACTATATATATTTCATTGATATTTGTAAGTTTTGCTATTTTGCTTTCATTTGTAATTTCTATAGTTTTATGACACATTAGCCAGGCGTTGGTCAAAGAAGTAATCTCCTACTCTACTCTTATTTAAAAGGAAAAATATGCTCTGTTTCATACCAACCCAAATTATGACTATTTCCCAAGAGGCTGGGCAGAAGACAATGGGGACTAACTACATGGAGAAAGTCAAAAATATTTTTAAATTAAAAAAAAAAATTACAAAATAATGCAAAATCCCCTTAAGAGCAATGTGAAATTACCCTCCTCCATGTTAACAGTAGGTTCAGATCATTTAAAGTTCTATAGCAGAGCAAAACAACTGTAATATTTAACTTTGAAAATAACAAACCAACACACTTTTGGTGATCGAGGGTCTGGAGAACGAGCAAAGAGTTCATCTTCAGGCAACTGAACATTTGAGGAAACGGATTCACATGGACGTGTACCATTGTAGATATGGAATTTGCAATGAGGATTTAAGGCCATGGAGAGAAGTTCTAGAAGTGGAAACCAGTCTTGGGACAACTTGGCCACACATAGCTCCACCAGGCGATGAGTATTGTTGATAATACACCTCTGTTATATAAAGAATAATTAATGAGATCAAACCATCCCAAACAGAAATATCTTCTGATCTTGATTAATTATCTTTTTTTTTTTTTTTTTTTGTACGTGGGCCTCTCACTGTTGTGGCCTCTCCCGTTGCAGAGCACAGGCTCCAGACGCGCAGGCTCAGCAGCCATGGCTCACGGGCCCAGCCGCTCCACGGCATGTGGGATCTTCCCGGACCGGGGCACGAACCCGTGTCCCCTGCATCGGCAGGCGGACTCTCAACCAGTGCGCCACCAGGGAAGCCCTTGATTAATTATATCTTAATAATGACCTCTCAATTGTGCTATACCGATCATTTTTGAGTTATGTTTAATTTTACTAATATTGGGATCAAATTTATATATCAAAAAGAAATTAGCATTTACTTTATAATTTATATAGTACCTAATTTCAAAAGCTATTTGCAATGACTTACAAAATGAAGCAGGCACTGCTCTATGTCCCCAGACGATGCAAATTACCACTGCTTTCTCTATGCAATTTTCTGACTAGAGGCAACAATTCTAAAATCTAAACAATGTATCAAATATCCCAGGTGGAGTAGGTTTGCTATCTACGCCTCAATGCAAAAGTCTGATACCACTCCCAAACTTTCCATTCTATACTTAAAAACTTACATGTTGAATTAGAAGATGTTGGTATCTTTATGCTATGGTTATATGAGAAATAGTTCACAGGGCATAAAAATATGCCCTGCTTCACAATTTATAACCATATTTCCATATTATAAACAAGAACAGAGACTTGGAGTAATTATGGTACTTCAATCTAAAAATGCACATTTCTTATCACTTTTTAAGATCTCTGGAATCTGATTCTATCACATAATCAATGTATAGTGCATTTCCCTAGACTGAAGGTATTTGTAGAGATTTGTCTTGGTTTCTGCCAGTCATCTGGGGACACCACCAACCTGAGACCACTTTAAGTTCCCCATCTGATATTTTTTGTATCACAACTCTGATTTGAATTCAGGCTTCAAAACTGTTTGAATACTAGCTGGTGGTTTAAGTTTTTAAGAGATTTTTTCCCCCTCTACCAGGTGCCAAAGTTGAAATGTGCAGGTTTCTTTGGTGTTTCTTTCTGTATGTTAAATTTATTTCTCTGCATTGACGCTTTGTGTCTCAGATAACAGTTTCCCATCTTGGGTGTTTTCCTTCCTCAGTGGTACATAAAGTGAGTGAGTGGTGCATTTCACAACTGTCATATTTTCAGTGAAATACGGTCACTTGTCAAAAGTCACAAGGCACTTGAGAACCAAGGAGACAGATTAAACCAATGTTTTCTAACTCTAAATCTCACACTCATTCTAAATGATCATGCTTCTTTCAACAGAAATTATAACTAATAAATTTTTAAAGTTTCTCATTTTAAAATCCTTTAATTAATGGATCAAATATATAACCAAATATACTATAAGAAAACACACTCATCACTATATAAATCTGATTTTCAAAATTTAAATGAAAGACTCACATGAATTTCAAACTTCCAGCCACTCACTGCCTCGTCTGTAAGGATTTTAGTGAAAGATATTGTTAGCCCATCGCGAAAAAATCGCTGACATGCTTCACTTTTAACATCAAGGCCTAAGAAAAGGAGAGAAAAATTAATGTAAACAAAATATTTCTCTGGTTGTCTTACAATGTCCAATTATAAGATAAAAATAATTGTAAAATATTCAGTAACAGCTAACAAATGCCGACTAGATTTGGAACAAAACTCACAGCATTATGTATAAGAGGTCAAAAAGGTAACAGATTCAGAAACAAAAATAATCTTCAATGAATTTCAAAAATACTTAACTGTATAAGAGTACATTAATCCAAGTAATATTAAGATGAATCAAAACTATTTCAAATTATGACACTGGACCGACCTTAAATACAAAACGGTTATGAGTACCATGTGATAGGGGATTTAAATACTTCACAGTATTTTACTCTCTGACAACAAATCTTAAAATTTTTAAAATGACGTTTCTCAGGGACTTCCCTGGTGGCGCAGTGGTTAAGAATCTGCCTGCCAATGCTGGGGACACGGGTACAAGCCCTGGTCCGGGAAGATCCCACATGCCACAGAGCACCTAAGCTCGTGCGCCACAACTACTGAGCCCGTGCTCTAAAGCCCGTGAGCCACAACTACTGAGCCCGCGCGCCTAGAGCCTGTGCTCCGCAACAAGAGGAGCCAACCCAATGAAGCCCACACACCGCAATGAAGAGTAGCCCCGGCTTGCCGCAACTAGAGAAAGCCCATGTGCAGCAATGAAGACCCAACGCAGACAAAAATAAATAAAATAAATTTTTTTTAAAAAACGACGTTTCTTAAGTATTTTTAAAATCTCATTTTGGTTGTACATTATCCATTTGACATCAAATACTATTCTACTATTCTACAGAAGAGTTTCATCGATTAAAGATAAATTATCATCTTCCGTATTAGTCTCTTCCACTGGCTCAACATCTATGCTTCTTTATATCCTTCTTTTAATTTCACCTGATTTCAGAAAGGCAACAGAGCTACATGCCCCCAGACACACAAAATAACCTTTAACTCTTGATGACAAAATGAAAAGCCATTCAGTTTGAACATACGAGTATTATTCGATTTTGGCTGTACAACAGACATGACATTTAAGCCCAGTACTGTAGTTTAAAAAATCTGAACCTTGCTTAAAATTAAAATAAACCACGGTCCCAAAGAAATATGGGGAGGAGGAGGGGATTGCATTTCCAATGAATGTCAATGATATTAAATGAAATACCATTGTGTGTTTTTACCTATCACTGTACAGTCAGGACCTAAAACATGTCTAGGACAGAAGCCTTCAAAAATTTGCTGAATTGATGAATAAATGTGTAAATGAACAAAAGAAATCTGAGTGGTGAAAACAATGGTTATCTGATAATGCATTTTCATAGCTCATCAGATTGGTTTTCTAAGATTAGTAAGGTGTAACGACACGTTCCTTAAATGAAGGAGGGTAATTACTCTAAGACAAAGGAAATTTTACCCTTGCCGTGGAATGAGACAGACTTAAGCAAGGTACTAAAGACAATAATTTTTACAACATTTAATTTCAATTGTGATGATTCCTATTGATAATTAGAACACATCCCTGGCTACCCTATTTCAGAAATTGAAATGTTATTGCTGTTTATTTTAATCTCCAATGCCTTAAAAATGAGTAGATATTACAATAGTAGCCCTTTGCTAAGAGAATTCAATTGCACCTAAAGAAAACTAGTCACTGAAAAAAATAATGATTAATTCCAAAATTAAGCTTTTACTTCTAGACAAGAATAACAGCATGACTCCTTTTAATTGGGTTACTTTTTAAAAAAAACACAGGACCTCATCTTTCAGGTCTTTTTTTCTTTTAGAGAAAATCCAAACCGTTTCTGTGTATTAAAGAATAATCAACACATAAGCTAAACAGTTTAAATATGAATATATACAAATTTTACGTATAACTTCAGAGAGTTCACAAACATCCTTGAAGGCTGTCCGAAGGATATGAACCCTTGCTCTAGGGACAAATCATAAGCCATAGCAAGAAAACTTAGTTAAATGTTCTAGTCTAGGAATACACAGAAAAAGTCTTCAGGCATGAAGTGAAACTACTAGCTAGTAGCATACATTATGGAAAGCATAAGACCATTTAAACTTACCTTTTTTACTAAGATCAATAGCAGCTTCTAAAAGCACTTCTAATTCCCCTTTCGGCAAAACTGGAACCACCCATCGAGGCCTAAGAGTTTTAATAATATAAAAAGATGTTTATTGGTTGAACACTGAACGAGGCACTATAAATGAGTTACTAATTACAATTACTCACTTAGCGCACCATGAAAATATTAAAATGAAACTAAAATATTAAAACCACAAGGTTGGCAGAACATCTGCTTTGTGGGACTAAGCATCATCTGTTGTCTCTACAAACAAAATTTTTTTAAGGAACTGTCAAACAAAAGATATAGCAATGAGAGAAGGGAAAATAAAATTATTTTAATAACACAGAATATAAAACTAATAATCAAGTATCACTAGAATATAAAACTACTATAATAATCAAGTATCACTTAAATGGATACCTATTGTTAGAGTTCATAGGAAAGTGCTCTTTCAGGATTCAGGTTAAAGGAGACATGATGAACCTCTTAGTTGTCCATCCACTTCCTCACAAAGAAGAAAAAATCTAGGTGGCAAATGACTAATTTCTGCCTCAACTTTTCCTGAAGGTTAAGTTAGACATAGGTCTCCAAGTCTTTATGCCTCCACAGGCACCCTCCTCCCTCAAACAACGATGCAGCATACGCCCAGGTGGTGCTTTCTCTGCTCCCAGTGCCAGCGGCCCAACCATCTGGGAGTCCATCCTCTTCCTACCCCTTCATCCCTCACTACCACCCAACTTACCCAGTGCTCCAAAAAACCCCATTTTGATAAAAAGTGCTCCATGACCACATAATCTATTAGAAACCAATGTATACCACCCTTTCTCATTGTTTTTATTTACATAAAAAAACATCACTTGTGTTTCTCTCCCCCTGCAGATTTGCTAACATGCAACTTTGCCCTTGAGTGAGCGTAAGAAGTACACTTTATCATCAGCAACCACCAGTCAAAAATTGAAAAGTAACAGTACAACTTTTTGCTATGATAACTCTGCTACAAAGAATGGGCAGGGACATTACAACTTTATACAACTGTTTGTTTGTTTGACTAATTCATTATATACCATTACTACAGGCATCCGTCAAAAGAATCACATTTAATGTGTTCTTTCAAATATACATTTAAAAACAATGAGTTAAATATATATTAATAGGAAAAATATTTAAAATAAATGAAGTGAGGAAAACAAGTTATAAAATGATATTATAGTAAGAATTCCATATTTGTACAGAAAGCAGCACATATGATAATAAACACAAAGACAACCTGGAAGAATGTACACCTTATTGTTAGTAGCAACTTTTGGTTGGGAGGTGTGTATCTACAGAGGAAATTACAAAGAACATTATTGACATATTTCTATGTTTAACAAGATGTACTTATATTATATTACTTATGTAATCAGAATGTTTTTTTAAAAATGCAAAGGGTTTCTATTTCCCCTGACATTATATATGTAATGGTGTTAATTGATTTTTAAAAAGTAAACTTACTAAGGCAAGTAAGTGCCTATAAGTGTATTTTCCTTACTTTTCTTTTGGGGGGTTGGAGGGATGTGTCACACCTCCCTGGGACTCACTTGTTGAGCTCACAGCCTGGTGAAGACCACAGACATGCAGGATGGTTCCCTGAAACGCTCTTCCCTTATCTTCTTTAAATCTTTTCCTTCCCATACACACAAGTTTAAACTTTCACACTCTCAGAGTCTTACTCCAAATAATCAAAGCATGGGGCGGGGAGGTGGGTGTGGGTGAATGTTTGTACTGTGAGTATGAAAATGTATACTCTGAACCACCCCCATGAGATGAAGATCAGGAGAAACAAATAGCTGAGATGGTTAAACGTCTCAAACTAATCAAGGGTTCACAAAGGGGCAGGCTCTGAGGAACTCAATCTTCTTATGACCTGGTTTACCTCAGGGCCATGCAAAAAGTATTAAAGTCATCCAGTAACCGACATGCTAATAAGAAAAAAAACGGGAAATCACACATACGGTTCTACTTCAGTAACACACCAGCTAGGGTGATCATCATTAAACGGAACACTTTATTGACACTGTTACTTCCTTTCATTTTTTAAATCCATTAAGAACCATGGGTTGCAAAGTACTTGGCAATGACTAAGATGTTAAGGCTATTTATGGAGGCAGTATGGTTACTGGGATATTCCTATCCACTCTTCCTCTTTTCTTAGTACTAATCACTGTGCTGAAATACTTTTGTTTTTCCTGTGTATGACACACATTAAAAAGCAAAACAAAATCAACTCACCTATTGATCATGTCATCCAACTTTGCCAGGTCAGTATGTGGAAATGCAGGTTCCTCATCTTCAAGCTGTGGTGGGGCATCAACTTGACCTTGTTCATCTGGGGGAGTTGCCGGGGAATTTTCATTGGAAGAATCAGGTGATGAAGTCTTAATTAAATTCAAACACCAACACAGATTAGGGGGAAATAATGTAAGCTTTTAAAGAAGATATGATCATTGTAAGTTTATGATGTTTCAGGCAGTCTCTGTGCTACTATGCTTTAAAATAATTTCATTTAATCCTCAAGAGCCTAAGGAAGTATTCTTCTGCCACTTAACAGATGAAAAAAACAAACTCAGACAATAAGTAATTAGCCCTAGGTCACAGAGCTCCAATTCTGTGGTCAGGATCTGAATCCAGGTCTAATTCTAAAGTTTGAGTTCTTATCCACAGTGTATACTGCTTCTCCGCCTGCATTTCCCATTATATGAGCCCTTCATGATAGAAATTATTGTACACATTTTACAGATTAAAAAGTTTCTGATATAACATTTATTTTTCATTCTGAAGAGAAAAAATAAATTTTATTCCACAATTCCCCTAGTCTCCAACTATTATCCAAATAATTATTAAAACTTCACTGTGGTTTCTAAATAAGTCACACCATTTTCAACTAATAAGGCTAATTTTATTCTTTCATTCTTCATTCTTTGTGCTTCTTTTTTTCCCCCCATACTTTAGCTGTGTACAATATTTCCACAATTAAGTGAAAGAACTTTTATGACCCTTATTAATTTTGAAAGCAGATAGTATTTTTCTCTTTCAAATTGAGACTGATCTAAATTTTAAGCTGACTTTTACTCGTATATTCTTGAATTTTCTACCTACTGTAGGTTGATGGCCCTTTTAAAGAAGGCCCCTTTCCCTATCATTTTAGCATTTATTGAACAGATGCATAAATAAGTACTTGTATTGAAGACAGTTGGGTATACCACCATTAATATATTCTACTTACAAAGTTTATATATGAACTCATAGAGCCAATTTGCAAGTAAATAGCAAACTTTTACTTAAGATGGCGAACACTACGCAGGTGCTATAGGGCTAGTTTCAAGGCAAAAATCTATAGAACAGAATTCAAGTTTTTTCAGAAGCCCAATAAAAATATTTGCATTTCAAGTATGTAACTTCGGAAGTCTGCTTCATTACTTTTTAAAAAGGCCCATTTCCCCTGGTATATATGTATTATATACATGCTCACAGAAATCCTAAAGACAAAAATAACAATTAAGATACCCGCAATACCACACCAACAGATAAGCACCAATGACATTTTCAGTTATTTCCTTGCAGTTTTTCTTCTATGTGACCCCCCCAAAATCCTGTCTATATATATGTATAAATTTTCAATAAAATTGGGATTATACTTAAGTCTGTGTCCTTTTCCATTCAACATTTGAGTATTTTCCCCCATCATAAACAATCTTTTTTAAAGAGCTGATTAATGGCCACATAGTATTAATTAAACAAAATTAAGGGACGTTTAGCATTCTGCAATTTTTATTGCTAACATAAAACAAAACTATACTGAATCTTTTATATATAAATCTTTGTGTTGAACTTCAATTTTTCCTTAGGACAGAACCCTGGAAATATAATTACTACAACAACAGTATAAATTATTTCTTTTAGGGCTACTGACATATATTTTACTAAATTCCATTCCAGAAAGTCTGCACCCTCCCATGAACATCTCCCAAGATTGCTCATCCCATAGGGCCTTTGCCAAGGCTGTTTCATTTATCACTGGGCTTTACTATTATATATACTAGAGCCTAAAATTCTCTCCTATGGGAACACTCTTTTAAAAACTATTATAGATTAAGTGAAAAATCTGATTGGTTTTAGAAATTCCCTTTATGCCAATATGAAAAAGCATTTTCAAAGTAAGCCGTAAGTTGGGTAGTGATTAATGCTATGGTTGCTTCCTCTTGGTCCAGTAAGTGTCAAATCTTCTGAAATAACTAAAATCCTAACATTAAAAAGTAGAGAATAAGAAAGTGAAAGAGGGATTCTACAGATAGTTAAGAATGCAATTTGTGGGAATTCCCTGGCGGTCCAGTGGTTAGGACTCCGTGCTCTCACTGAGGGCCTGGGTTCATTCCCTGGTTGGGGAACTAAGTTCCCACAAGCCGAGTGGCGCCCCCCCCCCCACCAAAAGAATGCAATTTGTTTGTTCCTTTTTTTCTTTTAATTATCATTCATCCTCAAAAATGTAAAGAGCTATTTAAAGGAAGAGGACATAATGCAGATACATAATATTAAGCTGAGTATCACAAACCTAAGAGCTCTTAGAATTATCAAGTACACCTTAAAAATAAAAGTAAGGTTAGAGGTTTAATTTCTGTCTAAAGCCATGCAAACCACAAACACTGCAGAAGATGTTAAAAGTCCATGCAAGATGCAGGTATGAAACAGAAGAGAGCAAGATACTGGAACTCAAGCTACAAGCTCCTGGTTTAAAAATATAAATCTCTGGCATCCAACACAAACTTTAGACTATGTTTAAAGAAACATGAGTACTGGCTAACAAATTTATGACACAGGAAAGACTTAACAACTCTGTCCAAGACTCGTGGCCATATACTTAAGTATTACATGTCCCAAAAGTGGGAACTGGAGAGGAAAAGGAATAAAGTTGACATTTATTTGGGAAAAAAAAACATTAAAACCTGACTTGCTCACTTCTCTAAAATGGCAGAGGGAGAGGATGAAAGGGGGGAAGGGCGGAGGGAGGGAAAGTGCACCAGCGCACGCGCGCGCACACACACACGCAGCTCTTTCCTATCATACCTGTAATAGAGAGAATACGTAATCTATAATAGCCGGACAATAAGAACTTAACCACAAATGACAAATGTAAGTACTCTACAATAACAGTACTTTTGCCTAAAAACTTATCCATACAGAATTCTACACAAACATGTACCAACTGTAAGCAGCAAGTCTGTGATTCACATGCATGCACCTCAGCTACAAATTCACCTCTAAGTGCTGTTTGAGCCGCATATCACAAGTTTTAATGTTTGTCTTATGTGGTTTAATATGTCCCAGTATAAAATTACATACAATAGAAGGCTGAAAATTAATTATCTAAACTTACATTTCAAGAAATGAAAAAAACAGCAACAATCCAAACCCAAAAGAAGTTAAGGGAACAAGAAATAAGAGTTAAAAGCATGTAAGTGGGGGCTTCCCTGGCGGCGCAGCGGTTGAGAGTCCGCCTGCTGATGCAGGGGACACGGGTTCGTGCCCCGGTCCGGGAAGATCCCACATGCCGCGGAGCGGCTGGGCCCGTGAGCCATGGCTGCTGAGCCTGCGCGTCCGGAGCCTGTGCTCCGCAATGGGAGACGCCACAACAGTGAGAGGCCCGCGTACCACACACACACACACACAAAGGCATGTAAGTGGGAAGGGCGAAGAGAGTTAAAGCCAAAAATTAGTTTGGGGGAAGGTTTGATGCAATTGATAAATCCTTCAGGAAAGAGTAATCAGGAGAGAGAACACAAATTAGCAGTATCAGAGATGAAAAAGGAGATGCTACCACAGGCCCTAAGACATTAAAAAGATAATAAAAAAAGGATATTATAAAGTTTTACTCCAATAATTTGACAATCTAGATGAAGTGGACAAATTCCTTGAAAAACACATTACCAAAATCCACCAGAAAAACAAAAAAATCAGAAAATTCCCCTATTTAAAAAAAAAAAGTTGGATCTGCAATTACAACCGTTCCACAAATAAAGCCCCAGGCCAGATGGTTTCACCAGTAAAATCTAAATAATTAATGAAGAAATAACTGAAGTCTTATACAAATTCATCCAGAGAATAGAAGAAGAAAGAATATTATGAATTTTGAGGCCAGCATAAAAATCTAGATACCAAAATCTATTTTAAGCTCTTTGCAAACATTATTTCATTTGATCCTCTTAATGATCCTATGAAGTAGTTATACTATTATTATCCTTATTTTATAGCTAAAAAACTGAGGTGTAAAGGTCATATAATTTACCCAAAGTCATAAAGCTAGCATGGTGCAAAGCTAAAATTTGAACACAAGCAATATGACTTGAGTCCATACTCTAACCATAGGCTACATCAAATGATTTAATGCTTTGCTCTGGAACTGACACAGAGCTTAAATACTTGATTTTAATGATTACTGATAGTGTAAGACACCAGGAAAAAAAAAAGCGGGGGGGGGGGGGGGAGACCTGCATACCCAAGCATCACCATCTATAGCCCTTGAGTTTCTTGTTACTATGTAAGACCTATGTTTATATTTCTTAAAATAACAATTTTATGGTTACTTCACAAATTATTCAGAACATGCTCCATTATTTAATATCCCATAATAGACACACCAATGTAGCTTTAACTAGTATCTTAAACATCCTACCTGATTCTGTTGGAGGGGGGGCTGAGACTGTCCATCAGGAGCCTGGCCCTGGCTGTCATTCCCTCCTACTGGAGAGCCACGAGTCGTGGCTGTCATACTCGACACAGGGCAGATCTTTGCAATTTTGTCTGCTTATGTAGTTGTCTTGAAAAAAGAAATTATAGTCCACTTATAGAAGATGAAGTACCAGCATTTGTCAGTCTTAAAAAGCTCCAATTCAAGAATAAACCATCTTGCAGAGACCATTGCATAACCTACAAGTAGAAGAAAAAAAGCACATTGTTTTAGACATAAAAAACATGAACTAAGGAATTGTTCGAACTTAATATTACCAGTGACTCTAGTCAGGAGAAAGTGGCTATATAAATGAGAGAGAGGACAAAGCTGAAAAGTTTCATCAATACTATATTTAACTTAATAAACTGATAATAGTACATCAGCAGTTATGTCAAGAAAACATACAAGTATAGCCTTATAATATTTCAGTTTCTTCCTGGGATTCCAAAGACATTATCAAGGTATTCACTTAGTTGTCATTTCAATTCAATTATGGAGTGGCAAAACTGTCTTCAATTTGCCAATGCCTTGAATATACACATTCCTACAATGTATTTAAGACATAAACCAAGTAATAAAATCTGATTGTTAACTGTATACTACTCCTCCAATACGACCTATTTTGTCAAATGACCTTGACTCTCCCCTTTTGGGAAGGTTTTGGCCACAGGCACTCCCAGAGCCATGACAGGGCTACAGACCCAAACTGTTTAACAATGGAATTCCTCTTTGCAGAAATCTAGCAAAGGTATATAGAGGAATACCACCAAACCCTCAATTCTATATTCTTAGCTGTGTAGTAAAATCATCCAAAGTGCTTTTAAAAACACTGACATCCAAACCCCTCTCCAGATTGAATAAATTACAATATTCGGGAGTTAAGCCTAGGCATCAGTACTTTTCAAAAAATCTCCCCCATGACTGATTCTAATGTACCACGAGATTGAGAACCTCAGCTGACTGATTTATAGATCTTTGGTTATAAGGCAACCACACTTCCATTTAGTCCATGGTATTTACTTCAAGCTTAAATATAATCACTTAACCCAGAGATGGTGTTCTAACAAGATTTTGTTTCACTTATCAAATTGGCATAATAAAAAGCTTAAGACTGATAACATCGGGTACTGGGGAGGCTAAAAACAGAAAAATCTTTAATACATAAAGTGGAAAAACAATTAAAAGATAACATGGTTGAACACCCTCGCTTTCACTTTTGTTTTCCATTTTTATACAACCCACATACACTAACAAAAAATTTTATGTGAAGTAGACAATTTTAAAACCCAGAAAAACCCACCTATCAAAATCTTCAGCCACTTTGGGTTGGCTGGCAAATTGTTTAAATTTTTTTTTTCTTACCACTCAAAATATCAGCTAACCAATTCAACTTCATTCTCTCTACTTCAAATTTGCTCCAATCTCTTTCTTTTGATCCCACTGCTCATGATCCCCAATGAATGATGCTCCCTCAATCTTCTCCTGGAAACCTTGTTCTTAGCCTATAAATATGCTTGAATCTTTGTTACTGAAATGAAAAATCACCAACCTCTGTCCTTCCCTTTCCCCCCAAATCTTAAAAAGAATGCCTCTGCTTCTCCCTTCCCTTTCACTCCTTCCACTCTCTCATCATCTAGCTGTATCTAAACTATCAAAACTGTTTTAAGCCACTGGGTCTTAACTGAGGTCTATGGATGGGTTTGAGGATTAACTCCCCTAAAATTACATGCAAAGCTTTGTAAATATGTACATTTGGGGGTGGGGGAGGTCTGCTTCACAGATCATCAATGCTCTACTAATTGACAATTAACTGATAATCAAATGACTGCCCCTTGCCGTTCACCCTGTTTGCCCTCTTCTTAGGGTTAGCCACAACTGGCTGCCACTACCCCCACCTCCCTTCTTGAAGCTCTGAGCTTTCTTGGCTTATACAATCCTGGACTCAAGTTTCCTTTCCTTTCTACTTCTTTTCAAAGGGGAGGGTAGAGAATAGTAGGTAGTAGTGATGTCAGTGACAAATACAATTTTCAACACTGAAACAGAGGTGAAAACCTCCACTAGACGACTGACTCTGTAAGTCAGGAATTGAAGGAGAACTTGGGGGTCTTGAACAGAACGTTAATGTTCACAAGAGTGGGAGACGGATTCATTAGCATCATCTGGGAGCCCCCCGAATACACACCTCCTTCTGAAAGTGAGGGGGTCACAATCTTGGGGGGTGGGAAGAAATAGCATAATATATTCTCAAGTGTTGGGCAAGTTGGGGAGGGGGGACGAAACCCTGAGGCACACCAAAATTAAAGTGGTGTTTTTAAGGTAAATCCTTACACTTTACATAGAATGTGGCATTTTCCTATAAATTAGAAAACCACAGCTCTAAGAGGTGACTTGACCAAAGCACAGATAGAAAGCAAGTCTAAAAAATTAATTCTATTACTTTGTCCACTAAACCAATCCTATCGCTCTTCAAAAATTATTTCCGGGAAGCAACCCAAGGATGAATGGATAAACAACATTTGGTATATACATACAATGTAATAGTATTTAGTGTTAAAAAGGAAGGAAATTCTGACTTGGATGAACCTTGAGGATGTAATGCTAAGTGAAATAAACCAGTCACAAAGGGGCAAATATTCCATGACTCCATTTATATGAGGTACCTACAGTCAGAGAAGGAAAGTAGAAGGGTGGTTACCAGGGGTTGGGAAGAGAAGGAAATGGGGAATTATTGTTTAATGGGTACAGAGTTGCAGTTTGGGAAGATGAAAAGTTCTGGAGATGGATGGTGGTGATGGTTGCACAATGTTAATGCACTTAATGCCACCGAACTATACCTAATAATGGTTAAAATTGAAAATTGTTTATATATTTTTCCCACAATAAAAAACATACATACACACACACACGGCACTAACTGCTCTCTTGCTTTGCACTCTTTAACATTAGATTATTTGAGTTAAAACATCTTAAAATTATATTCTCATGTTGTTTTGTTTATGCTCAACATTGTTCCATCTATATGCATCCCAATAACTCTCCATCCATAGACAAATCAAAAATATCTGGCAAAAGTCAGAGGACAAATTATTCTAGACAAAAGCATTCTGTGGATAACTAAGGGACTGTCCCTTTCAACAAAATAACATTAAAGTAAATGGAAAAGGTGGCAGTCTGAATGAAACCTCTCCCCAAACAAAATACCTTTCTCAGACCACAGAACTAAATCACCTTCTGCTTCTTGCAAAGTATTCCACTGGCAAAGCCTCAAGCTGCTTGCCATCCATATCCCTTATATACTCTCACCTTTCTGTCTCTTGGTTTCTCAGTTTCTTCTACCTCTAAGTTCCCCATATTTCTAGATTTCCAACGCTGCTGGGAAGGTACAGCAGGTCTCAGGATAGCATACTCTGCTCTATTCTGCTGTTTTTAACAGTCATCTCTCTACCATCACATAAGAATTGGATACTTTTTCCTTAATGTGCTAGGCTGAGAGATTAAGAGCAAGACAGAGGAATGGAGCAAGTAAAAATAACTTCTGGATTCAAACATAACTCTTGTTCAAAATCTCACCTCTGCCACTTACAAGCTGCCCTATCTTAAAGGCCAGTAACAACTACTCTAATTTTCCAGGTCTTTAAAACTGAAACAATGCTACCCACAAAAATGCCATGAGGGGACTTCCCTGGCAGTCCAGTGGTTAAGCCTCCAAGCTCCCAATGCAGGGGGCACGGGTTCAATCCCTTGCTGGGGAACTAAGATCCCACGTGCTGCACAGTGCAGCCAAAAAACAAAAACAGAAGTTAAACTGATAAATTTTACATTATGTACATTTTACCACCCAAAAAGGGGGAGAACAGATAACAAGTGTTGGCGAGGATGTGGAGAAAGTGGGACCTTCATACACTGTTAGCAAGAATGCAAAATGGTACAGCACCTTTGAAAAACAGTTTGGCAATTTCTCAAAAAGTTAAACATAGAATTAACAAATGACCCAGTCATTCCACTCCTATGTATATATTCAAGAGAAATCACATACGTCCACACCAAAAACATGTACACAAATGTTTATAGCAGCATTAATCATACTAGCCAAAATGTGCAAACAACCCAAATGTCCATCAACCAATGAATGAACAAAATGTGGTGTATCCATACAAAAGAATATTTTTCAGTCATAAAAGAAATACAGTTCTGATACATGCTACAACATGGATAAGCCTTGAAAACACCATGCTAAGTGAATTAAACCAGATACAAAAGGACAAATACTGTATGGTTCCACTTATATGAATATCCAGAATAGGCAAATTCATAGACAGAAAGTAGAGGTTACCAGGGGCTGGGGGAAAAGGAAGATGAAGAACTACTGGATAACAGTTACAAAATTTCTGCTTGGGGTGATGAACAAGTTTTGGAAATAGTTGTGATGGTTGTACAACACTGTGAATGCAAATAATGCCACTAAATTGTACACTTAAAATGGTTAAAGTAGCAAGTTTTGTGATATATATGTATTTCAACACAATTTAAAAAAATTATTGATAGGACAAAAACATTGAATTGTACACTTTAAATGGATGAATTGTATGGTATGTGAATGTCTCAATAAATCTGTTAAAAGAATATTAACAAAAAACACAGTGGAAAAAATGATTAAAAGGAATTAAAATACATTAGAAAACATTCACTTAAGGCAAAAGAAATCAGTAACGGAAGAAGAAAGGAAGAAAAAAGCCATGAGATATAGAAAACAAAGTAAAATGGCAAATGTAAATCCACCTATATCAATAATGACATTAAACGTGAATGGTTCATAAAATCCAATCAAAACACAGAGATAGACTGGATTTAAAAAGAAAGATCCAGGGACTTCCCTGGTGGTCTAGTGGGTAAGACTCTGCATTCCCAATCCAGGGGGGGCCTGGGTTCAACCCCTGGTGGGGGAACTAGATCCCACATGCATGCCACAACTAAGAGTCCACATGCCACAACTAAAAGAAGATCTCACATGTCACAATGAAGATCCCACGTGCCACAACTAAGACCCAGTGTAGCCGAAATAAATAAATTTTTTTTAAAAAAGAAAAAGAAAAAAAGAAAGATCCAACCACATGCTGTCAACTGGAGACAGATTTTGGATTCAAGGATATAAACTGGTTGAAAGTAAAAGGATGGAAAAATATCCATCATGCAAAACAGCAACCATAAGAAAGCTGGAGTGGCTATATGTTTATCAGAAAAAAAAGACTGTAAGACAAAAAAATATTACTAAAGGTAAAGAGGAACATTTTACAATAATAAAAGGGTCCATTCATGAAGAAAATATGACAATTTTATATATATATATATACACACACACACAACCTAACAGAGCCTCAAAACATATGAAGCAAAAAATGACAGAGGAGCGAGAAACAGACAATCCAACAATAATAGTTAAAAGATTTCAGGGCCTTCCCTGGCAGTCCAGTGGTTAAGACACTGCACTCCCACTGCAGGGGGCACGGGTTTGATCCCTGGTTGGGGAACTGAGATCCCACAGGCTGCACGGTGCGGGCCAAAAAAAAGAGAAGACTTCAACTCCCCACTTTCAATAATGGATAAAACTAAGCAGAAGATCACCAAGTAAACAGAAAACTTTAACAACTATACACCAACTAGATCATACAGACATCTATAGAACACTCTATCCAACAGCAAGAATATACAGTCTTCTTGAGTACACATGAACATCCTCCAGGACTGACCATATGCTAGGCTGCAAATTAAGTCTAAATAAACTTAAAGGATTGAAAGTTAAGTATATTCTCTGAACACAGTGGAATGAAATTAGAATTCATCCAAAGGAAATTTCACAAGCATGTGAAAATTAAATAGATATATTTTGCCATGGTAATCATTTAAATCACTTACTAGCTCCTCAGTTGATTTTCCTGGTATAAAATCCTGCCATCTACAAATAATAAAAATTCTGAATTCTCCTTAAAGATAAAACTAAGGGGGGCTTCCCTGGTGGGGCAGTGGTTGAGAGTCCGCCTGCCGATGCAGGGGACACGGGTTCG
Organism: Orcinus orca; assembly: GCF_937001465.1. Lineage (NCBI taxonomy): Eukaryota > Metazoa > Chordata > Mammalia > Artiodactyla > Delphinidae > Orcinus > Orcinus orca. The sequence goes on along the minus strand of NC_064580.1, from coordinate 37,229,475 downwards.
TGCCCCGGTCTGGGAAGATCCCACGTGCTGTGGAGCGGCTGGGCCCGTGAGCCATGGCCACTGAGCCTGCGCATCCGGAGTCTGTGCTCCGCAACGGGAAAGGCCACAACACTGAGAGGCCCGCGTACCGCAAAAAAACAAAAGCAAAAACAAAAAAAAACTAAGGTAAGATGTTGTCACTGAAATATATCGTAACACTATTTCTTTTCTTGCTTAATGTTAAAAACTTCGGCACATAAAAAGTTCAGACTAAAATAGCTTCACAGCACTTACCTTAAGAAACAAAACAAGTCCTCACAATCACTATTTTTAAAAACTGTCCAGCCCTACAAACAACAGGCATCCAAACATATTCACCCAAAACATCAATGAAAACTTAGAAAGTGATGGAAACATCAATAGTCATAAGTACAAACTACATTTAATCTATTTCAAATCAATGATATGAAGAGATGGGGAAGGGAAGAGAGAAATGAGGGAAAACGGTATAGAATTACAGTAGAAAAAGAACGAACCAAAAAGGAAATGAGAGAAGCAATTAGGAGTGACAAACAGTTAACATCTATTGAGCAGTCACCATGTGCCAGGTACCATTTAAAAGTTTTCATCTATTAACTCACTTAATACTCAATCTCAAAAGGTAAGTACTCATTATTACCATTTTACAGACAAAAAACTGAGGTACATAAAGATAATCTGACTAAAATGAAGTAACTAATAGGGGACAAAGCTAGCAAATCAAATTTCAAATCTAGATACCTTGGTACCAACCGTTCTGCTTATCCCCTTGCTATGCTACATTGCTCTTTCTATTTCAGTGCTATAGGAAGAGAGACCATAGAGGGGAGAAACAGAGGTACTTCATCAATCCTATTAAGTGTGTTAGTCAACCACTCTTGTTAAAGATCTCAAACTTATTTTGCCAGAAGCAGTGTGGTACACAAAACCAATTTTCTAACCAGAAATATATGAACTTAAATTTCTACTCTAGAACTTAACTGTGTGACCTTAGGCAAAGTTCCCAAACCTCTTTGGGACTTAGTCTCCTCACCTGAGGATACAAGGCTATGGTTGTTGATTAAATGAGGTAATGATTATCTTTAAATGTCAGACAGAGCTGTCCAGTTAAGTATTAGTTCTCTTTCCTCTCAAATAACATTCCACTGGAGGGGAGACACTTTAAAGACAACTATTTGTAATTTAGTACTGAGGATGGAACACGTGTGAGGGTTTTGGAGTGAAAAAAGACTTGGTAAATATGAAGTCTGTTCTGCTACAAAACATGTACAGGCATACCTTGGAGATACCGTGGGTTCAGTTCCAGACCACCACAATAAAGCAAATATCACAAAGCGAGTCACACGAAGTTTTTGGTTTCCCAGTACACATAAAAATTATGTTTATAGTATACTGTAGTCTATTAAGTGCGCAACAGCATCGTGTCTAAAAACACAATGTACATACCTTAATTTAAAAATACTTTATTTCTAAAAATGCTAACCATCACCTTAGCCTTCAGCAAGTCATAATCTTCTCGCAACAGTAACAAAGATCACTGATCACAGATGACCGTAACAAATATAATAATGAAAAAGCTTCAAATATTGTGAGAATTACCAAAGTGTGGCAGAGACACAAAGTGAGCAAATGATGTTGGAAAAATGGCAACAGACTTGCTCGATGCAAGGTGTCCACAAACCTCCAATTTGCAAAAAACACATTATCTGCCAAGAGCATTAAGCGAAACGTGATAAAGTAAGGTATACCTGTAGTTTTGTAATGGTATTTAGCTCACTGGCAAACAAACAAAAAAATGGCTAGCTCACTGGCCAGTAAACACACCTGCAAATCATGTTACTTCATAAGCAATTTCCCCCTCAACACATGAATGTTTTGTACCAAGTAACAGCAGCTGAATGCAGCATGAGTGTTGGGGATAAAGGTCTGGACCAGATAGCCATCACCCTACATTTTTCTTGGCTCAGTCTGGCCGAATGCTCTGTCTTGTAAGTATGTATACTGTTCCTCCTGACCTTCGTGCATTTGAATTTTATTTCAGCCTCGTGTCCCTAACTCAGTAACCTCAACCATTCCCTATATGGAAGGGTTCTATTAGGTTACCTTAAAAAAGAAGAAAAAAAAAAAAGTCCTACATTTACCATAGTTTGTCAGGAGTTTAGGATCTTTTAAACTGTGCTGTTTATTTTATTGAAATTCTTATTGTTTTTGTTAGTGCTCTAATTACAAAGTTACATAGCTTCTGAGTGATCAGTTTGCTCTCAATCCTGTTTCCCCCATAAGCCCTGTTACTTTTTGGTGCATGATTTTTGCAGAACATGAGGCTTTTCAGCCATTGAAATATAACAGATATACCTATAACAGATCATATTTAATCTCCAAGTATCTTCTTCTCTCTTTCAAGGTGGCTAATACCTTCAGAGATTGCTGGGAAGCTTCAATGGAAGAATGTATGTGAAGTGCCATGTACACAGAAGGCACACAACAAATAATAGATATTCTAACAAGTGCTGGTTTTTTCTCCCTTGAAATGCTAATTAGATTACTATGTACGCTCAACAATTCTTATTCCCAGGCGCCCTATGATCTCCAAATCAGTCCAGAGGAAAAGTATTCTCCCAATTATAAACTACCAGGATTCTATGCTCCTGACATACATATTATACTTGCACAGGTTGAACTTTAAAATGAATGAACAGCCTCAACAGTTATATTAACATAGCTGCTTTTATTATTCTGTTACATTAACACAGAATCCTACCATATCTCAAAAGTTTGCCCTACTTTTTAAAAAGTTTCAACTCAAATCTTACCATCTGTAAGACAATTCACAGCACAGCGTTCGTATCAGAATTTGTGCTGGCTCTAAAGAAAACGTGACAATAGGAAGACTAAAGAAACCAGTAGGGACTTCCCTGGTGGCGCAGTGGTTAAGAATCCGCCTGCCAATGCAGGGGACACGGGTTCGAGCCCTGCTCCAGGAATATCCCACATGCCGTGGAGCAACTAATAAGCCCGTGCACCACAATTATTGAGCCCGCGCTCTAGAGCCCGAGAGCCACAACTACTGAAGCCCGTGTGCCTAGAGCCCGTGCTCCGCAACAAGAGAAGCCACAGCAATGAGAAGCCCGCGCACCGCAACAAAGAGTAGCCCCCGCTCGCCGCAACTAGAGAAAGCCCGCACACAGCAACGAAGACCCAACGCAGCCAAAAATTAATTAATTTAAAAAATAAACCAGTAACAAAGAGACATCAAAATTATGCAGTGCTACACAGTAAGTAAACTAATTATCTGTTGAGTAAAAGAATGGACAAATGAACCACCCTTTTAGGTAGAAATATAAGTATATTTTTCATTCAATAAATAGGGAAATAACCTGGTAAATATGGAATTGGAGTCCTGGTTCCAGTCATCTGACTCCAAGCACCAGGTTTCTATCAACAGTATACTAAGCTGGCTCAAGTTTGCCAAACCTGGTTCTACCTTAACAGCATTTTAAAAACTTAAATTACTTTCTATTTTAATGCTGCTTAAATATGTGCATAAATGAAATCAGAATTCAACTCCTTATGCTTATTGCTCTTCTACAAATTTGCAAACTAAATACAAACAGAACTATTAATATTAATAATATGTGACAGATGGCAGCATACTGCTGACTGCTAAGGCATAGGTTCCTTTGAGTTTTGCACAGCTAACCTACTACTATCATGTACCATGTGGGAAACACAGCTTTCCTACTTGAATTACTACATCACTCTGTACACGTGGTTTGCCATGACATCATTTTTCCTTCACACCAACACATCATTTTTGTGTTAAGTCTGCTTCTTTTGCTCTCATTTGACAAATTAAATTGTACAACTGAGCATCAACGTGTTAAAAACACAAAGCTAACATCAGTGGTTGAAATGGTGTGGCGGTTCCTGATTATGAGACAATCATCCAGGTACTCAAAAGCACATGTACTAACGTTTAAGAATATCATAAAATTGAAAAGACTTGTTTTAAAAAGAAAATACTTGTTCTAACTTGAGCACAAAAAGGGCACCAAAGAGATACTTTGAAGGCTAGAATCTTGCAGGCAATCAGGGAGAGGTGTTCAAAGACTATTAAGATTTGGAAATTAACTGCTCCAATTATAGGAAATTCTACATTTAAATCTTCCCTTTAAAGGTTTTTGGTTGCAACACTGTGAAGCTCATTGCTATCAGCAAGAAGGTCTTTTACTGAGTCTAAAGTCTATTTCCCTTGTCACTGATACCTATAGCTTATAGTTCTGCCCACAGAAACAAAAGTTAATATTCACCACTTTCTAAATTACAATGCTTCAAAATACTGAGATTTATAGTGTACACACACCCAGGTCACTTTTCAAGAAAAGATATACTTTTACTTAAATATTCCTTTATTTACTAAATCTTTACAAAGGGTGCAAGGTCTCAATAAATTCTAGTCCCTAAACAAAGCAACCTACTCATAAAATCGAGCAACACTGACTTAAAATATTAGACACAGTCACATACCAAATGTCACAGAAGGTATGCCTACTTATCAGTCTACTCTTTGTTAAAGGACAGATTAAGATAAACTCAGTTATTTATTAATAGCTCTTACCAATCTTTATCAAAGTTAGTTAACACTTTTAGAAGTTAACTAATCCAATCATGAAATGCTGATCCAACACATTGAAAAGAGAGACTTCATTTCATTTAGTCAATATTTTAAGCAAGGCAGACACATTATTGATAATTACCATTTTCCATGTGCATCCAGTAGGTACTCTTTTTGCCTGAAACTTCCACAATGAGATTGAATCACAAATGTAAAGAATTTGAAAAGGAAACCAAGAATTTGAAAGTCCTTCTAGTCGTTGAAGGAATGTTTGAAGTTACATATTATAGTTTTTAAACTATGTTTGAAGTTACATATTATAGTTTTAAAATAAGTCTTGAAATATAATTCACATATATAAAACACTCTAAGTGTACCATTCAACTGCTTTTAGTTTATTCAGAGTGGTACAGATATCACCACAATCAATTTTAGAATATTTTCATCACCCCAAAAAGAAACCCCATGGTAGCACAGTGGTTGAAAGTCCGCCTGCCGATGCAGGGGACACAGGTTCATGCCCTGGTCCGGGAAGATCCCACATGCCGCGGAGCGGCTGGGCCTGTGAGCCATGGCCGCTGAGCCTGCGCGTCCGGAGCCTGTGCTCCGCAACCGGAGAGGCCACAACAGTGAGAGGCCCGCGTACCGCAAAAAAAAAAAAAAAAAAGAAAAGAAACCGCATACCTATTAGCAGCAATCATTCCCCCTTCCCTCCTCCCTCACCCCCAGCCCCAAGCTAATCTACTTTTTGTCTTTATAGATTTGCCTATTCTGAACACTTCATATAAATGGTATCATACAACATGGAGTCTTTTATGACTGTCTTCTTTCACTTAGCATGACTATCTTCAAGGCTCATCCAAATTGTACCATGTATCAGTACACTTCATTTCTCTTTATAGTTGAAAAATATTCCATTGAATGGTACACATTTTATTTAGGCATTCATTAGTTGGACATTTACATTATTCTGCAATATGATTTTATATATGTAGACTCCATTAAGAGAGATGTATGAAAAAGAGCTATCCTTCCAACTCTGTATGTCTGTGTACAATTAATCCTAAAGGTTCAAAATAACACTACAGTATACCATGAAGGCTGATGCTCAAATCAAAAGTGAAAGCTATATGAAGTTACTGAAAATGAAAACATTAAAAACTTTGAATGTGGTATTATAGGGACTTCCCTGGTGGCACAGTGGTTAAGAAACCGCCTGCCAAAGCAGGGGACACGCGTTCGAGCCCTGGTCCGGGAAGATCCCACATGCTGTGGAGCAACTAAGCCCCTCACAACGAAAAGTAGCTCCCACTCACTAACGCAACTAGAGAAAGCTGCAACTAGAGAAAGCCGGCGCAGCAACGAAGACTGGAGGGGGGGAGGGAGGGGGGGAGGGAGGGGGGGAGGGAGGGGGGGAGGGAGGGGGGAGGGGGGGGAGGGGGGGAGGGGGGAGGGGGGAGGGAGGGAAAGGAAATAAACTGTTTTTTTAAAATGTGGTATACAAAATATAAAACTAAAACATTCTAATTCAATTATGGCACCCCCCTTAGTATATTGAGACACTACTAAAAAAAAAGAGGCCAGACGTCAGCAGTATTTTTGACAGATCACAAACGAAATGAGAAGCAGAAGTGCTAAAGGCAAGGGAACCTTGTTTTTAAAATGGGAGAGCTGCATGCTAAGGTCCCTTTAGCTATGTTTTATGAAAAAGCAGTTAATGTCTATGTGCTGTTGGCAACTGCAAGGCAAAAGAAGGCCGAATTAATAACAAGGGGAAAATACTAACAGAACTCATTTACTCAGACATTATACAGGGTAGTGGTTAATAAGAGTACAGAATGAAGATAAACTGCCTCAGTCTGAATTCCTGTTCTGCCACTTACTAGGTGTCCAAGCTGGACAAGTTCCTTAACATCTATATCTTGTTTTCCTTAAATATAAAATGAGGAAAATAGCAGCTACCTTTTCAAGACTGCTGTAAGAACATAAAGAATTTATGCATATATAATATATATAGGCACTGAGTATTAGCTATTGCTACGAGAGGTTTACAAAGTAGAATACAAGAATATCTAAGAACTAAATTAAAAACCTATAATTTACAACACAGAAGGGCAATGTGAGCACCAAGGAAAAACATCTAAATTAAACTGGAATATATTAAAATATTTAAGATGAAATCCTGCCTGGGATTTGCTTCAAAATGGAGGGGGTACATAAAAAGAAAAGCCATGAATTGAAGCCAGTTGATGGGAGTTTATCTACATCTATGTATGTTTGATTTTTCCTTAATAAAAAGTTTGGGAAGGTGGGAAAATAAATTAGTTGAGAGTAGAGAATATCTACAAAAGCTTCTTAGAAGAACGATATCTGAGCCGCATCTTACAGAATAAAGATGAGTAGTACGCCAAGTAAATGTGTGTAGGGATGGAGCAAAAAAGGCATAAGAAACAGTATGGAATAGCCTAATGCAGTCAATGTGACAGTAGTTCAAAATAACAGAAGACCAGCACCAATTACCAAGTAAGGTTGATGGTATGCATAACTGGGTGGCATCCATAACCTTGGTTCTCCCACCTCTGGTATTGTAATTATTTTTTTGGGGGGAGGGGGGTGCCGCACTGCATGTGGGATCTTAGACCTTAGTTCCCTGACCAGGGACTGAACCCGTGTCCCCTGGAGTGGAAGCAAGGAGTCTTAACCACTGGACCTCCAGGGAAGTCCCTAAGTGTAAAATTTTAACAAAGAAAATTTGGCCTAGGGGCTTCCCTGGTGGTGCAATGATTGAGAATCTGCCTGCCAATGCAGGGGACACGGGTTTGAGCCCTGGTCCGGGAAGATCCCACATGTCGCGGAGCAACTGGGCCCGTGTGCCACAACTACTGAGCCTGTGCTCTAGAGCCTTCGAGCCACAACTACTGAAGCCCGTGTGCCTAGAGCCCGTGCTCCACAACAAGAGAGGCCTGCGCACCACAACGAAGAGTAACCCCCGTGGGCCGCAGCTAGAGAAAGCCCACGCGCAGCAACAAAGACCCAATGCAGCTAAAAATAAATAAATTTATACATACATATTAAAAAAATTGGCCTATACAAAAAGTTCACTGGTAGTAAAACATATGCAATCTTATTTAAACAAATCAGATATTCTTAAGGGTGTTCAATAGTTATCTCTATCCTTGCCCATCCCTTAAAGCATGTTTATATAGGTGAAATCTGGTTAAATAATTAAAGGTAGGGTAAAAAAAAATCTATGCAAACCTGTTTATCTTGGTGACATTATAGAATACCGATTCTGCACCAGACCCTGAAGAGATAGAACAGTAAACAACACTCAGTTTCTGCCCTTAAGGAATTCACCTGTCTAGCCCCCTCACTACCAAAGGAACAGAATAGCAAGTATATTCTTTAAAATGTATTTCATAACCGTGAATTTCACACAAAAAAGAATGATAGCTAAGCTTAGAGACATTTGTTGGGATACATAAAAAAAGTCCTGGAGAGTGGAACGAATGTAGAATGGAATAAACTTCCTGGTTTATATCTTTTTTTTTTGTGGTGGTATGCGGGCCTCTCACTGTCGTGGCCTCTCCCGTTGCGGAGCACAGGCTCCGGACGCGCAGGCTCAGCGGCCATGGCTCACGGGCCCAGCCACTCCCGTGTCCCCTGCATCGGCAGGCGGACTCTCAACCACTGCGCCACCAGGGAAGCCCTGGTTTATATCTTTTTCGATAATGAACGTGTAACTTTTTTTTTTTTTTACCTTTTGACCCACTTCACCCATTTCTCCCACTCCACCCCCTACCTCTGTCAATCACCAATCTGTTCTCTGTATCTATGAGCTTGGGTTGGTTTGTTTAAGATTCCACATACAAGAGAGATCATATTTGTCTTTATGTCTATGAAGTCCATCCATGTTGTCGCAAATGGCAAAATTGCATTCTTTTTCATGGCCGAGTAACATATACACACATACCATAATCTCTTTATCCATTCATCTATCAGTGGACACTTAGGTTGTTTTGGCTATTGTAAGTAATGCTGCAATGAACATGGGCGTGCATATGTCTTTTCAAGTTAGTGTTTTCCCTTTCTTAGGACAAACACCAGAAGTGGAATTGATAGATCATACCAGTTTCTTTCTTTCTTTTTAAATTTTTATTTATTTTATTTATTTATTTTTGGCTGCGTTGGGTCTTCGTTGCTGCGTGTGGGCTTTCTCTAGTTGTGGCAAGCGGGCGCTACTCTTCATTGTAGCGCTCAGGCTTCTCATTTCAGTGGCTTTTCCTGTTGCAGAGCACGGGCTCTAGGCACGCAGGCTTCAGTAGATGCGGCACGTGGACCCAGTAGTTGTGGCTTGCAGACTCTAGAGCGCAGGCTCAGTAGTTGTGGCACACGGGCTTAGTTGCTCCGCGGCATGTGGGATCTTCCCAGACCTGGGCTCAAACCCGTGTCCCCTGCATTGGCAGGCGGATTCTTAACCACTGTGCCATCAGGGAAGCCCTATAGCTTCTATTTTTAATTTGAGGAACCTCCATACTGCTTTCCACAGTGGCTGCACCAATTTACATCCCAGCAACACTGCACAAAGGTTCCCTTTTCTCCATACCCTCACCAACACTTGTTATATCTTGTCTTCTTGGTTTATTTCTAAAGGCCATATTTTAATTTGAAGTATTGAATCTCTCAAGTGCAAAGATCTTTCCAGATGTATTCACCAATAAGCATATGAAAAGGTTCTAACGGCATTAAACACAGGTAAATGGTTATTTAAGCCACAATTAAATATTCCTAAATCTCCACCCAAATGGCTAAACTTAAAAGGACCGACAATACTAAATGCTGCTAAGGAACAATGACATCAACTACAGGGCTGATAGGATTCTAAACTAATATAACCAACTACTCTGTGGGAAATCTGTTTGGCAGCATCTACTAAAGCTAAACACACATATACCCTATAACCCAGCAATTTCACTTCTGGGTGTATACCAAAGAGACCATCAAAAGACACATACTGGACCTCCCTGGAGGTCCAGTGGTTAAGACTCCAAGCTTCCAACGCACGAGGCACAGGTTTGAACCCTGATCAGGGAACTAAGATCCCGCATGCCACACAGTGCGGCCAAAAATATAGTAATAATTAAAAAGAAGAGGGCTTCCCTGGTGGTGCAGTGGTCGAGAGTCTGCCTGCCGATGCAGCGGACACGGGTTCGTGCCCCGGTCCGGGAGGATCCCACATGCTGCGGAGCGGCTGGGCCCGTGAGCCATGGCCGCTGAGCCTGTGCATCTGGAGCCTGTGCTCCGCAACGGGAGAGGCCACAACAGTGAGAGGCCCGCGTACCGCAAAAAAAAACACATACTAAAACAATCATGGCAACACTTTATAATTAGTGAAAACACTGTAAACAATCTGAATGTCCACCAACAGTAGAATGTATAGACAAATAATGGTATATTTCAAATAATGACATCCTAATGAAAAAGAAGAAATTAATCAATCATCTGTTGGGCAAAAAAAGCCAGAAGCAGAGTGCATATTGTATTATTCTGTTTATATGAAATTCAAAACCAGGCATGACTAATTCATTGAAAGATATGGGTCAAAATATTGGGGGGCAGGGGGTTGGAGGAGTAGACGCATAAGGGAGTCTTCTAGGATTCTGGAAATGTTCTATATGTTGATCTGAATGATAGTTATACAGATATATACATTTATAAAATTTTACCAAGTCACACACTTAAGATTTGTGGACTTAAACTGTATGCAAGTTATATCTCAATTAAAAACCAAAACTGGGGACTTCCCTGGTGATCCAGTGGTTAAAGACTCTGTGCTGCCAATGCAGGGGGTACAGGTTCGAACTAAGTCGGGAAACTAAGATCCCGCATTCAGCACGGCCCAGCAAAAAAAAAAAAAAGTGAAACTGTATAGTAGGTAAGCCACTCAAAAGATAATGTCAAACTTCCCTTGGGAGTCTGAGGCACTGGTTCTCAAAGTGTGGTCCATTAAGACCCTTTCAGCAGATCCCAGAGATTATGTTTTCATAATAATAAGACATTATTTGCCATTTTCACTGTCATTCTCTCTCAGGTATACAGTGGAGTTCTTCCAGAGGCTACATGATGTATTATATCACAACAGACTGAAGGAAGAAGGAGACAGAGAATCCACCTGTTTTTCATTAGGTCAGATAAAAGATATTTGCAAGAATGTAAAACAATGTCACTCTTCTCACTAACTTTTGGAAGTTATTTTTCATAAAAGTATTATTTACATTAACTTGCAATGAGTTTTATTTTTAAATACACACATAAAAATTTTAAATGTCTGTTTTAGTTTCTAATATAGTAATATATATCAATGGATAGAACCCCATGTTAACAAAAGCTCTTTGAGGTCCTCAATAATTATAAAGAAGTCCTGAGACCAGTAAGTTTAAGAATGACTGGCCTACTGATACACAATAAAAATGATAGGCTTCTTTTGCTACTTCTCTTACAGTGATGAAAAACAAGGTTATCAACGTTTTCTCTGAAACCGTCTGTGCCAGACAAAAATCACTGCTACTCTATTTATCCGCATACTTTCATTCTCAATTCAGAAAAAAACAACCTCCCCTAAATTTTATTCCCCCTGCAGGCCACATCACTTTTTAACAGCAGTACGTTCTTAAAGCTTAATCTAGACTTCAGATGAAAACTTAACCAAACTTTAAGCTGCTCTGCCAGCCAAGAAATTTTACCCTTGGCTACCAAGTCTGTAGTCCCTAAATTCACACTACAAGCTGTTGGGCAAACACAATTAACCCACAGGATACTAAATAAAATAAAGCCCTACACACACACACACACACACACACACACACACACACACACACACACGAAAAACAAGGAAAACATTCAAATTACATTATCCCTCCCTTTACCTGTCAATCCAATACTAACTCCTAAGCCTATGAACCCTTTTTTAAAACCTTTCCTATGTTCCTTTACTTGAAAATGTCTCTTCTCTACACTCCAGTTTTTTCCACATCTTTAGGGATAAAGAGAAAATTTACTAACTTTAAAAGAAAAAAAAAAGGTACCTTAAGTCGTCTCTCATCCAACACCTTGGTTTTACAGGTAACTAATAACCTTTTGGGTCCTCACTGTTAAGTGACTTCACAGAGGGCAGGATTCTAAAACTAAAACACAGCCCTTCTGATTCCAAATTCAGTACACTTCCACTGACTATGTTATTTTCACTTCAAATATGAGCAGTTTTTTAAAACAAACAAAAAAACCCTCCAAAATAGAAGCCAATGGGATTACTGCAACTATTTAAACAATAACTTTATTCATCTATTTTTGTGTGTCAGTCTATTTCAAAAGCTGTAAAGTATCACCTATACAAACCATGGCGAGCCTACAGTTGACATTCAACTGGATGCCAGATTGTAGTCCCCTACACGTTGGGGGAGGGGGGTGGTTAAAAAAAAAAAAGGCATGTGCTTTGATAATCCACTGTTTAAGTAGTGGAGCCACATTGGGAAAACAGTCATTCTATAACCCAGATTCCTTTCTCCTGATGACCTTTCAATAGATCTCAACAGAGAGAAGCTCTCGGTGGGGAGAAAGAGTTGAAGGGGAAGACAATAAAGGTGTCTAGCTTTTTAGTTAAGTATAACATTCAGTGACAGAGAAGCCGAAGTCAAATTAGCAGCACCATCCTCATACAAGTGGAGTCCCAGGTACCTCATTCCTTTACTCCATTCCCTAAACCATTCTCTTATCTTTCAGCGAAACCCTTACAAATACTGTCTCAATTCCCTTGCTACCCAACTTTCCAACATGTCCACCATGATGCCATCAGAATTATCTTTCAGAAATAAACAACAGATCTAATTATCTCTACCTTTCACTTAAACTTGAAGGCCCATCTCATTACCCCCAAAACAAAAGTGCCCTAACGTGGCACTAAGGTCGTCCCTTGTGCTCTAGTCTTACTCAAATTACCTTTCTAGTGTCATATCCGCAAATCCCCCTCCCCTCCCGATATCTCCAGTGTTTCTTCTACATTCTACTACCAGCTTTTCTGTAAAAACATTACACTTTCACACTTCCATTCCTCCATTTCAAGTAGTGGTGCTCAAATACTGCCCCCAGGGCACATTTGGCAATGTCTGGAGATACTTTTAGCTGTCACAGCTGAGGGGGTGGTATACTACTGGCATTACGTGGGTAGAGATCAGGGAGGAACAGGAGAGCACCCCTACAACAAAGAATTATCTGGTCCAAGCTATCAACAGTGTTGAGGTTAAAAACCCTGATCTCAAGTTGCTTTCTCTGCCCAGAAGTCTCTGCTCTAATTCACAGGGCCACCAAAATAGTGCACCTTTGAAAACCAACAAACCACACTCAACACCAAACTAGAATGATTTTTGTTTTTCTCTTATTTATTTCGGCCTGCCTTGGGTCTTCGTTGCTGCGTGCGGGCTTTCTCTAGTTGTGGCGAGCGGGGGCTACTCTTCGTTGCGGTGCGCGGGCTTCTCACTGCGGTGGCTTCTCTTGTTGCGGAGCACGGGCTCTAGGCGCGCAGGCTTCAGTAGTTGCAGCACGTGGGCTCAGTAGCTGTGGCACATGGGCTTAGTTGCTCTGCAGCATGTGTGATCTTCCCGGACCAGGGCTCAAACCCGTGTCCCCTGCACTGGCAGGTGGATTCTTAACCACTGAGCCACCAGGGAAGTCCCTCTTCATCTCTTTTACCATTCTATTTTCCACACCACTATTTAGTACAGCACTTATCACACTATATAGTCTGGCCCAACAGACATTAGAGCCTAGGAGGTAAGGATTTATCTTTATATCCCCTTGTGCCAGAATACTATAAAATGAGTTCAATTCAATCGTTATAAGATAGCAGTCACCCAGTCCAAATCCTTCATTTTACAATTTCATCTAGGTTAAATAATTTGCTCACTAACTGGCAGTAGTTACAATCATAACCCAAGCCCTTTGACCGAGATTAGAGCTCTTTACTACCAACTACACTTTCTCAATCAGGCTGAGAGAGGTTCTGACCACCTACAAAGGACAGTTCAGATTTAGACACTATCAACTGAGCCTCAGGAAACTTCTCAGAGCCACCTTCCCAGAGGCTGTTTTTGAAGAAACATAAAGAAACAAAAAAAGTGGAATGCTAAGGGGTTTCCCTGGTGGCGCAGTGGTTAAGAATCCACCTGCCAGTGCAGGGGACACGAGTTTCGAGCCCTGGTCCGGGAAGATCCCTCATGCCACGGAGGAACTAAGCCTATGCGCCACAACTACCGAGCCTGCACTCTAGAGCCCGCAAGCCGCAACTACTGAGCCCGTGTGCCGCAATTACTGAAGCCTGCGTGCCCAGAGCCCATGCTCTGCAATGAGAAGCCACCGCAATGAGGAGCCCGTGCACCGCAACGAAGAGTAGCGCCTGCTCACCGCAACCAGAGAAAAGCCCGCACGCAGCAACGAAGACACAACGCAGCCAAATAAATAAATAAATTAAAAAATAAAAAGTGGAATGCCAAAAGAAAAGCATGGGGGGGGTGGTACATGCTACCAGAGTTCGGAGAAAATGACGACCACTTCCAACTGGAGAGAATCAGGAAACAGTTCATGAAGATGGCTAGGTGGCTAGCCACAAAAGGGAGACGGAGTTCCAAGAGTAAAACCACGGGAATAGGAAAGACTGGAGCATCCACATCAACTATGGATAATTTGATTACATGAGAGAACAAGAAATAACCTCAGAAAAGTAAAATTACATCAAAATGACCTAGTCTGGGTAGAGCCGACATGGTAAGAGTTTTCAGCAGTATTTGGGAAGAGAGCAGGAAGAGAAATGGAGGTACTCGAAGAACCTGATTTTTGTGGTTGTGTAGATGAACAGAAGCCAAAGAATCCTTCCATTAGTCTCCTTTCACTGATGTGATTCTTCTTCCCATGATGCACTGAGGATAACTAAGGTAATCCTCAAGTAGGAGTAATTTGAGATAGCTGACATATGGCTCAGATAATGACATCCGTTATGAGACAAGAAATACACCTACAAGCACTCCATTAGGCTTCTCCAACCCTCAGTCTAGACCCACAATCCCTCTCACCCTAGTTCAGCATGCTCCAAGTCAAAAACTCTCAAGAATTTTGGATAACTATATTGTACACTCGATACTGATACTGTATATCAACTATAGTCAATAAAAAAAGAATTTTGGGTAACTAATTGCTATCTATGTACGATGAACACAGTAAACAGATATATACAGACAGATTAAATATAAGTAAATGAGACTTTCTGTAGTCATTTCCACAAGAGTCTAGGCAAACACTGTACATAGGCAGTACCCTCCTTTCATATATAACGCATTCCTGAAAATGTGATAGAAGACAAATATTTCAAAGCCAAACGATAGATTCACATGTTTCTAGGGGTTTTTCCAACTCTCAGAGTCAGAGTGAAGGAAAGTATTGTAAAATCCCTAATTACACCTCACCTTTCACGTACAAGCTTTATTACATACTCGCCATACTTAATTTCCTGTTTCGTTCTAATTATTTCACTCACCACTGAACAAAGTCAACCAACATAACCAATGAGCACAACCTAACCCTGTAAGGTTAAAGATTCATATCCCCAACCAGTCCCGTCTCAAAGATATTAGGTTTGAGCTCCCCAGCTGACGCACTTTTGTTTTCCCACTCACTTATAAAAGGGCAAAATACAACTGAACTTACAAATCAACACACAAGACAGTGCTGTACAAATACAGCAAAACTGCTGAAACAGAACAGTTCTCAGGCAGGCAATACCACCCTGCAATAAAAAGACACTTGCTTCATCAGCTAATGGACAGAAGTCTGAACTTGACTTAAAGAAGTCAAGTGTATGGGCTTCCCTGGTGGCACAGTGGTTGAGAGTCCGCCTGCCGATGCAGGGGACACGGGTTCGTGCCCCGGTCCGGGAAGATCCCACATGCCGCGGAGCAGCTGGGCCCATGAGCCATGGCCGCTGAGCCTGCGCGACCGGAGCCTGTGCTCCGCAACGGGAGAGGCCACAACGGTGAGAGGCCCGTGTACCACACACACACGCACACAAAAAGTCAAGTGTATTAAGTGTATTTATAGCATATTAAAGTATTGATTATACAAAAGTCAAATATATCACAGCTGAGGACTAACATGTTTCAAGTGGAAAAGGTACAGAAATAAGAATCAGAGCTCAAAGTTCTTGTTAAGAAATCCTTCCTCTTTATATAGACACAATTATAATATACAACTCTTACCTCCTTTCCCAGTCCACAGAACGTTTTTTGGGGGGTGGGGTGGGGAGGATTAGACTGGAACCACGACTCACAACAGTGAAAATAAAGATTACTGAGAAAATGAGATAGCTAAGAAAAAACAAAAACACAAAAACATTAATTCAAAAAAGTCTGTGGCCGGGACTTCCCTGGTGGCCCGGTGGTTAAGAATCCGTCTTCCAATTCAGGGGACGTGGGTTTGATCCCTGGTCGGGGAACATGTTTGATCCCACATGCCGCGGGGCAACTAACCCCGCACACCACAACTAGAGAGAAGCCCTCTTGCCGCAATGAAGACTCGACGCAGCCAAATAAATGAATTAATTAATTAAAACAAGAAAAGTCTGGGGCCTTTTAGTATATATGTGAACCATCCTTAAACCTCAATAGCCACCAAAGAAGAAAAGCAACAAATGCATAAAATGAAACAGGCCAAAGAACAGTTAAATTATACTCTCGATGTTACTGCCACTGGCAAAGAACAGGAAGCCCCTTTGGAGATTGAAGAAACAAAGCAACAGAAGTGGGAAAGCATAGGAAGTGTATGGAGAATCCTGGGTCAAGTGAATGGAGAACAGGGGAAAAGAAAATTTTAAACGGTGGGAAAGTCGGAAAGTTATATTAAAACCAACTTCATGATGAGATTTTTGAGCAGTATTTACCAAAACAGTATCTAAAAAAGGAACAGCGGAGTGAGGAAGGACCCCAAAACGGTGTCTTTAGGCAGGATGAACAAATGGCACACTCTGAAGTCCTGAAGCAGAAGTGGAGGCAGAGGACATGAGGAAACATGACTTAGTAAACTGATTAACTGATAAGAACCTTTGATCTAACACACATCCAACATCTAATAATACGGTTACTTCTACATGATGGAATTATTAGAGGTGGGGTTTGTGTGTTTTGCTCTTTGCTTTTATTCCCTTATGCTACCCAAACTTTTTCTTAATCGAATAGATTACAATAATCTCACAGACAGAAGTTATAAAGAAAAAGTATATAACATCTTTAGAAAGCTTTCTATCAAATAATAAATTGGTTTAAGTATTTAATGAAATAGTTTGATAATGCCTCTTTCCAATTTAGCTTTCCTTTAACATGAGTATCAAACACCACTGCACTGCTTTCCAAATGGTGCTCTTTGTCCCCAGACTCTAGCTCTAAAGGGTTTGTGGAAATTAATTTTTAAACTCCTTCTAACCAGTATGTATGACAGGGACAATTGTGTTTTGCTCACCTTGTGTATCCCTGTTACCTGGTACAATACCTAGCACGTAACAGGCATTTAACAAGTAATTGTTGAATTTAAAACAAAGTACAAAATAAAGATTCAAGAAAAATTAAACAAAGTGATCAGCCTGATAAAAAATAGGATATGCTGGATTTCGTCTCTAAACCAGTAATTCTCCAAGGGTAGTTCCATGCTTGGGAGCTTGTTACAAATGCACATTCTTGGGCCCCATTCCATACTTAATGAATCAAACTGGGGGCAAGAGCCAGCAATCTGTTTTAACAAGCCCTCCAGGTTTGAGAACCACTGCTCTAAACCAGGGCTGCCAAACTATGGTCACAGACTAAATCTAGCCTCCTGTTTTTGTACAGCCCACAAAATTGAGAATGGATTTCACACAGCGTCACTTACAATCAACTTGATGACAGGGAATATGAACTTTAAACCCCAAATAGGCAAAATACTGTATTACTGGCCTCCCCCGCCATTCTCTTCTTCTCATTAGACCTAAATTACAATTAATTGTACTCAACTATCATTATATTTTGAATTTCATCAATGAAAAATTTACCTAACAGCCTCGATTTTGCCTCTTAAGAACGCAAAGCCTAAAGCCTATAATATTTACAATCTGGCCCTGTACAAGAAAAGTTTGCTGATCCCTGCTCTGAACCCTGACAGTGTTATCAAGGAGAGCAACCAAATCTTTCTACACTACCTTGATCAGGAATACTCTGTTAGGCAGAACATGGGTCTAACACCATATAATTTCCCTGTCCAAGTTAATAGAGTAGACTTATGTAGAAGTTCTAAGTAACCAGCTAAGAAAAAAGACCAGAAAAGAGAGATGTAACCAACAACCTAAACTTACAACTCTCAGTAACCACCAAAGTCAGTAGGAAGGAAATGAACACAATAGGACAGGAAAAAGAGGTTTCTCCTACTCCTTTTTCTCTTCCTAAATTTTCTTCTTCCCACTTCACAGGTAGGTAGCTGAAGATGGGATCCAAGACTTACCAGCTCAAAACTGTCCCAAGGAAAATAATTCCTTCGATAACGGTTGGCCAATATGGGTCTAAACTGTTCAAACCATACATGATTGATCAGTTACAGAAAGGATAAACAGAAAGGGGCTATAATATTATGATACAAGCCGTTATAGATATTAGAAATCGAACATTCCCCCACATTTTGCCTTTGAGGCAAAGTTATTGTTTACAATGTTATCGTGGGGTTTTTTTGTTGTTTTGGCCGCACCGCATGGCATGTGGGATCTTAGCTACATGACCAGGGATGGAACCCATGCCCCCTGCAGTGTAAGCGTAGAGTCTTAGCCACTGGACCGCCAAGGAAGTCCCAATAAACAATGTTATTCTATGCGCTCTGTACTACATAAAGGTAAAGGACAGAATCCCTGACCTTATTTATCCATTATTAGGAAGAGATTTAAGTGTGAATTATATGAGTGACTACAAAGGTCATGGAATTCAAAGAATTTAATAATTAACGTGACTTGTTAGATACAGAAATAGCTTCACACAGAAGGTAGTCTATGTACACTATCTTAGTGAAGTTACTTCACCTCGTTGAGCCATGTTCCTCATCTGAAAAACAAGGAGTTTGACTAGATCTAAGATTCCTTCCAGGACTGCTCATCATAAAAGGATTATTAGGTCAAGTTAAGTGACTCCAAGTAATAAAGAGAATTAGAAAAAAAAAAACCAAAAGACATAGAGAAATCATACAAGAAAATGATGAACTGAACGTCCAACAAATAATTATTGAATGTCTATGTGCCAGGCACTTTCTAGGTGCTAGGGATATGTCAGTGACTTAGGATCTTGAGTCTGACCAGACGGATGCCACCAACCTAAAAGAATCTGGAGAACAAATTTAATCAAAGCATCTGAACAAAATAAGTAAAACAAACAGAAAAACACACAAGCAGTGCAGAGATAACTGACAGAATCAATACAGAAAAGGAATGGCAGGAGGAACAGGTGACACCAGAGTATGTAGTTACTGGCCCCAAATTAAAAGCATCATTAAGTATGGCTATTTCTAAAGCCAATACTAAAAGAATCCATTTCTACTGTACTTGACATTTGGGCTCACTAGAGAAGGCTGGCGTTCATAGGAAATTCTATTTAACTTATTTTAAAAAGATGAAAAGTAAAAGGAAAGTTCCATCAGCTTATACCAAAACTAGTATATTTCTTATAACAACTTAATTCAGTCCCCTTCTATGAAGCACAATAAGGAATGACAAAATTAGAGCTAGGAAGGACTTTATAGAGACCAGCTAGTCCAATGGCCCTCACTTCATATAACGTAAGCTTCTAGACAACAGTAATCTCTAGGACAGTGCCTGGCACAGGGTAGATACCCAATAAATATTTGATGAAAAGGAAACTAATGCCTTAACAGATATTAATAATGTTAGTATTAGAGCCGGAACCCTAACTCTAAGATGCTCAGTAAGAGATAATAAATAAATGTGTGTGTGTATAAACTCAGAATCTCAGATCTCTTTTTCTAAAATAAATTGCCAAAAAATAACCTAGCTGCTCATCAGAATATTTTGAGTTTTTTAATTAAATGCCCAGTTCCCACCCCAAACCTACTCAATTATAATCTCCCCAGAGTAAGACCTAAGCAAATACATTTTGAAAAAGCTGCACAGGTGATTCTGATACACAGCTGAACTAGAAAATTACTGTTAGACAGTGACTGAAAATAGAATTAGAAACCCACTGGCTATCAAATGCATGTAGAGTGTGAGAGTGTACTGAAGCCCAAAAGGTTAGCACAGGCACACTGAAGAATAAATTTAAGTGAGATATCTCGTCTTAATAGTATGCCTTTTCACACCGTATTCCTTAAAAGCATGTTACATTGATCATTACTTTCCACTCAACAGTAATAACTGAATGGTAAATTCAAACTCCAATATACATAAATATTAGGCATTTCATGACTTCTTTTTTCCTTATGACAGACTTTATAACATAGAAAATAGGACAGTGATCATTAATTTAACAGAAAGATCTCTGACAAATCTTGTGCCACATTAAGAATGCTCATAGATTCTACATTAGCAACCCCCCAATATAGAATTTAGCACAACAGACCAAGGAAATTAAGAGAAACAAACACCAAATAAAGATGTTATTACTATTTCATTCATTCCATAAAATTACCAACCAATATTGCAAAAATGCAAAATAAAACCTTTCATTTTGAAAACTTTTTGTGAAAATTACACTGATTTTAAACTAAACTAAATAAAACTCAGAATTCTCAAATTGAGATAATAAAAATTCACATGATACTAAATGTTCACTTATGGGATATGATTTAAATAGATCACTGGGAGAGAAATGTCTAGATTTTGCATCTTTTAGGAATGTTAAGTTGCCTTACATTATTTCAGTCATAAACAGACCCACCAATTAAACTATCAACCTGAACATGTTGGGAGACATATGGAAGGGGAAGAACCTGTTTGCTGCGAAGTTTTAGCATCTCCCTTGGTCAATCAAGATATTTCCCAAATTGCAAACTATTACATTTTTATTAAAATTTTAATCTAAAGCCTCTCTGGTACAGGAAACAAAGCAAAAGTCCTCATTTTTTTAAAAAAATAGTAATCAGTGTCATTTCACTAACATGGCAGAGCAGTCGAAGCACCACTGGTTGAACCTGACAGACCTTAGTCCTTTATCTGTTTAATGGAAATAATATGATCCACATACAGTGATAAATGGAGTGTTTAACATAGTGCTGGCACATAATTAAAGTCACCAAATGACAATTGTAGTGATAACGGAAAACAGTTGAAGAAAAAAACCATCTTATTTATTCACTGGAAAGTTCAACAAGAACATGCTAACAGCAATAACAATAGTTTTCAACCCTGACTGCATGAGAATCAGCCATAATCCTTTTATTTTTTAAATTAAAAAAAAATCTTTATTGGAGTATAATTGCTTTACAGTGTTGTGTTTTCTGCTGTATAACAAAGTGAATCAGCTATATGTATACATATGTCCCCATATCCCCTCCTTCTTGCGTCTCCCTCCCACCCTCCCTATCCCACCCCTCTAGGGGGTCACAAATCACCGAGCTGATCTCCCTGTGCTATGCAGATGCTTCCCACTAGCTATCTATTTTTACATTTGGTAGTGTATATATGTCCATGCTACTCTCTTACTTCGTCCCAGCTTACCCTTCCCCCTCCCCGTGTCCTCAAATCCACTCTCTACATCTGCGTCTTTGTTTCTGTCCTGCCTCTAGGTTCGTCAGAGCCATTTTTTTTTTAGATTCATATATATGTGTTAGCATACGGTATTTGCTTTTCTCTTTCTGACTTACTTCACTCTGTATGACAGACTCTAGGTCCATCCACCTCACTTCAAATAACTCAATTTCGTTTCTTTTTATGGCTGAGTAATATTCCATTGTATGTATGTGCCACATCTTCTTTGTCCATTCATCTGTCAGTGGACACTTAGGTTGCTTCCATGTCCTGGCTACTGTAAAGAGTGCTGCAATGAACACTGTGGTACATAACTCTCATAACCCTTTTAAAATACACCGCTGCCCAGGGCCCATACCAGACCAATTAATAAGTCTCCGGGAATGGGACGCAGGCATCAGTATATACTTTTTTAACCCCCACCCCCGCCCAGTGATTCTAACATGCAGTTAGCGTTGAGGTCCAACACATTAACCCTTTCGCAAGTATTAATGTTAGACTCTATGTTAAAATTAGAAAAGAATTTAACAATAAATACAATACCTTTCAAAGATACAGATCCTCAAAGAACTAACTAAAACCCTGTTATCCAATTTTTTGGGAAAAAAATTTCAAGATTCAGAAAACATACCAATAGGGGAAATATAACCTGATTTAAACAAAGTTTGGTTCAATATTAAAATTCTGAAACTTAAGTACAAAAACAATGTTTTAAAATTGACCCTATGAAACAAAAAATAAGCTAAAAGAATGCTTGCTATGTCCAACTAATCAAGAACTTGATGACTAGCAAATTCACGAGAAACATCCATTTTCAAAAACTAAGCAGCATTATTAATATCATATCAGAAAAATTATCTTTCAGGAGACATTCATAAAATCTCTCATCCTCTTGAGATGTCAGAAAATTTATTTCAAGAGTCTGGAAGAAAAAAGATCCAAAGTAAATCCTACTGAAGCATTCCACTGATAAAACAAGGAGACTATGGAACACCAAGAGATTCCAATAATTTGGTGAAAGGTAAAATCTGCCCTTCAAAGCTACTTTCTAAGGAATTTAGATTCTCACATGTACGGTTCTTGGTGTTATTTAATCCCTCCAGAAATTTTCCTTCTCAGAAACTACCAAGGTCAGCAAATAAAAGGAAGAAAAGGCATGAGAACATTAAAATAACACGTTAAGAATTGCAAATTAAGTGTTCATGCAAAAAATATTCAAAAAAGGCAGAAAAAATACATATAGTTCAAAAGTCTTATTTTTAAATGAGAGAAAACAAAACATAACATGCTATCAGAAACATTTCGAGTTTGCCCTTGGTACACCAATCTCAAATATTTCTGGTTTTCACTCAAATCCAAACACTGTTACAAGTATGACAAAGCACATGGGTTATAAAATTGAGAAAACAAATGTTGACATCTTTGTGTATTTAACACGTAAATCTTTCAGAACTAGGAAGGCATTTGCTGAAACCAAAATGGCAGCCCACTGAATCAGTAGACCAATGAGATCTAAAAGAGTTTGTAGTCTCTATTTTTAAGTTCAAGTATACGGATTAAAAAAGCCAAGCTAGTCACGGTTAACGAATCCTTACCATATAACCACTAAGAATAGAGAATGAGCTCCAAGAGAGGTTAACTATCTGCTGAAAAGCTTCCTAATCTAAAAAACCCCGAATTCTTCCTCAGAAGTTAAGGTTTACAAACGTTATATAGACTTAGACTCATGGGTTTCCATGAAACTCATGGGTTTCATGGGGACTCATGGCTACAAATATATTTCCCTCCCCTCAAAATAAAGCATAAAAATTTAACCTAGAACTCGCTCAGTTAAATTCAAAGACTGTCTGTAGAAATTACACACACCTGTAAACTGTACGATGCAAAATCCAATTAACGTTATAACTATGGACTTTGCAAAAAAATAACAAGCTTAATTTAAGCAGCTTCAGTTGAAGATCTTAAAAGTCACTGTGTAAGTTCCAGTCGCCCCAAAAATCCATACAAATATTGCAAAACACGTATACACCTGCTCCATAACTCTTTAACTTAATATTTCACAATGAATGAAAAATAAACCGTTTCTCAAACCCGAAGCGTCACATCACAAGAATCTGAAGGCTTTATCATTAACAAACTCGTACATACTAATATTCTTTGCAGAAACAGTTAAAAATAGAAAGGTGGTCGGTCCAAGCTCGCTTGGAAGCGATTTCTGCCTCAAAACATCTTTCGCGGCTTTGGCCCTCCGTAAATAAAAGAGGGCGAAGGAAGCGAAGGAGGCCGATAACCCGGAACCCGGCTCCGGCTCCCAGACCACAGGGCCCAGGAGAAGCTGCGGGTTATCGCAGGAGGGCGGGGGGAGGCGGACAAGTCGTCGGGCCCGATAGCCAGGCGTAGCCGAGGCCTAGCTCTACGGCTCCAAATCACTCCACCTCAGTAATGGCGTTTGGTGTCAAGTAGAACGAGACCGGGAAGGAAACCGGCCGCGAGCCCGCCGAGCGCCGGGCTGCAAACCCCGGGACCTGGGGGCGACGAGCCCCCGGCGCCGACCCGGCCCCGGACTGCGGATGCGGGGGCTGCACGCCGCGCCCGGAGACTCCATCCTCCGACGCGGCCCCAGACAGGACGGGAAGGGGGAGGAGGAGGAGGGACGGAGCCGTCAGCCATTTTCCCTTACAGTCCAAAACACACAGACACGCTCCCGGGACGCCGGCTGGGCATGGAACGGAGCCCCGCGGCCCGCCCCGCGCCGCGCGCGCCCGCCCCGCCCGGGGCCCAGGCGGGAGAGCCGGGAAGCCCCCAGCCCGGCCCGCGGCCGCCGCGGGAGGAACCGCGCGTACGCACACCCCCCTCGCCCTCTTCCCTCCCCTCGATCCAGCTGTTGGCCCCGGAAAAGCGCGTAGTCCCGGCGTGGCTAGCTACCCACCGCACGACACAGGCGTCTTCTCTTCAGAAGCAGGACACACAGAAGCGGCAACAAGGCTCAGTCCCGGGACAAGGCCGACCGTGGGTGCATCCCAGGCCCAAGGGTGACGGGCGACAAAGTGTGTCGAGAGGCTGCAGGCGTAGGGACCAGGGGGCTGCACAGCGACGCCGGAATTCGCTGCTCGCCGCGCCCGCCCTGCAGCAGCGGTGGCCGCGGCCGCCTCCTCCTCCTCCTCAGCCGGCGGCGGCCCTCTTCCCCCTTCTCGCCTCGGGCTGGGGCTCTCTCTGAGCGCAGACGGGCTCCGGGCGGTGCGTTTCTCCTGCGTCACCTCCTCCTGCTCCTCCTCCCGCAGTGGCGGCTTCACCTTCCACTGGTCGCCGCCTCTGTCCCCGCTCCGGGCCTGGTCGCTTTGCGGCGGCTTGCTCCTCGCTCCCGGCGCCGAGCAAAGCACCGGGCGCTGAGGCGGCCGCCTCCCGCGAGGCCTGTGAGCTGAACGGGGAGGGGCTCCGCGCGGCAGAGGCCCGGACGGGCCGGGTGCAGGGAGGTTGCGGCTCCGGCGACGGCGGAGACTAGCTTCCGCAGCCGCGGCTGCCCGTCCTCCTCAATATGGCGGATCCGGCAAACCAAAAAAAAAAAAAAAAAAAAAACAAAACCGCTCGGCCAGTGGCAGCGGCGGTAGCGGTAGCAGCAGCAGTGGCGGCGGTGGAGGCAGCAGCGAGACGGCGCAGACTCCCACCAGCCCCAGCACCGCCCAAGGCCCTGAGGTTCCCCGCCCCCGTCGAGCCCCGCCCCGCACGAAGCCCGCCCGCTCTAGGCCCGCCCCGCACCAGGCCCGCCCCTCAGCCCTCCTCCTCCTTCTCCTCCACCCCACCCCCCTTCTCCCTCACCTGCTCCTTATGCTCCCTCTGGTCCCCCTCCACCCGGGGCCGTCTTCCGCCAGGGAGGAGTGGCGCGTGCGTCCGGGAAAGCCGGGCCAGGCGTGAGACGCTTGGAATTCGGGGAGCTGGGGTGGGGGAAGGGACGAAAATGCGGAAAAGATTTTTCAAGCAGTACTGTTTCTTTCGGCCGGCCCCTCCAGGGTCGCACTACGGCCAGGAACTGTGTTTCATACCCCTCGCCTCTGGAGCAATGTGAGGGCAGAGGCGGCACCAGGGCGGGCAGAAGTGGGGGAGGGGAGGCCCGAAAGGATCTGGCATACCACGCCGGGGAAGGAGCTGGGAGGTCGGGATTGGCAGGTTGCGTGGCCAAGATAGAGTTAATCGCGCGAGCCAGAGTCGCGTCGCTCAGAGTTTGACTTGGACCGCCTGTTTTTGTTCCATTGTGTTCCGGCGCCCCGCCGCCGAGTGCCCGGATGATGACGTCACCAGCCTCCCCTTTTTCCGGGATTGTGGGGGGAGGGGTATCGGATCTCGATGCCACGCGCTGGGCGGTCGCACCCGCGGTGGCTGGGGGTCCCGGCGGCAGAGCTGACCCTCGTTACGTGTCCTGTGAGCCGGCCAGGCCCATGGGGCGGGTAGCTTGGTGTGTGGGGGGGCAACGGTGCGAGGTGCTGAGGGCCGGCCACCTGCTCCTCGCCGGGAGAAGGTGTGGCTCTCTCCTGCGGCGGGAGGGGGGAGTTGGGAGTGGGGGACCTTCTCCCTCTCCAAAGAAGCAGGTGCTCTGAGAAATTCATTCACGTGATTCTGCAGCACCCGTACCTGAAAGCACTTGGGTTCCTTCACAGCCTGTGACCGACCACCCTTTGGCCGTAAGAGCCTTAAAACACAGCAGCAAAGAAAAAATTATAAGGTGCCACTGATGGCATAGCCACTAGGCAGTACTAAATGTACCAAGATTAGCCTCTTTTTGCCAAATCATTAAGACAATACAGTGTTAGAACCCGGAAGGGCTTTATGAGCCCATGACATCCATTATGTCATGGACTATTTTTTACATGTTTATATTCCAACGTGAAGCCTATCAAGCTAATCTCAAATAAATGGAGTGCAAGGAACAATACAATCTCGGCTGCCCAAATGAAGAGAAAAGAAATGCAACTCCTAATTTAAGCACGGATATCCTTTTGACATAAAAATGCTTGTGGACACCAAATTGCATGCAAAATCATAGCAAAACCCTATAAAACATTTTGTGTGGAACAGAGTTGGATTTAGTTACGCTATAATTATGTTACTTTGTAGTACAAAGTTGTTAGAATGGAATCCAAACTAGGGTAACACTGGGAGAGCACAATGATACCAGTATCTTAAATTTTGAAACCACTTCCCTATATAGTAGTAGACTATACAAAGTTTTCACCACAGGTGATAAAAATCACCTAATAAGGTGTCCAAGACACAATTCATAGGCCTAATAATTCACACCACATTTTATCTTGTTTTTGTAATTATTTCCATGAATGGCTTGTCTTCTCCACTAGCTTATGAGCTCCTAAAGAGTAGACTACCATCCATGTACACTGTAAGTTTGCTAAGTGCATGGTTGTTTTATTTAATCATCAGAACCTGCCCGGTGAGATAGCCAGAACATATATTACTATCACTGAGTCTAGATAACAGAAAGGGTAAATGATTTGCCCATGGTCACCAGACAGGATTGGTAAATGTTGAACACAGGTCTTTAAACCCTATCAAAAATGCACCTTTAAAAGGATGTCCCCTCTTACCAATTGTATTCAAGATTGTACTTGTGGCTCACATGAGGGAAAGAAAAAGAACTGTAAGGCATTCAGGTAAGAAAGGAACGATTAAACTACTTCTATTTGCAGATGACATGATCTTGTATATAGAAAATCCTGGGGAATCCAGTATAAAAAACTATTAGGGGCTTCCCTGGTGGCGCAGTGGTTGAGCGTCCGCCTGACGATGCAGGGCACGCGGGTTCGTGCCCCGGTCCGGGAGGATCCCGCGTGCCGCGGAGCGGCTGGGCCCGTGGGCCGTGGCCGCTGGGCCTGCGCGTCCGGAGCCTGTGCTCCGCGGCGGGAGAGGCCGCAGCGGTGAGAGGCCCGCGTACCGCAAAAAAAAAAAAAAAAAAAACTATTAGAGCTAATAAATGAGTTTAGCAAGGTTGCAGGATATAAGGTCAATACGTTAAAAATCAATTATATTTTTATGTACCAGCAATAAACAATCTGAAAATGAAATTAAGAAAACAATTCTACTTCCAATAGCATCAAAAAGAATAAAATACTAATGAATGAATTTAAGTGAAGGACAAGATCTGTATACTGAATACTACAAAACATCATTGAAAGAAATTAAAGACCAAAATAAATGGAAAAACAGCCCATGT
Source organism: Orcinus orca (assembly GCF_937001465.1). Lineage (NCBI taxonomy): Eukaryota > Metazoa > Chordata > Mammalia > Artiodactyla > Delphinidae > Orcinus > Orcinus orca. The sequence continues at coordinate 37,201,815 of NC_064580.1, read as the reverse complement.
TCAAGGATTAGAAGACTTAATGTTGTTAAGATAGGAGTACTCTCCAAATATATCTTCAATCAGCCCAATCCCTACCAAAATCCCAGCTGGCTTTTTAGCAATAAGCACATGAAAAAATGATTTACATCACTAGTCATTAGGGAAATGCAAATCAAAACCACGATGAGATGCCACTTCACACCCATTAGGATGGCTATTATCAAAAAATGGAAGGGGCTTCCCTAGTGGCGCAGTGGTTGAGAGCCCGCCTGCCGATGCAGGGGACACGGGTTTGTGCTCCCGTCCGGGAAGATCCTGCTTGCCGCGGAGCGGCTGGGCCCGTGAGCCATGGCCGCTGAGCCTGCAAGTCCGGAGCCTGTGCTCCGCAACGGGAGAGGTCACAACAGTGAGAGGCTCACGTACCGCAAAAAAAAAAAAAAAAAAAAAAAAAAAAGGAAAATAACAAGTGTTGGCAAGGATGTGGAGAAATTGGAACTCTTGTACACTGCTGGTGGTGAATGTAAAATGATGCAGCCACTGTGGAAAAGTTTGGCAGTTCCTCAAAGAACTAAACTTAAAATCATCATATGACCCAGCAATTCCACTCCAAAGTATATACCCACAAGAATTGAAAGCAGGGACTCAAACAGATACTTGTTCACCCACATTCTTAGCAGCATTGTTCACAATAGCCAAAATGTGGAAACAATCCAAATGTTCATCAACAGATGAGTGGCAAAACAAAATGTGGTATAAACATACAATGGACTCTTAGACTTAAAAAGGAATGAAATTCCGATACCTGCTACAGCATGGATGGACCTTGAAAACATTATGCTAAGTGAAAGAAGCCAGACAGAAAAGGCCACATATCGTATGATTCCACTTAATGAGGTACCTATAATAAACATTCATAGAGACAACAGGTAGGATAGAGGTTACCAGCGTTGGGGGGAGGAGAGAATGAAGAGTAATTGTTTAACAGGTACACTGTTTGTTTGGGGTGATGAAAAATTCTGGAAATGGAAAGTGGTGGTGGTTGCACAGCATTGTGAATGAACTTTAAGCCAATGAATGGTACACTGTAAAATTTCACGTTATATATATTTTACTACAATTTATTTTTACAGTGGGAAAAAATCAGTTTCATATGCTTTAGCCTATAAGCTATAACCCCACCAGTAGTTCTAGGGGGACTTAGTCTATCAAGTCAAGCTCACCAGCAACTCATTCCTTCCTATGCTCTGTGGAGCTACCCAGAGTGCACCGTGGCTCCCAGGGTGGGTGTGGCCTACAGGACTGCCCACTTTTGACACCTTCCACTCAGTTAATGGGATAGGAGATGAACAGTTCTAAGTTTAAAGAATAGGTTCAATGTCACAGTGCAGCTCCTCAAAATCCATATAGTCCAGGCCTTCCTTCTTATGTCTTTTGTTTTGGTTTCTCTTTTCTAACACCTGTCCTTTAGCTTTAAAACTAATTTTTTACTTCCTGGTTCTGACTCGGTAGAGCAAAGCCTTATTATATTACATTTCCTCATAAAATTTCCCAATGCACTCTTATTTTTCCCCCCAGAAAAGCTTGAAAGTATATTCATTTTTTACGAGTACACTTACCTTAAAAAATAGACAGAATTTCCTGGATAAGTTGTCATTATTTAATACTTTCAGGGCTACACATTTCAAAGTTCTGAAGACAAGTGTTAAATGCTTCATACCTGCAGAGACGTCTTCTGGGTTAATGGCTAAGCTAATATAAAAGAGGAGGGAGCTTTGATAATATGTCCCCTAGAGAAGGCTTTGTGGCTTGAATGGAATGAGGAAAGTCCACAATGACTATTTTTAACATAAAAATATGAGAACTAAGAATCTGAGGAGATGGTCCCATTTCATCTTCCTTCATGACAACAGGCAGAGGATGTAGCTAGGGAGAACAAGGTACAACATAAAAGATCTCAGCTGATAACATGCTAGTGCTCAAGGATATTCAATTGAATTTTGGACACCAGTGCCTAGAACAGACATGCTTAAAAATAGCCTGTCCATCCTGCTCTGAGAGGATCTCTCTGAAATGGACTTATTCCCAGCTAAGGACTTGGACACAGTCCAGGGTGTTATTTCACTTATTTTACTCTAGAGCTTTTCGATCTCTTGGGTTTTATTTAAATTTTGAAGCGTTCTCTTTCATATATTTTATGTAAACCACCACAGTGCAAAATAATCTGATCCTTTTAATTTGTTTTTACTAGCACAGTCTTGCTTATTTCATCTAGACCAAAGAAGTACATATTTTCCCTGTTGGAGAGTAACAACCATGCCTCTGGAGAAGACAGGTGAATTGCTTTAGAGTGACTTAGGGCTGCTAATTATGCCTTACTCCTGCCCTTATGCTAGCTCTAATAAACTCAGAGCTCCTTAACAGTGGTATAGCTCAGCTCTGTCCACGTGTCTGTCCAGAAGATTCCAAATTTTCCAAGTCTTACTTAGCTAAAATATATGATTTAAATATGGACCTGCAAAGTCAGCCTGATTTTCTCAACCATTTTCACAATCAAAACTGCACTGCAGTCACCCAGCTCAACCATTTGGTAATTCAAGTCAGACAGCAAGTTAAATTCTCACTACATGCAGCCTGGTGAAGCTTCAGCTCCAGTCTTGCTTTCTGCCTTAGCACACCTTCCAAATCTCTCAGCCAGCCTGGAAGTTTTGTAAAAAGGCAAATTTTCAACCAACTCTTCCTTTTCCTTGTGTTTCTTCAAAGTCTACTCTAGTTTGGAAATATTATTGCTTATCCCAGAAAAAAGTCAACACTGTTAAGCTCTAAGGCTCTGATCACCAATTTCAACATGTATGGGGGTCGGGGGTCAGGTCTTTCCCCACATCACCAACTAACAGTTCTCCGACACCAACTGGGTGTCCTACCATTCAACCCAATTCTGACACTATCCATCCGGAGACAGCATCAGATCCCACAGGTTAAGGGCTCAGTCCCACAAGACTGCCCTCCACCTCAGATGCCAATTGCAAGTCCAGGTTGTCACCTGTGCTTCTTCTGACCAACCAGCTACAGACTGGAGGTTCCAACGACCCCCTCCTTTGGTTACAGGTTAAGGGCTCAGTCCTACAAGACTGTCTCCTCTCCCCACTTCAGAAGCCAATCAACAAATCCAGAATGTCACCTGTGCTTCTGAGGTAATGGCTATAAATCACAGAGGTTCCCACAACACCCTCCTTGGGTTTGATTAATTTGCTAGAGCAGCTCACAGAACTCAGAGAAACATTTTACTTATTATATCACTGGTTTATTATAAAAGCACAAAACTCAGGGACAGCCAGATGGAAGAGATGCTTAGGATAAGGTATGGGAAAGGAGCATGGCGCTTCTATGCCCTCTCCAAGCGTGCCATTCTCCCCGAATCTCTGCGTGTTCATCAACATGGAAACTCTGAACCCTCTTTTTCGGGGAGGATTCATACCATAGGCGTGATTGATTAGCTTAATGGCCATTGGCAATCTATTCATTTCCAGTACCTCCCCATCTCTGGAGGTTAAGGGGTGGGACTGAAAGTTCCAATCCTCTAATCACATGGTTGGTTTCCCTGGCAGCCCCCATCTTTAGGTGCTTTCCAAAAGTCAGTCACCTCATTAACATAAACCCAGTTGTGGTGGAAAGGGGCTTGTTATGAATAACAAGACACCCATTTTACCTTTATGGCTCTGAAGCAATAAAGTTTCAGGAACTGAGGACAAGAGACCAAATATTATGGCAAAAGATGCTCCCATTGCTCTTATGGCTCAGGGAATCCCAAGGATTTTGAAAGCTGTGAGCCAGGAACCATGGACAACAACCAAACATATATAAGAGAAATATATTTTGGTCATCTGAACAACAAAATGTATATATTTCTTATAAATCACAATGTCACAAGCTTATAAACAAATATACTCATTTGCTACTAATTCATATACTACAGCATTATTAATCTGAATCTTACTAAATTAAAACATGGTATTCAGACAGAAACTGTCTAGAATTTTATGCTTGCCCTGTCATTGGAGGAATGAAAAAAGGCATTAGTGACATCAACAGTATAAACAAAATTATGAGAGAATTATCTACAATCTAGTTTCTCACTACAGTTGTTCTGAACATGTTAGAAAATTCTGTTGAAATACTAAACTCCTAAATCATTCTTACTTATTAAAGTAGCTTCTCTAAGGCATTTGAAACCAGCATAGGAATGACTTGAATGTTCTGTTCCACACAGATCTTTCTAGAGTAAAGAATGAAAGGGCAAGTTAAAGAGGGGCCCCTGGGTGACGGTACTGCAAGCTACCAAAGTTTGAGATTCACTTCCTTTAGGACTTCTAAGACAGAATTCATCTGTTAAGAAAGATAATATATACTCTAGTATATAATTATATTATATTTAGTATATAATAAAAATGTTATTTCTCTGAATATATTCTGCAAATCAAACTTTTCACAAACACACAAAGAGGCTTACTTTCAACCAAAATTGGTGAGGTTTTTAGCTTTGTTTTTGCTTATTTATTTTTGTATTTTAACATTGTATTTTTGACTGCTAGAAACAGCTATTTTTGTCTTGGCTCTTAGGTATATTTTTTTCCACATTCTTTTAGATAAGATTTATTCTTTTTAGAACGCAAACAATGATTTGTCAACTACTGAGCATCAATTCTTTCCCTTCTCAATTTTTTTTTTTTTTTTTTCAGTACGCGGGCCTGTCACTGTTGTGGCCTCTCCTGTTGTGGAGCACAGGCTCCGGACGCGCAGGCCCAGCGGCCATGGCTCACGGGCCCAGCTGCTCCGCGGCATGTGGGATCTTCCCGGACTGGGGCACGAACTCGTGTCCCCTGCATTGGCAGGCGGACTCTCAACCACTGCGCCACCAGGGAAGCCCCTTTCTCAATATTTTTAGGCTCATTTCAGGACCTCTTGCTTCCTTTTTAAAAATTAATTAATTTATTTATTTTTTATTTTTGGCTGCGTTGGGTCTTAGTCGCAGCACATGGGATCTTCGTTGAGGCATGTGGGCTCTTTCACTGCGCCGTGCAGGCTCCGCATGGCGGTGCGCAGGCTTCTCTCTAGTTCTGGTGTGCGGGTTTTTCTCTCTCTAGTTGTGGCATGCAGGCTCCAGGGCGCGTGGGCTCTGTAGTTTGCTGCACAGAGGCTCTCTAGTTGAGGTGCGTGAGCTCAGTAGTTGTGGTGCGCGGGCTTAGTTGCCCTGCAGCATGTGGGATCTTACTTCCCTGACCAGGGATCAAACCCGTGTACCCTGCATTGTAAGGCGGATTCTTTACCACTGGACCACCAGGGAAACCTCTTCTTTTTTTAATTTTAATTAAAGTATAGTTGATTTATAATGTCGTGTTAAGTTTCAGGTGTACAGCATAGTGATTCAGTTATATATATATATAGAATCTGAAAAGATTCTTTTCCCTTATAGGTTATTATAAAATATTGAGTATAGTCCCCTGTGCCATACAGTAGGTTCTTGTTAATTATTTATTTTATATATAATAGTGTGTATATGTTAAGGACTTCTCGCTTCTTTCGGGGGTTGACCACGTAGTGCAGAGGACATCACGGCTCTGGTCTTGGGATTGCAGACTCAAAATAACTGTTTGCGGCTGTGTTGCTCACTTAGTTTGCTCAAGGACTGGAGAGAAAAACTGCACTGTTTCCAAATCAGCCAGTCTTTTCTGCTTGGTCAAGTCCTTCAACAAACTTGGGATTGCATATCAAAATAGTGATTTATGATAGCTTTTAAACGTGTGCTAAAAATGGTAGTGTAATAGGTGGTATAACCAAAAGAAGCAGGCCTGGTCTGAGCATTGTTCTTTAAAAGGGCTTTTCACTTAGTTTACCTAATCTAGGCACCAGAAGCTTAAACCAAACAAAACCTGCATGTGTGTCACAAACAACAAACATTACTGTAAATGTAATATGATGACATTACAAAATGTCTGACAAACGGGAGAAATTTGCCTTACTTCCATCACCAAAACCATTGACCACTATTATTTTTTAGTATTTCCTTCTAGATTTTTCTGTATGAAGTGTTTTTTTTTAATTATAGAAATAATGTAACTAAATTAAAGGAGTTTAGAAAATTGAGAAACAAATAAAAATAAACCCCATAACGTTAAAATGTGATTGCTATAATTTTGGTGTATTTTCCACTAAACTTTTTTTTTTAATAAATTTATTTCTTTATTTTTGGCTGCATTGGGTCTTTGTTGCTGCGCACAGGCCCTCTCTAGTTGCAGCGAGCGGGGGCTACTCTTCGTTGCGGTGCGCGGGCTTCTCATTGCGGTGGCTTCTCTTGTTGTGGAGCACGGGCTCTAGGTGCACAGGCTTCAGTAGTTGTGGCACACGGGCTCAGTAGTTGTGGCTCGCGGGCTCTAGAGTGCAAGCTCAGTAGTTGTGGTTTACAAGCTTAGATGCTCTGCAGCATGTGGGATCTTCCTGGACCAGGGCTCGAACCCATATCCCCTGCATTGGCAGGTGGGTTCTTACCCACTGGGCCACCAGGAAAGTCCCTCCACTAATCTTTTAAAGTTGTATTTTCTTTATTTTAAATAGTAGGTGTGTATACATACCCTTTTTTAAAAACTAACATTCTTTCACTTCAAAGAACATTCAGCAGATGTTGGCATGCTATTGCTTCTCTGCACCATGCATTTTTCACTTAAACTATCTGGCAGATCTTTCCGTATTAAGACATCTAGAGCTGACTGTTTTGATTGCATAGTATTCCATTAGGTGGATGCAGCATAATTTGGATAGTCAGTCATTTACTGATGCATATTTGGCATGTTTTTCATCTTTTGCTCTTATAAGAAAATGCTGACTTCCAGTTTCCCATCCAACATGTAAGGAGCTTGGAATTCATTACTCCCATCCTCACAAGAAAAAAGGTGAATAGATTGAAAATCAACAACTCCTTTTAAATCCGTCAGAAAACTGAGATCACAGGGCTGACTGCTGCCCCCCAAACTGGAGAGACAGGCAAATACACAGAATCACAGTTTACCAGAGCAGAAGCCTTGGAACAGAAGCCCACAGCTTCTGTTTCCTACCACAGAACTGAGGTAGGAAAACTTAAACTGTAATCGATAAATCACTGGAGGTTCAGTGTGGAAAAGCTATTTAGAGACCTAAAAGTGCCAGGTTGGGGTGGGGAGGGTCCCATCTTAGGAGGGCCCCCATAATTTTGTAAGTTTTACCTCTAGGAGTTCCACCATGTTTTGTGCAGACTGAAGAAAAATCCCCTCCGGCCTCTCAGTAGGGGGAGGGAAAAGTAACCTTTATGAAATATGGCCAGAGTAGTCTGTTCTTCTTAACAAAGGCCTGCCCTCAAGGGAAACTTTTTTAACAGTGCCTAACTACCTTGGGTATTACTAGAGCCTAAATGATGCAGGCTGGGACATTGGTCCCTCTAGCCTTTTACAAGAGGGAAGATAAATACTCAACTTCAGTCCCCTCTAGCCTTCCTGTTTCACCTAAAGGGAGGGAGGAGGAAAGGATGAGGAGCACTTGTGAAGGTCACAGTTCAAGGGCCCAGGCTCACTAAAAGACTAAGACCTAATCATAGACTATAGAATGCTTCCCCTCCCCCACACTTTAACACCACATCACTAAAGGGCCAGTTACCACAGTTCCTTTTTCCCAGTACATCATGTCCAGCTTTCAACCAAAAGTTACAAGGCATACCAAAAGACAAAAACAGTTTCAAGAGACAGAGCAAGTACCAGAACAAAACTCAGATATGGGAGAGATGTTGGAATTATCAAACCAGGAATTTTCAAAAAAATCTATGATTAATATGCTAAAACCTCTGGTGGGAAAAATGGACAACATTAAGAACAGACAAGTAATGTAAGCAAAGAGTTGGAAACTCTAAGAAAGAATCCAAAGGAAATGCTAGAAATAAAAAACACTATAACAGAAATGAAGAATGCCTTTGATGGGCTATCAGTAGACTGGACATGCCCAAGGAAAGAATAAGTGAGCTGGAATATATGTTAACAGAAACTTCTAAAACTGAAATGCAAAGAGGAAAAGAAGAATGAAGAAGACAGAACAGAATATCCAAGAACTGTGGGGGCAGTTATAAAAGGTATAATGTACACATAATGGGAATAACAGAAAGAGAAAAAGGAGCAGAAGAAATGTCTGAACTTACAATTGGTGAGTATTTTCCAATATTAATGACAGACACCAAACCACAGATCCAGGAACCTCAGAGAATACCAAGAAGGATAAATACCAAAAAAATCTATACCTAGGCACATCATACTTAAATTGTAGAAAACCAAGGACAAAATCTTAAAAGAAGCCAGGGGGGAAAAAACCTTACCTATAGAGGAGCAAAAATAAGAATCACATTGGATTTCCCTTTAGAAACCAAGCAAACAAGAAGAGAGAAGGATTGAGTGATATATTTAAGTGTTGAAAGAAAAACCCACCAACCTAGAATTTGATATCCAGCCAAGTTATCCTTCAAATGTGAAGGAGTAATAAACACTTTCTCAGACAAAGAAAATTGAGAGGATTTGTTGCCAGTAGATCTGCATTGCAAGAAATGTTAAAATTAAGTTCTTCAGAAAGGAGGAAAATAACACAGTTTAGAAACTTGAAAGAAAGAAAGAAAGAGAGGGAGGGCATTAGAAAAGGAATAAATGGGGAATTCCCTGGTGGTCCAGTGATTAGGATTCTGTGCTTTCACTGATGAGGGCCTGGGTTCGATCCCTGGTCGGGGAACTAAGATCCTGCAAGCCGTGTGGCACAGCCAAAAAGAAAAAAAAGAAAAGGAATAAATGAAGGTAAGGTATTTTATTTTTCTTATTCTTAACTGACCTAACAGATAACAGTTTGTTCAAAATAATAATAGCGACGTTAGCAGTAATAGCAATACTTAATACGTGTGATAGCTAAAGGATAAGTGAAATGAATGACAGCAATATTATAAGGAATGGGGCAGGTGGGAATTGGGAATACTCTATTATAAGGTACTTGCACTACTCATGAAGTTGTATAGTGTTATTTGAAAGTGAACTTGGACTAGTTGTAAATGTATATTGCAAACTCTAGGGCAACCACTAAAAAAAAAAGTATAACTGATATGCTGAGAGGAGAGAATATGGAGTCACATATAAAATGTTCAGTTAAAACCAGAGAAGGCAACACCCCCGTGTTCACTGCAGCATTATTTACAGTAGCCAAAATATGGAAACAACCTATGTGTCCATCAACAGAAGAACAGATAAAGAAAATGTGGTATATACATATACAATGGACTATTCAGCCATAAAAAAGAATGAAATTTTGGCATTTGCACAAACATGGATGGAAATGGAGGGCATTATGCTAAGTGAAATAAGTCAGACAAAGACAAATACTGTGTGATCTCACTTATATGTGGAATCTTTAAAAAATAAAACCATGCTCGTAGATACAGGAACAGATTGGTGGTTGCCAGAGATGGTGGGGGCCAGTGGGGGGGTGGCTAGTGGTAGGTGGGCAAATGGGTGAACGGCATTAAAAGGTACAAACTTCCAGTTATAAAATAAGTAATTCATGGGGATGTAATATACAGCATGGTGACTATAGTTAATAATACTGTATTGCAATATTTGAAGCTTGCTGGGAGAGCAGATCTTAAAAGTCCTTATCACAAGAAAAAAAATTTTTCTGTAGCTATGTATGGTGACAGATGTTAACTAGACTTATTGTGGTGATGATTTTGCAATATATACAAATATCAAATCATGTTGCACACCTGAAACGAATATAATGTTATATGTCAGTTATATCTCATAAAAAGAAAAAAGGCAGAAAAAGAGAAGACAAAACACACACACACATATACACACACACAAAACAAGGACAATGAGTAGAAAACAGGAATAAATAATATTAATCCAACCATATCAATAATCACTTTAAAACATCAGTGGTCTAAATACACCAAATAAGGGACTTCCCTGGTGGCTCAGTGGTTAAGAATCCACCTGCCAATGCAGGGGACATGGGTTCGAGCCCTGGTCTGGGAAGATCCCACATGCCATGGAGCAACTAAGCCCGTGCTCCACAACTACTGAGCCTGCACTCTAGAGCCCGCGTGCCACAACTACTGAAGTCTGTGCGCCTAGAGCTCGTGCTCCACAACAAGAGAAGCCACCGCAGTGAGAAGCGTGCGCACCACAACGAAGAGTATCCCCACTCGCCGCAACTAGGGAAAGCCCGTGCACAGCAATGAAGACCCAACGCAGCCAAAAAAACCAAATGTATATATATGGATGGCAAAAAGGCACTTGAAAAGATGCTCAATATCATCGTTACCATTAGGGAAATGCAAATTAGAACATGAGAAAACACTACATACCTTTTTTAAAAAAATATTTATTTGTTATTTATTTGGCTGCGCCAGGTCTTAGTTGTGGCACGCAGGATCTTTTAGTCACAGCATGTGGGATCTCTAGTTGCAGCATGCGAACTCTTAGTTGCAGCATGTGGGATCTAGTTCCCTGACCAGGGATCGAACCCAGGCCCCCTGTATTGGGAGTGCAGAGTCTTAACCACTGCACCAGCAGGGAAGTCCCCCAACTGCTTTTTTAATGTCTCCAGGTGGATGTTTCACAGGCACCTAAGAAATCACATGCTTAAAACTGAGTTCTCAACAGTCTTTTACGGTAAATCTATTCTTCCGAATTATTCAAACCAAAAACCTTGGGATCAACAAATTCTGATGCCTCTACCTTCAATATAAACCCAGAATTCAGCCACTTCTGACCACCCGCACTGCCAATACACTATTCCATAGCACCCTGTGGCAGAGATTGCTAGCTGCTCACCTAATCCAGGCTTTCCGCTTCTTCTTGGGGACACATTTCCCAGCCTCCCTTGCAGTTAGGTATGGCCAGACAATGAAATTATAAACAACGGAATGTAAGAACAAATTTCATGTTTCACTTTTAGCCTGACCATGTAAAACTCCCAAGCATACTCGTATATTCTTTCTCCCTTTCCAGCTTGCTACAATAGAGATTGCTCTCTACCTTACCCCTACGGATGACCTTGGTAGCCATGTGTTGAAGATAGCGAAGTCCTGTCAGCCTAGATTTCTGAATGACTGCATGGAGAACTGTCCCAGTGACCTGTTCACCTACCCAGTACTCTAAAATGAGCAATAAAGAAATTTGTTTGTTTGAGCCAGTGGGCAATGGGAAACTGATATTGGAGGATGGAAAGATGGAGAGTCTTATTAAATGGCAACAAAATGCTTGATTAAGGTAACATCTGTATTAAAAAGAAGTGCGGGGGCTTCCCTGGTGGTGCAGTGGTTAAGAATCCGCCTGCCAATGCATGGGACACGGGTTTGATCCCTGGTCCGGGAAGATCCCACATGCCACGGAGCAACTAAGCCTGTGCGCCACAGCTACTGAGCCCGTGTGCCACAACTACTGAAACCTGCACGCCTAGAGCCTGTGCTCTGCAACAAGAGAAGCCACTGCAATGAGAAGTCCGCGCACCGCAACGAAGCGTAGCCTCCGCTCGCCACAACTAGAGAAAGCCCACACGCAGCAACAAAGACCCAATGTAGCCAAAAATAAATAAATTAAAAAAAAAAAAAAAAAAAGAAGTCAGGCCAAGTGCCTCCTGAGCCGATGGCTTTAGGGAAACAGGATGGAAAGCAATGTTAATAGTATGTATTGATGGTTACTTGCTGTGTTTAACAAGGTATTATTACAAGAAAAGGAAAAGCTCAGGCCAGAATTGGCGGATTCAAGGGCAAAAAGGAACAGAGATAAGAAATTGGGGGATACAGGGCTAGAAAAGCTCCTGTTTTTGAATCCCAAAAAACAAGAGAGAAGACCGAAAAAAGCTTTGTGTGACAGAGTGTAAAGGACAGGTGCTATTAGGACATGCTGGTGGTCTTGCACATCTCCATATAGGTCACATAAGCAAGGCCTGTGAGCAGTCTGACCGGACTTGGCAGAAGGCTCTGTGATTCCTCCTGGAACAGCGGGAGATAAGGACAGGAGGGGCTGCCAGGCAGTTTCTGCCCACTATCTTGTGGGAGACTGTCACAAGGCCATTTCTCACCCATCTCCCTGGTTCTGGGGAAGGCAACACTTTCTACCCTCCCCACTGTTCCGCTATGGTTCAGCTGCTGGCTTCCGTGGCTGTCTAGAAAACTGCTTGGCTGTAGTTTAGAATTGGCTTCTCCCCAGCGGAATGACTTAGCAGGCCAGTGGTCTGTCATTTGCTTCCTTGTATTTAGTGTTACGCTGTGGAACTAGGGACATGGGGAGCGGAGACCATGCTGATCTCGCTTATGTGGTCTCTGTTATATACAACCTAAATGCATTTGGCCTCATTATCTTTTACCAGCCTAACAGCTGCAATAGTATCAGCCACCAGGCCGCAGCTTAGGGACTGCTCGAGCACTTGACACAAAGGCACATTAAAACTTCTCACTTAAAAAAAAAAAAAAAAAAAGACTCCTCGATTAAACAGAGGGACTCTGCCCTGAAGCAAAAATCAGACTGAGTATAAAATAGATAACCAGGGCTTCCCTGGTGGCGCAGTGGTTGAGAGTCCACCTGCTGATGCAGGGGACACGGGTTCGTGCCCCGGTCCGGGAAGATCCCACATGCCGCGGAGCGGCTGGGCCCGTGAGCCACGGCCGCTGAGCCTGCTTGTCCGGAGCCTGTGCTCCGCAACGGGAGAGGCCACTGCAGTGAGAGGCCCGCGTACCGCAAAAAAAAACAAACAAAAAAAAACACTCAATGTTTTGTAATAACCTATAAAAATATATATATATGTATAACTGAATCACTTTGCTCTACACCTGAAACTAACACAACATTGTAAATCAACTATATTTCAATTTTTAAAAATTCTTTTTTTAAATCAGATTAAGGGTGGTGGTGTCCCTCGTTCTTATCTGAGCCTGTTTTTTGAGACGGCAGCGAGATCGCCACCATTCATTTGAAAAGGGAAAAGCATGGATAGAAGGAGGCAAATACATAAAGCATACTTAACTATGTCTAGGAAAGAACTTTGAATATGGTTACGGAACAGGAAGCTGCCTAGAAGCAAAAAGATCAGAGGCCTACCCAGGTTTGAGGGAATTGAATTGCCAAAGAAACCAAGAGCCCAGTCTGGAAAAGCTTGGAGGTTTAAAACAACCCTTGGGCAGGAGTGAGCTGGAAAGCTGATGTACTCTCCAATCTCCATCATTATCTCTGACCCCATATCCCACTTGCTCCCCTCACTCTGTATTCCAACCAACCAGCCTTCGGACCATTCCTTCAGCACGATAAGCATATTCTCACCTCAGATCTTAGGCCTTTGTTGTTTCCCCTGCCTGAAAAAAATTTTTTTTCCAGATATTGACATGGCCAAGTACACCGTGGATCCCAGCCCCAGGTATGCCTAGGGGTAATTGAAAGAAACCCCTAGGTCTAGCTTTTCTCCTGCAGATGCCACTCCCACTGGCACAGGGTCCATTGTTAGTGGCATAAAACAAAAGCTATGGGTAACCTAATCGCTCTGCCCCGGCATCAAGCAAGGACTTCAGAGCCCCCCAAATGTAACTACAGTAAGTCCCCTATATACAAACCTTTAAGTTGCGAACTTTCAAAGATGCAAACGTGCATTTGCATGCTAATTCACGTGTCTGGCGTACATTGTCACGTGCGCATCCTCTACAGGTGGTTGTGCTTTTGTGCACTTTACTGTACAGTACTGTATAGAGTACAGTAGTACAGTAGCTTTATTTCAAACCCAGGATGTCCAGAAGGAAGCATAAAAGCAGCGGTGATGTAGCTGATACTAAAAAGTGCCAGCTGTTTACTGTACTACTGTACTTTTCAAGGTACTGTACTGTAAGAGTAAAAATGTTTATTTTTTGTTTTTTATGTATTATTTGTGTAAAAACTATTATGAACCTATTACAGTACAGTCCTATATAGGCGATTGTGTTAGTTGGGTACCTAGGCTAACTTTGCTGGACTTACAAACGTGCTCTCGGAACAGAACTCGTTTGTATGTAGTGGACTTACTGTAATTATTTCCTGGAGTAGTTAGGGGCTGTCCCATAGGCCCAGGAACAAGCCCATATCAACAGTCTCTTTGAGACTACTCTCAGGGGACACCACAGACACTGCTGCCACTCTGAAGGCACCCCTTTGGTGTCTCCTGCGGCATTACAGTTAGTCCTGCCCTGGTAGCCCCATGGACAGTAGGGTGCAGAAGATGCCTGGTGGTTTGTGGGGTGTTTGGGGTGAACAGCTAGCTTTCTCCCCACTGGGTTATCCTCCGCTAAAGGGGCCCAGGGCAGTCCCAGATGGGAAATGTAGGCTAAGGCAGCTCTACTGAGTCCTGTAGTGAGAAGGGCATTGGCACCCTCCTAGTACTCTTGCCTTTTAGGTGCTCTGAGATCCAATTTCCAATGTGGGGAGGTTTCCCCAAACAAACAAGCAATTCTCGGACACTAGCGGGGTGTCCAAGAATGCAACTCAGGTCATCTCAGTTCTGACGCCATCTACCCAGAGACGGCATCAGATTCCACAGGTTGACGGTTCAGTCCTACAAGACTGCCTCCAACCCACCCCCACTTCAGATGCCGTCACAAGCCCGGGCTGTTACCTGTGCTTCTGACAAACTGGCTATAGGTTGGAGGTCCCAACCATGCCCTCCTTGGCAACTCAGTTCAGACACCAGTCCCAAGTCCAGGTTGTGACCTGTACTTCGGACCAACTGGCTTGGTTCTAACAACCCCCTCCTTGGGTTCGACTAATTTGCTAGGGCAGCTCACAGAATTCAGAGGAACATTTTACTCACTAGATCACTGGTTTATTATAAAAGGCTACAACTCAGGAAGCCAGATGGAGGAGATGCATAGAGCAAGGTGTGGGGAAAGGGTGCAGAGCTTCCATGCCCTCCCTAGGCTCAGCACTCTCCCCATGTCTCCACATGTACACCAACCCGGAAGCTCTCTGAACCCTGTACTTTTAGATGTTTATGCAGGCTTCGTTACACAGGCACGATCGATTAAGTCACTGGCCACTGGTGATGGATTCAACTTCCAGGTCCCCTCTCCTCCCCTGATGTCAGGAAGTGGGACTGAAAGTTCCAACCCTCTGATCAAAGTTGGTCCCCCTGGCAACCAACCCCCATTCTTAGGTACAAAAGCCACATCATTAACATAATAAAAGACACCTTTGTGGCTCTCATCACTTAGGAAGTTCCAAAGGTTTTAGTAACTGCCAGAATTGGGGACCAAAGATATCTATCCATCTTCAGATACGGATCCCTACAGCAAAACAATCATAAAAGTCAAAAGATACTGGCCCATTACTAGAATCCCATTCAGTCATTAATAAATATCCAAGCCAGCATCAGATCGTATGAAAATGTCCCACAGGGAGAGGCCACTCAGGTTTGCAATGTTCAATTTGATCTTGTCAGGTTCCAAAAGCAGGAGTGGTGTCAGCAGTATATGACTTCATCCTTTCAGGCATCTGGTATGAGACAATATCACCTCTTGCTCTGAGCCTCTTTTGAGATGTTAACATAATATTGGATGTCCCTCATTACATAACCCATTTATTTAGTCATTCCCTTACCCTCAGCTACTATTTTTTCCTTCTCTCCATTTATATCTAAATTTTCCTACCTTTGGAAGGGACATTAGGTTGGGTCACAGTGCTTGTCTAGATCGCAGGCAGCAATACTAGTCTAGAAAGTGCCTCCCCCTCAGTGCACATCTAGTTAGATAAAGTTACACAGGCACAGAACTAGCGGGCTATCTTTACCTCCAGGCAATATAGCTGCATTCACTATTAATCCCAATTTTGTCAGATGGGGTGAAGGCACATCCTGCGCCATCAGGCCCTCAGGAATTCTGACACAGAGGTTAAAAACACAGTTACAGTTTCTTGCTCAGGAATCATCCCTGTTTCCAGCCCTGGTCCTGTGACCCCTACATCAAGTAGGGAGAAGAAAAAGCTGAAGTGATGTGGGGAGAAAAAATACCAGCACCTTCCCCTTCCCCCCAGATCCACCAGAAAAACAGAGAAATCTACCCAGTGAGGAAAGCCCCACTCATGTGAGTGGTGAAGGCGTGGAAGCCAGCCCTTCAGGCTTCTATCCCCCATTATAGACCACCACTGTTCTAACTGCCCCTTTTGACTCTCTATCAAACTCTGAGGAGGATACCTCACTGTCCATCCTTGGACATTATGAGCTGGTGAAGTGTGCTCCTTGGTCTGAAGAAACGATGCTCGGATGTCCAAATTGGTGCGCTATCTTGTGTTCGGGTTCCTTCCTGACACCCTGAGCATTTGCATCTACCGCCGGGTATGCACAGCCCAGGCCAGAGTCAGCATCGTGCCTGTCAGGACCCGTTTGGAGCCCCCAGCACTTCCAGCCTCAGCCTCACTTGCCAGCTATGGTCAAGGCCTTCCCACCAGAATCTGCCACGCAGCCCTCCGCACTCTCTGTCTCTCTTGCTGACAGAACAGCTCTCATTGGCATCTTGGGCCTCTGAGGGAACAAGAAGACTTCATGGAGATCCAGACCATCTCTGTGTTGCTGCAGCGTCCCCATGTCCACTCATCTCACAGACCCAGGTGGCCACCTCCAGCGAGCACACAGGGATGAATATCTGCTTGTTGATTCCAGTCACCTCCCAAACCTGGAAGGGGGTTCTTCCGACAAGCATCGACACGTCCTCCTTTAATGCACCCCTCAAATTCCCATAGTAATTTCCATAGGGGCATCCCTTTAATAGGCCAGGTTTCCGTTGCCCTCTGTCTGACTGTATGGCCAGGCCATTGGCCGGTGCCCACGAGTCAGTAAAAACCCAAAGACAATATTGTTCAATTCTTCCATCACTGCTTCCCACCGAACTGATTTGTTTTTACCTTCCTCGATCGAGGACGTTGTCCATTTACTGCGGAACTGCTGTCCACAAACCAAGCAGCTCTTTCTCTGTCAGTCAAGAGCTGTTTACAGGGCACTGTCCAAATGATGATAGGATCCAGCAGCTCCTCACACAGTTCCAGAGTCAATCCTAAGAGAAGAGAGGCTTCCTGCTCCTATCTCCTCCTTGCATTCTCCCAATAACAACATCCTGTGTGACCCATTTCCATATTGTTCTGGAACTCTTCTGGGCACTCCATCCCCGTTAGAGTGTTTCTGACACGACCCGAGACATTGTGGGCATTTCCGGTTTCAAGATCATTTTATATCCTTCAGTCATAGGGGTAGCTTCAATTAATGCCTGATTGCGAGGTAGTAAATAGCCCTCAGACGGGAATTCTCTAGTTCCAAGTCCCTGCTGTTGCCGGGAGTGCTCACGCACTCTTGCCGTAAGTCCCAGTCTACATTCCACTTAGGGCTATGGCACAGAGGATTTGTCCCTACTGGCACTCCAGCTTCTATCCCACGCTGTGTGGGCTCAGGCAGTCTTACTGGTTCCCATTTAGCAGGTGCCGTTAATATTGCTCGAGGAGTGGAGTCACGTGCCTTCTGTTCTACAATCCTCGGTGGGGGGAGTATTCCCCAGTCAGATACAATGTCCGTCCCCATGACACAATCAGGTAAGAGAGACACCACCACTTCACATAAAGCCTGTTCCAAAATACCAATTCTCCTACAAACATTTACCTTAATTCCATCATCAATTATGTTCCTCAGTGTAGCCTCTCTTAGGACTTCATCTACAGGTTTGGAGTTTACAGCACTAGGGAGGGGAAGTGTTTCCCAGCCAGACATAATAGCCATTCCCACAAAACATTCAGGTAAAGCTGACACAACTTCTTGACATAATACCTGCTTACACATTTCAACTTTCAGGACTCTATCGACCATTACATTTTTACTTTCTCTCTATCTAATCATAGCCCGAGTAAGGGCTTCACTGATGGGTTCATGGGATTCTCATATCAATGAGTACTGGAAACTTCTCTTCTCCACCCCCTGACCATTTTACTCACTCTTGTGTAAAAGGCTTTAGGACCCCAGTGAGTGGTCGAGCCTAGGGCCCCTGACCCTTTTGTCAATCTTTATCTTGATTAATAGGCCTAAGTACTGCCCCAAGCAATTACTGGTCATGTTTCTCATTATGATGTTTGCTTTCCAGATTTGTTTTTTTAATTAATTTATTTATTTTTGGATGCCTTGGGTCTTGGTTGCTGCGCTGGGCTTTCTCTAGCTGCGGAAAGAGGGGGCTACACTTCGTTGCGGTGCATGGGCTTCTCACTGCAGTGGCTTCTCTTGTTGCAGAGCATGGGCTCTAGAGTGCAGGCTCAGTAGTTGTGGCGCACAGGCTTAGTTGCTCTGCGGCATGTGGGATCTTCCTGGACCAGGGCTCGAACCCGTGTCCCCTGCATTGGCAGGAGGATTCTTAACCACTGTGCCACCAGGGAAGTCCTGCTTTCCAGATTTTTAAATTTCTCCAGACTGGGGTAAATAGAGCCGATTTGTTTGGGGCCCTTTACTATTGGGGGTAAGTAGGGGTCCTTTTGGCCCACCCAACCTTAGGTAGTGCTATGTTAAACCTTTGTTTTGGGGAGTTTGGTGGCCTACTGGTTAGGATTCTGGTCTTTCACTGCCGTGGCCCAGGTTCAATCCCTGGTCAGGGAAATGAGATCTTGCAAGCCACACGGAGCGGTCAAAATAAATAAATAAAATAAATCTTTGTTTTAACCCCATCAATGTCCATTTTATTCATCCCATTTCTTAATAACCATCTAAAGAGTCCCACCCTACTGGGACGAGTCCCCGAGGCTCTCCCTTTTTTTTTCCTTAAAGCTATTATTTATTTAATTATCATTCCAGAATTTCCATCTATTTCTAGTGCTTTTTTTGGCCACGCCGCGTGACTTGCGGAATCTTAGTTTCCTGACCAGGGATCGAACCCATGCCCCCTGCAGTGGAAGCGCGGAGTCTTAACCACTGGCTCGCTAAGGAAGTCCCAGGACTCTCCTTTGTGATTCCTCTTTGTTTCACCCCAGTCAATATTCACTTTATTTCTTCAGAACAATTTAAAAGTTTCCACCTGATAGGGAAGAAAAGTCTCCTCTCCTCTCAGCGTCTTCCCATTCTCTTGTTAATTAACCTAAAGTTTTTAATTAGCATCTGTAAGACCCTTGAGGGGAAGCAGAATAGCAAATTCCTTACGACTGCCCAAAACTAGTTCACAATTTTGTAACAACAAGGTTAGATGTACCTCCCCACCCCCATTCATCCTTTCTCTTCCCAAAACACAAGTTTCTATGAGACAGGGCCGTTCTAGCAAATCCCACTTCACTGACACCCATTCTTGGATTCCTGGACCCAATTTGAATGCATGTGGGTTTTTTGGTGGGAGCGGGGTGCTTCCCACACAACACCAAATAATTCCCGGACACCAGGAGAGTGTCCAATTCAACTCAATTCTGACACTACTTGGAGACAGCATCAGATTCCACAGGTTAAGGGTTCAGTCCTACTAAACTGACACTTACCCCCACCCCCCAACTTCTGAAACTAGTCGCAAGCCCAGGTTGTGACCTGTACTTCTGACCAACTGGCTAAGTTCCAATAACCCCCTCCTTGGATTCAATTAATTTGCTAGAGTAGCTCAAAGAACACAGAGAAACAATTTACTTACTAGATCACTGGTTTATTATAAAAGGATATAACTCGGGAACAGCCAGATGGAAGAGATCCTTAGGGCAAGGTGTAGGGAAAGGACGAGCAGCGTCCAAGTCCTCTCCAGGAGCACCACTCTCCCCAGATAACCACGTGTTCACCAACCCAGAAGCTCTCTGAACCCTACCCATTTGGGTTTTTAAGGAGACTTAATTACTTAGTCAAGATTGATCAAATCATTGGCCATTGGCAACCGATTCAACCTCCAGCTCCCCTCCCCTCCCTCTCCTCCTCCAGGGTTAGAAGGTGGGACTGAAAGTGCCAACCCTCTAATCACAAGGTTGGTTCCCCTGGCAACCAGCCCCCATCCTTAGGTGCAGTTCTGGAGTCACCTCATTAACATAACAAAGACACTTTTTGTCGCTCTCATCACTTAGGAAATACCAAGCATTTTAAGAACTCTGCTAGAAATGAGGATGAAGACCAACTGTATATTTCTTTTTTTTTAAAAAAATAAATTTACTTATTTATTTATTTTTGGCTGCGTTCGGTCTTCGTTGCTCTGCGTGGGCTTTCTCTAGTTGCGGCGAGCGGGGGCTACTCTTCGTTGTGGTGCGTGGGCTCTTGTTCTCTTGTTGCGGAGCACAGGCTCTAGGCGCATGGGCTTCAGTAGCTGTGGCTCGCGGGCTCTAGAGTGCAGGCTCAGTAGTTGTGGCGCACAGGCTTAGTTGCTCCACGGCATGTGGGATCTTCCCGGACCAGGGTTCGAACCCGTGTCTCCTGCATTGGCAGGCGGATTCTTAACCACTGTGCCACCAGGGAATTCCTATACTTCTTATTATAAACCACAATATCACAGCTTGTAAATTGGAACTACATTTTGGAAGACATATTTTTAACATCTAATGCAAGTTTAAAAATATGCATTCTCCCTGACCCAGCATTTCTACCACTCTGTATCTAACTTAGAGAAACACTCCTAAACCGGTACAAAGACACAGAGACATGGATATTAATCATAGAATTTTGTTAATCGTGAACATAGACCGACAGTGAAATAAACAATGGCATATGCACACTAGGGAATATTATGCAGCAGTTAAAAAGAAATAAGTGGGTCTACGTGTCATAATATGGAATGACTTCCAAGACAAATTGTTTTGTGAATAAAGCAAATTGCAAGAAGACATGTATACTACGAAATAAAAAGAAAAACATACAAAATAATGTCATGTATGTTTTATATTCATATATATGTAGAAAAACACATGTATCAATAAATGATAATTGATAACAGTGGTTACCTCTAGGGAGGAAGGAAGAGAAGGGAATCAGGATGGGGGTTGGTGATTGAGAGGACTTTAGCCTTATGCTTAATGACTAAGTGTCTTTCAAAGATAATGAATGCTTATGTAATGAGAAATTAATTTTTTATAAAGGCACTTGGCTGTGTAGCAAACATTGTCACACCCCACACCCCTCCCGCCCTTGTTCCCTCTCCGTTATCACTTTAGTGCACACTGGCCCAACTTCCAGTGCTAGCTCCTGGAGTACTTTGCCTGAGGGTTTTCTCTTGCCACTGGAGCCTGCCCTGCTGCAGGTGTCGACTTTGCCACCCCTGTGGCTGATAGGAAATGCTGAGAATGAACCTCCCTGGAAGCAGCCTTCAGCCAATGACTGATGGGTGTACCTTTCAGTCAGGGACCAGTCAGAAGGCAGAAGCCACATTAGTTATTTGAAGAGGCAGGATTTCAAATAAAAAATGTGAAGTAGTCATAAAGTTGTTAAGTAGGTAACTCAAATGGTGAAAAGAGCTCTAAGGTATCTTGGAGTTGAAAGCAGAAAGTTGCTACCACCCCCAGGGCTTGGGTACAAAGGAAAGAGAATGGAATTATTACAACTTAGAAGCTAAGAGGATGGGCTCCATGGGGCTGGGACCCAGACCTCATGCTGGTGTTTGTGATGGGGGTTTGATGAGTCTCGTTCTGTGAATGTTGGAAAACTGCAAACTGGATTGAGCTTGTAGACCTGAAAGGCGCTGCTGGTTTAGGGGTGAAGAAATGCTCCTGGGGGGATGCTGACAGAGGCAGAAAGCTGGCAGGAAGGAACAAGGAAGAACAGAAAGGAGTTTAAGTTCCTTCATTCTTCTCCAGCCCTGCAGTCTCCCTCTATCACCCCATTATAGTCAGAGTCTGAGGGGGAGCAGTTGGAAAAGCAGAAACGTGGATGGTAGAAATCCATCCCCAGAATCAAAAGGGATAGAAGGGTGAGTTTGAAGCTTAATAACTTAAGAGCTTAATAACATACACAAAAATAAAGAGACAAGTTTAAGGAGCCCCAGTTTATCTATCACTCAGCTTCAACAGTTATTACCCCTGTAGCTTTCTTTTTTTTTTTTTTTTGGCGGTACGCGGGCCTCTCACTGTTGTGGCCTCTCCCGTTGCGGAGCACAGGCTCCAGATGCACAGGCTCAGCAGCCATGGCTCACGGGCCCAGCCGCTCTGCAGCATGTGGGATCTTCCCGGACCGGGGCATGAACCATGTCCCCTGCATCGGCTGGCGGACCCTCAAACACTGCGCCACCAGGGAAGCCCCCTGTAGCCTTCTTGAGTCATTTATTCCCCTCCATATTTTTCCCCGACAGTATTTTAAAGCAAATCATATAATTTCACCCATAAAAACTTAAGTATCTACCAGGATACAGACTTTAAGAACACAATACAACTATCACACCTAACAAAATTAACACTAATTCTTTAATATCATCCGTGTTCAAATGATTCTGAATGTCTCAAAACTGACTTTTTAGAATTGGTTTGTTTCAGTCAAGACCCAAACAATATCCAGATATTGTTTTGGTTAATACATTTCTTAAGTCTCTTTTAATCTATGACCCTTCCTTCCCCTTTCTCTTTCCCTTTTATATCATTAATTCACCAAAGAAACCACATCTTTTGTCCTGTAGAATGTCCCATACCCTAAATTTGTCTTGTTGTACCCTCTTGGTATCATTTAACATGTTCCTCTGTCCTCTTTTTTATTTTTTCAATTAATTAATTTATTTTGTAGCTACATTGGGTCTTCATTGCTGCGTGCGGGCTTTCTCTAGTTGTGGTGAGCGGGGGCTACTCTTCATTGTGGTGCACGGGCTTCTCATTGCGGTGGCTTCTCTTGTTGCGGAGCACGGGCCCTAGGCGAGTGGGCTTCAGTAGTTGTGGCACACGGGCTCTAGCGCGCAGACTCGGTAGTTGCAGCACACAGGCTTAGTTGCTCCACCGCATGTGGGATCTTCCCAGACCAGGGATGGAACCCATGTCCCCTGCATTGGCAGGTGGATTCTTAACCACTGCACCACGAGGGAAGTCCCTCTGTCCTCTTTATTTTCTGTGAGATGTTAGTTACACCTGGAGCCCTGGTTAGATTCAGGTTCAGTTCTTTGCCAAGGATATTTCATAGGGTGCCGTGTACTTCCTATTACACCTCATTGGAAGGTATAATGGGGATTTTTTTTAAATTGAGGTAAAATTATTAAATTGAGGTATACTTGACATACAATAAAATACATAAAAATTAAGTGGACAGCTGGAAGAATATTTACGTATTATGCAACCATGAAACCACCACTTAGATCAAGATATTAAAGCATTTCCATAACCCAGACCATTCCTTCATGAGATGGTGATTTTCCAAATCTGACGTTCTTTGAGAGCTTGAATTCTTTCATAATGAAGAACTTTCCCATTAATCCTGGATGCTCTGAAACACAGTTGGGCAGGAAAAATGTTTATTTTTTCTCCATTCTTTGCCAATTTTATGATTAATAAGTTGGAGTCCTAGCAGCCTCCAAAAAGTGACCAGTGAGGTTTTATTTATTTTTTAGTATCATTATTAACTCATGGAGTTTTAAAATATTTGATGTATAAATACATATACTACTTTGCAGTCATTTTGCTTTTTGATGCTCAGATTATCCTATCTTCGGCCAGTGAGAATCCCTCAAAAGTTGGTTCCTTAGTCGTTTAATTTGACTCTTGTAGTCCTTAACTTCTAGTAAGACAGAATATTCCAGGTTCATCTTTTATATTTCCAGCCTCATAATTGAAATTAGCCATTTCCCTAAAGAAATCTGCATGTTTATTTGTGTTAAGTTATATTTAGTCACCACAAATATGTATTTGTTGCTGTGTATTTATTGCTATTATGTTGTTATTTCTTTTAGGTCTTTGAGTGCACAGAGCTAGGAAAGACATTTTTTTTAGAGAAAAAAAAATAATGAATTTATACTGGTATTTCCAATCCAAATTAAAGAGCAAAGGATTTTTATTTATTTCTTTGATTTTGTTTGTATCTTTTTTATCTCATGTATAAAATCTTGGTTCTTAATCATGTTAACATAACGACTTATTTGCTTTAATTCTACTATATAGATAGAATGGTATCATGGTAACAATACCAATATCATTGCTTACAATTAGACCACTGAATGTCATTTAAGATTTATTTGCAGTTCTTTTTGTCCTTAGGATCTATCCCACTAGGGATGTACGGTAAAAATACTGTTTGCAAGTTACTTGAAGTAATTATTGTCTGTGTAGTTTTGCCACCAGCTTGATAGTTAGGTTTATTTGTTTCCCTTTGTCTTGAATTTTTAAGGACTGCTTTTTTTTTCCTTTTATTTATATTCAGTTTTTTAATTATTTAAAACAACTTTATGGCTCCAACGTGTATTCATGATCTATTACTGCATAACAAATTAAACCAAACAGCAGTGTAACAAATATTCATTATCTCACAGTTTCTGAGGATCAGAAATCTAGGATGGCTTAGCTGGATGGTCCTAGCTCAGGGTATCTCATGAAATACAGTCTAGACGTCAGCCAGGGCTGCAGTCATCTCAAGGTTTAACTGGGGCTGAATGATCTGCTTCCAAGATGGTTCACCCATGTAGCTCTTGGCAGACCTCAGACCCTCACCCTATGGGACTGACTGTTCAACAGGGCAACTGCCTTCCCCCAGAACAAGTGATCTGAGAGAAAGAAAGAATAAAACGGAAGCCATATTGTCTTTTAGAACCTAATCTTGGAAGTTACATACCATCACTTCTGCCAAATTTTTTTGGCCACACAGAACAACCCTGGTACAATGTTGAGGGAACCTTATAAGCATGTGAATACCAGGAGGTGGGGATCCTTGGAGGCCATCTTTTACACAAAGCAAAAATATAAAACAAGATATATTCAAAGAGGTCTAGCTTCCATCTTTGTGCTTTCCACATTCCTTTCCTCCCCCCCCTTAGGAAACCACTTTTATTGTATTAGTTTTTGCTTTATCTTTCCATTGCTTTGTTTTGAAAAATATCAGAAAATATGTACCTATATTTATACTCTCAAAACATATTCCCTACTATTCAGCTTTTCTGCACCTTGCTTTTCTTCAGTTAGCACCATCTCTTACAGAATCACCTAATAGCAACACACAGAGATCTTCCTTACTCCATTTTAGAGCTTCATTAAACTCTGTTATATAGATACATTATAATTTAAATAACATTTTAATGGTTTCATCATTTATTAATTCTTCTCCAACTTTTGGACATCTAAGTTGCTTGTAATTTTCACCATTACAAATAATGCTGCAACAAATATCTTTGTGTATACAGGTTTTTCTAGATGTGGAATTATTATCTTAGACTACTACAGACACGGATTTATTAATCAAAGGTATGAACAGTTTTTATGCTCTATTTATATATTGCTAAATTGGTTCACAGAAGAACTACACTGCATTACATTTAATCTGTATTCTCATCTGAATTGAGTAGTGTCTTTTTAATCTTTACTATTCCAACAGTTTGTAATATCTATGTATATTCTTGTAGTGGCCATGCAATTTCACATCATGCTTTAGTACAGTTAATTTATTACTCTGTATTTCAGAGGTAACTCTTATTAATTTAGAAATTATATCAATTTTTTTTGACTATTTAAATTTATTTTTCTATATCTTTAAGTGCATGTGGACTTAAAGAATGTTTTTCTGAGCCAGTAAGTACTTCGTACTTACATGCACGACTATAATGTGTGCAAAAATCATAAAATGCAACAATGATTATACAAAAGTCACATAAAATACAACAAAAATGATTCCAGAAATGTTAGTACAATATATTCATATATTTAGAGATAATAAAATATTCAAGTTATTTTGTTGGATTTATAGCACTATGGTTTTATTTTTGCTCTAATAATAGAGGTTAACCCTTTTTCACTAAGAAAATACAATCTGGAGTTAGAGATGTATTATTCATGAACTACATATTCAGTAAATGTTTTTAAAACAGCACCGCCGGACTTCCCTGGTGGCGCAGTGGTTAAGAATCTGCCTCCCAATGCAGGGGACACGGGTTTGAGCCCTGGTCTGGGAAGATCCCACATGCCACGGAGCAACGAAGCCCGTGTGCCACAACTACTGAGCCTACGCACCTAGAGCCCGTGCTCCGCGACAAGAGAAGCCACTGCAATGAGAAGCCCGTGCACCTCAATGAAGAGTAGCCCCTGCTCGCCACAACTAGAGAAAGCCCACGTGCAGCAACAAAGACCCAACGCAGCCAAAAAATAAATAAATAAACAAAAAAACGGCACTGCCATGTTTCCCAGTAAGGTACCTATGGCATATGTTTCTAAATTCACATGTCATTCCTCATTGGATTAATTAGCAAAATGAGTTTTTCTCCATCTTTTACCTTTCTGAGTGATATCTGAAAAATATTTTTTGCATTTATACAGAGTGCAATTTATAGGTCATAAAATGCCCTGAAATTCCTTGGGCCCAAGGTTAAGAGGAAACATTGTTAATCAGTATGTTTCATGTCTTGACCAGCAAAACATCTCAGGCCTGCTGGAATTAACCCCCAGAGCATGACAGCAAAACACTGATTGCATCTCAATACTTTCCAGAAAGTTAAGACAGTCCAAAGCACAATTTTTAGACCACAGTGCAAAACTTAGCAAAAACGGTTACCAAAAATCAATACAAAATGCGAATTAAAACTGGGTACTTTTTAAAGAATATAAAACTGATGAAAATTAATAAGAATGTTAATATCCAGTGTCAGTAAGGTTAAGCTTCTTCTTCACTGCTCAGGTAAAACATAAATTTGTTGAGCCCTTCTCAGGTACATCCTGGCAATCTGCATCAACCATTTTTGAATGGTACATTCCCTCTGCCTAGCAATTACATGTACAGCATTTCGTCCTGAAGAAATAAGTGAGCATATGGGCAAAATTACAAGGACGTTTATTGTAGTACAGTGGATGATAGCAGGAAGCTGGAAACAACCAAATGTCCAGCAGTAGGGAGATCGTTTCAATAAGTTATACCCATATGCCATTATTCCAAAATAATTTTGTAGGGATCTATTTGTGGCAGGCCTTGTTAGCTGCGTGTCTAATATCCTTTCTCTTTTCTTCTATGCTAACAGAACCCAGAGGTTGTTCAGTTAGCGATGAACGTTCAGTGCTCCAGGCACAAAATCCTGACAATCCTGTTCCCACTTTCCCAGCTTCCTCTGCCCCTAAGGATGGACCTGTGATCCAGTTCTGGCCAATTAAATAGAAGGGGAAGTCTACTGGGGACTTCTAAGAAAGTTTTTGCTTTCCTGATAAAAAGGACAGATACTGTTGATGCCAGCAATCACTGACTGTAGACCTTCTGTTAAGTGAGACTGACTCCTGTTTATTTAGCAAGAGTTTGTCAGGTTTTCTGCTATTTGGAGTCAAAAGTGTCCCTAATCAAGGTGGATTCTGTGATGTGCTGCTCAGATACCCCTTCAGGACGCCCAGCTATTGGGAGTGCTACAGGCTGACAGCCTTCATCTGTCAGCTATCTTGAGGAATTGTATTCCATTGAAGTCAGCTGCCTAGCCCAGTATCATGCCCTGTTCCTGGGGTGGGGGCAGGCCACAGCTAACAACTCGGGAGTATAAAGGCCTAGCTGTCTTTCTTCAATTTCGGACAGCTTTACGGGGCCCTCTAAGCTACAAAGTTGGAGCCCTTGTTGCTCCTGCACCATTGTCTAGCTTGCCCTCCTGTCTGATCCTGCCTCACTCCCTTCCCCCGTACATGTTGATCCTGAAAGCACTGCCTAATACACTTCTTGCACAAAATCTCTGTCTCTGGGGCTGTTTCTTTTTCATATGAAAAGATGTTCCAAATCTATTGCTAAATGACAAAACCACAGGCTATGAAACAGTATGCATGATGTCATCCTGTTTTCTTATTATCCAGATTATGTATCTGCAGAGAAAAAAAAATATCTGGAAAACTTTTTAGGAGGTAATATAAGAGAATATCTTGATGATCTTGCGATAGTAGAAAATTTCTTAAATAAGACAAAAAGTGCAAACCATAAAGAAAGGCTTATACATTTGAATATCCCTAAATTAAAATTTCTGTTAATCAAAGGACACTATAAAGAAAGTGAAACCATAAGCCACAAACTAGGAGGCAATATTTTTATATTTTCAGCATGATAACTGGCAAAGGATTATATCCAGAATATATAATCAATTAGAAAGAGTCAAACCTAATAGAGAAAAGGGCAAAGAATATGAAAAGGCAATTCACAAAAGAAAAACCATAAATGGCCAATAAAATATTGAGACTTACAACCTCACCAACACTCAGGAAAATGCAAAACATTTTTCACCCATTGGACAGACGAAAATGAAAAAGATTGATAATATTCAGTGTTGGCAAGAGTGTGGGGAATCAGGCATTGATACGAATATTTTAAAAAGACACTTATTATAGGTGATTTGGCCCAGCTTTTTAGGAGAGTAAGTTTTTAACAGCCAAAAAGTTTAAGCAACCTAAATTTCTGCCGGGGAATGGGTCAGCTATGGCACAGTCTATGGGGTATTAAAAAGCCATTAAAAAGAAAGAAACGGATGTATATGTGCTGACATAGAATGTTCTCCAAGACAAAATGTCAAGTGAATAAAGCAAATTACTCAGTATGTGAATAGTATAATCTCCTTTGTGTTTTAAACAGATCACTCTATATTTCAACATATGCATATATGCAAATTCAAAGAAAATGATTCAGAATGATATATACCAAACTGTTAATAATAGTGGTTACTTCTGGAAAGGGGCAAAGGTTGAGGTGGGAAAAGGGGGACTTTTACTTTTTACAACATATTTTTCTCTGTTCTTTTAATTTTTTTCTCAACATTTTAATATTAAAATTTTCAAACATACAGCAAAGTTGAATTTTATAGTGAACATTGATATACCCCACCTAGATTTTACCATTAACACTTTATTAGATTGTTTTATGACAAATTTATTGATCCATTCCTCCATCCATTAATCTCTTATTTTTAATGCACTTTAAATTGTGGACATCAGTACATGTCCCCCTAAATACTTCAGCAGGCAGATAATTAACTAGAGTAGAACATTTTAGTTTTTTTTAATATATAAAATCTACCTATAATAAGAGACACAAATTTTAAGAGTACATTCGCTGAGTTTTGACAAATGACTAGTGATCTAAACCCCTATCAGGATATAGAACACTTCCATCACTCATGAAACTGTATCAGAGAAGAACAAACTGGACTCCGTATTGGGTCTATTCTTTTAGCTCTAATCCTTGTGCTCTGTTGCCTGTGCTTAGTCATGCTGGCTCTGCACCTTTGTAAAAGAATGTAGCCTGAAATATACGTGATAGCCCATTCTCAAGGCTCTGACTTTTAAGGGTATAATACTTTCCCACTCATATAGAGATAAAAAGTTGCAGAACAGAAAATAAAACGCCTTGTTGGAAGCTTATCGGAACATTGTGACCAGATCTACCCGGAAAGCTGCTAGAACAAAAGATTCTGGCACCAAGAAGTTTGCAGCCAATCTAAAAAGTATAAAAGAAGCCCGAATTCTAACTTGGATAAGATGGTTCTTTGGGACACTAGTCCACTATCTTCCCAGTCTTCTGACTTTCGGAATAAAGTTGCTATTCCAACAAGTCGTCTTTCAATTTATTGTCCTGTGTACTGCAAGAAGTACAGCAGTAGGAGTTTGGACTTGGTAACAAAAGTTTTCTTATGTTCCTTCTTATCATTATCCAACCCCATCTGCCAGAGGCAAAAAACGTTTTGACGTTTTCCACTGTAGATGAGTTTTGCTTATTCTAGAACTTCATATAAATGGAATCATAGAGTATGCATTCTTTTGTCTAAGGCTTCTTTCACTCAACAATACATTTTTCAGACTCTTCATGTTGTTACATGTATCAGTTCACTCCTTCTGAGGAGTATTCTGTATGACTATACGAGAGCTTGTTTATCCATTCTCCTATTGACGGACACCTGGGATCATTGATTGTCCTATTGATATTTCCTCATCTTGGTTATTATGAATAAAGCTGCTATGAACATTCATGTACAAATCTTGTGTAGGCATATGTTTTCATTTCTTTTGGGTAAATATTTATCTAGGAATGGAATTGCTGGGTTACTGGGTACCAAACCTTTAGTTTTATAAGGCACTGCTGGATCTTTTTCCAAAGTTGTTATACAATTTTACATTCTCACATACAGAGCTTGAGAGTTCCAGTTTCTCTACATTCTCACCAACATTTGGGGCTGTCAGTCATTTTAACTTAGCCATTGAAATAGGTGTATAGTGGTATTTCATTGTGGCTTTAATTTGTATTTCTCTAATTACCAATGATCTTGATCACTTTTTCATGTGATAATTGACCATTTGTTTATTTTCTTTTGAGAAGTACTTGTTCAATTTTTTTATCCATTTTAATTGGTTGTTTGTCTTTTTATTACTGAGTTACAGTATAGAGTTCTTTTTATTTCTTGTACAGCAGTCCTTTTTCAGATATCTGTTCTCTGCATATTTTTCCCAGTCTGTAGATTGTCTTTCAATATTCTTTTGTTTGTTTAATTTATTTTATTTAAGTGTAGTTGATTTACAATGTTGTGTTAATTTCTACTATACAGCAAAGTGATTCAGTTATAGATATATACATACATTCTTTCTTTTAAAATATACCCTCATTTATTTATTTATTTTGGCTACGCTGGGTCTTAGTTGTGGCCTGTGGGATCTTTTAGTTGCAGCATGCGGACTTCTTAGTTGTGGCATGCATGTGGGATCTAGTTCCCCAACCAGGGATCGAACCCGGGCCCCCTGCATTGGGAGCGCTGAGTCTTACCTACTGGACCATCAAGGAAGTCCCTACATACATTCTTTTTCATGTTCTTTCCCATTATGGTTTATCACAGGATATTGAATATAGTTCCCTGTGCTCTACAGTAGGACTTTGTTTTTTATTCACTCTATATATGATAGTTGCATCTGCTAATCCCAAACCATCCCTCCTCTACCACCCCCCGCTTGGCAACCACAAGTTTGTTCTCTACATCTGTGAGTCTGTTTCTGTTTTATAGATAAGTTCCTTTGTGTCACATTTTACATTCCACATATAAGTAATATCATATGGTATTTGTCTTCCTCTTTCTGACTCGCTTCATTTAGTATGATAATCTCTAGGTTTATCCATGTTGCTGCAAATTGCTTTATTTCATTCTTTTTCATGGCTGAGTAATATTCCATTGTATATATCTACCACATCTTCTTTACCCATTCGTCTGTCAATGGACACTTAGGTTGCTTCCATGTCTTGGCTATTGTGAATAGTGCTGCTATGAACATTGGTGTGCATGTATCTTTTCGAATTAGTTTTCTCTGGATATATGCCCAGGAGTGGGATTGCAGGATCATATGACAATTCTATTTTGTGAAATCTTGTTTTTTTTTTTTTTTTTTGCGGTACGCGGGCCTCTCACTGTTGTGGCCTCTCCCGTTGCGGAGCACAGGCTCCGGACGCGCAGGCTCAGCGGCCATGGCTCACAGGCCCAGCCGCTCCGAGGCGTGTGGGATCTTCCCGGACCGGGGCATGAACCCGTGTCCCCTGCGTCGGCACGCAGACTCTCAACCGCTGCGCCACCAGGGAAGCCCCTGAAATCTTGTTTTTTGATTGAAGCTTCATCATCCTGGGTCCATGAGCAACTACAGTGACAGAATCTCTTACCCCATTGATCCATGTTGGTCATTCAACATGCTAGATAAACACTCTTTTGTTGTTATAAGCTGGTGAGATTTTGATTTTTTTGGGCACAACCTGGTTCACCCTAACAGGAGTTCTGCTCTCTGCTAAATGCTGTATTAGATGCAATAAACAAAACAGCCTCCACCCTAAAGATGCTAACACCTAATTAAAATGCCTAGTAGAAACTAAGCAAGAGATGTGGTGCAGTTGCCTTTCAATATTCTTAATGGTGTCTTTTTTTTTTTTTTTTTTTGGCCATGCCACTCGGCTTGTGGGATCTTAGGCTCTCAGCAGTGAGAGCGTGGATCCCTAACCACTGGACCACCAGGGAATTCCCCTTAATGGTGTCTTTTGATGAGCAGAGTTTTTGTTTTTTCATTCAACACAAATTTACTTATTGAGTACTTATTCTATAACAGGAACTGCCTGGTATAGGCACAGAGTTTTTTATTTTGATGAAATCTAATTTATCAATGTTTTCTTTTATGGTACTGATATCTGTGACCTGCTAGCCAACTTTACCTATCCCAAATCATGAAGATATTCTTCTAAGGTTTCCTTTTTAAAATATATGGTTTTACCACTTACATTTAGGTGTATGATCCATCTCAGATTAATTTTTGTGTGTGGTGTGATGTAGAGGTTGACATTAATATTTTTCCATATGGATAGCCAGTTATTATGGCATCATTTGTTGCATAAACTTTCCTTTCCTTATTGGATTGCCTTGGTGCTTTTGTAAAAAATCAAACAGCTGTGTAAGTGTGGGGCTATTTCTAGCTCTCTATTCCCTCTATTTGTCAATTTATGTGCCATACTCTCTTAATGAGCGTAGCTTTACAATAAACCTTAAAGTCATGCAGTGTAAGTTCTCAAACTTTGTTCTTCTTTTTCACATTCTTTGGATGTTCTTGGTCCTTTATATTTCCATATAAACTTTAGAACTAGATTTTCAATATCTATAAAAATAACTGCTGTTATTTGGATACAGATTGCATTGACTCTATTGACCAATTTAGGGAGAAGTGACAGATTCACAATATTGTCTTCCAATTCATGAACATGATTTATCTCCGTATCTATTCAGTTTTTCTTTAATTTCTCTCAAAAATATTATGTAGTGTAGAGATCTTGCATATACTAAATTTATTCCTAAGTATTTTATGCTTTTTGATGCTATTATACATGAAATTCATTTTAAAGTTTAGTTTACAATTGTTTGCTAGTAGCATATAAAAATACAATTGCATTTTTAAAAATTAACTTTGTAATCTGTGCATTAAAAAATTAGGTAGTAGTTGTGTATATTCCTGAAGGTTTTCTAAATAAACAATCCTGTCAGTTGTAAAGAGGCAATTTTCCTTTTTCCTTTTTGGTCTGCATGCCTTTTATTTTTCTTGCCTGCTGCACTGGCTCAGGCTTCTAGTACCATGTTGAATAGAAGTGGTGAGAACGGCATCCTTACCTTGCTCCTGCTTTTAAGGAGAAAATGTTCAATATTTCGCTATTAACTCTAATGTTAGCTGTAGGCTTTTTTGTAGGTGCCCTTTATGATTTTGGAGAAGAAAAAAAATGGTGAGTTTCTAGACATAGTAATAGAAACTATCCAAATTTAAAAAAAATTAAAAGAGCATAAGTGAGATGTTTGATAACTTTAAGTGGTCTAGTATATGGTAACTGGAGCCTCTGAAAGGGGGGAAGGACAGAAAAAATATTTGAAGAAATAACAGACAGAACATTCCAAACTTCATGGCAATTATAAACCCACAGATCCTAGAAACTCAACAAACACAAGAAATGAGAAGAAAACTAGAATTCTATACCTGGGAAAAATATCTTTCATAAAGTGAAGCAATAAAAAGACATTTTCAGTCACCTGAGAACTGAAAGAATTCATCACCAGCACACATGCAGTACAAGAAATGTTAAAGGAAGTCCTTCAGGCAGAAGGAAGGTGATACCAGATGGAAATCTGGATCTACTCAAAAGAATGAAGAGCACCAGAAAAAGTTAACTACATAGGTAAATATGCAAGATTTTTTTCTTATTATGTAAATCTCTTTAAAGGACAATTGACTATTTAAACAAAACTAATCACAATGTATTATGGGATTTACAACATATATAAAAGTTAAGTGCAGGCCACAATAGCATAAAGGCCAAGAGAGAGAAATGGAAGGATACTATTGTAAGGTTCTTACACTATAAGTGAAGTGGTATAGTATCACTTAGACATAGACTAAGTTAAACACGTGTACTATAAACCCTAAGACAACCACTAAAATTTAAAAAATATCTGTAGTTATTTTCTGTTGCTGCATAACAAATCACCACAAATTTGGCAGCTTAAGACAACACCTGTTTATTAGCTCATAGTCGTATAGGTCAGAAGTCAGGCACAGCGTGGCTTAGTTCCCTGATCAGGTTGTCAGAGGCTGAAATGAAATTGTTGGCCAGGCAGAGTTCTCGTCTGGCAGTTCTAGGGAAAAAATGTGTTTCCAAGTTAATTCTTGTTGTTGACAGACTTCAGTTCCTTGTGCTGAGGTCTATGTTTCCCTGCTAGCTGTCTACTGGGAGCCACAGCTACTGAAGCCCGTGCGCTCTAGAGCTCATGAGCCGCAACTACTGAGCCCGCGTGCTGCAACTACTGAAGCCTCTGCGCCTAGAGCCCGTGCTCCATAACAAGAGAAGCCACCGCAATGAGAAGCCCGTGCACCGCAACGAAGAGTAGCCCCCCGCTTGACACAACTAGGGAAAGCCCACGCACAGCAATGAAGACCCAACACAGCCAAAAAAAAACCACATATATATATATATGTATATATATGGCAAAAAATCACTTGAAAAAAGATGTTCAATATCATCATTACCATTAGGGAAATGCAAATTAGAACCATGAGAAAACACTACATACCTATTTTTTTTTAAATATTTATTTGTTATTTATTTGGCTGCGCCGGGTCTTAGCTGTGGCACACGGGATCTTTTAGTCGTAGCATGTGGGATCTTTAGTTGCAGCATGCGAACTCTTAGTTGCAGCATGTGGGATCTAGTTCCCCGACCAGAGATCGAACCCGGTCCCCCTGCATTGGGAGTGTGGAGTCTTAGCCACTGGACCACCAGGGAAGTCCCCACATACCTATTAGAATGGCAAAAATTAAAAAGACCGAGTATACCACATACTGGCGAAGATTCAGGGGAACTGGGACTGTCTTACACTGCTGGTGGAAATGTAAAATGGTGCAACCACTTTGTAAAATATTTGACAGTTTCTTAAGAGTTAAACATATACCTACCTTATGATCCAGCTATTCTACTCCTACGCATTTACCTAAGAGAAAAGAAAGCATGCATCCGTACAAAGACTTGTACATGAATGTTCATAGCAGCTTTATCTGTAATAGCCCCAAATTGGAAACAACCCAGATGTCCATCAACAGGTGAATGGATAAACAAATTGTGTTGCATCCATAGAATGGAATACTACTCAACAATAAAAGGGATGACTTATTGATACACGGCAACAAAATGAATGAATTGCAAACTAATTACGCTGT
Source organism: Orcinus orca (assembly GCF_937001465.1). Taxonomy (NCBI): domain Eukaryota; kingdom Metazoa; phylum Chordata; class Mammalia; order Artiodactyla; family Delphinidae; genus Orcinus; species Orcinus orca. The sequence continues at coordinate 37,166,476 of NC_064580.1, read as the reverse complement.
GTGAAAGAAGCCAGACAATAATGAGGATATACTGTATATGTTCCATTTATACAAAATTCTAAAAAATGCAAAAGAACCTATAGTGACTTAAAGCAGATCAGTGGTTGCTTGGGGCAAGGGTGGGGGGGAGGGGCTGGAGGGAGGAATTACAAAGGGGCACCAGGAAAATTTTGAGAGTAATAGGTATGCCCACTACATTGATTGTGGTGATGATTTCCTGGAGATATATATTAAATATAAAACTATATATATAGTTTTCAAATTGTGCAGTTTAAATATGTATATGTACAGATTTTTGTATATCAATTGTACCTCAATAAAAACATGCAAAGAAACTTGGGTTCATCACTGCCTCCCGCCTCCAACAGTGGATCTGTTATTTTACATAATCTTGACAGCAGGGAGACAGAAGAATTTTGGCAGGTACTCACTTTTTCAAGTTGTTTTTAATCCAATAATTCATTTTTTAAGACTGTTCCTCATTCACACATGGATTCTCATACAATAGAAAAGGCCCACCAAACCCAAATATAGAGCAATGGCACAATCACTTCCTGACTGTGGCTTAATATCAAAAGGCAACCTTTGTGGGAATTCCCTAGCGGTCCAGCGGTTGGGACTCCATGCTCTCACCGTGGAGGACCCGGGTTCAATGCCTGGTCGGGGAATTAAGATCCCACAAGCCGTGTGGCACGGCTTAAAAAAAGAAAAAAAAAAGGCAACCTTTGAGACTTCTGCTTCTGGGAAGACAGAGTAAATGTACTTTTCTGCAGACTTCGTAGGTAAAATAAGCATAAAAAGCCTCTAAAAGGTGGAGAGAAAAAGGTAGACTAGTTAGGGGCCTCAGAACCCAAGCAACAGCATGGTGGTAAATTCCCAGAGTTTTATTTTGTCTCACATCTCCCTGACTGGGTGCTGGAGAAGCCAGCATCCCAGAAACATCAGCAGGTGTAGACCAAAAAAAAAAAGAGAGATTCTAAGAAAAGCCCTTTCTAGCCAAAAGACCCGGAAAAGGACAGCCTAGCAAAACTTTTAGACAATTATCGCTCTACTCCAAGCAAACACCACAGAACAAAAACTGTGGCCCCAGCAAAGACCAAGTGGGGACCTCCACGTTTGCCATACTGTAAGAAACTGCCCCAAACCATCCATTCCTCCCACCCAGTTGGTATCAGAGAAGGCTGAATGGGAAGGTGGGACTTACATCACTGTTGGGTAATAAGGAGCCCCCTGCCCCTTGGTGCCAATGGAAACCACCTGGGAGCCTGAGCGTTCACCCCCTCCCCCCCAAGGCAGTAGCAAGGAACCCCTCTCCCTCTCTCCAGGATGGTGTCAGAGGAGATCTAGTGCAGGATCAAGACTTTCACCACGGCTCAGATGTTATGATGCCACCCCCCACCACGGCGTCAGTGAGGGCAGTAATGAAGCACCTTTAACCCTTCCAGGCAGGGAGGTATCAGTAGAGACCTAGTGGGGAGCCTGAACTCCCACCTCTGCTCAGCAGTAACAAAGCCCGAGTGGAGAAACTGGACTTTCACCCCCACCTGGCAGTGCCTGGGCAGTATCCACCCTTCCTCTGCCTGAGCAGCTTCAGAGGAGGTCTTCTAACATACAAGATTTAGATAATACTTGGAATCTTATAACGCTATGCTGCCCCAAATGTGCTGGTTTCAATCAAAAATCGCTGGTCATGGGCTTCCCTGGTGGCGCAGTGGTTGAGAGTCTGCCTGCCAGTGCAGGGGACACAGGTTCGAGCCCTGGTCTGGGAGGATCCCACATGCCGCAGAGCAACTGGGCCCGTGAGCCAAAACTACTGACCCTGCGTGTCTGGAGCCTGTGCTCCGCAACAAGAGAGGCCGAGATAGTGAGAGGCCCGCACACCACGATGAAGAGTGGCCCCCGCTCGCCACAACTAGAGAAAGCCCTGGCACAGAAACGAAGACCCAACACAGCCAAAAATAAATAAAATTAAAAAAAAAATCGCTGGTCATACCAAGAACCAGGAAGATCTCAATTTGCATGAGAAAAGACAACCAAGATGACAGAATTGTTAGAATGATCTGACAAGGATTTTATTTTATTTTATTTTTAATATTTATTTATTTTTTTGACTGTGCTGGGTCTTAGTTGCTGCACGCGGGATCTTTAGTTGTGGCATGTGGGATCTAGTTCCCTGACCAGGGATCAAACCCAGAGCCCCCAGCATTGGGAGCATGGAGTCTTAACCACTGGACCACCAGGGAAGTCTAATGACAAGGATTTTAAAGCAGCCATCATAAAAGTACTTCAATGAACAATTACAAACAGGCTTGAAAGAAATTTTTTTAAAAAATCTCGGAAAAGAAATTCAAGATATAAGGAAGAACTAAAGGGAAATTTTAGACCTAAGAACTGCAATAACGGATATTTAAAAATCAATGTATAGACTCAACAGCAGAGTATAGAGGACAGAGGAAAGAGTCAGAGAATTTGAGGATGGAATAAAAATTACCCAATCTGAACAACAGAGAGAAAATAGACTGAAAAAAAAAAGAAAGAAAGAAAAGAAAAAAAGAACAGCACTTCAGGAACATATAGGACTGTAACAAAAAACTGATATTCAGATCATGGGTGTCTCAGAAGGAGAGGAGTAAGAAGGTGGAGCTGAAAGAGTGTTTGAAGAAATAATGGTTAAAATTCCCCCAAATTTGGCAAAAGACATAAACCTACAGATTTAAGATGTTGAAACAAACCCCAAACAGGATAAACCTCAAGAAATCCATGCCAAGATACCTATGGGGGAAAACAATTTGAACGATAGTGGATTTCTTCTCATCAGAAACCATGGAGGATAGAAGGAAATGGCATAACATTTTTGAGGTGCTGAAAGAAAAGAACATTCTAAGCAGAATTGTATAGCTAGCAAATATATCCTTCAGGAATGAAGGGGAAATCAAGACATTCTCTGATGACAAAAAAACTAAGAGAATTTGTTGCCTGCAGACCTACCCTTATGAATGGCTAACAGAAGTTCTCTAAATAGACAGAAAATGATAAAAGAGGAAATCTTGGCCCATCAGAAAGTAAGAAAAACAGAGCAAAGATATGGGTAAATACAATAGACTTTCAATTTCTTTCTTGAGTTTTCTAAATTATGTTTGATGGTTGAAGCAAAAATTATAACACTGGCTTATGTAGTTCTCAGTGTATGTAGAGGAAAATAATTAAGACAATTATATTATGAATGGGGGAGGGTAAAGAGTCGTAAAAGGAAGTAAAGTTTCTGTACTTTACTCCAACTGATAAAATGTTAACACCAGTAGACTGATAAATTTTGTATATATATACTTAGAGCAACCACTAAAAATGCTGTACAAAGAGATATACCCAAAGAACACTATAGATAAGTCAAAATGGAATTCTAAAAAAATGGTCAAGCAACCCACAGGAAGGCAGGAAAAAGGTCATTCTGGTGGCAAATGAGAGGCTTCGGGGGGGGGGGTTGAGGGGGCTGGGTGCAGGAGTGGTGGTATCTCCACCTCTACCTCACGGTTATTCCAGAACTAAACTAGACCCTGTTGATCAAAGATTCATAGTCCGTCCTACTGCCTTGCGGTGCATTGGGGGTGGGAACAGGGAAATGTACCTGCCAAGCTCTTCCATGAAGCTTTGCCTCGGGAGTTCTAGTGGGTTAGCAAACTGTTTATAGCGGTACTTAAGGAAGGCCCTTCTCCAGGCCAGCAGGCCAACCTGCCATCACACGGGAGGGGCTCCTTGCTAAGGCTTGGGCTCAGCTGACCTTCATCACCATAGGGGCTCCCTCCTGGAGCAGGATGGTACCTTTGCGTTCTGATTGCAAAAACCAAAAGCATCACTTTGTGGGTGACCTATACTCCTGGAAAAATGAAATTAAGAGGTCTTTGGAAAGGGCCTGATGCAACTTTGGCAAGGGGGAGAAACAAACGCTATACATTTGGAGCTCTGCCCTAAATGCTTAAGCAATATTTGGGTTCAAAATCAGCCAACCTTGGCAAACTCTCCCTGGCAGAATATAAAGACCTATTTTAACAAGCATTTTTAGTCATTGAACGATTAGAAAGAAAATGAATACTGAGTTCCAAAGCAGTTCAACTTCCCTTTCATTTTATTGGGAGTGTTCTGTATCCTTCTAGGTAGGTGGTAAGCCTCCAAGTCTTGTAGTAGATCACCTGCTAGGACCCTCTGGCCCTGTGTTTCTGGTCCCCCAGCCCTGAGTCTTCCAGAAGAGTGCCTCTTTCCATTACAGTTGCAGACTTTCCATTATAGTTGTTTATACTTTTTATACTTAAAAAAAAAGGTGTTGGGGTCTATTTGTGCATTACATGTCATTCATTATTCCTAATGTCATTTTAATCATTTTAACATGAAAGCATCTTAATATTCTCAATAATAGCACTGGTAATTTTATTTATTTATTTATTTAAGATTTTAGTTTTTTGATGTGGACCATTTTTTTTTATTCAAACAGAAAGTCACAAAAATTATAATCATCCTCATCAGTTCACTCAGTCCCATGTAATTAATTTTTTTATCTCGATCCTTTGTTAGCACTTTTATGAATTCATCAGTTTTCCATTAGAGTTCTGAAAATGCTTATTCATTCAGTTCAGCAGTATAGTCAGTTACCAGAAACCTGTACTTGTCAGAGTCTTTTCCATGAATTCCTTGAGATGAAACGCTTTTATAGGAGCGTTTTTTGTGAAAGCATCAGACTACACCCAGAACTGTCTGTAAATGACAAAAGACTTAAAAATGACGACGGTTAAAGATTTGATGAAAGTTCATAATAATGCAATTGACAAGGAAATTTAGTTATTTCTGAGATATACATTTTAAAGTAATAACTAGAATTGTGACTTATAACATTATACCAAAACATATAAGATTTTTAGAAATTTCATGTAATGTCTGAAACATTTATATTAACATACTTCCATACAAATAACCCAAAGAAAGTTGAGTATTAGTTGTTTTTTTTTTTGTTTGTTTGTTTTTTTATACTTCAGGTTCTTATTAGTCATTAATTTTATACACATCAGTGTATACGTGTTGATGTGGACCATTTTTAAAGTCTACTGAATTTGTTACAATATTGCTTCTGTTTTATGTTTTGGTTTTTTGGCCACGAGTCATGTGGGATCTTAGCTCCCCGAGCAGGGATCGAACCCGCACTCCCTGCACTGGAGGGTGAAGTCCCAACCACTGGGCTGCCAAGGAAGTCCAGGTAACTTTATTTTCAAAAATTTCTTTCTTTTTTTACTTGAAGTATAGTTGATTTATAATATTGTATTAGTGTCAGGTGTACAACACAGTGATTCAATATTTTTATAGGTAGTACTTCATTTAAAGTTATGACAAAACAAAGGCTATATTTCCCTGTGATATACAATATATCCTTGTTGCTTATCAGCACTGGTAACTTTAAATATTAAAATCAATGTTAGGAAAAAAGAAGCGCCAATCTGCTCTTATAAACGATACATAGCTGCTTAAGTTTAGCTGATTTGTGGAAAATTGCTATCTTTGCAATATTAAGTCTTCCAGTCCAGGTTTCCACACATTTCTATAAACACTATTAATAGTATTTTATAGCTTTCTCTGTAGAGTTCTTGCACAACTATGGTAGATTTGTGTATTTAGTGTTTTTGACGCTAATATAAATGATTTCTCTTAAGGTGTCATTTCCTAATTATGCTTTTGATGGCATATAAAAATGCAACTCAGTGTGTATTTTAACAATTTCTGCTGCACCTTGCTGATCTTCCACACACACAACTTTCCACGTACATAATCATACTGCTAACAGATAATGACAGTTTTCTTTCATCCTTGCTAGACACGATGCATTCTTATTTACTCTTTTTTGCTTTATTGTGCTGGTTACATTACAATGGTGATTAAATAGTAAGAGTAGATAACCTTGTCTTGTTCCCATTTTAAAGCTTTCAGTATTTTATCATCGTGTACGATGTTTGCTATAGGGTTTTAGGAGGTGTCACTTTAAGGAAGCCCATTTTTTAAAAAATATTTATTTATTTATTTATATGGCTGCGCTGGGTCTTAGTTGAGGCACATGAGATCTTTGTTGCGGCATGAGGGATTTTTAGTTGCGACATGAGGGATCTTTAGTTGTGACATGAGGGATCTTTATTTGCAGCATGTGGGATCTAGTTCCCTGACCAGGGATCGAACCTGGTCCCCCTGCATTGGGAGTGCACAGTCTCAGTCACTGGACCACCAGGGAAGTCCCAGAAACCCATTTCTATTTGGAGCTTTCTAAGAATTTTTTTTATCATGAATGAATGTTATATTAAATGCTTTTAATGTATTTTGAGATACTCATGATTTTGCTCCTTTATTCTGTTAATATGGTGAATAGCATTTACTTTCAAATTGCATACCAGTCCTGCATTTCTGAAATAAACATATCCCTTTTCATAAAAATAAAAGGCAGCCTTTGCCAGTTCTACCCAGACTGCGTCATGATGACTCATAATGGCAGCCCTCTGGAGCTTTGAATATTTTTGATGTTATGTGCTGGAATTTTGTGGAAAATTCATTCTCTAAGAGGTAATAACCCAAATGGGGAAAATCTTTAAAAAGATTTACTGGTTGGTTCCTTGTGTGAATATGTTTGTGTGTGTGTGTGTGTTTGCTTTAAAACCACATTCATAATTATCCATTTTTTTCTTATTAATGTAGGCTTTACCTATTTTGGTAATGCATTGCTACTTAACAAAGCACCCCAAATTTAGTGGCAAAAACAGCTAGTATTTTATTACAGATGGATCAGGAATTCACAAAGGACATGATGGGGTCAGCTTGTCTCTGCTCTGTGATGCCTGGGGCCTCAGCTGAGAGACTGAAATGTCTGGGGATGACTGGAACAGCTGGGGGAAAGGATCACCGGGAGACTTCATTTATATGTCTGGTGCCTGGGATAGGATACTTTGGAGTCTGGGCTCAGCTGGGATTGTCTGCCAGAGTGCCTACATTTGGTTCTCCTTGTGGCTTGGCTGCCCACAGCACGGTAGCTCCAGGTGGTCGGACTTCTTACGTGGCAGGTCAGGGCTCAGAGAGTATTTTAGTGAGCAAGGTGGAAGCTGCATGGCATTTAATGGCTTAGCCCGGGGGTTAGCAAAATGTTCTGTAAAGGATCACATAGTAAACAGTTTAGCTTTGTAGTCCATACAGTCTCTCTTGCCACTACTCAACTCTGCTGTTGTAGCCTGAAAATAGCCATAGACAGTACATAAACGAATAGGCATGGTTGTATTGGAATAGAGAATCAACTGCATTCCAATAACAGTTTATTTATGGACACTGAAATTTGAATTCCATATAATGTTCATGTGTTTCTTCTGCATTTTTTCAACCATCTAAGAAAAATGTAAAAGATGTTTTTTTGCTCACTGTACAAAAATAGACTACAGACCATACTTGGCCCGTGGAGGTGAAGTCTGTCAACCTTGTTTTTGTTGTTGTTGCACCACACGGCACATGGGATCTTAGCTCCCTGACCAGGGATCAAACCCGCGTCCCTTGCATTGGAAACGCAGAGTCGTAACCACTGGACCACCAGGGAAGTCCTTGTCAACCTTTAATGTAGAATATTTCTAGCCCTTGGAAAAGTTCCCTTGTTCATCTTTCAGTCAATGTTTACTTTCACTCCTGGCCCGAGGCAACCACTGGCCTGTTCTCTATCACTATAGATTAGTTTTGCTCATTCTAGAATTTCACATGAGTGGAATCATGTAGTACGTCTGGCTTTTATTACTCATTATAATGTTTTGAGATTCATCTGTGTTGTTTGTTCTTTTCTTATTGCCAAATAGTATTCCTTCATATGGATATACCATAATTTGTCTAACCATTTTTCTATTGATAGATTTTCATATTGTTCCCAATTTTTGGCTACTATGAACGAAGTTGCTATGCACAATTTGTGCACAAATCTTTGTATGTTTTATTATTTTTTTTAATAATAATTGAAAAAAAATTTTTTTTCCCTGCGTTGGGTCTTTGTTGCTGCGCGCAGGCTTTCTCTAGTTGCGGCGAGCCGGGGCTACTCTTCATTGCAGTGTGTGGGCTTCTCACTGTGGTGGTTTCTCTTGTTGCGGAGCATGGGCTCTAGGCGCGTGAGCTTCAGTAGTTGTGGCACCCAGGCTCAGTAGTTGTGGCTTGCGGGCTCTAGAGCACAGGCTCAGTAGTTGCGGCGCATGGGCTTAGTTGCTCCGCGGCATGTGGGATCTTCCCGGACCAGGGACCGAACCCATGTCCCCTGCATTGGCAGGCGGATTCTTAACCACTGTGCCACCAGGGAAGTCCATGTGTGGTTTTGTTTGTATGTTTTCATTTCTTTTGGATTGTATAGTAAGTATATGTTCAACTTTGAATCTGCAAAATTGTTCCCCAAAGCAGCTGTAGCATTTTTTATTCCCAATAATGAGGTATGGGAATTACAGTTGCTTCATATCCTTGTCAACTCTTAGTGGTGTTAACCTTTTTAATTTTAGCAATCTAGTGAGTGGTTTTAATTTACATTTTTTCATTAACTAGTGATATTGAACATCTTTTCATGTATTTATGGACCATTTGTATATCTTCTTTACTACAGTATCTGTTCAAGTTATTTTCCTATGTATTGGGGGATTGTCTCATTTTTTTTTTTTTTTTTGCGGTACGCGGGCCTCTTACTGTTGTGGCCTCTCCCGTTGCGGAGCACAGGCTCCGGACGCACAGGCTCAGCGGCCATGGCTCACGGGCCCTGCCGCTCCACGGCACATGGGATCCTCGCAGACCGGGGCACGAACCCGTGTCCCCTGCATTGGCAGGCGGACTCTCAACCACTGTGCCACCAGGGAAGCCCTGTCTTACTGTTTTAAGAGTTCTTTATGCATACAAATTTTTTGTCAGGTATATATATTATATATTGGGAATATTTTCTCTCAGTGCCTTGTTTTTAAATTTTCTTATTGCTTTTTAATGGGCAGTAGTTTTAAATTTTGATTAGGTTCAGTGTATTAATTTTTTCTTATATAGTTCACATTTCTTGGGTCCTATCTAAGAAATTTCTTCTTGTTCCAAGATCACAAAAATTTTCTCCTATGTTTTCTTGTAAAAGTTTTCTATTTTAGGTTTTACATTTAGGTCTATGATCTGTTTTGAGCTCATTTTTGTGTATGGTGTAAGGCAAAGTAAAACTGCATTTTTTTTTTTCCCATATGGATATCCAGTGGTTTACTAAGTCTTGAAATCAGGCTATGTAAATCCTCCAACATTGTTCTTCTTTTTCAAAGTTGTTTAGGCTAATCTAGTTATTTTGCATTTCCACATAAAGTTTAGAAATAGCTTGTCAATTTCTTAAAAAAAAAAGACTGGTAGGATGTTTATTTGGATTGCACTGATTCTATAGATAAATTTGTGGAGAACGGATATCTTAACAATATTGAACCTTCTAATCCATGAATATGCTGTAACTCTCCATTTATTTAGGTCTTCTTTAATTTCTTTATGTAATATTTTGAAGTTTTCAGTGTCTAGGTCTTGAATATGTTTTGTTAAATTTATTCCTATTTCATGTATTTGGATGCTATTGTAAATGGTATTTTTCAAATGTCAATTTCCCACTGTTCATTACTTGTATATAGACATATAGTTGATTTTTGTATTTTTGTCTCATATCTCTTGCAAACTTGCTAAACTCACCTATTAGGTCTAGTGGCTTTTCTGTAGATTCCTTAGAATATTTTATGTACATGATCATGTCATCTGTGAATAAATACAATTTTACCTTTTACTTTCCAATCTAAATGACATTTATTTCTTTTCCCTGATTTATTGCACTGGCTAGTACAATATTAAGTAGAAATAGTGAAGACTGGCATTTTGGTCCTGTTCCTTGTCTTACTGGGAAAACATTTATTCTTTAACATTAAATATGATGTTAGCTGTAGGTTTAACATAGATATTCTTTATCAGATTAAGGAAATTGTCTTTTATTCCTAGCCTTCTGAGTGATTTTATAATGAATGAGTGTTGAACATTGTCAAATGTGGGGGTTTTTTGTATTGATATGATCATACAATTTTTTTTCTTAGTTCCCTCACCAGGGATCGAACCCAGGCCCTGGCAGTGAAAGCACCAAATCCTAACCACTAGATCACCAGGGAATTTCCATACAATTTTTTTTAGTCTGTTAATATGACCAATTTTATTGATTGATTTGCAAATTGTAAACCAACCTATATTCCTTAGATAAATACCACTTCATCAGGTGTAGTATCCTTTTATATATTGCTGGACTTGAGATGTTGATTTTTTTTTTAATCATTTCTTTTTTTTTTTAAATTTTATTTATTTGGCTGCGTCGGGTCTTAGCTGTGGCATGCAGGCTCTCTAGTTGTGGCGAGCAGGCTCTAGAGTGCGTGGGCTTAGTTGCCCCACGGCATGTGGCATCTTGATGCCCCAACCAGATATTCAACCCCTGTCCCCTGCTTTGGAAGTCGGATTCTTAACCACTGGACCACCAGGGAAGTCCCGAGTTGTTGATATTTTATTAAGGATTTTTGTGTCTATGTTTATGAGGAATACTAGTCTGTAGTTTTATTTTCTTGTAATCTCTTTAACCGGTTTGGGTATCAGGATAATGCTAGTCTCATAAAATGAGTTGGGAAGTGTTCCTTTCTCTTCTATTTTCTGAAAGATTTTAGTTGGATTAGCATTATATTTTCCTTATGTGTTTGGTAGAATTCAGTGAAGCCATCTGGGCCTAGAGCATTCTTTCTGGAAAGATTATTTGTGAATTCAATTTTTGTAATTGATATAGGGTTTTTCTTCTTTCCTATTTCTTTTTAAAAAATTTATTTTGTTTAATTTTGGCTGTATTGGGTCTTCGTTGCTGTGTGCAGGCTTTCTCTAGTTGTGGTAAGCGGGGGCTACTCTTGGTTGGGGTGCACGGGCTTCTCATTGCACTGGCTTCTCTTGTGGCAGAGCGTGGGCTCTAGGCACACGGGCTTCAGTAGTTGTGGCACGTGGGCTCAGTAGTTGTGGCTCATGGGCTCTAGAGCACAGGGTCAGTCGTTGTGGTGCACGGGCTTAGTTTGTCTGTGGCATGTGGGATCTTCCTGGACCAGGGCTTGAAACCCTGTCTCCTGCATTGGCAGGTGGATTCTTAACCACTGTGCCACCAGGGAAGTCCATTTTCTATTTTATTGATTTCTGTTCCTATTTTTACTGTTCCCTTTCTCCTAATTTCTTTGTGTCACATATGTTCTTTTTCTAGCTTCTTTTTTAAAAAATTGAATTAGAGTTGAGTTTTTGTTCTAGCTTCTTAAGGTAGAAACTTAGATCATTCATTTTAGACATTTCTTCTTTTATAATGTAAGTATTTAAAGTTATAATATTTCCTTGTGATTTTTGTGTTTAAGTAGCGTGTTGTGGTTAAGCAGCATGCTCTCTATGATTATAATCTTCTATAATTTATTGGCTTGTTTTATGGCTCAGCATATGGTCTGTTTTGGTGAATGATCCATGTACACTTGAAAAACACGTGTATTCTGTAGCTGTATGGAGTATTTTAAATTTTAAGTTAAATAGCAAATTTAATTTTAACTTTAATTAGGTCAAGTTGAGCGATTATGTTGTGTTCCTTACTCCTATCAATTTCCTGTTTGCTTTTCTATCATTACTATGGAAATTATGTTGAAATCTCCAATTATAATTTTGGCTTTCTCTTTTTCTTCTTTCACTTCTCCTCTGTTGGTTTTTGCTTCTTATAGACAGCATATAAGTAGGTTTTGCTTTTCTATTTTTTCAAACCCTGCCTGCTAATTTTGCCTTTTAATTGGAGCATTTAGACCATTTACATTTAATGTATCAATATGATTAACTTTAAATCTAACATATGCTCTTTGTTTTATTACTTGTCCATCTGTTCTTTATTCCCTTTTTCCTCTTTTCCTGTCTTCTTTTGGATTGGTTGAGTACTTCTGTATTCCTCTTTATGCCCGCTCTTGGCTTATTCTCTACCTCTCTTTATTTGTTTGTTTTGAGGTATTTGCTCTAGGGTTTACAAAATGCTTCTTTATCTTATCACAATTTGTTTTCAGATAATATTATATCGCTTCACATATAGTGTAAGAACCCTACAACAGTGTACTTCCCTTTCTTCTCTCCTGGCCTTTGTATTAATTTCTGCATACGTTATAAACCCCACAGTACATCATAATTATTTTTGCTTTAAACAGTTATCTTGTAAAAGAATTAGAAAATTAGGAAAATGACTTTTATATTTAACCACATATTTACCACTTCAGCACTCTTCATTCCTTTGTGTAGATCTAAGTTTCTTTCTGGTATCATATCCCTTGGAAGAACTTTGAACATTTCTTGTAGTGCAGGTGTGCTGGTGCCAAATCCTCTCAGTTTTTGTTTGTCTGAAAACTCTTTTATTCACCCTCATTTTTGAAGGAGATATATTTTCTGAGTAGAGAATTCTAAGTCAACATTTTTTTTCTTCCAGCTCTGTAAAGACCTGCTTTTATGCCTTTCATAGTTTCTAAAGAAAAATCTACAGCCATTTTTACATTTGTACATCTGTACATAATGTGCCTTTCTTCTCTGGCTGCTTTTAAGATTTTCTCTCTCTCTAATCTTAGGTGATACAAACAACTTTATTTAACACTTCATGAAGTGGAGAGTCTCCTTTCGGAGAACTGCTGAGATTTTTCTCTTGATCTCTGGTTTTTAATGATTTGATTTGGGTGTGTCTTGATGTGGTTTTCTTTGTGTTTATCATGTGTGGGGTTCCTTGAGCTATCTGGATCTGTGAGTTTATATGATGTTTTTTAAAAAAAAAGATTACTTTTTAAAAAGCAGTTTTAGGTTTACAATAAAATTGAGAAGAATGTACAGAGATTTCCCATATGCCCTTTGTTCCCATAAATGCATAGCCTCTCCCATTATCAACATCACTCACCAGAATGGTACAATTTTTTTTTTTTTTTACCAAGGATGAACCTACAATTGATGCGTTATAATCACCCAAAGTCCATAGTTTACATTAGCGTTCACTATTGGCATTGTACATTCAGTGGGTTTGGATAAAAGTATAATAACATATATCCGTCCTTATAATAAATACAAAATATTTTCACCATCCTAAAAATTTTCTTTGCTCTGCCTATTCTTCCCCATCCCCACACTGACCCCTGTCCCTGCCCGGCAACTGCTGATCTTTTCACTGTCTCCATGGTATTGCCTTTTCCAGAATGTCATATAGTTAGAATCAGGCAATATGTAGCATTCTCAGATTTCACTTAGTAATGTACATTTAAGATCCCTCCATATCTTTTCATGGCTCGATAACTCATTTCTTCTTAGCGCTGAATAATAGTTCATTGTCTGGATGTACCACAATTTATTTATTCATTCACCTACTGAAGTTTATTGGATTGTAAAAACCAATTTTGGAAAAAATTCTGGCCATTATTTCTTCAAATATTTTTGTGTTCCTTTTCTTTCTCCTCTCCTGGGATTCCAATTGTGTATATGTTAAACCACTTGATATTTTCCCATACATCATTGAGGCTCTGTGTGTTGTTTCTTAGCCATTTTTCTCTTTGTCTTTCATTTTGGATAGTTTCTATTGCTATGTCTTCAAGTCTTGTCTCTGGTCTTCTGTGGTTTCTAATCTGCTGTTAATCTCATCCAGCGAAATTGTAAATTCAAGTATTGTGTTTTCATATCTAGAATTTCCATTTGGCTCTTTTTTTCCCAAATCTTCCATATCTATTTTCATTCTGTTTATATTTTCTTTTTTAAAAATAAATTTATTTATTTTATTTATTTATTTTTGGCTGCATTGGGTCTTTGTTGCTGCATGCAGGCCCCCTCCAGTTGCGGCGAGCGGGGGCCACTCCTCGCCATGGTGCATGGGCCCCTCATTGCAGTGGCCTCTCTTGTGGTGGAGCATGGGTTCCAGGCACGTGGGCTTCAGTAGTTGTGGCATGTGGGCTCAGTAGTTGTGCCTCGCGGGCTCCAGAGCGCAGGCTCAGCAGTTGTGGCACATGGGCTTTGTTGCTCCGCAGCATGTCGTATCCTCCTGAACCAGGGCTTGAACCCATGTCTCCTGCATTGGCAGGCAGACTCCCAACCACTGCGCCACCAAGGAAGCTCTATATTTTCTTTTACTGTACTTCCTAATTTTAATTTACTATATTGGGAATACTTACAATAGCTGTTTTATCATTCTTGTCTGTTAACCCTATCATTCTGTAACTCCTGTTTCTGGTTCTATTGACTAATCTTCCTCCCTATGGGTTATATTTTCTATTTCTTTGCATGCTAGGTAATTTCTGATTGGATGTCAGGCATTATGAATTTTACACAGTTGAGTCCTAGAATTTGCCATATTACTTTAAATACTATTGGACTTGTTTTGGCAGGTAGTTATGTTATTTGTAGGTCAGTCTGATCACTTCAAGACTTTCTTTTAAGAATTTTTAGGGTGGGTCTATAATAGCCTTTTCTTTAGGGATAGATTAGCCATACTCCTCAGGTATGACATTTCTGGGACCAAAGTCTATCTACTTAGGCTGGTAAGAACTTGAAGATCCCTGGTCCTGTGTGAACTCTGGGAATTGATTGACTACAACTTCCTGGAAATTCTTTCTTCAGAAGTTGTTCTTTGCCCAACCATGTAGTATTTCATTCTGTGCATGTGGGACCTCAATGCAGATTTCTGCAGCTCCTAGAATTCTGTCTACTGCATTATGGTACATACCCACAAATTTTATTTTTTTTTGCAGCTTGGTGACCTGAACAACAGTGAGGGTGAAATTCCGTATATGTTCTAAATTATCTAATCTCTATTCCAATGGCTTATCCAGTAATAAAGCATTCTGTTTGTTTTGCAGTTTCATTTAAGTCTAATGTTCTAAGTATTACTAGATCCAATTATATAGTAAGATGAAAATATGAACACACACATGTAATTGGTATCACAATAGATCACTTTACTGGGAAAATTACCTTGAATAATTCAGAATCTCCATTTCACCAATGAACACACTTGTTACATTGGTTACTGATGCCCCCGCTGTTGGAATGGAACAAAGCTTGCATGTACACAGAGAGCCTTCCTACCTATAGTTCACTGGTGTGTCAAGAGCATTTCTCAATGCTTTCTAATCTTGCTGGCTTTTCAGTCTAAATGATTCTGATGCCTTTGTTGGTAAAGTAAAGAGGCAGGGGCAGATTAATAATTGGCCATTTCTTAGCTGCAAGTATGAGGAAGTCAGTTGGAATTACATGTTATAAGATACATTATATATCAATCGATAAAGGATTATCTTAAAACAAGTGATAATTATATTTTTTGTGTGTTATCTGCATGGATGACTCTTTTGGTCACATGTCAGTAAAATTTAGTGATACTTTAAAGATTTTTGCTCTGCTTTATGATAGTACCATAACTCTGGAACTTTTTATAGGGGAAGGAATTGTAGTTGACTTTTTAATCATGTAGTTGATAGAGTAAGTACCTGGCTAGACACATGATTTTAAGGGTAAGGACAATTGCTGACTTGTTTGCATTTCTTACTTCAAAATTTTCAAATGCATAAAGATTCCACTGTGAGAAATGCAGAAAAGGTCCCAAGGAACATTTTTAGTTTAACAGAATCATTGCTAATGAAATTATAGTTTTGCGCTAAACTGTTAAAAATTCAACTAGAAACAATTTAAATCATTTGTTATTTTGCTGAGTGGAGTAGAGGCATCTCTGAAATGCAACGTTGACAATCACTATCCATGATTACCATATCAGATGCTCAATAAATATTTTTCTTCTAAATTGAAAATAATTAAAACTCTTGAGGAAACATGTTTAATGGTTAATAGCATTAGAGACTACCAGGCTCCTGAAAAAATAGATGTTGCCAAAAAATCAATGCATTTAATAGTGTTAAATCACAATGATCCTTCAAAAATGATCATGTTTTGCTTTAGATTTTAAGTTTATGTTGTATTTTTTTGTTTGTTTTCACCAAAAAGACTACAATGAGGTAGTGATGGTGTGATGGTTCTAGAGTAAGAATACCTGGGTTCAAAATTCTGGTTCCACTACGCATTAGCTCTGGGACCTCGGGCAAGTCACATAATCCCTCTATACCTCAGTTTTCTCATCTTAACCTCTACACCTGGACCAGCAGCATTACCATCACCTGGGAACTTTTAAAGACTGCAAATTCTTGGTTCCATCCCAGGCATACTGAATCAGAACATCAGGAGGTGGGGCTCTCCCTCCTGATAAACACTAAAGTTTGAGAAGCAGTGTCCTAAGCCCCTGTAATGCCTTCCATGGCTTCTACTAATCTCTTGTGATGGTGAGCTATTATAGTTAATCTATTTCTTGGCATTGTCTTTAAAAGTTGAAATCTTAAGCCTCCATTAAATGTGTCTGTTGCCAATGAGTAACTGAGGGATTATAGACATTTAAACAAAACTTCAATCAGGCTAAATTTTAGAGGACGCACAGAAGACCCTCCAGTAAGGGATGTACACTTTTAACAGTGGAGTTGCTCCCGGTGTCCAGCTTGTATGGTATTGAGCAATGAGATGAGACAGCCTGGGAGGGGATGGGCTGCACCTTGGCCCTTGTGCCCTAGTTCCAGGCGCAAAGACAAAATTCATTCCAGCAGGTCAAACACAGCATGGAAGTAATAATGGTAACAATACTAAAGAGTTTGACAGGGAAAAACAAAGATGGTCAGCATGGGAGGACCAAACATGGGAACAGAGGTATGGGGTTTCTCAACCAGAGGGCAGAACTTGGGGACCAAGGTTCTAGGGGAAGGCAATGTTCCGAGACTGAGGCGGGAGGACAGGCAGGGAGTCTATTTAAGGGACATCTGACAGCAGATGCACGGACTTCAGTCCCTGGAACCAGTACTGACAGGTTCCCAGTACTGACAGCCTGGCAGGACCCAGTCCTATAGACGGCAAATTATCAACAGTGAGGGTTGGATACCCAGGACAAGGAAGGTGACCACATGTCAGGAACAATGTGGGCATCCCCTTACTGGTCCTCATATAAGAGTCAAATAACAGTGGGGTCAACTTGATGCTGGGTCCCAGCATGGCACTAGGGGTCTTCTATCACCTTCTTATCCAAGGAGGGGGGGGTGTTTGATCCTAGGGCTGGGGTCAGGCTGAGCCTATAACTGGGCCAAAGTGGATGGAGCTGTGTGGGAAGAGGTGGGCTATCAGCTGGGTCATGCATAACCGA
Organism: Orcinus orca; assembly: GCF_937001465.1. NCBI lineage: Eukaryota > Metazoa > Chordata > Mammalia > Artiodactyla > Delphinidae > Orcinus > Orcinus orca. The sequence goes on along the minus strand of NC_064580.1, from coordinate 37,149,168 downwards.
GAGAAGTGACTCTGATGGAGAAATTTTCCAGCCATCAAGGAACAAAAGGGTGGCAACATGGCCAACTGGTCAGACTCCTCCACAATCTATAGGAAACTGTGCTTTAAAAGGAAATAGACAAGTACAGATGTATATATAGACTTTTTAAACATTTAAACATTTTGAATAAGTAATGAATTCATAGTTCTAAATTCAAAGTGTAGAAGGGTCTACAGTGAAAAGTCTCCTTTACATCTTTGCCCCCCAGTCATCTAGTTTTCCTCTCCACAGCAATATTATTTGCTTTTTGTGTATATATATGTGTATTTTTCCTTTATGTATGCATATTTTCTCTTTTGTGTTTGTACATATAATGTTCTCCTTTTACCTAAATGGTAGCATACTATATTGTTCTGCTCCTTGCTTTTTTCCATTAACAATATATCTTGGATATATTTCTAAATCACTATGAAGAAGGCTTCTTCCTATTTTTTTCACAGTTGGTATTCTATGGATGTACCATAATTTATGTAACTAGTCTCCCATTGATGGGTATTTAGGTTGTTTTTAATCTTTGCTGTTCAAAATAACCTTGTACATACATTATTTCACACATGTGTAAATATTTCTGTAGGATAAATCTCTAGAACTAGAATTCTAGAACTATTCCATGAAATAGTTCCTACGCGCATAGGTCACCAGCTGAGGCAAAGTCAGGCTGATTATGCCTTCCATGAAGTTGTGGAAAGCTGCTACTTTATTTAGGGAGGCTCATTAACCAAGTAATCTTCCTTATTTGGAATATTAGTTTTCTTCATTATTTGGAATGATATGAAATGTGAACCATAATCCCACTACAATAACCAAAATAAAGTTGCTGCTTTATAGTTTATGAAGTGTTTTCCCACACACATTTTTTAAACCTTTCTCTGAACCTAAAATCTACGTTTAAAATGATATACTAAAATTTAAGAACTTTGCTTCAGAAATACTACAAAAGTCAAAAGAGAACTAGAGCAAGAAATCATTTGTCAAATTGATACCAGCCTGTTCCTCATGTCCGCAGGCCCAGTTCTGGACTTCAAAGTGGTTATTTTTCTCTCTAATAGTGTTTGGAACTCTGGGTGGCTCTTGAATCCAAGCTCATGTATTAAAAATGAATGACAGCACCATATTATCATGGCTGATTCCTGCTTTAATCATTCCTGTAAAACCTTTTTGCATTCCAAGACAATGAAAAATGCAAAAAGCTGTTATAAACAGCTGAGTCAAGATCTAATTCTCCAGTGTGTTCATTCTTATTGAGTAAATTGTACATAACCCATTGGCAAAGGAGATTGAATAACACATTCTGGCAGAAATGAAAATTACTGACAAACAGCTACATGGTGCTAGAAGCAGAGGCACGACAAGAATCTCTCTATGGAATCTTTTACCCACCCATTTAGTTAGCGTAGGTCACGTGACCATCTTTGCAGCTTGTGGGAGAGGAATAGAATTTGCTGGTGCAGTACAGCAAGACTTGAAGAGGTTTATTTTTTCCTCTGCAAAGTCCATGGTCATGAGAATTGTGAAAAGCTTAACAGCAGGAGACAGTGCTATTCATTTGGAGAATAACCAAAGCCCACTTTTCACTAGTATATTGTCCACAGATGTTTCATAAAATGATGAATTGATAAATCAGTGGAATAATCCTAGCACTGCAAAAGATATATTTTTAAAGACCATTTTAATAAAAGATTTCCATTTCTGTATTTAATAATATTCGTTGTCTAGATAGCCTTCCATTTATAGCCTTTGCTGGTGTTGGCTTCATTTCTTCACTGTTTTTCCTCAGCAGCTGTGGATAAGGGCTCACCAATAACTTCCAATTAAGAACCATTCATCCACCTCACCAGTTCTAGAAGAAAATGTGGGTGAAATTCTCTAGAACCGTGCCTCTCAAATTTGAATGTGCAAATTTACTACCTAGGAAGATCTTGTTAAAATGCAGAGTCTGATTCAATAGATCTGGAAGGAGCCAGAGATTCTGCATTTCTAACAGAATACAGGTGGCACATTTGTTACTGATCTGGGGATCACACTTAAAAGTAGTAATGCTGCCTTACAATCTGAGAGAGGGAAAAACTTTTACAACTATGACTCAAAATACAAAAGCCATAAAGAAAAAATAGATAAATGTGGCTACATTAATATAACTGTTGTTGACATAAAAGACAAATTTATGGTCACCAAAGGGGATGGGGGGCCGGTGGGGAGAGATAAATTAGGAGTTTGGGATTAACATATACACACTACTATATATAAAATAGGGAAACAACAGGGACCTACTGTATAGCACAGGGAACTATACTTAGTATCTTGTAATAAGCTACAATGGAAAAGAATCTGAAAAAGAATACATATATATGTATAACTGAATCACTCTGCTGCACACTTGAAACAAACACAACATTGTAAATTAACAATACTTCAATTAAAAAAAATAACTGTTGCATGCAAAACCAAACAACCAACCCCAAAACACCTTAGATAGAATAAAAAGATAAATGACAAAATGGGAAAAAATATTTGCAACTTGTAATACAGATAAAGCGTTACTATCCCTAATATATAATACGATAAGCTTTTTAAAATAGGGAAGAAAAAAACTTAACAATTCTAGAAAACAGGCTAAAGATATAAGCGATCAATTTACCTTGTTCTTCTTGCTCATAATAGAAATGCAAATTAAAACTACATTGAGGTACCTTTTCTCTCCTACCAGGTGAGCAAAAATCCAAAAGTTTGGCAACATTTTCTGCTGGTATTCCCTCTTATAGGAATCTATCCCAAGAGTATACTGTAAAAAGATGAAAGCACAAATATTTATTGCAACAGTAATTATAGTAGCAAGAGACTGGAAACAACACAGATGCCTATTGGGGGCCTAGCTGAATAAATTCTGATACATCTATACAATGAATACTATTTAAATGCAAGGGAAAACAAAGAATATCTCTATGTACTGCTATGAAGTATTCTCCAGGATTTAATATTAAGTAAAAAAATAAAAAGCAAAGTGGAAAAATAAAAGGACATAGTTTACCACAGTTTATCTAAGAAGGGGGAAGGAGGCAAATATGTATGTACCTATATTTTTAAAAGACAATATAACGATAGATCATAAAATAAATAAAATGTTTTAAAAGACAATATGATGATAGGTCATAAAATAAATAAAATGGAAGGAGGAAGGAAATAGAGTAGAGAGACAGAACCTAGAGTTTTTTCTGAAGATACTTTGAATTAGAGATGTAACTTTAGAACCATGCCAATGTCTTACATAATTATAAAACAAAATTAAACTTAAAAATTTAAAAAGCAATATCTAAAAATCAAAAGCAACATGAAATAAATGGATCTGTGTACTGAGTTAATGGCTTAATCACATGGAGACAAATGATTTCAAGTGAACTTCAAAAGAGAGTAAATTTGACTCTAAGTTTCTAATGGGAATGGGATATACCCTAAGGATAAAAAAAGGAAATACATTACAAAAAAAAAAATCTTAAACTGAGAGTAATAGATTGTTTTTCTGATAATATTACATATTTATGTATTATAGTTATTAGATATAATTTAATTTAAATATTTTATATTTACTTATATATAACTATATAAATTATTAAATTTAAATATATAAAAATATATTTAGTAGGATAAGGCTTATAATTAATTGTTGCAATATCATTAGGAACCAAGATTTTCAGCATAGAAGAGAAAAAGTATATAATCAAGGTCTTTATTTTTAAATTATTTTTTAAAAGATATTACATAGTTATTGAGTATATTCCCCACAGTGTATATTTCATACCTGTGTCTCATTTATTTTGCAACTGGAAGTTTGTACCTCTTAAAGTCCCTTGCCTATTTCTTTCTTTCCCCCACCCTCCTCCCTTCTGGCAACCACCTGTTCTCTGTATCCATAACTTTGTTTCTGTTATGTTTATTCACTTGTTTTGTTTTTCAGATTCCCCCATAAGTGAAATCAACCAATGTTTGTCTTTTCCTGTCTGACTTATTTCACTTAGCATAATACCCCCTAGGTCTATCCATGTTGTCACAAATGGCAAGATTTTGTTCTTTTTTATGGTGGAGTAATATTCAATTGTGTGTATATACCACATCTTCTTTATCCATTCATCTGTTGCTTCCTATCTTGGCTATTGTAAATAATGCTGCAATGAACATAGGGATACAGCATTTCTTTTTTAAAAAGTTTATTTATTTATTTATTTATTTTTGGCTGCATTGGGTCTTCATTGCTGTGCACGGGCTTTCTCTAGTTGCAGTGAGCAGGGGCTACTCTTTGTTGTGGTGCGTGGGCTTCTCACTGCAGTGGCTTCTCTTGTTGCGGAGCACAGGCTCTAAGTGTGCGGGCTTCAGTAGTTGTGGCATGCAGGCTCAGTAGTTGTGGCTCACAGGCTCTAGAGTGCAGGTGCAGTAGTTGTGGCACATGGGCTTTGTTGCTCTGTGGTATGTGGGATCTTTCTGGACCAGGGCTTGAACCCATGTTCCCTGTATTGGCAGGCAGATTCTTAACCACTGCACCATCAGGGAAGTCCCTATATGTAGGTCTTTAATCCATTTTGAGTTTGTTTTTGTATATGGTATGACGAAATGTTCTAATTTCATTCTTTTACATGTAGCTGACCAGTTTTCCCAGCAATACTTATTGAAGCAAGTGTCTTTTCTCCGTTGTATATTCTTGCCTCCTTTGTTCTATATTAATTGACCATAACTGTGTGGGTTTATTTCTGGGTTCTCTATTCTGTTCCAATGATCTATGTGTCTGTTTTTGTGTCAGTACCATACTGTTTTGATTACTGTAGCTTTGTAGTATAGTCTGAAGACAGGGAGTGTGATACAACCAGCTTTGTTCTTCTTTCTCAAGATTTTCTTGGCTATTCAGGGTCTTTGTGTTTCCATACAAATTTTAGAATTATTTGTTCTTGTTCTGTGAAAAATGCCATTGATATTTTTATAGGGATTTCATTGAATCTGTAGATTGCCTTGGGTAGTATGGTCATTTAAGCAATATTAGTTCTTCTAATCCATGAACACAGTATGTTTCCAACTGTTTGTGTCTTCTTCAATTTCTTTCATCAGTGTCTTAGAGTCTTCTGAGTACAGGTCGTTTACCAACTTAGTTAGATTTATTCCTAGGTATTTAGTTATTTTTGAAGCAATTTAAATGAGATTATTTTCTTAATTTCTCTTTCTGATAGTTCATTGTTAGTGTATGGAAATGATATAGATTTCTGTATATTAATTTTGTATCCTGCAACTTTACCAAATTCATTGATGAGCTCTAGTAGTTTTTTGGTGGCATCATGAAGATTTTCTATGTGGAAATCACTGATGCAGCACAGAAAAAAGAACAAAGAATAAAAAGAAATGAGGACAGTTTAAGAGACTTTTATTACAACATCAAATGTACTAACATTCCCATTATTGGGATCTCAGAAGAAGAAAGAAAGGGGCAGAGAATATATTTGAAGACATAATAGCTGAAAACCTCCTTAACCTGGGAAAAGAAACAGACATCCAGGTCCAGGAAGCACAGAATCACAAACAGGATTAAGCCAAAGAGGACCACACCAAGACACATTGTCATTAAAGTGGCAAAAATTAAAGATAGAGAATACTAAAAGCAGCAAGGGAAAAGCAACATGTTAAGTGCAAGGGAACTCCCATAAGGCTATCAGCTGACTTTTCAGTGGAAACTCTTCAGGCCAGAAGGGAGTGGCACAATATATTTAAAGTGATGAAAGAGGAAAGCCTACAACCAAGAATTCTCTACCCACCAAGGTTTTCCTTTGGGTTTGATGAAGAGATCAAAAGATTTACAAACAAGCAAAAGCTAAAAGAGTTCAGCACCACCAAACCAGCTCTATAAGACATGTTAAAGGGACTTCTCTAAGTCCCTTTCTTTTCGAAAAAGAAAAGGCCACAACTAGAGATATGAAATTATGAAAGGAAAAATCTCATTGGTAAAGGCAAATATACAGTAAAGGTAGTAAATCAACCATGTATAAAACTGGTAGGAAGGTTAAAAGACAAAAATAAAATCTATATCCACAATAAGTAGTTAAGGGGTATATAAAACAAAAAGATGTAAAATATGATGTCCAAAACAGTAAATGTGGGGGAGGGTGAGAAATAATGCAGGGTTGTTAAAATGTGTTTGAATTTAAGAGATCAGCAGCTTAAATATATATAAATTGCAATATATAAACAAAAATGGAGAAGGAATGATAGGATTAGAACAGTGATTCTCGAAGTGTGAACCCCTGAGTTCTTTCAGGGGTCCATGAAGTCAAAACAATTTTCATAATACTACTAAGATGTTATTTACCTTTTTCACTAGGTTGACATCGCATTGATGGTGGAAAAGCTAAAACTGCTGGTGCCTTAGCATGAGTTAAGGCAGTGGTACTCACTGTACTAGTGGTCACTTTATTCTTTGCTGCCATGTTCGCAGTAAAAAAAAAGAAATGCCAGTTTTACTTAAGAATGTCCCTGTTGAAGCAGTAAAAATGATTAATTTTATTAAATCAACTCTTGAGTACATGTCTTTATAATATTCTGTGCGATGAAATGGGAACTATGCAGCAGGCACTGCTGCTGCACGCTGAAGTATGTTGGCTGTCTCAAGGAAAAGCGATTGTGCAATTATTTGAGTGGAGAGCTGAACTAGCCACTTTTTTTTTGGTGGAAAGCTGTTTTTACTGACAGGCAAACTGTGGACAGAGGTATTTGGCAGACATTTTCTTGAAATTAAGATGTGAACCTTGTCAGTTCAAGGAAAACAACTTGACAGTATTTATTGCCAATGATAAAATTCAAGCTTTCAAGTGAAAATTGGAATTTTGGAAACTTGTATCCAGCACTGTGAGTTTAATATCTTCTCAATATTCAAAGACTTTTCTGATGGGATGGCTGGTAATATTAACAAATGTGATTTGGGGGGATATTGTGTAATGAAATGTGTCAACATTTCTAATATTTGCATAACTCAGAGAACCAGTATTTTTGAAATGACTAATGCATGATGTTACAAAATCATGCATGGGTAAGAATCCATTCAAAGTACAAGATAGATTTTTAACGAAACAGATTATAAAAAGTACATTGGTGTGGTTTCAGATTCCACATCACAATTAACCTTGAAGAAACTACTGCTTCTTTCTAAAAAGAATGTCCACAGTTATCTGTAGAGGCTATTAAAATGCTCCTCCGTTTTCTAACTACGGATCTGTATGAAGCTGGATGTTCTTCACATGCTTCAACCAAAGCAACATATTACAACAGATTGAATATAGAAGATGTGAGAATCCAGCTATCTTTTAGTAAGCCAGACACTAAAGCGATTTGCACAAGTGTACAGTGCCACTTTTCTCACTAATTGTCTTTGTTTTGGAAAATATGGTTATTTTTCATAAAATACGTTATTTATGCTATGCTTATTGCTGTTATATTTAAATGAACTGATACATACATTCTAAAATTTCTCAGTTTTAATGTTGCCTATGGTAAATATCAATAGCTATAACCTACATAATCAAAAGCTCTTTGGGATCCTCAATAACTATTAAGAATTCTGAGTCTAAAATTTGAGAACTTTAAAAAAAAATTTTTATTGGAGTATAGTTGATTTACAATGTTGTGTTAGTTTCAGGTGTACAGCAAAGTGAATCAGTTATACATGTACATATATCCACTCTTTTTTAGATTCTATTCCCATATAGGTCATTACAGAGCATTGATTTCCCTGTGTTGTATAGTAGGTTCTTATTACTTATTTATTTTATATATAGTAGTGTGTTTATGTCAATCCCTAACTCCCAATTTATCCCACCCCCCCCTAAAATTTGAGAACTTTTGAATATCATTGTTTTCCAAATAGTTAATAAAGTAATGGATCTGGGCATTGATCATCAATGGCCACCATATCACAAAAAAGGATATATTATGTACTTCCTGATAGAGATTTACAGCATCACCTATGAAGTATTCTTTCCAAAAAATCAAACCTGTCTCTGATAAAGTTTCTAGATTCCACCACCAGTTTATATAAAATACAGGGGCAAGATGAACCTGTTAAGGACACTCTGGGGATACAATAAGCAAAACCCAGCATAACAGTTCATTCCATAGGAGAAATGATTCCATTTCTTCAATGAATAAATTGCAAGGAAAAGAAAAAGAGGGAGGAGCAACCCATGGACTTCTGTTCCTATTGTTTGGAATGCTTTACCCTGCTTTTTCATTTGATGAACTCTTATTCATTGTTCTATTTATTTATTTACTTACTTATTTTTGGCTGCATTGGGTCTTCATTGCTGCACGTGGGCTTTCTCTAGTTGTGGCGAGAGGGGGTTTACTCTTTGTTGCAGTGCGCAGGTTTTTTGCGGTGGCTTCTCTTGTTGCAGAGCACGGGCTCTGGGTGCGTGGGCTTCAGTAGTCGTGGCACAGGGGCTCAGTAGTTGTGGCTCTCGGGCTCTAGAGCGCAGGCTCAGTAGTTGTGGCGCACCGGCTTAGTTGCTCTGCGGCATGTGGGATCTTCCTGGACAGGGTTCGATCCCGTGTTCCCTGCGTTGGCAGATGGATTCTTAACCACTGCGCCACCAGGGAAGTCCCTTATTCATTGTTCTTTAAAAATTTTTTTTTCTTCAGGTTTTATTGAGATATAATTGACACACAGCACTGTATAAGTTTAAGGTGTATAGCTAAATGATTTGACTTACGTACATCATAGAATGCTTACCACAATGAGTGTTGAGAACATCCATCCTTTCAAACAGATACAAAATTAAAGCAATAGAAAAAATTTTTTTTCTTGTAATGAGAATTCTTAGGATTTCCTCTCTTAACAACTTTCACATATAACATACAGCAGTGTTAATTATATTTATCATGTTGTGCATTACATCCCTGGTACTTATTTATCTTCTAACTGGAAGTTTGTGCCTTTTGACTGCCTTCATCCAATTCCCCCTCCCCCCAGCCCCTGTCTCTGGTAACCACAAATCCTATCTCTTTTTCTATGAGTTTGTTTGTTTGTGTTTGTAGGATAATTGACCTTCAACACTATGTTAGTTCCTGTTACACAACATAGTGATTTGGTATTTCTATACATTTCAAAATGGTCACCATGATAAGTCTAGTTACAATATGAGTTTTACTCATTTTTCAAGTCAAAGTTACCTCCTCCGTGAAGCCTTTCCTGCCTTCCCAGATAGAACCCATTACTTCTTCTTTTGTACTCCAATGGCATTTTGTACAAATCTCCAGTTTACTGCTCACCATACTTTATTATAGTGTCTGCTTATAAGTTTAATCTCTCCTTGAGTGCCAGCACCATCTTCTCTATGCTTACATAGAGAAGGTGTAGAGAAGGCTCAACACCATAACTTTGGTTCATAGTAGATAGTCAACAGATGTTTGTTAAATGAATGAATGGGATGGTGGTTGGGTCCATGCTCAAAGTCCATGAATTCATTCCTTTTCTAATGAATTCTACTACTGCTATGGACTGAATTGTATCCCCCCCCAAATTCATATGTTGAAGCCCTAACCCCCAATGTGATGGTATTTGGAGATGGAGCCTTTGGGAGGTCATTAGGATTAGATGGGGTCATGAGGGTGGGGCCCTCATGATGGGATTGGTGCCCTTATAAGAGCAGAGGTGAAATCTTTCTCTGTCTCTGTCACTCTTTTTTTTTTTTTTTAGAAGATGTTGCGGGTAGGAGTTTATTAACTTATTTATTTATTTTTGCTGTGTTGGGTCTTCGTTTCTGTGCCAGGGCTTTCTCTACTTGTGGCAAGCGGGGGCCACTCTTCATCACAGTGCACAGGCCTCTCACTATTGCAGCCTCTCTTGTTGTGGAGCACAGGCTCCAGATGCGCAGGCTCAGTAGTTGTGGCTCACGGGCCTAGTTGCTCTGTGGCATGTGGGATCCTCCCAGACCAGGGCTCGAACCTGTGTCCCCTGCATTAGCAGGCAGATTCTCAACCACTGCGCCACCAGGGAAGCTCTCTCTCACTCTTGCTCTCTGTCTCTGCCATGTGAGGACACAGTGAGAAAGCAGTCACCTGCAAGCCAGGGAGAGAGCTCTTACCAGAACCTGACCATATTGGCACCTTGATCTCAGACTTCCAGTTTCCAGAACTGTGAGAAAATAAATGTCTGTTGTTTAAGCTACTCAGTCTATGGTATTTTCTTATGGCAGCCCGAGTTGACTAATACATCTACCTTTGCTCCTCCTACATCTTCAGGTTCTTCACCATTTGCCTTTATCCAGGAAACCAGACTTGACACAAGGTCCTAAGGGTTCAATCAGGACTAATCTTGACAGAAGGCAAGTTTAACAATAAGCACAAATAGTTACTGAGTGCCTACTCCATGGCAGCCGCTTCTCTGGGTGTAGGATGGTAGCAGGGTTAAGAAATCTGTGGCCTGCTGTTTTGAGCTTATAGCCTACTTGGGAGATGGCCAATGATCAAGTGAATCCGTAAAAATAATTCCAGCTATGGTAAGTGTTGTGAAGAAAATAAACAGAACATTGTGATGTAGAATCAGAGTGTACGGAGTGGAGGTGGGGTGGGAGGGTGGGGGGGAGTGGAGGTGGGGTGGGAGGGTGGGGGGGAGTGGAGGTGGGGTGGGAGGGTGGGGGGGAGTGGAGGTGGGGTGGGAGGGTGGGGGGGAGTGGAGGTGGGGTGGGAGGGTGGGGGGGAGTGGAGGGTACTCTGACTAGGGTGGTAAGGGAAGAGGTGATATATAAGTTGAGATATAAGGGAGCTAGCTGTGTATGAAATAGGGAGAAAACTTAACTTATAGGCTTGGGAGACAGTAAGTGTAAAGGACCTGAAGCAGGGAAGAGCTTGGTGTGTTTTAATTGTTGGAAGGTGAAGGGGAGCAGAATTTGTCACCTCAAAACATGCCTCTTTGGCATAAGAGTTATTTTGACTTGGTTATTTTTAAGAAACAACAGGCATAGGAAAAGCTGTGTAAATCTACTAGAAGTTACCCTTTTGTAAGAGACATTTACATTTATGAGGGAAATCTCCATTTGTAAGGGTGTCTCCCTCTCTGTACCTGGGAGAGGAGAATAACTAAACCTCTAGAAACTCTTAACAATGGAGATGGCAGTGATATGTCAGCATAACAACCATACCTCTGCTTTTCCTGACAACCTCCCATAAGTGGCCCCACCGCCCGCCCCCAGCATCTTCCTTTGTCTTTAGCTGGAGATGGGATTTAAGGTGATGGCTTGGGCCATTTTGGGGAGTAACCCAGTTTTCCTGAGTCTCTCTCATGTATACAAGAGGTATGCATGTTATTAAAGTTCATTTTTCTCCAGTTAATCTGTTTTTTTATTACGGGGGGTAGGGGCTGTCTCGTCCAAGAACCTAGAAGGGTAGAGGGAAAATTGTTTCCTCCCCTACAGAAGCTAAGATGACTGGAGAGTAGTGAGAGCAGGTGAAAGGAATGTGAGATGAAAGTAGAGGGGTGCGGAAGCTCTCAGTGCCCTGCACTCTGGGGCACACTGGGGTAAGGGCTTTAGATTTCACTCATAGAGCAATGGGAACTCTTCCAAGGGCTTCAAGCCAGTAAAGGACATGGCCTGACTGTAGGGTGGGCAAGAGCGGAGCCCTAGTCTCGGTAGACCAGTTAGTGTTACTGAACCAGGATCATTTTGCCCAGGTTTGCAGCGAAGAGAGGGTTTATTCTCAAGGCAGCCAAGCGAGGAGACGGGAGAACGAGGAACAAGGGCCTCAGGGTATTTATGGGATAAAGAATAAAGCAGCAGGGCATGGCTGAGGTGTGGGGAAAGGTGATTGGAAAAAGGTGCTGTAATCTTCGTTCTGCGCCTGTGTAACTAAGCTACAGGCCTCTGCATGTTCAAAAATGGAGTCTCTTAACATGATCTGGGGGTGGAGTTTTCGGCCCTCTGCTGTCAAAAGGTCACCGAGCCGGACATTTCTGCATGCCCAGTTGGAGGGTCTCAGTGGTCCTAATAAAGTCTTTTTTTATTTTTAACAGGAAGAAAATCCAGCAAACATTTAATAATAGATACATGGGAGGGACTCAGGAAAACTAAGTAACTCTGGCCCTGTTCAGTCTTAACGAGCCCTGCTCAAACTAGACACAGCTGATTCCAAGTTCCTGGAAAACAACTCTGGCGAACACCTTATTGTTTAGCCTACTTGCTACTTGGAGGATTTGCAAGTCTTAAAACGACCTTAATTAGTGAAGGCAGGTGAAATGAATTTGACTAATGATTACCCAGGGGTTTCATTAGGAGGCTTTATAGGAGTCCAGGCAGGAGATGATGGCGGCAGCAAGGAAAGAGAAGGCGAGCTGCTGGACACTTATTTGGAGGGTCAACAGAACTTGCTGATGAATTGTATGGGAGCGTGGTCTCCACCTACTGTAGTGCTGCTGCACCCTTGCAGCCCAGGCCTCCTAACCTGGGATCCGTGTGTCCCAGGAGATCCACGAATGCACTTCAGGAGTCCACAGCCCCTCTGAAAATGTACGAACGACTGTGTGAGCATTTTCTCGGCGGAGGTGGTGGCCCATGGTTTTCATCGGGTTCTCAAAGGTCATAGAAACACCGACAAACGTTAAAGGCAAGTGAAGCTGGGTGAGGGGCACCTCGGGGTTTGTCATGCTCTTTATTTTTGCGTTTGCTTGGAAATTTTCATAATAAACGGTTCAAAATATTGGTGGGCCGACTGTGCAGTAAAAGCAAAGAATGATTGTTGTGGCAGACCTCTTGAAAGCCACGTTGCTACCTTTTGTGGCTCGTGGTCGGTCTGTTGTCGCTTAAGATCCTGAGGTGTTCTTGCCAGATTGGTACAGCACCTGCCCTCCCCTACGTGGCTTTACTGGCCACTGTGTTTCTTCTCCAAGTGGACCGCCCTGCACTGAGTTTCATGTTCTGAATTTCACAAATACAGAGCATATTAAGGTCACTTGAAACAAAGAGCACGGGTGCTGCGGTCTGAGGGTCCTGCCTTGGAAACTCAGCTTCCTCAGTAACTGTGTGACCTTGCGAAACAACCTGAACTCTGAGCCTCGAATTCTTCTGTGTAAAAGATGATTTGTATTTTCTCATCAGGTGACTGGTGTTTCAATAAGAAGATGTGTGTAAAACACATATCCCAGCCCTGCGGAAATAAACATGAGCCTGGCACTGCTCCCCTTTTCAAGTTGTGGGAAAATCAACACAAAATTGGCGAGCACGGTTTTCGCTTCCATCATCCAACTGGTTGAGGTAGGATTTTATTTTTTATTTTATCTTTAAAAAATTACTATTGAAATGTAGTCGATTTACAATGTTGTGTTATCTTCAAGTGTATAGCAAAGTGATTCAGTTATATATACATCTATTCTTTTTCCGATTCTTTTCCATTATAGGTTATTATAAGATATTGAGTAGAGTTCCCTGTGCTCTACAGTAGGTGCTTGTTGGTTATCTGTTTTATATATAGTAGCGTGTATATTTTAATCCCAAACTTTTAATTTGTCCCTCCCCCTCCTGTTCCCTTTAGTAAGCATAAGTTTGTTTTCCATGCCTGTGAGTCAAAGTAGGATTTTAATGTCAGCTTAATGAGAGGACTGTGGAAAGCCATTTGTTACATTGAATCTCTCTCACCTCCAACTGGCAATGAGCTCTGCCGAGGTCAAGCAGCTCTGTCGAGTTGGGCTGACACCCCGAATCCCCTGACTCTGCTGAAATAACCGCAGCGTGTCTTTGAGGTATAGTTAGCTCACTTATTCAGTTCTGCTTTTGACGAAATCAGAGGTGTTCGCCTCCTGGCCCCGTGGGCAGCTTGCAGAGTCCGCACCTTGGCTGGCCTCCCCACCTCCGCCCTCTTCCCTCTGGTGACATCACAGGCTACTCCTGGGGAATCCCCCTGCCTCTTCTCTGCTGCTCCAGACAGGTCAGCCTCCGGTACCTGGTTCTTCCCTTGTTCTCCGCTTGGCTTCTCTTTCCTGTCCTGCAGCTGCTCCCCCACCAAAGCCAAAAGATTAACTAACTAAATAAATAAAATTAAAAAACCCAGAAACATTTCTCTCCACTATGCAAGTGAGATCAGGGTTTCTACAGTCTCCTCTCTCTCTCTCTCTTTTTTTTAAATAAATTTATTTATTTATTTATTTATTTATGGCTGCGTTGGGTCTGTTGCTGCGCACGGGCTTTTCTCTAGTTGCGACGAGCGGGAACTACTCTTCGTTGTGGTGCGTGGACTTCTCATTGCGGTGGCTTCTCTTGTTGCGGAGCACGGGCTCTAGGCGCACGGGTTTCAGTAGTTGCGGCTCGCGGGCTCTAGAACACAGGCTTAGTAGTTGTGGCGCTCGGGCTTAGTTGCTCTGCGGCATGTGGGATCTTCCCAGACCAGGGCTCGAACCCGTGTCCCCTGCATTGGCAGGCAGATTCTTAACCACTGTGCCACGAGGGCAGCCCACCACATTGGATTTTGATTTGGGTCAAGTCAGATGGGAAGTCATTAGAAAGCTTTGAATTGGAGCATGACTTTTGCTGGCTTAAATATTGAAGGGATATTAATGCAGAATAAATTATAGATGGGCAAGAGTGGAAACAGATCATGTATGATCTGTTGCAGTGGTCCATAAAGGAAGGAGGCTATCAGGAGACTGGGATCAGGGCAGGTTAGTGGTGGAGGTGAGAGGTAGTCAGAGCCAGCATACACTTTGAAGAAGGAGCTGACAGGATTTACTACCAGGTCAAATGTGAGGTGTTGATAGAAATACAAGGGTCAAGGGTGACTCCAGAGTTTTGGCCCGAGCAAGTGGATACATGGAGCTGCCATTTCCTGCGTTGGGACTACCAGGTGAGGAACAAGTTTGGAAGTAATGCAAAATTGAGCTTTGCAAAGATTAAGTTTGAGATGCATATTAACCATCCAATGAGTTGGGCATATGGGTCTGGAGGTCAGGGCAGAAGACATAAATGTGAGCGTCATTAGTGTAGAGATGGTACTTAAAGCCTTTAGAGTGGATGAGATCACCTAGGAGTATAAAGGTAGAAAGATAGGAAATAGGTCTAAAGTCTGGGTCCTGGGACACCTCAATGTTTAGAAGTCAGGAAGAGGACAGTGAACCAGTTATGGGGATGAGGAGTGACCACTGAGGATGGAAGAAGGCCAGGAGAATGTAGTGTCCTGGAAGCCAAATGAAGGAAATGTCTTGAGGAGGAAGTGCTTGCCTATGGTGTGGGAGGAATTCAATATTAAAGTAAAAAGCACTGGAAATTTTCAGGGCTACTGGAGTGAGGAGGTGAGGAGTTTAGGTACAGAGAAAGAGAAGACATGAGGTCAATGGAGACAGCTGAAGGTCCCAGGAACATGGCAGGACATCAAGGTCCATGAAGGAACATCATCAATGAGAAGTCCCCATGTGGTGGAGAATGGCCAGCACCTTCCTAGGGACAGTAATATCTGGTGTAAATTTGAAGTTACTTCCTGCTGTGGTGTGATTGGCTTTCATTTCCTCTAAACATCAGTATAAGTCCGCTCTACGTGGCTGCCACGCATTAGTGGCACTTTGCACAGATGAAGGAACAGAGACAGTCATGTTGAAAGGCTGCAGCTGGCCAAGAAGATGAAATGCTTAGAGAGATAAACAGGAAAACAGAGTGAGAGGTGACCAGGAGAAATGGAACCTCCCTGAGGCCCCTTGGAGACCTTGGGGGGAGGCGCTGGACTTCCCTTTGTTTGTGGGATGGAGTCATTAGCATTCTACTTAGATATTAAAGGAAAAGATGAACTGTGCATGCTGGAGGACGTGGGGTCACCTGAGTAGCAAATATAAACTGAAAAGTGTGTAAGGGTATATGTGCGGGCATGTCCTTAGCAGCATTTTTTTGTACTAACAAGGATTGGGAGACAGCTTGGATGTCTGACAGTGAGAGACTGACTAAGTGGATTAATAATGCTTCTTTTTAATGCAGCCGTTAGAAATGATGACAAGGGCACATATTTGTTGAATGAGAGAAGCAGGTTTCAAAATAGCATGTTTAGTGGGATCCTAGTTTTGTAGGTAATATGTGCATATCTATGTGTGTGCAAGGAGAAACGTTAAAACCATATTAATGGGTTTCCCTGGTGGCACAGTGGTTAAGAATCCGCCTGTCAGTGCAGGGGACACGGGTTCGTGTCCCGGTCTGGGAAGATCCCACATGCCGCGGAGCGGCTGGGCCCGTGAGGCATGGCCGCTGAGCCTGCGCGTCCGGAGCCTGTGCTCCGCAACGGGAGAGGCCACAACAGTGAGAGGCCTGCGTACCGCAATAAACAAAACAAAATAAAAACCATATTAACCAATATATTTGAAATGGTCCCTGAGTGGTGGAATTATGGGTGACTTTTTTTCTCCTTTGTACTTTTCTGTATTTTCTAAGATTTTTTTTACAGTGAAATATTACTTTTATGATTAGAGAAAGTAATAAACGTTTAAGGAAGAATTCATTGATTTGTGACTTAGCTATTCATGAGCACTCTCCCTACTTCTCTTGATTATACATTAGTTAACAGCAAAGAGATTAAAAAAGCTTCTAGGGGGCTTCCCCAGTGGCGCAGTGGTTAAGAATCCATCTGCCAATGCAGGGGACACGGGTTCAAGCTGTGGTCTGGGAAGATCCCACATGCCACGGAGCAACTAAGCCCATGTGCCACAACTCCTGAGCCTGCGTGATACAACTACTGAAGCCCACGTGCCTAGAGCCCGCGCTCCACAAGAGAAAACACTGCAATGAGAAGCCCGCGCACTGCAACTAGAGAAAGCCCACGTGCAGCAACGAAGACCCAATGCAGCCAAAAAACCCCAAAAATAAATCAGATAAATTAAAAGCTTCTAGGTTCAAAATTTACCTGTGGATAATACAGACATGTGTAACTGAGATGATTCTGGGACAGTTGGATGTGTTCCGAGCTCTTGTGGTAGATCTGTTCTAGGAGAAAAACTGATTGCCAAGGCAGAGATATTAGTCTCCAGGTTGCTATTTACTATTCTCTGGTCTCGATCTAAGATGAAAAGACTGTAGGAGACTTGCTGGCTTCACTATAGAGCTTGGAGAAGGCAGATGCACAGTCGTCTTGATGGTAGATGGCATGCTTCAGAGATGGACATTCCTGCTTCCTTCATCTCCTCACAGAGCCCAGCTGGACAGCTGTTTCCCTTTAGGTGCATATCATCAATCCTGATGTTTGTGCAAAGCAATCTTGACAAGCTGGTACAGCATGGTTCATTGCTCCAGGTGTACACAACGAAATCATCAATCATTAACATATAAAACCTACGTTCCCAGGTGCTGGGCAATGCTTGATCATGGTTCTAGGTTCCCTTGGAGACATGCAAGGAGTGAGCAACCAGACATACTGTGTTAATCCTTTTATTTAAAAATTTATTTATTTTTGGCTACGTTGGGTCTTCGTTGCTATGCGTAGGCTTCCTCTAGTTGTGGCGAGCAGGGGCTACTCTTCCTTGCGGTGCACGGGCTTCTCATTGCAGTGGCTTTTCTTGTTGTGGAGCATGCGCTCTAGGCATGCTGGCTTCAGTAGTTGTGGCACAGGGGCTCAGTAGTTGTGGCTTGCGGGCTCTAGAGTGCAGGCTCAGTAGTTGTGGTGCATGGGATTAGTTGCTCCACAGCATGTGGAATCTTCCTGGACCAGGACTCAAACCTGTGTCCCCTGCATTGGCAGGCAGATTCTTAACCACTGAGCCACCAGGGAAGTCCCTGTGTTACTCTTTCCTACCCTATTTTCCAGGTTTGCACCAGAGAAGGGCAGCAACTTAGTCTCTTAGATTCCCAAGTTCAGTACTCCCAGGGAAAGGCTCTGATTCATCCATCTTGTGTTGGGTGCTCACTTCTGGGCCAATCAAGTGATAGTATGTGTGCATGTGTGAATCTCTGAGGAGTTGAAATGAAAGCTGCCTGTTGGAGGTTGGCTCCAGGGAGCTGATTCTGAGATGGAGTTTAGTGTGTAGGATGTTAATTAAGAAGTGCTCTTGGCAATTAGGCAAGCAAAAGAAATAAAAGGTATCCAAAACAAAAAGGAAGATATAAAGTTGTCTTTGTGTGCAGATGATATTATCTTATATATAGAAAATCCTAAAGACTCCACAAAAAACTGCTGGCACTAATCAACAGATTCAGGAAAGTTGCAGGATACAAAGTTGACACACAGAAAACAGTTGGGTTTTTATATACTAACAACAAAACATCTGAAAACGGAAAAAAAATCCTGTTCATAATAGCATCAAAAACTGTAAAATACTTAGGAATAAATTTAACCAAGGGGTTGAAATATCTGTATACTGAAATCTATAAGACTTTGATGAAAGAAATTGAAGAAGACACAAATAAATAGAAAGATTCTGTGCTCATGGATTGGAAGAATTAATATTGTTAAAATGTCCATACTACCCAAAGCAATCTATAGATTCAGAGCAATCTCTATCAAAATTCCAATGGCATTTTTCACAGAAATAGAAAAAACAATCCTGGGACTTCCCTGGCAGTCCAGTGGTGAAGACTGTATGCTTTCAATGCAGGGGGTGTGAGTTTGATCCCTGGTGGGGGAACTAAGATCGCACATGCAGTGTGGCATGGCCAAAAAAAAAAAAAAAAAAAAAAAAAGTCCTAAAATTTGTATGAAAGACGGAGCCACAAAAGATCCCCAATAGCCAAAGCAATTCTGAGAGAGAAGAACAAAGTTGGAGGCATCGTATTCCCTGATTTCAAACTATACTATAAAGCTATAGTAATCAAAACAGTATCGTACTGCTGTAAAAATAGACACATAGACCAATGCAACAGAATTGAGAGCCTGGAAATAAACTCACACATGTATGGTCAACTAATACTTGACAAGGGAGCCAAGAGTACTCTATGGGGAAAGAATAGTTTTTCAACAAATTGTATTGGGAAAACTGGATAACCACATGTAGGAGAATGAAATTGGATCCCCGTCTTACACCACTAACAAAAATTAACTCAAAATGGACTAAAGACTTAAACGTAAGACCTAAAACTGTAAAACTCCTGGAGGAAAACGTAGGGAAAAAGCTCCTTGACATTGGTCTTGGCAGTGATTTCCTGGATATGATACCAAAAGCTCAAGCAACAAAATAAAAAGTAAACAAGTGGGACTACAGCAACCTAAAAAGCTTCTACACAGCCAAGAAACAATCAACAAAAGGAAAAGGCAACCTACGGAATGGAAGAAAATATTTGCAAATCATAGATCTGATAGGGGTTAATATCAAAAATATATAAAGAACTCACACAACTCAGTAGCAAAAACCAAAGAAGTCCAATTAAAAAATGGGCAGAGGGGCTTCCCTGGTGGCACAGTGGTTGAGAGTCCGCCTGCCGATGCAGGGGACACGAGTTCCTGCCCCAGTCTGGGAAGATCCCCCATGCCACGGAGCGTCTGGGCCCGTGAGCCATGGCCTCTGAGGCTGCGTGTCCGGAGCCTGTGCTCCACAACGGGAGAGGCCACAACAGTGAGAGGCCCACGTACCGCAAAGAAAAAAAAAAAAATGGGCAAAGGACCTGAATAGACATTTTTTGAAAGAAGACATAAAAAAGGCCAACAGACATATGAAAAGGTGCTTGACATCATTAATTATCAGGGAAATGTAAATCAAAATCACAGTGAGATAATCCCCTCATACGCATTAGAATGGCTTTTATCAAGAAAACAAGAGATAACGGACACTTAGGTTGTTTCCATCTCCTGGCTATTGTAAATAGAGCTGCAGTGAACATTTTGGGAGATAAGAGTTGGTGGGAATGTAAATTGGTATAGCCATTTTGAAAAGCAGTATGGAGGTTCTTCAAAAAACTAAAAATAGAACTACCATACGAACCAGCAATCCTACTTCTGCGTATATCCCCTAAGGAGATGAAATCCGTATCTCAAAAAGATATCTGCACTCCTATGTTCATTGCAGCGTTATTCACATTAGCCAAGATATGGAAACAACCAAAGTATCCCTTAATGGCTGAATGGATAAAGATGTGATACACGCACATATTCTTCAGCCATGAGAAAGAAGGAAATCCTGTCATTTGTGAAACTTGGATTAACCTTGAGGGCATCGTGCTAAGTGAAATAAGTCACAGAGAAGGACAAATACTGTGTGATCTCACTTATCTGTGGAATCTAAGAAAGCTGAAGAGACGCAAGAGGGAAGAGATGTGGGGACATATGTATATGTATAACTGATTCACTTTGTTATAAAGCAGACACGAACACACCATTGTAAAGCAATTATACTCCAATAAAGACGTTTTAAAAAAAAAAAAAAAGACAGCTGAACTCAGAGAGACAGAGAGTAGAATGGTGGTTACCAGGGGCTGGGGATGGGAGAAATGGGGAGGTGTTAGTCAAAGGGTATAAACTTCCAGTTATAAGATTAACAAGTTCTGGGGATCTAATGTATAGCATGATGATTAGAGCTAATAATACTGTATTATATATTTGAATGTTGCTAGGAGAGTAGATCTTAAATGTTTTCACCACAACAAAGAAGTAGTAATTATGTGATAGATTGGAGGTGTTGGCTAATGCTAAAATATGCATTTTTCAATATTCAAATATATCAAGTCAACATATTGTACACCTTCAATTACACAATGTTATATGTCAGTTATATCTCAGTAAAGCTGGGAAAAGTGCTCTTGAAATCAACACTTATGGAGGGGAGGGGAAGAAAGCAGGACTGGGAAGAGGGAGAAGTTAAGCTTTGATGCAAGCCTGGTGACAGACTTGGCTGACCCTACAGGGAGTGCTGGAGTTAGAATAGCCCTGCAGAGTTGTCCAGAGCTGGGTGGATATGGCCAGATCTTTATACCCCTGCATTGATCAGTCATTGGATGTGGGCTGCCCTGGTGGTTCTCTGCAGCTGAGGCAGACCCTGGAGGGCTGATATATAAGGGCTGTCTGCTGACCATACTTTTGAAGTTGGACAAGAAGAAGAAAGATCTAGGTGGTGCATCACAGTATCCACCACGATGCCCACTTGGAGGGATAAATAAAAATAAAGTTCTAGGGCATTTGGAACATAATACCATATTGTACTCTAGAAAGGTGGTTATTGATTATATTCAATTTCAACCCAGAATAAAGAACTCTTACAACTCAATTTTTTAAATAAGTTTATTTATTTACTTATTTATTTTTAGCTGCGTCGGGTCTTTGCTGCTGCGCGTGGGCTTGTCTAGTTGCGGTGAGCGGGGTCTACTCTTTGCTGTGGTGCGCGGGCTTCTCATTGTGGCGGCTTCTCTTGTTGTGGAGCACAGGCTCTAGGTGCGTGGGCTTCAGTAGTTGTGGCATGTGGGCTTAGTTGCTCCACAGCATGTGGGATCTTCCTGGACCAGGGCTCGAACCCATGTCCCCTGCATTGGCAGGCGGATTCTTAACCACTGCACCACCAGGGAAGCCCACAACTCAGTTTTAAAAAGACAAACAACCCAATTAAAAACGAGCAAAGGATTTGAATAGATATTTCACCAAAGACAATGTACAAATGGCTAATTAAGCACATGAAAAGATGCTTAACATCACTGTTATGACGGCAATGCGAATCAAAACCATGAGATACAATTTCATGCCCACTAGGATGGCTAGAATAAAAATGACAGATGGTAACAAATGCTGGCAAGAATGTGGTGGAGAAGTAGGAACCCTACTGTGGGTAGGTAAGAAAAAATGGTACAATAACTTTGGAAAATTGTTTGGTAGTTTCTTAAAAAGTTAAATATAACTTTACCATGTGACCCAGCCATTCCACTCTTAGGTATCTACACAAGAGAAATGAAAGCTTATGTCCACACAAAGACTTGCATGTAGATATTCACAGCAGTATTATTCATAGTAGCTCAAAGGTGGAAACAACCCAAACGTCCATCCACTGATGAATAGATAAACAAAATGTGGTATATCCATACAGTAGAATATTATTCTGCTATAAAAAATAATGAAGTATCGACGCATGCTATAACATGCATGAACCTTGACAGCGTCATGCTAAGTGAAAGAAGCCGGACTCAAAAGAACATATATTGTGTAATTCCATTTATATGAAAAGTCCAGAAAAGGGAGATCTGTAGAGGCAGTGGTTGCCTGGGGCTGGGATGATACAAATATTCTAAAACTGTAGGTGGATGGCTGCACAACTCAGTAAATTTACTACAGATCACTGCATTGCACATTTAAAAATAGGGTGAACTTTGTGGTAGTAAGTTATGACTCAATAAAGTTATTTAAAAAATTTCAACTGGATCTAGACTACTTAATAAAATCCAATAAAACTACAATCAAAGGGAAATCTAAAATTAATTTAAAAGATAGGTAATTCAACCAAGTTCTACTTATTTTTTATATATACATGTAACATCTTTATTGGAGTATAATTGCTTTACAATGTTGTGTTAGTTTCTGCCGTACAACAAAGCGAATCAGCTATATGTATACATATATCGCCATATCCCCTCCCTCTTGCGTCTCCCTCCCTCCCACCCTCCCTATCCCACCCCTCTAGGTGGTCACAGAGCACCGAGCTGATCTCCCTGTGCTATGTGGCCGCTTCCCACTAGCCATCCATTTTACATTCAACCAAGGTCTACTTTTAAAACGTGTTAGACATTTCATACTCTAACTCAGAACGCTTTCTGAGCACAGGAGAGGTACACACAGTAGATAATTTTCTTTCAGGGCAATGAAGTAGGATCTAAAATTAATCAGTGTCAGTAGATAAAAATGGTGCTGAATTTAAAAATTCAGTAGGTAATATGCAGAAATGTTTGCTTTCATTAGCCATTTAATAATTCTTATGTGAAGAATTAATTTCCTGTTACCAACACAAAATTAATACAGTGCATCATTATACGGAGTGAGAACAGCTATGTGAATCCAGTCATTCTCAGATTTGTGAGCAAAATATTTTATTGGTTTTAGGTCACCATTTTGGGGTGGTTTGTTACACATCAATTGATAACCTGAACATGCCCCCAGCTCCTCAACCAGAGGAGCCCCCAGGGAGACAGTCATCTTCTCTCTCCCAATCGCTTCATTTCTCTCAGTGGCTTCACCATCCTCCTGGATGCCTAGGTTTAAAACTACAGAGTCATTCTCTGCATACTTTCCCTCATCCCCAGGACCGGTCACTTGCCAAGTCTTGTCAGTTCCATATTGCTTGCCTCTGTTTCTTCCCTTCAGGCTCACTGTCATTATCCTGTTTTCCCTCTTGCCTAAATGGTCACAGTAGTCTCCTAAGTTCTCTCTCTGCCTCTAGGCTCTCTCATTCCAGTCCTCTGGCCTCTAAACCTTTAGAAGTTCCCACAGCCTAATCTCTAGCATTCAAGGTCTTACTGACCTCCAGGCTCACTATCATTATCCTGTTTTCCCTCTTGCCTAGATGGTCACAGTAGTCTCCTAAGTTCTCTCTCTGCCTCTAGGCTCTCATTCCAGTCCTCTGGCCTCTAAACCTTTAGAAGTTCCCACAGCCTAAACTCTGGCAGTCAAGGTCTTTCCTCAGCTGGCCCATACCTTCCTGTGATGGTTCACTGTACATGTCAACTTGGCTGGTCCATGGGGTGCCAAGATCTTTGGTCAAACTATCCTGAGTGTTTCTGTAAGGATGTTTTTGGATAAGGTTACCATTTAAATTGGTAGACTTTGAGTAAAGCAGATTGCCCTCTCTAATTTGGTGGGCCTCATCTAATCACTAGAAGGCATGAATAGAACAACAAAACCAGCCTCCCCCAAGCAACAGGATTCTCTAGTAGACTGCTTTCAGACTTCACCTGCAACATTGGTCTTCCTGGCTCTACAGTAGCTGGTCTTGAGACTAGAACTGCACTACCAGCTCTCCTGGGTCTCTAGCCTACTGGCCTTTGGACTTGAACTGCAGCATCAGCTCTCCTGGGTCTCCAGCCTGCCAGCCCACCCTGTAGATTTTGGACTTGCCAGCCTCCATAATCATGTGAGCCAACTCCTTGTACCAAATCTCTTTCAATACATATACATATCCTATTGGTTCTGTTTCTCAGGAGAACCCTGGTTAATACACTTCCTAACCTTGTGTCCTTCTAAGCCCCTTTGTGCACCTGACCTCCATTCAAACTGAACTGCCCACTGCTCCCTGTGTTTGCTCTGAGTGTTTTATCTTCAGGCCTAGCTCACGTTGCTCTGCCTCTGCTCCCATCTTCACTGATCACTTTAAAAAAATGTCACCTTTGCCAGGAAATCTCTCCTGACCATCTCTGAACCCCTCTAGTACGTCATCTGTAATCTTATGTAATATAATACCTCATATTACGGATTTTTTTGGAGCACGTGTCTTCTTGATTATATCATGAACAGCTTGAGGGAAAAAATCTATTCTTTTTCTCATATATACAACTGCCTGCTTGGCATTTCTTAGATATGGCAAAGTTGCTTCAAAGGGAACATGTCCAAATCTGAACTCATGACTCTTCCCCAGTACCCGAGCCTGCCTTGTTCTCTGTTTCAGGGAATGACAGTGTCACAGTTCGGGTACGGCAGGAAACAGACTTTTGAGACTATGATTCACATGCAGGAAACTTACTGGGAAGTTCTGTAGAAATCAATACCTTTGGAGAGTGAGTGAAGCCTGATTGGGCAGAGGGAAAAGTTGGGTTTGGATGTGGTTGTAACAAAGGCCTCAGTGGATCCCATGGGGAGCTGTGGAGTGGGGATAAGCCTATCGTGATGCCCTGAACTGGGGCAAGTGGGCTGGGTCTTTATACTCCCCACAAACACTACTCACTGGATGTGGAGCTTACATTCTAGCGAGGGGACGAGGTAGTAAGCCAAAAATATAATAAGTAAATTCTAGAGTATTTTAGAAGGTAAAAGGTAAAATAGAAAAAGTGAGAAAGTATGGTACAAAGGATCAGGAGTTGAGGGTTGTGGATTGCAATTTCTAATAGGGTGGTCAGGATAGGCCTTGCTGACTCGGTGACATTTGAACGAAGACTTAAAGGTGAGAAGTTAGTTTTGCAGATACATGGGGGAAGAGAGGCCCTGGCAGCACTGTTTGTGTTTTACAATGAGCGTTTATTGCTTTTGTTAATAACACCACATCCAAGAGGTAATCATTATTTTGACTTCTATCACAATCCCTTAGTTTTGCCTGTTCTTGAACCTCATATAGATGGAATCATACAGTATGTACTGTTTTGTGTCTGCCTTCTTTCATTCATCATGATATCTGTGATATTCACCCATGTTATTGTGTATCTTAGTCATTGTTCTTTTTCGTGGCTGTGTATTATTCTATTGTATGAATATACCACCAATGTATTTATCCATTCCCCTGTTGATGGACGTTTTCGTTGTTGCCAATGTTGACCAGTATGAATAGTGCTGCTATGAATGTGCTTATACATGTATTTTGGTGAACATATGCACTCATTTCTCTTGGGTATATACTCAGGAGTGGAATTGCTGGTAAGAATATGTTTAACTTTAGTACATATTGTAAAACTATTTTCCAGAGTGGTTGTATCAATTTATATTCCCACCAATTATATATATATAAATTTATTTATTGAGATATATTTGACATATAACATTGTGTAAGTTCAAGGTGTACAATATATAGATGGATATATTTATATTGTGGTATGATTGCCATTGTAGCATTAGTTAACACCTCTAACATGGCACATAAGTATCATTTCTTCTAGTATTGGGAACAATTAAGATCTAGTCTCTTAGCAAGTTTAATGTTTATAATACAATTTTGGTATCTATAATCACTGTACTGTGTATAGTGTCCAGGACTTATTTATCTACTAGTTGCAAGTTTGTACCCTTAAACAACATCTCTCCCATTCCTCCACCCCCAGCTCCTGGTAAGCGCCATTCTACCCTCTACAAGTTTGTTTTTTTTTTTTCTCCAGATTCCACATATAAGTGAAAATCAACTTTAGGACTAGTGTACCTTATATACTTTATGTATGCTATACCTCAATTTAAAAAGTTCAGAAAAGTGGGGTTCTGAATGTGAAGAAGCCTCAGGAATACCTTCAACTTATTTTGTAATATAATTTTCCTTTTTATGTATATCCAAAGTGATAGATGATAAAAACAAACATCTAAGTCCAAAAGAACTCTTTCAATATATTTGAAATAAAAATTCTCAGTGCTCAAAAACACATATCTGTGTCCACACATATTCAAATTCAGGGGGACTGCCCATGATCCTTCATTTCCCAATAAGACAGAAAAATGCCCAACCAACTCATTGAAATCCATCCCAGAGAGTATAATGCTGAAGCTTCATCTGCGGGGCCTTTAAGGCACTGCCCAGAGAGTGGCTGGCAGGTAGATGGCTGGGCCTGTAAAGGCTGACCAAGGTCACTGACAAGTGCTTGGTGAAGGTCAGTGGTCCAGTTACCTTGCCAGTTCCTAACCTAGTTTATTTCTAGGCTTCAGGCTCCTGGCTCCACCCTGGAAGAGCTTCTGTTGTGACTTTATGACAATGTCCAGCTTGACCTTACCCCCTGCCAGTGCCCCACCCCCAGGATCTGGGGTAGCCCAGTGCTCTGTCTCACCTTCTCACCACCAACCAAGACCAGCCCCCCGTATCTCTTTCTGCCGTGTTGTTTCTTCAAGAATCAGATACCTCAGCAAACTCTCAAAAACCCCTAAAGCATTGACCATATTGCACAAACTCAGGGCCCAGTGTGTAAAGTCACTGTTTGGTCAGAATCTGATAAGGGAGTCTTACCTCAAAGTCTTACCCAGAGACAGGGCATTGGATGTGGAGTTCAATCCCAGTTGGTGCCGCAATCCTATGACTGGATTGTGGAGATTTAAGCTTAATTTGATCAGCCATTCTTTGTATATTTAAAAAATCAAGAATAATATTCATTTAGTTTTACATAAGCACTAGGGGCCTTTCCTGAATTTTAATCCAATTCTCAGAACTGTCATTAGGATTTAAATTGGATTCACAGATACGATGTTTGGAGAATTTTTTTCTCCCTGAGATTTAGTATATTATTTATTCCTGACCCATGTGATTCCTAGGTATTTAAAATGTATAAATTATTTATGGTCCAGATGGTGATCTGATCCTGCTCTGCATCTCAAAATGTTCTGAGCTTTTGCTGCATGCACAGGCATTCCATTACAAAATTCAGGTTGGTCTTTAGGTACCAGTGTGATAGTCCAAGTCATTTTTGGTTACAAATAAATACTCCAGTTTTCAGCAACCTTTTTCCCCTTGGTTTTCATTGCTTAGAATTAAAAACTATTCTGTGGGAGCTACCAAGTTAAGGAAGAGAAAAGGGAGGAAAATTCCACTTTCGTCTCTTGTCAGAGAGGGAAATTTTTTTTAAGCCCAATTAAAAATTTCCAAGTTTCAGAATGGGAGACTGCTAATTTTTCCCTAATAGCCTTTTTGTCTTTTTTTTTTTTTTTTGGTAGTAATGGAAACCTGACTTTAATAAGGTAAAATGGCTTCCCAGAATAGAGACTACATTACTTAGCTTCCTTTATAGCTAAGTATGGTCATGTGACTGCATTCTGGCCAACGATATGTGAGGAGAAGTGATATATGCAATTTGCGGGTCATGTCCTTAAAAGGGCAGAGTTTGCTACTCCCTATCTTTTCCCTCTTCTTTTTGGCCGGAAGACGGAAGAGGGATGTGCTAATGAGCCATCTTGGACCATGTGGAAAAGCTCCACTAGGGCATGGCAATTCCATAAGACAGAGGAGCCTGGGAAACACCATGGTACTGAGAGGGCACTCCTGGACCACATGTGCCCAGATGTTAACACGAAGGAGAAATGAACTGCTTTCTATTGTGTAAGACATTATTATTTTGGCTCTCCAAGACAACAGCTAAAACTATATTCTAATGAAAAACACTGACACAAACAAATTTGTAGAAAATTTTTATTAAAAGACTAGGAAAATGACCAACAAAAGTCTCTATTTTCCATTTGCAATTGAGGGTTGGAAAAAGTATTGATGAGTTTTTCTTGATATATGGTCATAGACATTTCTTGACTAGATGCTTAAAGAAAGGTTCTTTCAGGTCTGAGGCTAACGGTCTTTTTGCCTCTTCTTAAGACTGCACCAGGGATTGATTCAGCACTCAGGAAGGGTCTCAATATCATCAGAAAGAAAGGGCCTTAAAGATGTCAGGCAGGGGAGGAGATTCAAGATGTCGGAAGAGTAAGACGTGGAGGTCACCTTCCTCCCCACAAATACATCAGAAATACATCTACATGTGGAACAACTCCTACAGAACACCTAGTGAATGCTGGCAGAAGACCTCAGACCTCCCAAAAGGCAAGAAACTCCCCACGTACCTGGGTAGGGCAAAAGAAAAAAGAAAAAAAACAGAGACAAAAGAATAGGGACAGGACCTGCACCAGTGGGAGGGAGCCGTGAAGGAGGAAAGGTTTCCACACACTAGGAAGCCCCTTCGCGGGCAGAGACTGTGGGTGGCGGAGCGGGGAAGCTTCGGAGCCGTGGAGGAGAGCGGAGGAGACCGCAGCCACAGGGGTGTGGAGGGCAAAGCGGAGAGATTCCCACACAGAGGGTCGGTGCAGACCAGCACTCCATCAGCCCGAGTGGCTTGTCTGCTCGCCCGCCGGGGTGGGCCGGGCTGGGAGCTGAGGCTCAGGCTTCAGTCGGATCCCAGGGAGAGGACTGGGGTTGGCGGCGTGAACACAGCCTGAAGAGGCTAGTGCGCCATGGCTAGCCAGGAGGGAGTCTGGGAAGAAGGCTGGAGCTGCTGAAGAGGCAAGAGACTATTGTTTCAGTGTGCACGAGGAGAGGGGACTCAGAGCACCGCCTAAATGAGCTCCAGAGATGGGTGCGAGCCACGGCTATCAGCTTGGACCCCAGAGACAGGCATGAAATGCTAATGCTGGGAGTTGGGAGCTGAGGCTCCAGCTTTGGTCGGATCGCAGGGAGAGGACTGGGGTTGGCTGCGTGAACACAGCCTTAAGGGGGCTAGTGCGCCACCACTAGCTGGGAGGGAGTCCGGGAAAAACTATGATAGTGGACTCATCTACTTCTCTTTGCAATTTTATTAGTTTTGGCCTTACAGAGTTTGACACTCTGTTGTTAGGCACATACACATTTGGGATTGTTATGTCTTTTTGGAGAATTGACCCCTTTATCATTGTGTAATACCCTTCTTTATCCTTGATACCCTTCCTTGGTTTGAAGTTTGCTCTGTCTGAAATTAAAGTAATGATTCCTGCTTTCTTTTGATTAGTGTTAGTATGGTATATTTTCTTCCATCCATTTACTTTTAATCTATATGTGTCTTTATAGTTAAAGTGGGTTTCATGTAGACAACATATAGTTGGGTCTTGGTTTTTGATCCACTCTGACATTCTTTGTCTTTTAATTGGTGCATTTAGACCATTGACATTCAAAGTGATTATTGATGTAGTTGGATTAACATCTACCATATTCATTACTATTTTCTATTTGTGGCTCTTGTTCTTTGTTCCTATTTCTGTCTTCCACTTTTTTCTTCCCTTTTCGGTTTTAGTTGAGCATTTTTTATAATTTCATTTTCTTTCCTTTCACAACATATCAGTCACAATTCTTTTTAAACTTTTTTAGTGGTTGCCCTAGAGTTTGCAATATACAATTATAGTTAAACCAAGTCCTTTCAAATAGCACTGTACCATTTCATGGGTAGTGTGAGGTTATAGTAACAAAATAATAGTAATTCCTTCCTCCCATCCCTTGTATCATTGCTGTCATTCATTTCACTAATATCTAAGCATACATAAGCATATATCTATATATATGATATATACATTAAGCATATATAATCAAATACATTGGTATTATTTTGAACAAACTGTTGTCAGATCAATTAAGTATAAGAAAAAGAAAAGTTTTAATTTTACCTTCACTTATTCCTTCTTTGATATTTTTCCTTACTTTATGTAGATTGAGTTTCTGCCCTATATTATTTTCCTTCTCTCAAAAGAACATCCTTTAACATTTCTTGCAAGGCAGGTCTATGGGCAACAAATTCTCTCAATTTCTGTTTGTCTGAGAAAGTCTATTTCTCCTTCACCTTTCAAGGTTAATTTTGCAGGATACAGAATTCTAGGTTGATGTTTTTTTCCTCTCAACACTTTAAATGTTTCATTTCATTCTCTTCTTGTTTGCATGGTTTCTGAGGAGTAGTTAGATGTAATTCTTATCTTTGCTCCTCTATAGGTAAGGTGTTGTGGGTTTTTGTTGTTTTTCTTTGTTTTTTTTTTAACCTCTGACTTCTTTCAGGTTTTTTCTTTATCTTTGATTTTCTGTAGTTTGAAAATGATATGTCTAGGTGTAGTTTTATTGTAATTTATCCTGCTTTGCATTCTCTGAGCTTCCTGTATCTGTGATTTGGTGTTTGACATTGATTTGGGGGAAATTCTCAGTCATTATTGTTTGAAATATTTCTTCTATTCCTTTTTCTCTTTCTTCTCCTTATGGTGTTCTCATTATGCCTATGTTATACTTTTTTTTAGTTGCCCCACAGACCTTGGATATTCTTTTCTTTCTTTTTTTTTTTTTTTTGGACTTTGTTCTCTTTGCTTTCAGGTTTTGAGGATTCTATTGATGTATCCTCTAGCTCAGAGATTCTTTACTCAGCCATGTCCAGTATACTAATAAGCCCATCAAAGGCATTCTTCATTTCTGTTACAGTGTTTTTAATCTCTAGAATTTCTTCATGGCTCTTTCTTAGGATTCTTATCTCTCTGCTTACATTGCCCATCTGTTTTTACATGCTGTCTACTTTATCTATTGGTGCACTTAGTATTTTAATCATAGTTGTTTTCAATTCCTGGTCTGATAATTCCAACATTCCTTCCATGTCTGGTTCTGAGGCTTACTCTCACTTCAAAGTGTGTTTTTTGCCTTTTGATATGCCTTGTAATTTTTTCTTAATAGCCAGACATGGTGTACTGGGTAAAAGAAACTGCTGTAAACAGGCCTTAGTATTGTGGTGGTGAGGTGTCGGGGGAAGGGAAGCACTGTACTGTCCTGTGATTAGATCTCAGTCTTTTAGTGACACTGTGCCTCTGGACTGTGAACTTCATAAGAGTTTCTGGTTTTTTCTTCTCCCATAGTTGGGGCAGGATGGCTAGAATGGGCTGTAGTTTGTTATTTCCCTTCCCCCTAGGTCAGCTAGGCTCTGATAATACTGCAGCAGGTTAGGCTCTGGTTAACTAGTTTCTCATGAGGGCAGACCTTGTTAAGAAGAATGGAGTGTGGTAGTGTATTTCAAAATGCTTCCTTTCCTCTCCCCCTCCCCACAAGCATGAAGGGATTTTTCGCTGATATTAATTGTGGGAAATTGGTTGAGTCCTGGAGGTAAATCTCACAATATCTTGGAGGCCCCCTTAATTGGGTCCCCCTGGAGTTTTTAGCTTTCAGAGTTGCACACTGAGCCTCCAGCAATTTGTCAATTATAGTTCAGGTTTTTCTACCCTTGCAGTGGTTCCTATGGTTGTTTCCACTTGTGAGTCTCTGTTCAAGTAAGCTGTGACTCCCTGTGTTCACTTGTCTATCTCGTCAATCTCTGGGGCAGTGATTTGCTCTATGTTCTCCCCTCTTACAGATCCAAGAAGAGCTGTTGCTTTTTCAGTCTGTTCAGCTTTTCACTTGCTTTTAGGACAGAGTGGCAACGTCCAAACTTCTTACATGTAGAACCAGAAACCAAAAGTCTCAGTTATTGTATTTCCAACTCCAGAATTTGCATTTTACTATTTTTTAATATATAACTTCTATCTCTTTATTGCTATTCCCTACTTGATAAGACATGGTTATTCTCTTAGTTGATTAGGGCTGCTATAACAAAAATACCACAGACTGGGTGGCTTAAACAACAAACATTTATTTCTCACAGTTCTGGAGGCTGGGAAGTCCAAGATCAAGGTGGTGGCATATTTGGTAAGGGCCTGCTTCCTTGTTCATAGACAGCTATGTTTTCATTGTTTCCTCACAAGGCAGAAGGGGCAAGGGATCTGGGGTCTCTCTCTCTCTTTTTTTTTTTTTTAAAAAAACCATCTTTATTGGAGTATAATTGCTTTACAATCGTGTGTTAGTTTCTGCTTTATAACTGGGGTCTCTTTTATAAGGACAGTAATCCCATTCTTTTTTTTTTTTTTGCGGTACGCGGGCCTCTCACTGTTGTGGCCTCTCCCGTTGCGGAGCACAGGCTCCGGACACGCGGGCTCAGCGGCCATGGCTCACGGGCCCAGCCGCTCCGCGGCATGTGGGATCTTCCCGGACCGGGGCACGAACCCGTGTCCCCTGCATCGGCAGGCGGACTCTCAACCACTGCGCCACCAGGGAAGCCCACTAATCCCATTCTTAAGGGCTCCACCCTCATGATCTAATTATCTCCCAAAGGCTCTGCCTCCAAATACCATAACATCGGGGATTAGATTTCAATATATGATTTTTGAGGGGAACCAAACATTCAGTCTGTCACAGTCATCATACCTTCCTTTCCTTCTTTAAGCAAGATTTCCTTTAGTTCTTTGAATATATTTATAATGGCTACTTTGATGTCTTGGTTCTATTAAATCTGACATCTGATTGCTCTAACGGGCAGTTTCTGTTGCCTGATTTTTTTCCTGTGTATGAATCATACGTTCCTGTTTATTTTCATGTCTTGTAATTTTTTGTTGAAAACTGGACATTTTATATAATGTGTTATAGCAACTCTGGGCACTGATTCCCTTGCCCCAGGGGCTAGTTATTGTTGTTTGTTTGTTTATTTGCTTAGTGAGTGGCTGGATTATTTTAGTGAAGTCGATTTCCCCTTCAGTGTTAAACCTCTGATATTGCTCCTCAGAGGGCAAAGTCTTGGGCATGAGCAATCAGCCTGGGATGAAAGTGGTTTTAGCAGGGCTCTCTTGACTCTCTTTCCCTGATCACACCCAGCTGTTAAACTCCACTAATTGCTGGCTGATTGCTCTATTGCTTTCAACAATGCCCTGGGGCATAAATTGCCCCACAGAATGAACTCTTTAAATTCAGACTACTTTGGAGGGGTAGTGTTCGAGGTCAGTGTTTGAGGGTTTTTCTGACCCTAAGAGGGCTATTCTAGCTGTCACGTTCCCTGGTTCTCCCCGTAAACTAGCTGGCCTGTGATTTAGTTTATATCTCTAATGAAAGATCAGTCTCCTCCTAATTGCTTTCCATCTTTCCTCCATTGTTTTTGATAGTATCCTTAGGCTTGACCTTCCCTACATTATGTTGCAAATAAAGTTCCTTTGGAAAGAGCTCCAGAGCACTGTTTTATGCCCTGCCTCTCCCTTTGGGCAAAATTTCTAAGCCATGGCTCATAGCTGGGGCAGGAACAGTGGCAGCTGCCTTCTAAGTGATACACCTGCTTTAGGAGCTGGGCACTGAGGAGGGGGTGGTAGCCTCTGGTCTTCTCAGTTTGCCTCTTCCTTCATGAAACCTCTGCCCCATGAACAAGCTGGGAAAAGAGTGAACAATGCCCCAGTATTCTCAGTGTACTGCACCTGAAGTAGATCTTCCACCCAAGGAATGGGGACTGTGTGGAAGACAGGAGCCGTGCTCACCTGGAACTTAGCCTCTGCAACAGGTACCTAGAGGGTGGAATGATAAATACTGAAGTTCTGTCCCTCCTGGGAAAATTCACAAGTATGTGGAAATTAAACAACACACTCTTGAACAACCAGTGAGTCAAAGAAGAAATCAAAAGGGAAATTTAAAAAAATCTTGAAACAAACAAAAATGGAAGCACAACATGCCAAATCTCATGGGATGCAACAAAAGAAATTCGAAGCGGGAAGTTTATAAAGATCTACATTAAGGAAACAGAAAGATCTCACATGAACAACCCAATTTTACACCTCAACTAGAAGAAGAAGAGCAAGCTAGCCCAAAGTTAGCAGAAGGAAGGAAAAAACAAAGACCAGAAAAGGAACAAGTGAAATAGAGACCAGAAAAAAAATAGAAAAGATCAACAAAACTAAGAGCTGTTTTTTAAAATTAATTAATTATTTTTTTGGCTGCTTTGGGTCTTTGTTGCTTTCTCTAGTTGTGGAGAGCAGGGGCTACTCTTCATTGCGGTGCGCGTGCTTCTCATTGTGATGGCTTCTCTTGTTGTGAAGCATGGGTTCTAGGTGCCCGGCCTTCAGTAGTTGTGGCACACAGGCCCAGTAGTTGTGGCTCGTGGGCTCTAGAGTGCAGGCTCAGTAGTTGTGGTACAGGGGCTTAGTTTCTCCGTGGCATGTGGGATCTTCCCAGACCAGGGCACGAACCCGTGTCCCCTGCGTTGGCAGGCAGATTCTTAACCACTGCACCACCAGGGAAATCCCTAAGAGCTGGTTTTTTGAAAAGATAAACAAAATTGACAAACCTTTAGCTAGACTAACCAAGCAAAAATGAAGACTCAAATAAGTAAAGTCAGAAATAGAAGATTATACAACTAATATCACAAAAATACAAAGGAAAATAAGGACTATTATGAACAATTATACAGTAAAAAATTGGATGACCTAGAAGAAATGGAAAAATTCCTAGAAACATAGAACCTATCAAGACCGGGTAATGAAGAAATATAAAATATGAACAGACCAATAATGAGCGAGGAGATTGAATCAGTAATCAAAAACCACCCAACCTTGTGACCACCTGGAGGGGTGGGATAGGGAGGGTGGGAGGGAGGGAGACGCAAGAGGGAAGAGATATGGGAGCATATGTATATGTATAACTGATTCACTTTGTTATAAAGCAGAAACGAACACACCATTGTAAAGCAATTATACTCCAATAAAGATGTGAAAAAAAAAACCCACCCAACCAAGAAAAGCCCAGGACCAGATGGTTTCATTGGTGAATTCTATCAAATATTTAAAGAAGAATTGATACCAATCCTTCTTAAACTCTTCCAAAAAATTGAAGAGGAGCAAACATCTCCAAACTCATTTTATGAGGCCAGCATTACCCTCATACCAAGCCAGATAAGGATACTACAAGAAAAGAAAACTACAGGCAAATATCCGTGGTGAATATAGATGCAAAAGTTCTCAACAAAGTACTGGCAAACTGAATTCAGCAGCACAGGAAAATTATCATACATCATGGTCAAGTGGGATTTATCCCTGGGATGCAAGTATGGTTTAACGTACACAAATCAATTAATATATACCACGTTGATAGAATGAAGGATAAAAATCATATGAACATCTCAGTAGATGCAGAAAAAGCATTTGATAACAATTCAACATCCTTTCATGATAAAACTCTCAATAAATTATGTATAGAAGGAATGTACTTCAACATAATAAAGGACATACATGACAAGCCCACAGCTAACATCATAATCAGTGGTGAGAGGTTGAAAACTTTCCTTTTATGATCAGGAACAAGACAAGAGTGCCCACTCTTGCCACTTTTATTCAACATAGTATTGGAAATCCTAGCCACAGCAATTAGGCAAGAAGAAATAAAAGGCATCCAAATCAAAAAGGAAGAATTAAAACTGTTACTATTTGTAGGTGACAGGATACTATATATAGAAAAACCCTAAAGACTACCAAAAAACTGTTAGAACTAAGGAGTGAATTAAGCAAAGTCACAGGTTACAAAACATACAGAAATCTATGGCATTTCTATCAGAAAGAGGAATTAAGAAAACAATCACATTTACAGTTGCAACAAAAAGAATAAAATACCTAGGGATAAATTTACCAAGGTGAAAGACCGGTACACTGAAAACTATAAGACACTGATGAAAGAAATTGAAGAAGACAGAAATAAATGGAAATATATTCTGTGCTCATGTATTGGAAGAATGACTATCATTAAAAGGTCAGTATTACCCAAAACAATCTACAGATTTAGTGCAATCCCTATCAAAATTCCAGTGGCATATTTCACAGAACTAGAACAAATAATTCTAAAATTTGTATGGAATCACGAAAGATTGTGAATAGCTAAAACAACCGTGAGAAAGAAGAACGAAGCTGGAGGTATCATGGCCCCTGATTTCAAACTATACTATAAAGCTATAGTAATCAAAACAGTATGGTACTGGCACAAAAGCAGACACACAGATCAATGGAACAGAATTGAAAGCCCAGAAATAAACCCACACATGTATGGACAATTAGTTTATGACAAAAGAGCAAAGAACATATGGTGGAGAAAGGAAAGTCTCTTCAATAAATGGTGCTGGGGGACTTCCCTGGTGGTGCAGTGGATAGGACTCTGTGCTCCCAATGCAGGGGGCCCAGGTTTGATCCCTGGTCAGGGAACTAGATCCCACATGCATGCCACAACTAAGAGTTTGCGTTCGCATGCTGCAACTAAGGAGCCCACATGCTGCAACTGTGGGGCTGGTGAGCCACAACTAAGGAGCCCACCTGCCGCAACTAAGACCTGGCACAAACAAATAAATATTTTTTTAAAAATGGTGCTGGGAAAACTGAACAGCCACATGTAAAAGAATGAATCTAGCCCACTTTCCTACACAATACACAAATGTGAACACAAAGTGGATTAAAGACATGCATGTAGGACCTGAAACCATAAAATTCCTAGAAGAAAACATAGGCAATAACCTCACTGACATTGGTCTTAGTGATGTTTTTGTGGATTTGACTCCAAAGGCAAAGGAAACAAATACAAAAATAAACAAATGGGACTATGTCAAACTACAAACCTTTTGCACAGTGAAGGAAACTATTATCAAAACAAAAAGGCAACCTACTGAATGGGAGACGATATTTGCAAATCCAATAAGGGGTTACTAGCAATATATAAATAACTCAAACAACTGAACAGCAAAAAATAATTCAATTAAAAAATGGGCAGATATATGAATAGACATTTTTCTATAGAAGATATACAGATGGCCAACAGGCACATGAAAAGATGTTCAGCATCACTAATTATTAGGGAAATGCACATCAAAACCACAATAAGATATCACCCCTCACCTATTAGAATGGTTATTATCAATAAGACAAGAAATAACAAGTGTTGGAGAGCATGTGGAGAAAAGGGAACCCTTGTACACTGTTGAGGGGGGATTGTAACTTGGTGCAGCCAATATGGAAAACTGTATGGAGAGTTTTCAAAAAATTAAGAATAGAACTATGGAACTACCATATGATCCAGCTATTCCACTTCTGGGTACTTATCTCAAGAATATGAAAACACTAATTTGAAAAGATATAGGCACCCCTGTGTTCATTGCAGCATTATTTACAATAGCCAAGATATGGAAACAACATAAGTGTCCATTGACAGAAGAATGGATAAAGAAGATGGGGTGTGTATATACAATAGAATACTACTCAGCCATAAAAAAGAATATGTTGCCATTTGTGACAACATGGATGGACCTTGATGGTATTATGCTAAGTGAAATAAGTCAGAAGGAAAAAGACCAATACATATGATTTCACTTATATGTGGAATCTAAACAAAACAAAACAAAGGCAAGCTCACAGATACAGAGAACAGGTTGGTGGTTACCACAAAGGAAGGATGTTGGGGGTGGGTGAAAAGGTTGAAGGGAGTCAATTACATGGGGATGGATAGTTACTAGACTTTTGGGGTTGATCACTTTGCAGTGTATATTATAATATACACCTGAAACTTACATATAAACAAAAAGAAATAAAATTGTTTTTGTTTGCAGATGATATGATCTTACACGTAGAAAATCCTAAAGACTCCACCAAAAAACTGCTGGAACTAATCAATAGATTCAGAAAACTTGTAGTATACAAAATCAACATACAAAAATCAGTTGCGTTTCTATACGCTAACAATGAAATATCTGAAAAAGAAAACAATCCCATTAATAATAGCATTAAAAATAATAGAAAAAATTAGGCAGAATTTTAACCAAGGAAGTGAAAGATGTGTATAGTGAAAATTATAAGACTCTGATGAAAGAAATTGAAAAGACACAAATAAGTGGAAAGATATCCTGTGTTCATGGATTGGAAGAATTAATATTATTAAAATGTCCACACTACCCAAAGCCATCTATATATTCAGTGCAATCCCTATCAAAATTCCAATGGCATTTTTCACAGAAATAGGAAAACAATCCTATAATTCATGTGGAAGTACAAAAGGCTGTGAATAGCCAAAGCACTTTTGAGAAAGAAGCACAAAGCTGGAGGCATCACACTTCCTGATTTCAAAGTATATTACAAAGCTATAGTTATAAAAACAGTATACTAGTGGCATCAAAACAGACACACAGACCAATGGAACAGAACTGAGAGCCCAGAAATAAAACCATGCACATACTGTCAACTAATATTTGACAAGGGGGCCAAGAATACTCAATGGGGAAAGGATAGTTTTTTCAATAAATAGTATTGGGAAAACTGGATATTCACATGTGAGATAATGGAATGGATCCCTATGTTACATCACTCACAAAAATTAACTTGAAATTGATTAAAGACTTAAATATAAGACCTGAACCTGTAAAATCCCCAGAGGAAAACATAGGGGAAAAACTCCTTAACATTAGTGTTGGCAATGATTTTTTTATATAACACCAAAAGCACACACCACAAAAGCAAAAATAAATGAGTGGGACTACAGC
Source organism: Orcinus orca (assembly GCF_937001465.1). NCBI lineage: Eukaryota > Metazoa > Chordata > Mammalia > Artiodactyla > Delphinidae > Orcinus > Orcinus orca. Next base: position 37,110,481 of record NC_064580.1, on the reverse strand, counting down.
AACTAAAAAGCTTCTACACAGCAAAAGAAACAATAAACAAAATGAAAAGACAACCTATGGAATGAGAGAAAATATTTGCAGACCTTATATCTGATGATAGGCTAATATCCAAAATATATAAGGCACTCATACAACTCAATACCAAAAAGTCCCCCAAATATTCCAATTAAAAATGGTTAAAGGGCCTGAAAAGGCATTTTCCCAAAGAAGACATACAAATGGCCAACAGGTCATGAAAAGGTGCTCAATATCACTAATCATCAGGGAAATGCAGATCAAAACCACAGTGAGCTATCACCTCATACTTGTTAGAGTGGCCATAATTAAAAAGATAAGCAATAACAAGTGTTGGGACTTCCCTGGTGGTGCAGTGGATAAGGCTCTGTGCTCCCAATTCAGGGGGCCCTGGTTTGATCCCTAGTCAGGGAACTAGATCCCATGCATGCCGCAACTAAGAGTTCACATGCCGCAACTAAGGAGACTGCTGCAACAAAGGAGCCCATGTGCTGCAGCTAAGGAGCCCACCTGCTGCAATTAAGACCCCCATGCAACCAAATAAAAATAAATAAATATTTTTTAAAAAAGAGATAAGTGTTGGCAAGGATGTAGAAAAAAGAGCACTGTTACATTGTTTGGGATGTAAATTGGTACAGCCATTTGGAAAACAAAAAATTAAAAATTAAAAATTTTAATTAAAATCAAAAAATTAAAAATAGAATTATCATATGATCTAGCAATCCCATTTCTGGGTATATATCCACAGGAAATGAAATCAGGATCTGAAATAGATATCTGCATCTCCATGTTCAATGCAACATTATTAACAACAGCCAATACATGGAAATAACCTAAATGCCCATTGGCTGATGAATGGGTGAAGAAAATGTGATGCATACACACACACACAGGAATATTATCCAGCCATAAAAAGGCAGGAAATCCTCCCATTTGTGACAATCTGGATGGACCTTGAGGGCATTATGCTAAGTGAAATAAGTCAAATAAAGACAAATGCTGAATGATCTCACTTATATATGGAATCTAACAAGGCTGAACTCATAGAAACAGAGAGTAGAATGGTGGGTGCCAGGGGCTGCTGTGGGGGGGATGGTGATGGTGTTGGAAGAAATGGGATATGTTGGTCAAAGGGTATAAGCTTACAAGTTATAAGATGAATAAGTTCTGGGGATCTAATGTATAGCATGGTGAGTATGTTTAAGAACAGTTTACTACATACTTGAAAGTTGCTGTGAGAGTAAATCTTGAATGTTCTCACCACACACCGAGAAAATGTAATTATGTCAGGTAATGGAGGTGTTAACTAACCTTATTGTGGTAATCATTTCACAATATACATGTGTATCAAATAATCACATAGTACACCTTAAAGTTACACAATGTTATATGTCAAGTATATCTCAATAAAGCTGGAGAAAAATAAAACCATGTATAATCTTAAAAAAAAACCACATCAGGAAAGGTCTCCATGTCTTCATGTCTCAAACATGTTCTTAAAGGTCTTAAAAAGTCAGAACAGGTCTTAAATACATCAAGAATTATCTCAAAATTGAAAGTCATCAGGAAGAGTTTTTTGTTTTTGTAACAGAGTTTCTTGTTGATATATAATTCACATACAGTAAAATTCACCATGTTGAAGTATATAATTTAGCGGCTTTTAGTGTGTATACAAGGTTGTGCAACCATCACCACTATCTAATTCCAGAATTTTCATCACTCTAAAAACAAACCCTATACCCATGAGCAGTCCCTCACTGTTCCTCCCTACCCCCAGCCGGTGACAATGACAAATCTACTTTCTGTCTCTATGTATTTTCCTATTTTGACATTTCATATAAATGGAATCATATAACATGTGACCTTTTTTTCTGTTTTCTTTCCCTTAGTGTAATATTTTCAAGATCCGTCTGTGCTGTAGTATGTATCAGTACTTCATTCCCTTTTATGGCTGAATAATATTCCACTGTATGGATATATCACATTTTATTTATTCATCAGTTGATAGATATTTGGGTTGTTTCTCCTTTTTGGCTATTATGAATAATGATCCTATGAACATTTGAGTACAAGTTTTGTATGAACATCAGTTCTTATTCTGCAGGGAATGTATAACTAGGAGTGGAATTGCTGGGTCATATGGTAAGGAAGAGTTTTAATTGCCTCAGGAAGGGTCATAGACAAGACAAGAAGGGTCTCAATCATATAGGAACGGTTTAAATACATCAGGAAGTGCGGCAAATGTATCATAAATGCTCTCAGAGAGAGAGGAGGTGTCTCAAATACATCAGAAATCATCTCAAACAAGTCAGTAATGGTCTCAACGTAGTCAGGAAGATTTCAAAATATGTCAGTAAGGGCTTCAAACTGAGACAAACATCTTAAATACATCACAAAAGGTCTCAAACCTGAAGGAAAGGTGTCATATAATCAAGAAAGGTATCACATCTGTTAAGAAGGTTCTCAAAAAGTGAGTAAGGATCTTAAGATTTTATGAGAAAGGTCTCAAGTAGTTAGGAAAGGTAACAATAAGTTAGGGAGGGTCTCAAATATATCAGGAGTCATCTTACCCAGGCAGGAAGAGACTCAAATAGTCAAGAGGAATATCTAACACAGTAGTCAACTCAAACAAGTCAGGAAGGGTCTGACACTGGTAAGGAAGGGTCTCAAATTTGTCAGGCAGAGTGTAAAATATGTCTCTAATGGTCCTAAACAGGCCAGCAAATTAGGAAGAGAATCATACATTAGGAAGTGTCTCAAATCTGTCAGGAAGAGTCTCAAACATGTCAGAAAGGGTCACATTAGAGAGACAATGTCTCAACCATCACAAATCATCTCAAACAAGTAAAGAACACTTTCAAAGTCATTAGGAAGAGTTTCAAATTGGTCAGTAAGTGTCTCAAACTGAGAGCAACAGTCTCCAATAGTTGGGAAAGGTCACAGTATGTCAAGAAGTCTCAAACTTGTCAGGAAGAGTCTCAAATAAATAAATATAGGTCTCAAACATGTCATGAAGAGTCTCAGGAAAGTCAGGAAGAGTCTCGGGAAAGTCAGAAAGAGTCTCAAACAGTCAGGAAGAGCCTCAACTTTGTAAGGGTTTCAAACATAGCAGGCACATCTCAAATGGTCAGGAAGAGTCTCATCATATCAAGATGTGTTTCAAACATGACAAGAAGTGTCACAAAGAGAGGAAGGATCTGAAATATATCACAAATCCTCTTAAACCAGACTGGAAGATTCTCCAAGTAGTAAGGAAGTGTTATGAATAAGTCAGTAAGAGTCTCAAACAGAAATGGAGTGTCTCTGATACAACCCAGAGAATCAACATATCAGGAAGTGTCTCAAATGAATTAGGAAGCATCTCAAATACATCAGGAAGAGTAGCACACATGTCAGGAAGTTTCTCAAACATATTAGGAGTGTCGCAAGCAGAGAGGAAAGGTCTCACATGCATCAGGAATCTTCTCAAACAAGTCAAACAAGTAAATAAAGGTCTCAGACAGAGAGAAAGAGATCTAAATACCTCCAGAAGGGTCTCAAACTTGTCAGGAAAGGTTTCAAGCAAGTAGAAAAAATGTTCCTAATAAATCAGGAAGAGTCTCGAAGAAATCATGGATGCTCTAAAACATGTCAGGAAGGGATTTAAATATGTCAGGAAGGTTCTCAAATATGTGAGGAAGAGCCTCACACATGACAGGAAGAGTCTTAAACTTCTCAGAAACAGTCCAGAACAGAGAGGAAAAGTCTCAAATACATAAGGAAACATCTCAAATAAGTGAGGAGTGTTCTCAAGGTGGTAAGGATGGACTGTAAATAAGCCAGTAATGTTTACTGAACCAAAGGAAGTGTCTCAAATTCATTTGTGAGTCTTAAGCATGTCAGGAAGATTCTCAAACAAGTTGGGAAGAGTCTCAAGCAAGATAGAAAAGATTTCATAAATGTCAGGAAGAGTTTCAAAAATGTTACGAAGAATCTCAAATACATCAGGAAGAATCTCAAATAGGGAAGGAACGTTCTCAGATCTGTCAGGAATGATTACAAAAGGACAGGAAGAGTCTCAAATATGTCATGAATGGTCTCAAACAGTCAGGAAATGTCTCAAAGACAGCAAGAAGATTTTCAAATATATCAGAAAGAATAGCAAGTGTGTCAGGAACAGTCTCCAACATATGAGGAAGAGTCTCAAACAAGTCCGGAAATCTCAGACATCTCAGGAAGCATCTCCAACAAGCCAGGATGTGTCTCAGAGAGGAAGAGTCTCAAATACTTCACATACCTGTTAGGAAGGGAGGGTCCCAAGTACATGAAAAGGAGTCATGCATGTCAGAAAGGGTTTCAAATACATCAGGGGGCGGGGGACGCTCACTATCATCAGGAAGAGTCTCAAACATGACAAGATGTGTCTCAAACATGACAGGAAGTGTCAAGAGAGAGGAAGGAGCTGAAATGCATCCTGAATCCTCTCAAACCAGACTGGAAGGATCTCAAAGTAGTCGTGAAGAACATTACATTTGTCAGTGAGCGTCAATAAGTGTCTTGAATACTTCTGGAAGGGTCTTAAACATTTCACTAAGGGATTCTGAGTTGGGAAGCATGTCAACCAAGTCATACGTGTAGGGAAGAGTCTCACACACATTATGAAGGGTCTTAAACATGGGAGAAAGAGTCTTAAATAAGTACAGAAGTTTCTCAAATCCATTAGGAATGGTTTCAAAGAGACAAGAAGAATCTCAAAGATGTCAAAAACAGCCTCAAATTCAAGGAATGTCTCAAATACATCAGGAAGAGGAGTAAATATGTCAGGAGTGGTCTCAAACATGTCAGGAAAGGTCTCAGAGAGTCAGGAAGAGTTGCAAGCAAGTCAGAGAAGGCTTTAAATATTTCAGGATGTGTCAAAAATCAGGAAGGGTCTCATATAAGTCAGGGAGAGTCTCAACCTTGTCAGGAAGGGTCTCAAATTCATTAGGAGGGGCGTCAAATATGTCAGGAAGTGTCTCAAACAAGTCAGGAGGGGTCACAGACAGAGAGGAAATGTCTCAAACACATCAAGAATCATCTTAAGTTAGAAACAGTTTCAAAGTAATCTCACACATGGCGGGAAGTGTCTTCAAGTCAAAATGGGTCTCAAACAGACAGGAAACGTCTCAAATACTCTACGAATAGCTTCATACATGTCAGAAAGGGTCTCAAACAATTCAACAGAGTCATTTGCAGATCAGAAAGCGTTTCAGATACATCAGGTAGGGCCTCAAAATCATCAGGAGGAATATCAAAAACCTTTGGAAGAGTTTCAAGCATGTCGGAAAAAAATCACAGGAAGAGTCTCAAATACCAGGAAGTGTCTCAAACACGATGGGAAGTGTTGCAGAGAGAGAGAGAGGAAGCATTTGAAATACGTTGCAAATCCTCTCGAACCTGTCTGGAAGGATCACAAAGCTGTCAAGAAGAGCTTTTGTTAGTAAGGGTCTCAAACAGAGAGAAGACTCTCAAATAAACCTGGAAGGGTCTCAAACATTTCAGAAAGAGACTCAAACAATTCGAGAAGCATCTCAAGCATGTCAGAGAAGGTCTCAAATATACCAGAGTCTCAAACAAGCCATGAAGGCTCCCAAACACGTCTAGAAGAGTCTTACATACATGAGAAATGTTCTCAGATATGGCAAGGAAGGTCTGGAACACATGAGAAGGCGTCTCAAACATGTCAGGAAGGGCTTTAAATATGTCAAGAAGTTTCTAGAACAGAGAGGAAGATTCTCAGATACATGCGGAAGCATCTTAAGTCAGAAACATTCTAAAAGTAGTTAAGAAGAGTTATAGATAAGTCAGTAAGGGTCTCAAACAGAAAGGAAGTGTCTCAGATACAACTGAGAGGGTGAAGAATGTCAAGTATATCAGGAGGAATCTAATCATCAGGTAGAGTAGCAAGCATGTCAGGAAGTGTTGCAAACAGAGGGAAAGAGTCTCAAATAATACATCAGGAAACTACTCAAGTCTGGAAGGTTCTCAAAGTAGTCAAGAAGAACTTGTAAAACAAGTCAGTAAACATCTCAAACTGAGAGAAAGAGAAAGAAACCCAAATACCTCCGGAAGGATCTCAAACATGTCAGGTAAAGTTTCAAATAAGTTGAGAAGGGTCTTAAGCAAGGTGTCTAATATGTCATGGAGAATCTTAAACAAGTCTTGAAGGCTCTCAAGTATGTCAGGAAATCTTAAATACATGAGGGTAGGTTCTCGAATATAGCAAGAAGCGTCTCAAATACTCCAGGAAGACTGTCAAACTTGTCAGGAAGTAGCCAGAACAGAGAAGAAGTGTCTCAGATACATCAGGAAGCATCTCAAATAAGTCAGGAAGGTTCTCAAAATAGCAAGGACAAACTAGAAATAAGTCAGTAAGGTGTTTCAAAGAGCAGGAAGTGTCTCAAATACATCTCACATGTTTTGAACATGTCAGGAAAGGTCTCAACCAAGTTGAGAAGGGACTGAAGAACGTCAGAAAAAATCTCATATACATCTGGAAGAGTCTCAAAAAATTCATGAAGTCTTCTCAAACATGTCAGAAAGAGTGTTAAATAGGTAGGAAGCTTCTTAAATCCATCAGGAATACTCTCAAAGAGACAGAAGACTCAAATATGCCAGGTACACTCTCAGGAAATATCTCAAATAAATTGGGAAGATTCACAAATATGTCAACAAGAGTAGTAGATATGGCAGGAACAATCTCAGACATGTTAGGAAGAGTCTCAAACAGGAAGACTTTCAAGCAAGTTAGAAAGGGCTTCAAATACATTAGAAAAATTCTCAAAAAATCAGGAAGCATCTCAAACAAGTCAGGAAGTGTCTCAAATTCATCCGACAGTTTGCAATATGTCTTGAAGGGTCTCAAACAGTTGGGAAGAATCTCAGATATGTTAGTAGGTGCACCTGTGTTGAATGATGCACACCCCCCCCCAATTCATGTACACCTGGAACCTCAGGTTGTGACCTTATTTGGAAATAGAGTCTTTGCAGATGTAATTAGTTAAGACGAGGCCATACTGGATTAGGATGGGCCCTAAATTCAATAATTGCTGTCCTTATAGGAAGGCCATGTGAAGACACATAGGAAAGTGAATGCCATATGAAGGCGGAGGCAGAGATTGGAGTGATATGTCCACAAGCCAAGGAATGCCAAGAAATACCAACAACCACCAGAAGCTAGGAGAGAGGCATGGGACAGATTCTCCCTCAGAACCTCCAGAAGGAATCAATCCTGCCGATACCTTGATTTCAGACCTCTGGCCTGAACCATGAGGGAATTACTTTCTGTTATTTTAAGACATCCAGTTTGTGGGGGGGGGTTTGCCTTTTTTTTTTTTTTACAGCAGCCCTAGGAAACTAAATACAGTAGAGATATCAAATACATCAGGACGGGTCTCAAGGTTTTTAGGATGTGTCTCAGACAAGACAGGAAGTGTTGCCAAGGAAGAGGAAAAGTCTGAAACACATCAGTTCTCTCAAATTGGACCACAAGTATTCAAAGTAGTGAGGAAGAGCTTTAATCTTGTCAGAAAGGGTCTCAGACAAAAAGGAAGGGTCTCAAGCACATCCAGAAGGGCTCAAAGATTTCAATAAGGGTCTCAATAGGAGAAGTGTCTCAAGCACGTCAGAGAAGTTCTCAAATATGCCATGAAGAATCTTAAACAAGTCATGGTGACTCTCAAACTTTTCAGGAGGAGTCTTAAATACACAAGGAAGGTTCTTTTTTTTATTTATAAATTTATTTATTTTTGGCTGTGTTGGATCTTCGCTGTGGCGAGCAGGGGCTACTCTTCGTTGTGTGTGGGCTTCTTATTGTAGTGGCTTCTCATTGTGAAGCACGGGCTCTAGGCATGCGGGCTTCAGTAGTTGTGGCATGCAGGCTCAGTAGTTGTGGCATGTGGGCTTAGTTGCTCCACGGCATGTGGGATCTTCCTGGACCAGGGCTCGAACCCATGTCCCCTGCATTGGCAGGTGGATTCTTAAACACTATGCCACCAGGGAAGCCCAAGGAAGGTTCTTAAATACAGCATGAAGGGTCTCAAACATGTATGGAGGAGTCTTAAACTTGTCAGGAAGTATTTGAAGCAGAGAGGAAGTGTCTCAAGTACATGACAAAATATCTCAAACCAGTCAAGAAGTTTCTCAATGTAGTTAAGGAGAGTTATTAATAATCCAGTAAAGGTTGCAAACAGAAAAGAAGTGTGTCAGATACAAGCAAGTGTCACCGTGTTAAGAACGGTCTCAAAAGTCAAGGAGGGCCTCAGATACATCAGGAAGAATCCCAACTACATCAGGAGGAGTAAGAAACATATTAAGAAGGGACTCAAACATGTCAGGAAGTGTCACAAACAGAAAAAAAAGTCTCAAATACATCAGGAATCTTCTCAAACAATTCTGGAAGCATCTCAAAGTCATTAGGAAGAGGTTTAAAGACATCAATGAGGGTTTTAACAGAGATAAAGGGTCTCAAAAACAACAATAAGGGTCTCAAACATGTCTGTACATTTCTCAAGCAAGTCATGAAGTGCCTCAGACATTTCAGCAAGAGTTTTAAGTAGGTCAGAAAGGTTCTTAAGTGTGCCAGGACTGGTCTCAAACAGAGAGAAGAGTCTCAAATACACCAGGAAGCTCTGACGCAACTCAGTAAGGGTCTTGAATATATTAGGACCCTGAGAAGAAGAATCTCAAATACAAGGAGAATCTCTAACACCTCAGGAAGAGTCTCCAGCAGGTGGGGAGGGGTCTCAAACATGACAGGTAACATCTTAAGCTAGTCACAAAGGATCACACTGTCTGGAAAAGTCTTAAATATGTAAGGAATTTTCTCAGGAAACATCTCAACTATATCAGAAGGGTCTCAATCTGTCAGAAATGCTGTTGAACAAATCAAGAGAGGTCTCATCCGGTCAAGAAGGCTCACGTAGTAAGGTAGAGTCTCAAACTTGTGAGAGAGTGTCTTTTTTAAAATAACACTTTAAAATTTATATACTTATTTATTTATTTTTGGCTGTGGTGGGTCTTAGTTGTGGCACGTGGGCTCTTCGTTGCAGTGCGTAGGCTTCTCTCTAGTTGTGGCACGTGGGCTCCAGAGTGTGTGGGCTCAAGAGCACATGGGCTCAGTAGTTGCGGCGTGCAGGCTTAGTTGCCCCGTGGCATGTGGGATCTTAGTTCCTGGACCAGGGATCGAACCCATGTCCCCTGCATTGGAAGGTGGATTCTTAACCACTGGACCAACAGGGAAGTCGCCGTGAGTGTCTTAAACAGACAAGAAGGGTCTATCTGAAGGTAGTTAGGAAGAGTTTTACATTCACCAGGAAGGGTCTCAGAGACAGGAAGAATCTCAAATACTTCAGGAATGGTCTCAAACGATTAAGAAAGGATTTTAAAATGGTCAGGAAGGGGAATTCCCTGGCAGTCCAGTGGTTAGGACTCGGTGGTTTCAGTGCCGGGGCCTGGGTCCAATACCTGGCTGGGGAACTAAGATCCCACAAGCCACGAAGCGTGGCCAAAAAAAAAAAAGACAAAAAAACTTGTCAGGAAGGGTCTCAAATGAATCAGGATGAATTTCAAGTATCTCAGGAAGGGTTTAAAATACATCAAGAAGTTTCTCAGTACTTTGAGAAGAGTCTCAAATATGTTAGGAAGGATTTTTTTTTTCATTATTGTTTTTTTTGGCCATGCCACACAGCTTGTGGGATCTTAGTTCCCTGACCAGGGATTGAACCCTGGCCCCTGGCAATGGACGCTTGGAGTCCTAATCACCGGACCACCAGGGAATCCCCAGGAAGGATTGTAAATAAGGCTGGAAATGCCTCCAATATCTCAGCAAGGGTCTCCACCATACAAGAATGGTTCCAATACATCATTAAAGAGCTCAAACACTCAGGAAGATTTTAAAACATGTTTCAAAGCCATTAGGAAGGGTCTCAAATACATCAGGCTCAAACAAGTCTGGACAGTGTTAAATAGACAGCATCTCAAACTCAGAGGGAGTCTCAAATGTATCAGGAAAAGTCTCACACAGGTTAGTAATAGTCTTAAATATGTCAGGAAAATTCTCATATACCTCAGCAAGGATCGCAACTAGTCAGGAAGGGTCTCACACATGTCTGGGAGGCTTTCCAAGGGTCAGAAAGGCTGTGAGACAAGCGAAGAAGGGTGCCAAAGTCATCAGAAAGAGTCTCCAACAGTCCAAAAGGGTCTCAGAAATGTCAAGCAGGGCCTCTTACTTGTAAGGGTGTTTCTCAAACAGGCAGGCAGGGTCTCAAATATGTTGGAAAGTTGTTTCCCCAAAAGTCAGTATCTGATTGTAATCAGGAAGAGTTTTAAGTACATTAGTAAGGATCTCAGAACCAGGAAGAGTCTCAGGTACTTCGGGAATGGTCTCAAACAGCTCAGCAAGAGTTTCAAACACAAGTCAGAAATGTTTTCAAATATATCAGGAAGAGTCTCAGAAAAATAGGGAAGGGTCTTAAACTGGTCAGAAAGGGTCTCAGATTCCTCAGGGAGAGTTTAAAATACATACAAAATGGTCTCCAATAGACAGTCTCAAAAATGTCGAAAAGAATTTCAAACAAGTTAGGATGAGTCTCAAATGTGTCAGGAAGGGTTTCAAATAAATCAAGGAGTCTTTCAAGACATCAGGAAAAGTCTCAAGTAGGTTAGGAAGTGTCTCACGTATGTCATAAAAGGTCTCAACCATGCAGGAATTGTTCACATACATCAGCAAGGGTCTCAAGCATGACAGGAAGTGGCTCAAACAGTCAAGAAGAGTTTCAAACATGTTAGGAAGGGGCTCAGATATGTCAGGAAGTAGCTCAAAACAAGTCAGGAACAGTCTTAAAGTAGTCAGGAAGGGTCTCAAACACACCAGAAGAAGTAGGAAACATTTCAGGAATAGTCCTAAATACATCTGGAAGCATCTCAAAAGGCAGAGTCTCAAATAGAAAAGTTCTCAAACCTCTTAGGAAGCATCTCATTAAGTCAGATAGGGTCTCAAACATGTCGGAAATGGTCTCAAATAAGTCAAGAAGGGTCTCAAATATGTCAGGAAGGATCTCATACTCAGTTAGGCATTGACAGTAAGTCATGAAGAGTCTCAAATAGACAAGAAGAATCTAATACACATCAGAAAGAAACTAAAACAACTTAGGAGTGCTGCCACATAGTCATAAAGACTGTCAAAACAAGTCAGGAAGGGTCTCAAATACTGTAGGTACAATCTCAAACAAGTTATCTCTGACACCTCAAAAAGTGTCTCAAAAATGTCAAGAAGAGATTCAAACAGTCAGAAACGGTTTCAAGCAAGCCAGGAAGGGGTCAGATATATGCAAGGGTCTCAAATGTGTCATGAATGTTCTCAAACAAGCCAGGAAGAGTCTCAAACATGGCAGGAAGATCTCAGGAAGCGTTTTCATTACCTCAGGAAGGGTCTCAGTCAGGAAGAGTCTCAACAAGTCAAGAAGTGTCTCAGGGTTTCCCTGGTGGCACAGTGGTTGAGAGTCCGCCTGCCGATGCAGGGAACACGGGTTCGTGCCCCGGTCCGGGAAGATCCCACATGCCGCGGTGCAGCTGGGCCTGTGAGCCATGGCCGCTGAGCCTGTGCGTCCGGAGCCTGTGCTCCGCAACGGGAGAGGCCACAGCAGTGAGAGGCCCACGTACCGCAAAAAAAAAAAGTGTCTCAAATATTTTTGGAAGGGTCACAAACAGAAAGAGAGAGTTTCAAATAATCAGCCTAGTTCTCTAAAATGTCAGGAAGCCTCCAACAAGTAGCGAAGGATCTGAAACATGTCCGGAAGAGGATGAAATACATGAGGAATTTTCTCAAATCAGTCAGGGGCTCAGACATCTTAGGAAGAGTCTCAAGCATGTCAAGAAGTTTCTCACATAGTGACAAAGGCTGTCAAACAAGTCATGAAGGGTCACAAACACGTCAGTAGGGTCTGAAATATGTCAGATGGGGTCTCCAACATGGCAGGTATCATCTCAAACAAGTTAGGAAGCATCTAAAATTGTCCAGAAGAGTTTTAAATATGTGAGTCTAAAACAGAGAGGAAGAATCTCAACACATCAGGAATGGTCTTAAACACACCAGGAAAGTTCTCGAACAAGTCTGGAAGAGTCTCAAATCAGCATGGGTCTCCAAGTTGTCAAAGTTTTAGATATATTGGGAAGGATCTCAGACAGACAGGAAGAGTCTTAAATATGTTGGGGATTGTCTCAAATGTATCAGGAAGCATGTCAAAGTCCTCAGGACTAGTCTCAAATACATCAGGATGGGTCTCAAGTCCATCAGGAGGTATCCCAATCAAATCAGGAACGATCTCAAATATGTCAGAAAGCTCTGACATGAGAAGATAGGTCTGAAACAAGTTAGGGATGGTCTCAAACATGTCGGGAAGAGTCTTGAACAAGTTAGGAAGGGTCCCATACAAATCAGGAAGGGTATCTAATTCATCAGACAGAGTCTGAAACAAGTCAGGAAGGGCTTAAATAAGTCAGAAAGAGTCTTAAAAAGTCAGACATCTTCTCAGATATGTCAGCAAGGGTCTTAGCTTAGACAAAGACAGTTCATTTCTAAGGAAATGATTTCACCCACTTGTGTATCATCACGATGATTCTGAGCCTCTAGCTGTATGCTCTGATGTGCTCAGAACTTCAGATAGGGCCAGAAACATGTGGCCATTCCATCCTCTCCATCCCCTCCCTCCCATATTTGCTTTATGGCCAGTTGATACAATGCCAGACTCTTCTGACATAACTTCCAGGTCATGGTCTAAGAGCCAGTATTTATTTCCTTCTCCATACATTTATATCACAGCTGTCAGCTGGGATCTTTTCAACAGCAAAATGACTCCAAGCTTAGAAGCACCTAAGGGTTTTTTTTTTTTTTTAAGGCCTTTTGGTTTGTTTGTTTGGTCATTTGTTTTTTGATAAGCTATGCTAAAATTAATAGCACTTAACAATTCTGCACAAAGAAATTTAGTGAGCAAAAACTGCCATCAGTTTTTTGCTTTATAGGAAGCCAGGAAGGGGTCTTGTATAGAAATTAAACGGTGGCGTGCTTGTGATTGCAGTTTACATCCTCTTCCAGTGGAAAATGAACACAGTGTTCAGCATGGCTGGATTCCCCGCTTCCTTGTTTATAGAGGTGACTGGGTGTCTTTATCAATCATTTGTTTACTGTAAGTGTTCCAATTAGAAGCAAAGCTCTTTAGGTAAAATTCACATTGCCCAAGCTTGCCCCTAACTTTGCATTTATTAGCTCTAGGAAATATTTCTTACCCAAACTTTGTGTTTGTATAATGTGCAGTAAATGAAAACAAACAATCACCTCTCCTGGACAGTGTTTTAGCTAATATCAGAGAATACATGAGAGTCAGCAATTGTTGGTCAAAGGATAAGAGAAGAAATATGTGGAAAGCTGTTATGCCTTGGAACTAAAGAATTAAGGAAAGAATACCTTGGAAGGGAATGCTAATATTTCCTCAAGTCTCCAGAATTATTGCCTGGGAGAACAGTATTGAATTACAATTTGTCAAATTAATAACCATAAAAATTAAAAATAGATGACCTAATTTGGTCTCATAAATTATTTTTGAGAACCACTGACTCATGCCAAGGTGTTTCTGCAGTGAAGACTTGGTCCTGCCCTGGTTTCTCCTCTCACTGGTGAGGGGCTAGCGGCTGCCTAGCCCCTCCGATTCCCCAGGCCCTGTCTTAGTCTGCAGAGAAGCAAGGAAAGTATCAGCCAGTGTGGTCCAATTACCTTCTAGAGACATATATGAGTACATTTTTTGGTGTGATTCTTGGAATCTATATTTTTATCTATGGACCAAGTACTGAGGAAACAGGAACACTTGGTGGTGGATTAAAGAGGGCTGCAAATTCTTTGCCCCTGTCCGCATTGAGAGGTAGAGTTTATTTCCCCTACCATTGTGTCTGAACAGGGCTTGCCACTCTTTAACCAACAGAATGTGGCAGAAGTGACCCTGTGCCAGTTGCACGCCCTGAGAACTGGCAGCTTCCTCTTCGCTCTTGGGCACTTCCTCCACCATCAAGTGAGAAGCCCGAGTGACATGGAGAGACCATGCGTAGATGCTGTGGACAACAGCTCTAGCTGAGCTGTCAGCCAACGGTTGACATCAACTGCCGGCCATCTGTGTGAGTCGTCTTGGTTGTTCCAGCCCAGTTCAACCACCAGATGACTGTAGTCCCAGCTGACAGCAGACAGAGTAGAAGAAGCTCCCAGGTGATCCAAGTGAACCCACAATAGATAACTGAAACAATTAAGCATTAGCTGCCTCTGATATCTATGGAGCACGGCCAGCCACTGTGCCAAGTGCTGAGTGCTTTGTATTCTCTAATTTAATCCCCCAAGCGACCCCAGGTGAGAGCTATTATTATGATGCTTGCTTGACCAGTGAAGAGCTTTGAGCTTCAGAAATGTTAAGTATCTGACAAAGTTAGTGAATACTGGTGCTAGAACTCAAACTCAGGCTTGCAATAAACCATAATGGAAAAGAATACGAAAATGAATATGTACACACACACACACACACACACACCCCGAATCACTTTGCTGTATACCAGAAACACAACACAACATTGTAAATCAACTATACTTCAATTAAAAAAAACAAACAAACCGCAGACCCAGTTTCAAAGCGTGCCTCTCTGCCGTCCAAATGATCTGCTTTAGTCAGATTAGGCAAAAAGGAATTCCCATAAACTTTACTAGGCAAAAAACATAAGGATTTATATGGAAAAAACATACTCAAGCCTCAACTCAATGCTCCAAAGAACACTTAAAAAACCCCTTTTTACTCTGGAACATTTCCAAACATATATACTAGTAGGACAGTGTATGAACCACCATGTACCCATCACGTGGTTTCAACAATTACGAACAGATGACCAATCTTGTTTCATCTACATTCCCAACTACGTTTTTCACCCCACCATGACATTATCTTAAAGCAAATCCCAGACATTATGTCTTCTCATCTGTAAATATTTAAGTATGTATCTCTAAAAGATAAAAACTTTTTCCCCCAAGCATAACCCTTATCACAGCTAAAACATATCGACAGTTTAAAAATATCATTTATATCCAGTCAGTGTTCAAAATCTTCCACATTATCTCATAGTTATTTGTTTTAACAGTTGGTTTCTTCAAACGAGGAACCAGACAGGGTCCCTCATTGCATGTGGTTAATGTATCTCAAGTCTTTTTGATAGGTTACTCCTTCCTCTTATATTGTTGCTATTTGTTTGCAGAAAAAAATGGACACATCTGCTCTGGCAAATTTCCCACAGTCAGTATTTGGCTGATTGTATCCATGTCTCCAGTGTCATTTAATATGTTCCTTTAAACCCTGTGTTTCCTATAAAGTGGCAGTTAGGTTTACAGGCTTGATCAAATTCAGGTTTGCTTTTACTGGCAAGAATACTTCATAGTATCCAGTCTTATATTTAGGTCTTTAATCCATTTTGAGTTTATTTTTTTGTATGGTGTTAGAGAATGTTCTAATAAATGAACTTACATACAAAACAGAAATAGACCCACAGACATAGGAAACAAACTTATGGTTACCAAAGGGGAAAGGGTGAGGGAGGGATAAATTAGGAGTTTGGGATTAGCATATGCACACTACTATGTATAAAATAGGTAACCAAAAAGGACTTACTGTACAGCACAGGAAACTACACTCAATATTTTGTAATAACCTATAAGGAAAACAAATCTGGAAAAAAAATATATGTGAATCACTTTGCTGTACACCTGAAACACACAACATTGTAAATCAACTATATTTCAATTAAAAAATATATTTTGTAAGTAGTACTGTGTACTTCCTTTTGCACCATATCAGGAGGCCTGTGACGTCTGGCTGTCCCATTTTTAGTGATGCTAAGATTAATCATCAGATTCTGGTGCTGTTAGTCCCTCTTTTAAAGTTTCCATCAGCCTTTCACCTGATGGAAAACATTGCCTTGATCCATTATATCATTAGGGCTTACAAATTTGTGAGCTTCTAATTGTCATTTCTTCTGCCTTTATTAGTGGGAATTTTTCTGTAATAAAGAACTTTTATCAACTGTTTGGATACCCTGAAGTACAGTTCATATAAGAAAGGCAGAATAAGTGCTTGATTCGTTACCTTTGTTCACCAATATTGTCTAAAGATGACCAAAGAGCTTTTTAGAAAAATCATTACGAGCCTATGGATTTTTAGCATATGTCATGTATTTCAATTCATTACATTCATTTTTTAATTCCTCACTTTTAACCATTTCATTGAGATTATAATTCACATACCATACAATTCACCCATTTAAAATGCACAATTCAATGGTTTTTAGTGTATTCACAGAGTTGTGCAATCATTACCATAATATAATTTTAGAACATTTTCATTCTGCCAAAAAAGAAACCCTATACCCGTTAGCAGTTGCTCCCCAGCCTGCCCAAGGCTGCAGCAACCCTACGCAACCACTGATCTACTTTCTGTTTCTGTTGATTTGCCTATTCTCGACATTTCCTTTAAATGGAATTGCACCACATGTAGCCTTTGGCTTCTTTCCCTGAGTATAATGTTTTCAAGGTTAATCCATGCTGTCGCATGTGTCAGTACATTTTAGCACCAAAATATATTCCATTGTATGGATGAACCACATTTGTTTACTCATCATCAGTTGATGGACCTTTGGGTTTGTAGAGGGTTGAATGGTGGCCTCCAAAAAGATATGGCCATCTCTTAACCCCTGAAACCTGTGAACATGACCTTATTTGGAAAAAGCTTCTTTGCAGATGTAATTAAGTTAGGGATCTCAAGATGAGATCATCCTAGTGTGCCCTAAATCCAGTGACAAATATCCTTATAAGAGACACATAGAGGAGAGAGAGAGAGAGAGAGAAGGAGGAGACATGTAAAGATCAAGGCAGAGATTGGATTGATGGGGTCACAATAAGCCAAGGAACCACTGGAGACACCAACAGCTGAAAGAGGCAAGGAAGGATTCTGCCCTAGAAACTTCAGAGGGAGCACAGCCCTACCAGCGCTTTGATTTCAGACTTCTGGCTTCCAGAACTGTGAGAGAATAAATTTCTGTTGTTTTTAGCCGCCCTGCAGCCTTAGGAAACAAATACAAGGTTATTTTCACTTTTTGGCTATTATGAATAATGTTGCAATGAACATTCACATACAAGTTTTTGTGCAGACGTATGTTTTCATTTCTCTTGGGTATATACCTAGGAGTGGAATTGCTGGATCATATGGTAACTGTATGTTTAACATTTTGAGCAACTACCAAATTGTTTTCCAAAGCAGCTGCACCATTTTACATTCCCACCAACAACATATATGGGTCTCAGTTTCTCCACATCGTCACCAACACTTATTATCATGTGTATTTTTGATTATAGCTAGCCTGTTGGGTGGGAAGTGGTATCTCATTGTGGTTTTGATTTGCATTTTTCTAATGACTAATGATATTGAGCATCTTTTCACGTTCTTCCCCCACCCCAGTTTTGAGGTATCTTTTCACATTTTTATTGGCGTGTACATCTTCTTTTGAGAAATGTCTACTCAGATCCTCTAGAGTTTGGACATTTCTGGCCACCACTGGCTTCGATATGGCTGCCCCCAGGGAAAGGCGAGGCTAATGTGAAAGTGCAGACCCTAACTCCCTCCTTGCACGGATAGTAGTGCAGCGTTCAAGAGATGGAAGGTGCAAGTGTCTGAGCAAAGTGGACCTCAGCTGGAAAGGCAGTGTGGACGAGGATGTGGTAGAGCTTGTGCAGCCCTTGACTGGGCGAGAACAGTTTTTCACTGCCAGTTCCTGCGCTGGCTGCATCATCCTCCTAGACGGGGGTATAAATGGTTTTGAGGTTCAGAAACAAAACCGTTGCTGGCTACTGGTTACACACAAACTGTACGTGAAAGATGACGTGATTGTAGCCCTAAAGAAAGCGAATGGTGGTGCCATTTTGAAATTTGAACCACTTGTTCTTCATGTGCAGCGTCAACAGTTGCAGGATGCACAGATTCTGGCAAAATTTTGTGATTATACTTGAATTTATAGCATTCAGTGGCAATAGATTCTGCTTTCAGGAACTCTGGCATAATAGTGGGAAAGAGAGGAAAGACTGTGTTGGCTGTCCAGAGCACACGTGGCTTAGAAGTTCCATGAAGCCATAAAGGAAAACTGATGGTGACAGAGGAATATACTGACTTCCTGTTAAAGATAAGCAAATCAAAAAATGGAGGAAAGCAAGAAGAGAATTGAAAGGTTTTCTGCCTATAACATGCTTTGTAAAAAGAAACTATTTCTACTACCTCACATCCCAAAGAGAAAATCAAAGAGAAAAATAACTCATCATATACTCATAAGAAAAAAAGAAACCCAGAAAAAGCACATGGCAAATGTATTACTGAAGGAAGTGATAAATAACTTGAAAATGATGAGCACGATGATCCAGGAATCAGGGTGTAACTGTCTTCCCTGAAGACTGCTGAGATCTGGTTCCAAAGTGTCTTGGTAGAATAATGTTTCTAATAGATTTTATAAAGTTGCTCTATATTAGAGTATTTTAGTCTGTTGAGTGTATCAGCCTGTCAGAAAAGCAAGATTTAATTTTTTCCTATATTTTAGAGAAACCCTTAGCTTTAAAAAATACCTGTGTATAATATTTGCTCTTAAATACCATCTTTTTTAGTCACATAGTCATTGAAAACATAAAATTATGATTTTTAATGCCAAAAAAAAGATCCTCTGCTCATTTTTAGGTTGGGTTGTCTTTTTATTATTGAGTTTTAAGAGTTTCTTTTTTTAAAAACATATTCTGGATATAAGTCCCTTCTTAAGGATATATTTGCCAAATTTCCTTCTGTCCTTTGTCTTCTCACTTTCTTGATAGTATTGTTTGCAGCACAAAAGATTTTAGTTTGGGTATTGTTTAATTTCTCTCTTCTGTTGTTGTTGCTTGTGCTTTTGGTGTTGTATCTAAGAATCCATTGCCTAACCCTAGGTCATGAAGATTTACTCCTATATTTTCTTCTAAGAGTTTTACAGATTAAACTCTTACATTTAGGTCTTTAATCCATTTTCAATTAATTTTTGGTGTATGTTGTGAGGTAAGTGTCCAACTTCATCCTTTTGCAAGTGGATATCTAGATGTCCCAGCACTGCTTCTTTTTTAAAAATTTTTAAAAAATTTTATTGAAGTATAGTTGATTTACAATGTTTCAGGTGCACAGCAAAGTGATTCAGATATATATATTCTTTTTCAGATTCTTTTCCATTATAGGTTATTATAAGATATTGAAGGTAGTTCCCTGTTGTTTCCAGATATTGAGTACAGTTCCCTGCTGTTTATCTATTTTATATATCTGTAAATCCCAAATTCAAAATTTATCCCTCCCCCCTTTCCTCATTGGTAACCATAAGTTTGTTTTCTATGTCTATGAGTCTATTTCTGTTTTGTAAATAAATTCATTAGTATCATTTTTTAACATTCCACATATAAGTGATTTCATATGGTATTTGTCTTTGACTTACTTCACTTAGTATGATAACCTCTAGGGCCATCCATGTTGCAGCAAATGGCATTATTTCATTCTTTTTTGTAGCTGAGTAATATTCCACTCTATATATGTATCACACCTTCTTTATCCATTCTTCTGTCAATGGACATTTAGGTTGCTTCCATGTCTTTGCTATTGTAAATAGTACTGCTATGAACACGGTGGCCAGCACCATTTCTTGAAAAGACTCTTCATTTCCCATTAAATAGTCTTGGCATGCTTGTTGAAAATTGTTTGACTGTAAGTGAATGGGTTTATTTCTGGATTCTCAGTTCTATTGCATTGATCTATATGTCTGTCTTTATTCCAGTGTCACACTGTCTTGATTATAAGTTTTGTAGTAAGTTTTGAAATCAGGAAATGTGAGTCTTCCAACTTTGTTCTTCTTTTTCAAGGTTTTGGCTATTGTGGGTCTCTTGCATTTCCATATGAATTTTAGGATTAGCTTGTCAATTACTGCAAAAAAGCAAGCTGGGATTTTGATAGGTATTGCACTGGATCTGTAGATCACTTTGGGAAGTATTACTACCTTACCCATAAACATGTGATAAGTTTTCATTTATTTAAATCTTTAATCTTTCAACAATGTTGTGTAATTTTCAGTGTATAAGTTTTACACTTCTTTTGTTAAATTTATTCCTAAGTATTATTTGATGCTGTCATAAATGGAATTGTTTATTTTCAGAGTGTTTATTGCTAGTGTATAGACGTACAGTTGGGTTTTGTTTATTGATCTTGTATCCTGCAATCTTGCTGAACTATTAGTTCTAATAGTTTTTTAGGGGATTTCTGAGGATTTTCTATTTACGAGATCATGTCATGTGCAAATAGAGATATTTTTACTTTTTCCTTTCCTGGCTCTTATTTCTTTTTCTTGCCAAATTGTCCTGGATAGAACCTCCAGTACAATGTTGAATGGAAGTGTTAGGAGCAGACCTTCTTATCTTATTCCTGACTTTAGGATCATTGTTCTTTTTAATGTTCAAATTGTTCCACCTTTAGCAAGTAGAACCCCTTAAAATCGATTACTGTGCCCTTTTGACATCAATAATATTTGATAGCTTCCATGTTTTCTGTTTTAATAGCTTATCTTGTATATATCCTGGTCCAGGGAGTCCTAGTTATTTTTACTGGGTAAAGTATATATATCATACACACTAATAGTTTCAAAAAAGCAATAGTAGAATCATCACTAAAAGTTTAAGATTTTCTAAAATTTCTTTTGTCTATAGGATATATCCCACAAGAGATGTACAGTCAACACTATATATTTTAAATTATTGGACATAATTTAAAAACTTTAATTGAGGTATAATTGACATATAACATTATATATGTTTCAGATGTACAGATTTGATATTTGTATGTATTGTGAAATGACCATCACAATAAGTCTCGTTAACATCTGCCACCATACATAGTTACAAACATTTTTTTTCTTGTGATGAGGACTTTTAAGATCTGCTCTCTTGGCAACTTTCAAATATGCTATACAGTATTATTAACTGTAGTCACCATGTTTTACGTTACATCCCCATGATTTAATTATTTTATAGCTGGAAGTTTGTACCTTTTGACACCCTTCACTCCTCTCACCCCTAGCCTCCATCCCCCACCTCTGGCAATCACCAATCTCTTATCTGTATTTATGAGCTTGGTTTGTTGTTGTGTTGTTTCTAAATTCGACATGTAAGTGAGATCATACGGTGTTTGGCTTTCTCTGTCTGATTTATTTCACTTAGTATAATGCCCTCTAGGTCCATCCATATTGTTGCAAATAGCAGGATTTCGTTCTCTTTTTATGGCTAAATAGTATTCCATTGTATGTGTGTGTGTGTGTGTGTGTGTGTGTGTGTGTGTGTGTGTGTGATCAACACACATACAACATTAACTTCTGATCAACTGGCTATTCATCAGAGATTCCCATGACCCGCTCCTTAGGTTTGATTAATTTGTTAGAACAGCTCACAGAACTCAGGAAACCTGTTCACTCACTAGATTACAGGTTTACTACAAAGGATATTAAAGGATATGAATCAACAGTCAGATAAAGAAATACACAGGACGAGGTCCTGACCAAGGGAGCTTCTGTCCTCGTGGAGTTTGGGGCCCAGCGTGGGGCACATGGAAGCATTCTGGTTGCCCAACCTGGAAGCTCTCCAAACCCCGTCCTTTTGGGGTTTTTTTGGAAGCTTCATTAGATACGCATGATTGATTAACGCATTGGCTATTGGCAGTTGAGTCAGCATCCGGCCCCTCTCCCCTGCCCGGAAATCAGGTGGTGGGACTGAAAGTTCCACCCCCTCTATTCTTGGTTGGCTTCCCTAGTAGCCCCCATCTTTAGGTGCTCTCCAAAGTCACCTCATTAACATGAACCCAGCTGTGGTAGAAAGGGGCTTGTTGTGAATAACAAGACACCCATTGCGCCTTAATGTCTCTGAAGGAAACTGAGGGCAAGAGAATGAATATTTTAATGAAAGATGTTCCTATTGTTCTTATTGCTCAGGAAATTCCAAGGGTTTGGGTAACTATGAGCGAGAAACTGTGGATGAAGACCAAATGTATGTGAGAAATGTATTTTGGTCATCTGAATGACCAAATTGCTATATTTCTTATAAATCATAGTATTGTAGAAACCAACATCAAGTCTAAACTCTTTAAGATGGTCTGTGTGCTCCCTCACCAAAGCCATAGCATAGCAAAGGTACAGCAGCACATAACCCAGCACCACAAATTTGCTCACGCGGACTTTTCCTTTGTCAAAAAATACAACGATTGGGGCTTCCCTGGTGGCGCAGTGGTTGAGAGTCCGCCTGCTGATGCAGGGGACGCGGGTTCGTGTCCTGGTCTGGGAGGATCCCACATGCTGCAGAGCAGCTGGGCCCGTGAGCCATGGCCGCTGAGCCTGCACGTCCCGAGCCTGTGCTCCTCAACGGGAGAGGCCACAGCAGTGAGAGGCCCGCGTACCGCAAAAAAGAAAAAATACAAAACAAAACAAAAACAAACAAACAAAAAATACAACGATTGGCTGAATTAAAGTTCCTCTTTTCCTTATATATCGGTCAATGATTTCAGATTTAAGTGGCTTAATCATTACCTTAGGAAACCTAACATTTCTGGCATTTTTCTTTAGGATAATTCATACGTAAAATTTAAACTTTCCCTTCCTTGGTCAATGTATCAGTTAGGATTAGATTCCACAGCATGTAACAGAAACCCAGAGTACAGTGGCTTAAACATGATAGGGGTTTATTTTTTTTTCTCCCATGAAGGGAGTTTCGGAGTAGGCATCCAGGGCTGATATGGCAGCTCTACACACATCTAGGACCCAGGACCCTTCTTTCTGCTCCCCTATATTTGGTGCATGGCTCCCATCATCAAGATTGCTTCACAGTCCATGATGGCTGTTGCAACTCAGCCATTATATGTACACATTCAAGGCCATAGGCAGGAGGAAAGGGCAAGGGCAAAAGGTTAAATCACTTGCATTAGTCAGTTTTCTTTACAACGCTTTCTCAGAAGTCTCACGCAATGACTTTTGCTTTCACCCTATCAGCCATCAATATCTGCAGGGAAAGCTGGAAAAGTATTGTTTTAAAGCTAAGCGCATTGCCACCCCCAATAATATAGGGTTTCTGTTCATAACAAAGAAGGGGAGAATGAACAGTGGATAGGCAACTAGCAATCTGTGCTACAGTCTGTCAACCTCAATAATTGTAATTTTGTGAATTGCTTGTAGCACATTCTGAACACTGCCACTTTAAGACAACAGGACCCTTCCATAGGGTCCCCTCACAGGGGAGGGCTTTCCACAGCACTTTGTCCAAAGCCATCCTGGTTGCATCCTATTTTCTGCTACCTTGCTTCTTGCCAGCGCTGTGACCCTACTGCCTCTTCTCTTGCTTGGATTTGGTGACTCATACACTGATGCCACTCTGGGCTCCTGCTTGTGCCACTCAGCCTGGTGACCCTCCCCTCATTTCTGATCTTAACTCCTATCCCATTTCCAACTTTACCATTCCCAGGTGGTCCCTGACCCCTTCAAACATCCAGCCTTTCATAAGGAATAAGTTCCAGTCCTAATGGCTGACAGTTACCATATCCATCTATGTGTTTATCTATGAAATCGTAGCCCCCAAATGTTGTGCAATTTTTAATAACTAAGGGTAAATTGCTTCGTGGAAAGAGCACCAAACTAGCAGGCAGGAAACATGGGTTCTACACCTTCATTCTTAATTCTTCAACCAATAGTTTTTTGAGCACTTACTTTGTGTGAGTCACTGACCCAGCTCTGCTACTAATTCAATGTGAGGGCTGGGGGATGTCACTTCACCTCTTTTTTTCCTTCCTGGACTAAATGAACTTGAAGGCTCTTTTAGCTTGTGCTCTTCTAGAAGCGGACCCTGAGACAAGGATTCAGAGGAGTTGCGGTCAGATGTTTTGTAGCACGTCCTCCAATGGGGATGTGTTTGGTGTTTTTTCTCATGATTAGACTGCAGTTACAGGTTTTGGGGAGAAAGACCATAGAGGTAAAGTGCAGTTCTCATTACATCATATCACGTGTACAAACTATCAACATGACATCATTGTTAATGTTGACCTTGACCACCAGGCTGATATAGTGTTTGTCAGATTTCTTTACCATAAAGCTGCTCCTTCCTCCCGCCCTGCCCTGCCTTTCCATACTCTTCTCTTTGTAAGGACATTACTATATACCGCCGACACTTAAGGAGTTGGGAGATACACTCTACCTCCTAAAGGGCGGAGTATCTACATAAATTACTTGGAATTCTTCTGCACAGGGACATTTGTCTCTTCTTCCCCACTTACTTATTTATCTATTCAGTCATTTATATCATGAGTATGGACTCATGAATATATGGGTTATAATCCAATAGTACTTTATTTTGTTACTCGAATTGTTCTAGCTTTGGCTACTGGGAGCTCTTTCAGTTCTTAGTTCCTTGACCAGGGATCGAACCTGTGCCCCTGCAGTGGAAGCACAGTCTTAACCGCTGGACTGCCAGGGAAGTCCCTGACTCCTTGTCCTTTAGCCATACCCCTTGTGTGTGTGTGTGTGTGTGTGTGTGTGTGTGTGTGTGTGTGTGTGTGTGTGTTCAGCACTACCTTACCTTCTGGCACTACAAGATGCTCTAGGCTTATTTTGTATATCCCCTGCCCCAGCTCTAGAATCAGCCATTTCTGCAAAGAGCCTGGGTGCCTTCTTTTTTTTTTTAATTAGAAAACAGTATTAGAAACCAATATCTAGGCACTAGGTGTGTTCATTGTTACTAGTTCATCATTGCTTCTTAGCATTCTCGGCTGATGGAGTAAGGAAACGTGTGTATACTAACCAATGTATATCTACATATCTATAAATAGTTCTATATGTATTCATCTATATCGATATTAAGCTAAACATATCTCCATACTGATGTCTCCAAGTTTAATCCAGTACCAAAAGGATTATTCTAGCCTTCTCCTCTTGCTTGTCTGGAACCTTCCCCTCTAACGGCGAGAAACCTGGCTTCCAGGATCTGCCATCTATTTGCTTAATTGCTCATGTCCAGGATACACGTACAGCAGCATTAGAATTGTTAACCTCTACCCTCCATGGGAAACCACTTTATCAACCAGAATGTGCTGCTTATACACAGTTTCTTTTGTTTTTAGTCTTATAGTATCTACTCCTTTCCAAAGTTACTTAGGATCTTACCTTTTTTCCCACCCCCCTCAGTGCAGTTATTTCATACATTTGTAATGTAGTTAGATTCTTTTGTCACAGTCTGTATTCCATCTAGGGATCCCTAGACCTCCTAAATGACATTTTTTTTTTAATCTTTATTGGAGTATAATTGCTTTACAATGGTGTGTCAGTTTCTGCTTTATAACAAAGTGAATCAGTTATACATATACATATGTTCCCATATCTCTTCCCTCTTGCATCTCTCTCCCTCCCACCCCTCCAGGCGGTCACAAAGCACTGAGCTGATCTCCCTGTGCTATGCGGCTGCTTCCCACTAGCTATCTACCTTACGTTTGGTAGTGTATATATGTCCATGCCTCTCTCCCGCCCTGTCACAGCTCACCCTTCCCCCTCCCCATATCCTCAAGTCCATTCTCCAGTAGGTCTGTGTCTTTATTCCTGTCTTACCCCTAGGTTCTTCATGACATTTTTTTCTTAAATTCCATATATATGTGTTAGCATCCGGTATTTGTCTTTCTCTTTCTGACTTACTTCACTCTGTATGACAGAGTCTAGGTCTATCCACCTCATTACAAATAGCTCAATTTCGTTTCTTTTTATGACTGAGTAATATTCCATTGTATATATGTGCCACGTCTTCTTTATCTATCCATCCGATGATGGACACTTAGGTTGTTTCCATCTCCGGGCTATTGTAAATAGAGCTGCAATGAACACTTTGGTACATGACTCTTTTTGAATTATGGTTTTCTCAGGGTATATGACCAGTAGGGGGATTGCTGGGTCATATGGTAGTTCTATTTGTAGTTTTTTAAGGAACCTCCATACTATTCTCCATAGTGGCTGTACCAATTCACATTCCCACCAGCAGTGCAAGAGTGTTCCCTTTTCTCCACAACCTCTCCAGCATTTATTGTTTCTAGATTTTTTGATGGCCCTTCTGACAGGTGTGAGATGATATCTCATTGTAGTTTTGATTTGCATTTCTCTAATGATTAATGATGTTGAGCATTCTTCCATGTGTTTGTTGGCAGTCTGTATATCTTCTTTGTAGAAATGTCTGTTTAGGTCTTCTGCCCATTTTGGGATTGGGTTGTTTGTTTTTCTGTTATTGAGCTGCTTATAAATTTTGGAGATTAATCCTTTGTCAGTTGCTTCATTGGCAAATATTTTCTCCCATTCTGAGGGTTGTCTTTTCGTCTTGTTTATGGTTTCCTTTGCTGTGCAAAAGCTTTGAAGTTTCATTAGGTCCCATTTGTTTATTTTTGTTTTTATTTCCATTTCTCTAGGAGGTGGGTCAAAAAGGATCTTGCTGTGATTTATGTCATAGAGTGTTCTGCCTATGTTTTCCTCTAAGAGATTGATAGTTTCTGGCTTTACATTTAGGTCTTTAATCCATTTTGAGCTTATTTTTGTGTATGCTGTTAGGGAGTGATCTAATCTCATACTTTTACATGTACCTGTCCAGTTTTCTCAGCACCACTTATTGAAGAGGCTGTCCTTTCTCCCCTGTACATTCCTGCCTCCTTTATCAAAGATAAGGTGACCATATGGG
This sequence comes from Orcinus orca, assembly GCF_937001465.1. Lineage (NCBI taxonomy): Eukaryota > Metazoa > Chordata > Mammalia > Artiodactyla > Delphinidae > Orcinus > Orcinus orca. The sequence goes on along the minus strand of NC_064580.1, from coordinate 37,083,597 downwards.
CGGGGGTTTATCTCTGGGCTTTCTATCCTGTTCCATTGATCTATCTTTCTGTTTTTGTGCCAGTACCGTACTGTCTTGATTACTGTGGCTTTGTAGTATAGTCTGAAGTCAGGGAGCCTGATTCCTCCAGCTCCGTTTTTCGTTCTAAAGATTGCTTTGGCTATTCGGGGTCTTTTGTGTTTCCATACAAATTGTGAAATTTTTTCTTCTAGTTCTGTGAAAAATGCCAGTGGTAGTTTGATAGGGATTGCATTGAATCTGTAGATTGCTTTGGGTAGTAGAGTCATTTTCACAATGTTGATTCTTCCAATCCAAGAACATGGTATATCTCTCCATCTATTTGTATCATCTTTAATTTCTTTCATCAGTGTCTTATAATTTTCTGCATACAGGTCTTTTGTCTCCTTAGGTAGGTTTATGCCGAGATATTTTATTCTTTTTGTTGCAGTGGTAAATGGGAGTGTTTTCTTGATTTCACTTTCAGATTTTTCATCCTTAGTGTATAGGAATGCCAGAGATTTCTGTGCATTAATTTTGTATCCTGCTACTTTACCAAATTCATTGATTAGCTCTAGTAGTTTTCTGGTAGCATCTTTAGGATTCTCTATGTATAGTATCATGTCATTTGCAAACAGTGACAGCTTTACTTCTTCTTTTCCGATTTGGATTCCTTTTATTTCCTTTTCTTCTCTGATTGCTGTGGCTGAAACTTCCAAAACTATGTTGAATAAGAGTGGTGAGAGTGGGCAACCTTGTCTTGTTCCTGATCTTAGTGGAAATGGTTTCAGTTTTTCACCATTGAGGATGATGTTGGCTGTGGGTTTGTCATATATGGCCTTTATTATGTTGAGGAAAGTTCCCTCTATGCCTCCTTTCTGCAGGGTATTTATCATAAATTGGTGTTGAATTTTTTCGAAAGCTTTCTCTGCATCTATTGAGATAAGCTCCCTCTGTAAGCTGTAAAGTTCTATGGTTTTTTTTTTTTTTTTGAGAATTTGTCATAAGATTTATTTACCCAGATGGGAAATGTTTTTACAGAGGTATTCATCATAATCTTGTTTGTAAGAGCAAAACATTTTTGAAAAAAATATCCATTAATAGCAAAACAGATTTTGATGCATTTATGTAACGGAAAATTATGCAGATAAATATATGGAACGCTTCACAAATTTGCGTGTCATTCTTGCACAGGGACCATGATAATCTTCTCTGTATCGTTCCAATTTTAGTATATGTGCTGCTGAAGCAAGCACAGTTCTGTGGGTTTTGACAAATGCATAGCACCATGTATCTGCCAGTATACTATCACACAAAATAGTTTCACTGACGTAAAAATCCCCTGTAGTTCACTTGTTCAACCCTCCCCCTTCCTCAAACCCCTGGCAACTGCTGATCTACTTACTATCTCTACAGTTGTGCCTTCTCCAGAATGTTATATAAATGGAACCATACAGTATGTAGCCTTTTCAGACTGGGTACTTGGACTTAGCAATATGCATTTAAGATTCATCCATATTTTTTGCGTGGTTTGATAGCACATTCCTTTTTATCACTGGAGGACCTCTTGGTTGCCCCACTTTTTGGTGATTATAAATAAAGCTGTTATTAACATTCGCATGCAGGTTTTTGGGGTTTTTTTTTTGCGGTACGCGGGCCTCTCACTGTTGTGGCCTCTCCCGTTGCGGAGCACAGGCTCCGGACACGCAGGCTCAGCGGCCATGGCTCACGGGCCCAGCCGCTCCGCGGCATGTGGGATCTTCCCGGACCGGGGCATGAACCCGCGTCCCCTGCATCGGTAGGCGGACTCTCAACCACTGTGCCACCAGGGAAGCCCCGCATGCAGGTTTTTATGTGGACGTAACTTTTAGATCAGTTGGGTAAATACCTAGAAGCACAATTGCTGTATTGTGTGGTAAGACTACGTTTAGCTCTATAAGAAATTGCCCAATAGTCTTCCAAAGTGGCTAGAATTTCTGTTGTTCCACATCCTTGCCAGCAATTGGTGTTGACATGTTTGTGGATTTTAGGATTCTAATAGGTGTTTATTGGTATCCTACTTTTAAATATAATCTTCGGTAGATTCTTTGGCATTATTTCTCCTACTCTGACATTTTATATTACCTTCCCCTTGGGGACTTACATCTGGGCTTTTTGGTATCGTTTATGTCATAAGCTCCTCACTTTCTCCACATTTCTTGGTAGAAAAAGAGCTAGCTGCAGCCTTGGAGACAGCTTTAAGTGCATTGCTGATACGGATGCTGTATCATTGCTCTGTAATGAAATGAGGTGTCTAAAACTAGTACTTCCTCACTCACATCCTTCAGACAGCACAGTTCTGAAGGTGTAATTCCAAGTTTTTGCTGGTAATTGACTGGCCTGAGCTATGATGACCAGAGAACAGAATTGCTCCAGGAACTAAAATACGGTTGGCGTAAAACAACTTCTGAGCCCTTTCCTCTTCATTTCTGCCAGGAATTGAAAACTCTGTCTTGACCCAAATTCATGATACAAGTCAATAGCCCCCTGCCCACATGTAGCTGGGCAAACGCTTGGTGCGTAGGCGAACTCTGAGGCCTCACCACTTCTCCTGTTGTCTTTCTTTCTGACCAGCTGTCCACATCCACATGGCAGTCTGGGTACCACTTAGTTATATTTTTATTTTAAGATAAAACACAGAAATGCACACAAAACCAATGTATAGATTAGTGACTTATTATAAGGTCACACCTTCATAACTACCATCCAGGTGAAGAAGTAGTACTTTGCCAGCCGCTCCATGCCCACGATCCTGATTTTTATAGTAATACTTTCCTCACGCTTCTTTATGGCTTCATTATGCAAGTGTACATCCTTAGACACTCTAGTTTAGACTTGCTCATTAAAAAATTATTGATTCATCTTTTAAACCTCTTTTAATCTACAGGTCCCTTCTTCATTGCTTTCTTTTCCTTATATGTTACCTATTGAAGAACACGGACAGTTTGACCTATAGAGTTTCCCACAATTTGAATTTTGTTGATGACACATTCATGGTGCATTTCAACATGTATCCTGTCCCCAACTTTTCTTAAAAGTAGTCCTGGATTCAGAGGTTTGACCAGACTTAAACTGGATTTCTTTTGCAAGACTATAAGCAGTGCTGAGGTCTTTCATCAGGAGATACACAGCTTCTGATCGTGTCTCTTTTTGCAACATTAGCACCTGTTGATTCTCATTGTCTGAATCAGTTACTTCATTGAGAGTTGCAAAATAGTGATAATCTAATTCTGTCATTTTATTTGCATTTATTAGTTGGTTGGAATAACTTTACAAAGAAATGCTTCCATGATGTACTATTTGGTTGCCTAGTGGTACAGTTTCTATAGGAAAAGCAGGATATACATTTGATTCTTTCCCTTTATTTTTCAGATGATTTTTAAATTTCATTTTTAGTTTCCAGATGGTGAATTTGTTCCCTGATATCCTCTAAAGAGGCTAGTTTTAAAATATCACTATAAATTAAAATATTTAAACATACTTTATGGGTTTTAATCCATTACATTAAAAAAATTGTGGTCAAGCACACATAACATAAAATTTACCATTTTAGCCATGGTTAAGTGTACAGTTCTGTGACATTGTCTCCTTATTGAAGCTCAAACTGTCTCATCTGTTCCATTAAAAAAAAAAAAAAAAAAAAAACTTTATTTCTTAGTCCAGAGGCTTTTTTTTTTCACACAGAGCCTTTTGAATGAAATTAGGAGAACCCTATTCTCAAATTTGCTTTCCTCTTACGTCCCTACTTTCCAAGCAGCCCAAGCAAACATGAGCTAAAGTGAGAAGTGAAACACCCCACTGCACAGATGCTGTCTGCAGTGTCACAAGTTATGACTCACGTTTAGCCTGGAGATTGTCACCAGAGTCAGCAGGAGGAGACAGGCTAAGTGTGCCAAGGTTGAGGTTTTAAAATTAATGCAGTTTAAATATTGATGATGTTTAAATCTGAGCTGAATCTCCCCTATCCTGCATATATGCTTTATTAAAATTCATCACTGGATTTTTAACGTATGAAAGTGTTTGAGTTGCAAATACTTGAACATTTTTTTAAATTGGAAAATATGTGCACATAGAACTTTCCCTTTTGAACTCTAACCCAGACTTCAGCAGCTGAACAGACAGCTGCAGAAAACTTGCACAATACAGTTGAATGGACAAGTTGTCCTAACCTTTATCCATTTCTCCCCTTTTGAGTCAATTGATTCCCTATTTTTATTTCCCCCTATTTTCCTTCTGGGTTTGCCCACTCAGTTGGACAAATAGTTGGGAATCCAACCTATAAGTGTACAGGGAAGCATTACGAGTTTCTTTTCTAAAGTCTACAGGAAGAATTTCCATAAAGAAATCAGAGCTCATAATGAAATGAATTTCAGAAAAATAAGAGCCCTTGTATAACTGTGCTGGGTATAAGGAAACGCTGCATCAGGCACCATCCCAAAATGCTTTAAAAATTACAATACACCCAAATACCCCAATGCTGTGAAACCACTGTCTTAAGAAGTACTGGGCAATGACAGGAGATTGATGACCATGTCAAGTAAAATGGTATTTCCAAGACTATTTATTAAAAACAAAGGATAAATAAAAATGAATAATTCATTCATTTGACAAGTATTTCCGAAGTGCCAATTAAATAAAAGCCCTGTGCCCAGCACTGGGAATATGACTGTGAAAGATCCTCATGGATCCAATGGTTGCAAGGCAGAAGCTACTGATGTCAAGAATTGTGAAGGTTCTAAAATGAATAAAGCAAATGTGGTGTATATATATATATATATACACACACACACACATACACACACACACATACATACACAAGGGGATACTATTCAGCCATAAAAAAGAAGGAAATCTCGCCATTTGTGACAACATGGATGGACCTTGAGGGCATTATGCTAAGTGAAATAAGTCGGAGAAAGACAAATACTGTGTGATCTCACTCGTATGTAGAATCTAAACAATAACAACAACGACAGCAACAACAAACCCTACAAAAAAACCCCAAACTCATAGAAAAAGAGATCAGATTTTGGTTGCCAGAGACATGGGTGGGGGCAGGGGGAATTAGATGAAAGTGGTCAAAAGGTACAAACTTCCAGTTATAAGATAAATAAGTACTCGGGATGTAATGTACAACATGATGACTACAGTTAACACTGCTGTACGGTATATTTCTAAGTTGCTAAGAGAGTAGATCTTAAATGTTCTCATCACAAAGGAAAATTTGTTTCTGTAATTATGTAAGGTGATAGATGATAACTAAACTTATTGTGGTAATCATTTCACAGTATATGCAAGTCATTATGCTGTACACTGTAAACTTACATAGCACTGTATGTCAATTACATCTCAATAAAACTGAAAAAGAATAAACACTTTTATTTTTAAAATAAACTGAAGGATCTTGAGATTCTACCCCATTAACTTGCCACAGTTTCCTGGTTGCTGGCAAGAGACATGTGACTTCTGGGTCAAAGGTAAAGGATTTCATTACTCATGGTGCAGCAAGCAGACTTGCTCCCCAAGTCTGATGAAGCTGATGTGGATGGGCTCAGATGGATGCCTGCACACACAGTGGACGGCGGTTACAGGAGAATAACTCTAAGGTTAGGGAACGTGAATCTTTTATAATAGATGGTAAGTAAACATGCTTGCCCTTTGCTGTGGAGGGAGATACCATCTCTATCTTCCAAGCCTCTTAGCTATACAAACATCCATGAAAAGACAGTCCGGAACAAGCCAAGGCCAGTCTAGATCAGCCAACAGGCAATTACTCACAGACGTGTGGATGAGCCTTGCCAAGACCTGCAGGATTGCCTAGCTGGCCTCTGGCTGACCCCAGACATGTGAGCAATGAACACTGTTGTATATCACTGAGGTTCTGTGGTTCCTTGTTAAACAGCATTATTGTAGCAATAAACAACTGATACCATCACCAATGGCTTCTTATTTCCAAAATCTAATTAATGTTTCCCACTGTAGCCAGAGCTCTCCTTCTAAAATACAGATCCTATTAGAGCACTTTCCTGTCGAAAAGCTTTCAACTACCAACTGCAACCCAGATATGGAATCCAAAGTCCTTGCTTGTCTGGTTCCCATTTTCATTTCCAGTTTCATCCTTCACCTCTCTTCCCCCTGCCATCCTCCTTCTTGCTTTTGGCATTCCACTCACATAGACCACAAAATGTCTCTGCACTTAAAAAAAAGTTCTTTAGAGTACTTTTTAAGATTATAAAAGTTAGTTACTCATTTTAGTAAACCTGAGAAGTACAGAAAAGTACAAAGAGCAACCTTCCCCCCAGGACTTTTTGCATATATGGTGTATGCTAATATCAGACAATTTAACAAAATTGTCACTAGGCGCGAAGGTATTTTGTATTTAGAAAATTTGGAGAAATTAAAAAAAAAAGAAAACACTGCCACCAGCATTAATAATATTAAAAGACAAATGAAACTTAAGTAATTACAGTATCTCTGATAGGCAATGGGTTAATATATTTACCACATAAATAATTCGAACAAATCAATTAGAAAGTGTATATACATTAATAAAAAAGGTAAAGAACAGGAGCAGGCAATTCCTGAATAACTACGAATGGCCCAAACCCAAACCAAAACAAAAGAAAAACATGTTCAACTTTAAAAGGTACAAATTAAAACAACAGTGATCCACAATTTTTTGCTTATAAGTTTAGCCAAGTTAAAAATAATCTGATCGCTAGCAAGTATATAACTCTCATATACTGCTGGTGTATGTGTAAATTGTTATAATCTTTCTAGAGGGCAATATAGCACTGTTTCACCAAAGACTATAAGATTCTGACTCTTTGATCCTACAATTCTACTTCTAGGAATTTATCTTAAAGAACTAATCAGATATGTGTGTGTAGAAGTATGGTCACTTCCAGGCTGTGTAATAGAAAGCAAGTAGAAACAGTACGGTATTGGCATAAAAACAGACACATAGACCAATGGAACAGAATCAAGAGCCCAGAAATGAACCCAAGCATATACGGACAACTAACTTTTGACAAGGGTGCCAAGAATATACAATGAGAAAGGATAGTCTCTTCAATAAATGGTGTTGGGAAAACTGAATATCTACATGCAAAATAATGAAATTGGACCCCTATCTTACAACATACGCAATAATCAACTCAAAATGGATTAAAAACTTAAACATAAGACTTGAAACTGTAAAACGTCTAGAAGAAAACGTAGGGAGAAAGCTCCTTGATATTGGCCTTGGCAGTGATTTTTTGGATATGACGTTAAAAGTTCAGGCAGCAAAAGTAAACAAGTGGGACTACATCAAACTAAAAATCTTCCTCACAGCAAAGGAAATAACCAACCAAATGGAAAGGCAACCTACAGATTGGAAGAGAATACTCACCAACCATATATCTGATAATGAGTTAATATCCAAAAAAAAAAAAAGGAACTCATACAATTCAACCGCAAAAAACCAATCTGATTAAAAAATGAGCAAAGGACCTGAATAGACATTTTCCCAAAGAAGACATACAAATGGCCAACAAGTACGTGAAAAGGTGCTTACCATCATTAATCATCAGGGAAATGCAAATCAAACCCATAATGAGCCGTATCACCTCACACCTGTTAGGTTGGCTATTATCAAAAAGATAAGGGAGGGCTTCCCTGCTGGCGCAGTGGTTGGGAGTCCGCCTGCCGATGCAGGGGACATGGGTTCGTGCCCCGGTCCGGGAGGGTCCAGCGTGCCGCGGAGCGGTTGGGCCCGTGAGCCGTGGCTGCTGAGCCTGCGCGTCCGGAGCCTGTGCTCCACAATGGGAGAGGCCACGGCAGTGGGAGGCCCGTGTACCGCAAAAAAAAAAAAAAGAGGTAACAAGTGTTGGCGAGGATGTGGAGAAAAAAGAACACTTACTTGCACACTGTTGGTGGGAATGTAAACTGGTACAGCCACCATAAAAACAGTAAGCAGGTTCTTCAAAAAATTAAAAAGAGAACTACCATACAATCCAGTAATCCCATTACTGGGTATATAGCCAAAGGCAATGAAATCAGCATCTTATAGAGATATCTGCACTCTCGTGTTCATTGCAGCATTATTCACAATAGCCAAGATATGGAAACAACATAAGTGTCCACTGATTGATGAATGGATAAAGAAGATGTAGTATATATATTGATATATATATACAATGGATTATCATTCAGCCTTCAAAAAGGAGATCCTGCCATTTTGAAAACAAGGGTGAACCTGGAAAACATAATGCTAAGTGAAATAAGCCAGACACAGAACAAAAAATACTGCATGATCTCACTTATGTGGAATCTAAAACAAGTTGAATTCATAGAAGGAGATAATACAATGGTGGTTACCAGGGGCAGAAAGTTGAGGGAAATGGGGAGATGTTGGTCAAAGGGTACCAAGGAGAAGTTATGTAGGATGAATAAGTTCTAGAGATCTACTGTACAGCAATGGGGACTGTAGTTAATGATACTGTATTGTATAGTGGAAATTTGCTAAGAGAGTAGATATCAGGTGCTTTCTCCACACACACCACATATAACACACACACATAACATGCACACACAAATGGAAATTATGTGAGGAGATGGATATGTTAATTCGTTTGGCTGTGGTAATCATTTCACTATATGTGTATCAAACATCATGTTGTAGATCTTAATATGTACAATTTTTATTAAAAAACAAAGCAACTAGAAATGACAAAATTCCAAATAATAGGAAATTGACTAAATTATGGTATATTCAAGCAATGGGTTGCTATATGACAATTAAAATAGTAAAGTACAGCTATATTTATTTATTGACATGGAAAGATGTATAGATATGTTGTTAAATGAGAAAAGTAGGATACAGAATTGAATGTTTCATATGGTCACCTGTCTATATATCCAGGTGAATACAATATTTCTTTATTGTATATTATAATTTATTATATATATCATTAATATGTATAATTTCTTTAAAGAATACACCAAGATATTATGAGTGGTTATCTCTGGGTGGTGGGATTTTGTTAATTTTTTTCTTTTTAAAACTTTTTACTTTTTAATTTATCTAAAATGAAATATGGATTACTTGTATATTTAATTAGGAAATAATAGAGGATTGAGTAGTGTTTTCTTTTAGTTACTTTAAATTATATTTTCTTACATTTATTGTATATACTTGTAGCCAACACAGTAGGAAATAAGTTCAAAATGCTGTTGGTTGTGCTTTTCATGGGCTCCATACATCAGGCCACTTCATAATTACTCTCAGGTTGAAAATCTTTAGCCCTTCCTTCACTGGGTCCTTGGATGGCAGCCTGGTCAGGGAGCCCTGGATCTCTATGACGGGCTTTCAAGGCTCCCAAGTATGGCACCTTTTCAGAGATTCTTAATTTGACTTGGATCAAGCATAGTTCATTTGACACTATTTTAGAATGATGAGTTTGCTTGTTGGGGGGAGGATTTCAACATAAAATGGCATGGATGCCAAAGGCTTAAATAAAGAGGATTTGCCATGGGAAAATTCTTTTTTTTTCAGTTTCTTTTCTTTAATTTTAATTTTATTGGCGTATAGTTGATTTACAATGTTGTGTTAGTTTCAGGTGTACAGCAAAGTGATTCAGTTATACATGTACATATACTCATTCTTTTTCAGATTCTTTTCCCATATAGGTTATTACAGAGCACTGAGTATAGTTCCCTGTGCTATACAGTAGGTCCTTGTTGGTTATCTATTTTATATATAGTAGTGCTTGTATGTTAATCCCAACCTCCTGATTTATCACCCCCCACCCCCACGTTTCCCCTTTGGTGACCATAAGTTTGTTTTTGATATCTGTAAGACTGTTTCTGTTTTGTAAGTAAGTTCATTTGTATCATTTTTAAAATTAGATTCCACATATAAGTGATATCATATGATATTTGTCTTTCTCTAACTCACTTCACCTAGTATGATAATCTCTAAGTCCATCCATGTTGCTGCAAATGGCATTATTTCATTCCTTTTTATGGCTGAGTAATATTCCATTGCATGTATGTACCACCTCTTCTTTATCCATTCCTCTGTCGATGGACATTTAGGTTGCTTCTATGTTTTGGCTATTGTAAATAGTGCTGCAGTGAACACTGGGGTGCAGGTATCTTTTTGGATTATGGTTTTCTCAGGATATATGCCCAGGAGTGGGATTGCTGGATCATATGGTAGTTCTATTTTTAGTTTTTTAAGGAACCTCCATACTGTTCTCCATAGTGTTTGTACCAGTTTATATTCCCACCAACAGTGTAGGAGTTCACCATGGTCCTTCTTAGAAACCATACTCTTTACCTTCTTATAGTTCCTGTATTATTTTATCTATTACTACATAACAAATTATTCTAAAACGTAGTGGCTTAAAACAACAATAATTATTTATCATCTCTTACGGTTTTTGTGGGTCAGGGATTCAGACAGGGGACAGCAGAGACACTTTGTCTCTGCTTCACAATGTGTAGGCCTCAGCTGGGAAGACTCCATGACTGGGAGCTGGAAACATCTGAAGGCTCACTTACTCACTCACATATCTAGTGGCTGATGATGGCTGCCAGCCAAAATACCTACACTTCGCCTCCTCAGATGGCTCACATAGCATGGTGGCTGGATTCCAAGAGCGAGTATCCAGAAAGAGAGAGTGCAGAGCCAAAGCTGTATCCTTTTTATGACCTAGGCTCGGAAGTCACATTAGCATCATTTCCACCATATTCCATTGGTTGGATCGGTCATGAACCATCACCTAGATTCCAGAGGAGGGAACAGAGACCCCACTTCTTGGTGGGAGGGGTGTCAAAGTCACATTGAAAAAAGAGCATGTGGGATGGGATACATCAATTGATGCAGCCATATTGGCCACATGCAATCTGTCACACTTCCCAAATTTCTACAGGAACTCTCTTGGATGTACATTTGTAAAAAAGAAATCCAAACCTCAGAGGACTTTCTTTTCTCTTCTTTCCCTTCCACTCTCCCTCCCTCCCTCCCTCCCTTTCGTCCTTCCATCCTCTCAGTTATAAACAGCACAACCATCAGTGAGTTATTGTTTCACAGTATGATATCTTGCCAGCAGGGTCATTTTGATGGTCTGTCTGGCGCTCCCTAAAGAATTGTATTTTTGCTATGTTTACATTTTATTTTCCACATTGCCAGAAGAAGGCTGTCTTTCCAGTCTTTTGATATATCTTATCCAATTATTTTTCAAGAAAGACTGTATAACATTAAGACCATTAGAATTGGATCAATGGTTTTATTTACCAAGTATTTTAACATACTCACTATGTGTCAGGCACTGTTCCAAGCAGGCCCTTTACAATATTACCTTGCTTAATCCTCAGAACATGATTCTCAACTTGTAGATAAGAAAACTGAGGCACTGAGAAGTTAAGTAACTTGCCACAAAGCTAAACGTGGCAGGGCTTCCCTGGTGGCGCAGCGGTTGAGAGTCCGCCTGCCGATGCAGGGGACACGGGTTCGTGCCCCGGTCCGGGAAGATCCCACATGCCGCGGAGCGGCTGGGCCCGTGAGCCACGGCCGCTGAGCCTGCGCGTCCGGAGCCTGTGCTCCGCAACGGGAGAGGCCACAACAGTGAGAGGCCCACGTACCGCCAAAAAGAAAAAAAAAAAAAAAAAAAATGCTAAACATGGCAGAGCCAGGTGTCGAAACCAGGGCACCTGCCTTCCAAATCTATATTCTTTTTTAAAAAATTTTTTATTGAAGTATAGTTGATTTACAATGTTGTGTTAATTTCTGCTGTACAGCAAAGTTATACGGTTATACATATATTTACATCTTTTAAAAAAATATTATTTTCCATTATGGTTTATCATAGGATATTGAAATAGTTCTCTGTGCTATACAGTAGGACCTTGTTGTTTATCCATTCTATATATAATAGTTTGCATCTGCTAACCTCCCACTCCATCCTTCCGCGAACCGCCAACCCCTGGGCAACCACATGTCTGTTCTCTATGTCCGTGCAAATCTATATTCTCAACCACCGTGTTATACTGCCTCTCCATCATCATTTTACTCCATCGGCCCTTGTTAACTTGAACCATAAGGAATAGATAGTCTCAAGAAAAAAAAAAAGAACTCTCAGATGTACGAAATACTGGAAAGCTAAGGAAATATGCCTGGAACGGTATACCCCACAGGCTACCCCCTGGCTAGCCTTACCACCCTGAACAGTTCTCTGCCTCAGAGTGCCTGACTGGGACAAAGAAAAGTAGTTTGCTAGATCTGCTGTGGTGAAATATACAAGACGTGCAAAGCATTGTTTAGAGGGACTTCCTCACATCTCACAGTCAAAGGACTTCTGAGAAGTGAACAAAATTCTGCAGACATCAGGCCTCTGACTTTTACCGTTGCAAAGTAATCTCCCCCGAACAGCCTCTCCCAACAATATCAGGTTTCCTCAGCTGAGTATTTAGGAGGCTGCCGGCAAGTCTAATCACCTGGGACATCTTAACAACCGAAGTCACATTTGATGGAAAAACTCATGAAGAAGCTGTGGGTGACGGAGGGCATCTTGTCAGAAGTCTGGCTCCAAATACGCGTGATGCCACATGTTTGGAATTCTGCGAGGAGAATGCAGAAATAGTTCAAGAAAAGTAGCAGAGAGGTTTATCTGGTTCTTTGAATACAATGTTTTCAAAGGAGAAACAAGTTCTCCATGAGCTGAAAAGCACCATCTATTCAACATAGTAAGTGAAGTATTTGTTATTGGTATAAACAAAGATATAAAATAGACCCTCTGGCAGATGTTCGGGGGAAAAACCAGGGGCAAAAGGGAGCAAAGAAAAAAGAACCGAAAGAGAGAGAAAGCTTAGACAAATAAGCAGTTTTGTCTTGAACATTGGCCAGGGAAAGCTGGGTAATGAAGGATTAAAAACAAAACAAAAAGGGAACCGGATAAGAAAAGTACTACGAGGAATAAATGGCTGGTGACGTGGTCCATAGAAATGAAAAGATCCACATCTTGTTGGGGGTGGTGTTGGGGGTGGTGTTGGGGTCATGGCATGGGGACAGCCGGCCGGGGTCAAACTCGGGGTTAAAAAAAAAAAATTGCAAGTAAATGAGTCAAAGGGAAAAGATGAATAAGGAGCAAGAATAGAAAGAGGAAAGGAAGCACATTTAACAGGAAACCAACCGAAATAGACAAGTACAGACAGTGTCACCGGAAGGGCGAGGGGGACAAGGGGCCATTAACACTAGGCAAGCAGAAAATTCGGGGAGAGACGGGTTTTAAATATTCAAAAATGCAGGCCTTTCAAATTACCTGCCAATTCTATCTCTGTGAATTACAGAGGAAGGAAGCTCTGGATGTCGTCACAGGAATGATTAGCTCCTATGATTTTCCATCCCAGAAGTCAGCTGTTTTTCAAGGCCACTGGGCAGGCTCATGATGCCCAGTTTTTTAAGTGCTCCAAAAGCTTAGGGTGGCAGTGGGGCAGGGAGAGGAGGGGATATGCGAGGCCCTGAGGAAGGTATTGGGAAGGATGGCTGGGCTCCTTGCCAAGAACCGCTGACCACCTGGCTACAAATATCACAGTAGGGGGCCAAGTCTTGCCTGGTCTCAGCGAACTTCCTCCCCTACTGCTAGGGCTGCTCGATGACCATCTGTTTGTGCAGCTTTCCCAAAGCTTGAGGACAAATTCTGGCCTTAGCCTGGGCTATCTCAGGAGCCCTGGCCCCACGTGCTGGGACCCAGAAACAGGGCAGCCTTGCTGTTAATGTCATCTGGATCTTTTTGTCTCCCTAACTGGAAGCCACAGTTCTACTCTCTCCTGGTCTTGGATTTGTGCTCTGTATTTAAGGCCGTGCCTTGGACACCCGTCTGGTTCCTAAAAGCCTTTCAGGCTGGGGGCCTTGCTGTAGCCTTGATTGGCTAATCACAGAATCCAGAGTAGTGCCCAAATCACTTCCCGGGGACCGGCCCCAGTGGAGGCAGCTGATGACTGTCACCCGCTGCCCGTCTGTCCTCTTGGCTCTCTAAGCATCACCTATGCCTGATTCCCATCACTTGCTCTGAGCACCTTCAGGGACATTTTGTTCACCCAGGTGTGTCCTTCCTAATGCTGCCAAGATCACAGTCAGCTGTGCTTTGCCATGGCTGTCAGAGGCCACGGGCTTTCTGCTATATTGGACTGTTCTCCTCCTAGAAGCTGGGTCGTGGCCCATGTCCCTGCAGCTGAGACTGTCCCCACTGGCCTCTGTGCCATTCCAGGGAGGGAGGGGGTAGTTTGAGATGTCAGTCCTTCCCAGCCTTCCCTCATCTTACTGCAGCCAACCTGGTCATTCCCAGACGGCTTCTTAAAAAACAAAAAGAGAAAAAAAATATATTAGAATATACATAGTAAATAAATAAATAAATAGTTCATTTCAGCATCCTCAAAAATATTTTACTAATAGGGTTTTTTAAATAAATAAATTTGTTTATTTATTTTTGGCTGCGTTGGGTCTTCGTTGCTGCACGCGGGCTTTCTCTAGTTGCGGCGAGCGGGGGCTGCTCTTCGTTGTGGTGCGCGGGCTTCTCATTGCGGTGGCTTGTTTTGTTGCAGAGCACAGGCTCTAGGCGCGTGGGCTTCAGTAGTTGTGGCACGCCGGCTCAGTAGTTGTGGCTCATGGGCTTAGTTGCTCTGTGGCATGTGGGATCTTCCTGGACCAGGGATCGAACCCGTGTCCCTTGCATTGGCAGGTGGATTCTTAACCACTGCACTACCAGGGAAGTCCCACTAATAGGGTTTTACGTTTACCTACACGAGAGCCAAGAAGAGACTAGGAAAAGCACATTTATTTATTTCAATCAATATTTTTAATTGAAGTATAATTGATTTACAATGTTGTGTTAATTTCTGCTATATAGCAAAGTGATTCAGTTTTATATATATATGTGTGTGTATATACACACACACACACACACACACACACACACACACACACACACACATGCATTCTTTTTAAAATATTCTTTTCCATCATGGTTTATCATAAGATATTGAATATAGTTCCCTGTGCCATACAGTAGGATCTTGTTGTTTATCCTTTCTATATGTAAGAGCTTACGTCTACTAACCCCAGACTCCCAGTCCATCCCTCCCTCACGCCTCCTCCCCCTTGGCAACCATAGGTTTGTTCTCTATGTCTGTGAGTCTATTTCTGTTTTGTAGGTAGGTTCATTTGTGTCATAGTTTAGATTCCACATGTAAGTGATATCATATGGTATTTGTCTTTCTCTTCCAGACTGACTTCACTTAGTATGATAATCTCTAGTTGCATCCATGTTGCTGCAAATGGCATTTTTTCGGAAAAACATGCTTAGAATCCAGGGATGTGGCGGATGCTGTCAGTGCCCTATTCACAGCCCCTTGGCGCTCACTTTTCCAGTATGAGACTCAGGCTCCCTCCAGCGAGCACCTGTGACTCAGCCTGTGCACGTTCTCTCAGCCTTGGGCAGGGCAGGGCAGGGCAGGCAGGAAATGCCAGAGCGTTAACACCCCTGCGAGCAGCCCTCAGCCAGAGATGGAGTTGAGGATAAATACTCTGGCTTCTTTTCTTCATTGTACGGCGGTAACTAGACACCCCCAAAGTGTGTCCTGCTCTGTCTTCCCAGAGTTCCCCAGCGGGACGGAGGCTCAGTTGCCCATAACTGTAACCCGCTCACCAACTCACACTTTTTGTCTCCCTTCTCTTCCCCAAGTTACTTTCTCACTCTCCTACTGATGTTTCCTGAGATCACCTTCCCCCTGCTCCCCAAATTTGTGCTCAAATTCTTGTCTTGGGGTCTGCTTCTGGGGGAGCCCAAACTAAGGCAAGAGATTGCATATTCAAGGTTAAAGATTTAAGTGTTTTCCTGAGAAGGCATACCTGATTTGAACACTAGCATAATAATGTATAATAATATACTTTCTATAATGTATTATTAGAGGAAAAAATACCAAAGTCCCCTGTGCACACCACTTCTTCCTACCTGGGTTGCATGAACTCTGCTGGACTTTGAGACGCTAATAGGTGTTATGAGATTCGGGGGTCAAATATGCTTGGGTTAAACAAAATTAAGTAAGCTTCTTCACTTCAGTACTCTTGTAGTCTTTAGGAAATTAATGGGCTTTGTCAACTTCCAAATGTGCAGGCTATAGGCTTTCCAAATTCAATTGACCTTAGAATCCCTTTTCCTCAAGAAGCCCTGTTAACACCTTGCAGGAGGCTGGCATCTCAGGGAATACAGTTTAGGAAAGGCCTTGGTGCTTAGCTACAGAATTAAAACATAATATTGAGAAATACACGAGGCAAGTTTTTCTGGTGGTGAGAATGCTGCATTTCAGAGCACCTGTGTTTTCTTTCATGTCTCAGCCAACTAGAAGGACAGTCATCTATGGACTGAGATCAGATGTCAATATTTCTTTTGCACAGAAAACGAATTATTTAATTTTTTTTGATTTGAAAATTCTCTGAGAAGAGAGGCAGAGAAACTTGTTCCTCAAAGTGTGGTCTGTAGACTAGCAGCATCAGCATAACCTAGAAGCTGGTTACGAATTAAATCCCAAGTCTCGTAACAGGTTTCAACAGAAAATTATTCATCATACCAAGAGCCATGGAGATCTTATATGGGTGTAAATGTATGTAAAGGAAATATTTAAGACAATTATATTATAAATTGGGGAGGGTAAAGGGTTACAAAAGGAGATAAAGTTTCTAGACTTCACTAAAACTGGTAAAATGGTGACACTGGTAGACAGGAATAATATGTATGTGTTCATATACATTAGTATAAGTATTACCTAGAAGAACCAATAAGAAAGCTATACAAGGAGATATACTCAAAAACACTACACATAAAACACAATTCTAAAAAATATTCTAGAAACCCAGAGGAAGGCAGAAAAAGAAATGAAAAGCAGAGAATAACCAGAAAACAAAAAATAAAAAGGCAGACGTAAGATTTTACATATAAATAATTACATTTAAATGGCCTAAATATACCAATTATAAGACAGAGTGGCAGAATGGATTTTAAAAATGACTCAGTTATATTCTGTCTATAAAAAATACACTTCAAATATGATATGGGTTGATTGAAAGTAGAAATATGGGAGAGCTATATAATTCAAACATTAATCAAAATAAAGCAGGAGTGGCTATATCAATAGAAGATAAAGTAGACTACAGAAAAAAGAAAATTACCAGGAACAGAGAGTGATACTACATAATGATAAAAGAGTAAATACACCAAGAAGACATAGCATTCCTAAATGTGTATGCACCAAACCACAGAACAGCTAAATATGTGAATCAAAAACTGATAGAACTGGGCTTCCCTGGTGGCGCAGTAGTTGAGAGTCTGCCTGCCGATGCAGGGGACACGGGTTTGTGCCCCGGTCCGGGAGGATCCCACATGCCATGGAGCGGCTGGGCCCGTGAGCCATGGACGCTGAGCCTGCACGTCCAGAGCCTGTGCTCCGCAACGGGAGAGGCCGCAGCAGTGAGAGGCCCGCGTACCGCAAAAAAAACAAACAAAAAACAAAAACTGATAGAACTGAAAGGAGAAATAGACAAATCCACAATTATAGTTGGAGACTTCAACATTCCTCTCTCAACAATTAATAGCTGGACAGAAAATTGGAAAAGATATAGAAGAACGCAACACTACCATCAACCAATAGGATCTAAATCAACATTTATAAAGCACTCCACCTAACAAAAGAAGAATACACATTCTTTTCAAGTGCCCATGGAACATATACCAAGATAGAGCATATCCTGGGCCATAAAACAAACCTCAAGAAATTTAAAAGATTTGAAATCATATAGTTGTTTTCTGACTACAGTGTAATCAAACTAGAAATCAGTACATGAAAGATAACAGGAAAATCGCTAAAAACTTGGAAATGAAACAGAACACTTCCAAATAACCCATGTGCCAAAGAGGAAGTCTCAAGTGAAATTTTAAAAAAATATCGAGGGGCTTCCCCACTGGTCCAGTGGCTAAGACTCTGCACTCCCAATGCAGGGGGCCCGGGTACCATCCCTGGTCTGGGAACTAGATCCCATGTGCTGCAACTAAAAGATCCCGTGTGCCGCAACTAAGACTTGACGCAGCCGAATAAATAAAATAAATGTTAAATAAATAAATATTGAACTGAATGAAAATTAAAATGAAAACACATTTTATCAAAATTTGCGGGACACAGCTAAAGCAGTGCTGAGAGGAAAATTTATAAACACTAAATGCTTACATTAGAAAAGAGGAGGACGAGGGGAAGATGGCGGAAGAGTAAGATGCGGAGATCACCTTCCTCCCCACAGATACACCAGAAATACATCTACACGTGGAATAACTCCTACAGAACACCTACTGAACGCTGGCAGAAGACCTCAGACCTCCCAAAAGGCAAGAAAGTCCCCACGTACCTGGGTAGGGCAAAGGAAAAAAGAAAAAAACAGAGACAAAAGGATAGGGACGGGACCTGCACCAGTGGGAGGGAGCCGTGAAGGAGGAAACGTTTCCACACACTAGAAGTCCCTTCGCGGGTGGAGACTGTGGGGGGGGCGGGGGGCGAAGCATTGTAGCCACAGACGAGAGTGCAGCAATGCAGATGCGGAGGGCAAAGCGGAGTGATGCCCACACAGAGGATCGGTGCCGACCAGCACTCACCAGCCCGAGAGGATTGTCTGCTCTCCCGCAGGGGCAGATGGGGGCTTGGGAGCTGAGGCTCGGGCTTCCGTCAGATCCCAGGAAGAGGACTGGGGTTGGCGGACTGAACACAGCCTGAAGGGGTTAGTGCACCACGGCTAGACAGGAGGGAGTCCGGGGAAAAGTCTGGACCTGCCGAAGAGGCAAGAGACTTTTTCTTCCCTCTTTGTTTCCTGGTGCGCGAGGAGAGGGGATTAAGAGCGCTGCCTAAAGGAGCTCCAGAGACAGGCGCGACCCCAGAGACGTGCATGAGACGCTAAGGCTGCTGCTGCCGCCACCAAGAAGCCTGTGTGCGAGCACAGCTCACTATCCACACCCCGCTTCCGGGGAGCCTGTGCAGCCCGCCACTGCCAGAGTCCCGGGATCCAGGGACAACTCCCTCGGGAGAACGCACGGCGCGCGTCTCACACTGGTGCAACATCACGCCGGCCTCTGCCGCCGCAGGCCCGCCCTGCACTGTGTGCCCCTCCCTCCCACCGGCCAGAGTGAGCCAGAGCCCCCGAATCAGCGGCTCCTTTAACTCCGTCCTGTCTGAGCGAAGAACAGACGCCCTCCGGCGACCTACACGCAGAGGCGGGGCCAAATCCAAAGCTGAGCTCCTGGGAGCTGTGAGAACAAAGAAGAGAAAGGGAAATCTCTCCCAGCAGCCTCCGAAGCAGCGGATTAAAGCTCCACAATCAACTTGATGTACCCTGCATCTGTGGAATGCCTGAATAGACAACGAATCATCCCAAATTGAGGAGGTGGACTTTGAGAGCAAGATTTATGATTTTTTCCCCTTTTCCTTTTTTTTGTGAGTGTGTATGTGTATGCTCCTCTGTGAGATTTTGCCTTCTGTTAGCTTTGCTTCCACCATTTGTCCTACGGCTCTATCCGTCCATTTTTTTTTTCTTTAAAAAAATTTTTTTTTCTTAATGATTATTTTATATTTTAATAACTTTATTTTTGTTATCTTTATTTTATTTTATCTTCTTTCTTTCTTTCTTTCTCTCCTTCCTTCCCTCCTTCATTCCTTCCTCCCTCCCTCCTTTCTTTCTCTCTTTCTTTCTTCCTTCCTTCCTTCCTTCCTTCCTTCCCTTCCTTCCTTCCTTCCTTCCTTCCTTCCTTCCTTCCTTCCTTCCTTCCTTCCTTTCTTTCTTTCTTTCTTTCTTTCTTTCTTTCTTTCTTTCTTTCTTTCTACTTTTTCTCCCTTTTATTCTGAGCCATGTGGATGAAAGGCTCTTGGTGCTGCAGCCAGGAGTCAGTGCTGTGCCTCTGAGGTGGGAGAGCCAACTTCAGGACACTGGTCCACAAGAGACCTCCCAGCTCCACATAATATCAAATGGCGAAAATCTCCCAGAGATCTCCATCTCAACACCAGCACCCAGCTTCACTCAACGACCAGCAAGCTACAGTGCTGGACACCCTATGCCAAACAACTAGCAAGACAGGAACACAACCCCACCCATTAGCAGAGAGGCTGCCTAAAATCATAATAAGCCCACAGACACCCCAAAACACACCACCAGACGTGGACCTGCCCACCAGAAAGACAAGATCCAGCCTCATCCACCAGAAAACAGGCACTAGTCCCCTCCACCAGGAAGCCTACACAACCCACTGAACCAACCTTAGCCACTGGGGACAGACACCAAAAACAACGGGAACTACGAACCTGCAGCCTGCACAAAGGAGACCCCAAACACAGTAAGATAAGCAAAATGAGAAGACAGAAAAACACACACCAGATGAAGGAGCAAGATAAAAACCCACCAGACCTAACAAATGAAGAGGAAATAGGCAGTCTACCTGAAAAAGAATTCAGAATAATGATAGTAAAGGTGATCCAAAATCTTGGAAATAGAATAGACAAAATGCAAGAAAAATTAACAAGGACCTAGAAGAACTAAAGATGAAACAAGCAACGATGAACAACACAATAAATGAAATGAAAAATACTCTAGATGGGATCAATAGCAGAATAACTGAGGCAGAAGAACAGATAAGTGACCTGGAAGATAAAATAGTGGAAATAACTACTGCAGAGCGGAATAAAGAAAGAAGAATGAAAAGAATTGAGGACAGTCTCAGACACCTCTGGGACAACATTAAATGCACCAACATTCGAATTATAGGGGTTCCAGAAGAAGAAGAGAAAAAGAAAGGGACTGAGAAAATATTTGAAGAGATTATAGTTGAAAACTTCCTTAATATGGGAAAGGAAATAGTTAATCAAGTCCAGGAAGTACAGAGAGTCCTGTACAGGATAAATCCAAGGAGAAACATGCCAAGACACCTATTAATCAAACTGTCAAAAATTAAATACAAAGAAAACATATTAAAAGCAGCAAGGGAAAAACATCAAATAACACACAAGGGAATCCCCATCAGGTTAACAGCTGAATTTTCAGCAGAAACTGTGCAAGCCAGAAGGGACTGGCAGGACATATTTAAAGTGATGAAGGAGAAAAACCTGCAACCAAGATTACTCTACCCAGCAAGGATCTCATTCAGATTTGATGGAGAAATTAAAACCTTTACAGACAAGCAAAAGCTGAGAGAGTTCAGCACCAACAAACCAGCTTTACAAAAATGCTAAAGGAACTTCTCTAGGCAAGAAACACAAGAGAAGGAAAAGACCTACAATAACGAACCCAAAACAATTAAGAAAATGGGAATAGGAACATACATATTGATAATTACCTTAAATGTAAATGGACTAAATGCTCCCACCAAAAGACACAGATTGGCTGAATGGATACAAAAACAAGACCCATATATATGTTGTCTACAAGAGACCCACTTCAGACCTACACTCACATACAGACTGAAAGTGAAGGTATGGAAAAAGATATTCCATGCAAATGGAAACCAAAGGGAAGCGGGAGTAGCAATTCTCATATCAGACAAAATAGACTTTAAAATAAAGACTATTAGAAGAGACACAGAAGGACACTACATAATGATCAAGGGATCAATCCAAGAAGAAGATATAACAATTGTAAATATTTATGCACCCAGCATAGGAACACTTCAATACATAAGGCAAGTACTAACAGCCATGAAAGGGGAAATCGACAGTAACACATTCATAGTAGGGGACTTTAACACCCCCCTTGTTTGTCTTATAGCTCTTTTGTCCCTCTCTTTTCTTGCTGTCTTCCTTTGAGTTTCATTGATTTTTTTTTTTTTAATCGTGACATGCTTTGATTCTTTTCTTATTTTCTTTGTATATCTTCTATAGGCATTTTCTTTGTGGTTACCATGGGACTTAAAATGAAACATCTTATAGTTGTAACAATCTATTTTAAGCTGATAACAATTCAATCACATATAAAAACTCTACACTTCTACTTCTCACGCCTCCACTTTATGTTATTTATGTCAGAAATTACATCTTTTATATTGTGTATCCATTAACATATTTTTAAAGCTTTTTTTAAAAATTAATTAATTTATTTTTTGTCTGTGTTGGGTGTTCATTTCTGTGCAAGGGCTTTCTCTAGTTGCGGCAAGTGGGGGCCACTCTTCATTGCGGTGCGCAGGCCTCTCACTGTTGCAGCCTCTGTTGTTGCGGAGCACAGGCTCCAGACGCGCAGGCTCGGTAGTTGTGGCTCACGGGCCTAGTTGCTCGGTGGCATGTGGGATCTTCCCAGACCAGGGCTCGAACCCGTGTCCCCTGCATCGGCAGGCAGATTCTCAACCACTGCGCCACCAGGGAAGCCCCCATTAACTATTTTTATAGTCATTTTTATTCTTTTGTATCTTAACTTTATACCACAATTAAAAGTGATTCATGCATCATAGTTTCAGTATGACAGTATTCTGTATTTACCTATATATATATCCTTACTAGTGAGCTTTATGCTTTTTTTTTTGGCTGCACTGTGCGGCATGGGGGATCTTAGTTCCCTGACCAGGGGATTGAACCTGCACCCCATGCAGTGGAATCGCAAAATCTTAACCACTGGACTGATAGGGAAGCCCTATACTTTCATATGTTTTTGTGTTGCTGTTTAGTGTGTTTTCATTTCAATCTAAGGGACTCACTTTAGGATTTCTTGTAAGACTAGTCTAGTGGTCATTAACTCTTTCAGCATTTGCTTATCTGGGAAAATCTCTACATCATTTCTGATGGACAGTTTTGGTGGATATAGTATTCTTGGTTAGCAGGTTTTTGTTTTGTTTTTTTTTTCCAGTACTTTGAGTAATATTCCTTCTGGCCTGCGTGGTTTCTGCTGAAAAATTCACTTATAGTCTTACAGGAGTTCCTTTGAATGTGATGAGTCATCCTTTGAATGTGATGAGTCACTTTTCTCTTGCTGGTTTCAAAATTCTCTCTTTGTCTTTGACTTTTGACAGATTCTTGCATCTGGATGCTACTTCCTTCCCCAGATTTGGAAAGTTTTCAGCTACTATTTCTTTCAATAAGCTTTCTCCTCCTTTCTCTCTCTTCTCCTTCCAGGATTGCCATAATGCCTATGTTGTTCTGCTCAGTGGTGTCCCATAAATCCCCTAGGCTTTCTTCATCCTTTTTCATGTTGCTTCTTTGATTGGATAATTTCAAAATGAACTGTTGAGTTTGCTGATTCTCTTTTCTGCTGATCAAGTCTGATATTGAACCCCTCTAGTGAATTTTTCATTTCAGTTATTACATTCTTCATCTCCAAAATTCTATCTGGTTCTCTTTTACATTCTCTTTTTGTTGAACTCATTTTGTTCATGTATCATTTTTCTGATCTCATTGTGCACCTTTATGGTGGTTATTTTGAATTCTTTGTTAGGTAATTCATGTATCTCCATTTCTTTAGGGTCGGTTTTTAGAGATTTGTTTTTATTTATTTTTATTAATTTTTTAATTAATTGATACTGGAGTATAGTTGCTTTACAATGTTGTGTTAATTTCTGCTGTACAGCGAAGTGAATCTGTTTTTTTATATATATATATATATATATATATATATATATATAAAATGTCTCCACTCTTTTTTAGATTCCCTTCCCATCTAGGTCACCACAGAGCACTGAGTAGAGTTCCCTGTACAGTAGGTTCTCATTAGTTATCTATTTTATATATAGTAGTGTATATTTGTCAGTCCCAGTCTCCCAATTCATCCCATCCCCTCTACCCCCTTGGTAACCATAAGTTTGTTTTCTGCATCTGTGGTTCTATTTCTGCTTTGCAAATAAGTTCATCTGTACCATTTTCCTAGATTCCACATATAAGTGATATTATACGATATTTGTTTTTCTCTTTCTGACTTACTTCACTCTGTATGACAATCTCTAGGTCCATCCATGTTGCTGCAAATGGCATTATTTCATTCCTTTTTATGGCTGAGTAATATTCCATTGCATATATGTACCACATCTCCTTTATCCATTCCTCTGTTGATGGACATTTAGGTTGCTTCCATGTCATGGCTATTGTAAATAGTGTTTTGTCCCTTTGATTGGGCCATTTTCCCCTGTTTCTGGATGTTCCTTATAACTTTGTGTTGATAGCTGTTGATACTGAAAAAACAGCCATCTCCCTCAGTCTTTAGGACTGGCTTTGTACAGGGGAAGGCCTTCACCAATCAACTTGGCTAGAGATTCTGGGGGCCTCTCACACCTTTTCTGTGGATGTGTCTTCTCTGGACTTGTGCATGTAGATTTCTCATGAAAGAGACTTGCTTGTTTTTTCATTCAGGAGCTCATAATCTCTTGCTTACTCTGGCGTCTATCTGCTCTACTGTGCGTCCTTTGAAGCAGCAGCATGCCACCTGGCAGGTTTTTTTTTTTCAGTGGCCCCCAGGCATCTAGAGTATATCACGTCCTGTCAGCACCCCAAGTTGCGCTAGACAGAAATCAGTCCCGTGGGCAGCCCCCTGCAAAATTAGAACATTCGACATATGCTCCACTCTTCCCTTTCTGCTTGAGGGAGAGGCTCCTTGAGAGAGAGGCCTCTGTCTGCTGTACTGAAGGTTCTCAGGAGCAGCAGCATGCTGCCCAGGTCTTTGTGTGTGTGTGTGTCTGCGTTCTCAGTGGCCCCCAGGCATTTAAAGTATGCTGGGTCCTGTCAGCACTCTGAGACAGGTGAGACAGAAGCCAGTCCCTTGGGTAGCCCCTCCTGAAAAGTCAGAACGTTGGATGTATAGTCAAGTCTTCTCTTTCCCTCCCTGTGGAGAAGCCAGGAGCTGAGAGTTTCCTCATGATCTTATGGCACTGTGCCAGGGGGAGGGACTATGGTGAGAGGCTGCCACAAAATTTCCTGTTGGCTTTGATATAGCTGGTTTCATGCTTGCCTCGTGTACAGGAGCCTTTTAATTGGTTTCTGGATTTCTCATAAAGGGATTTCTCATCCGTGTACTGTTGAATTGGGTGTCTCCATGGGAGGAAAGAAGGTCCTCTTCTGCCATTTTGCTGACATCACTATGCCTCAGCTTTCGAGCCAAGGCCATTCTCTTCCTTGGTAGCTCCTACACAATGTCTGAGTATGGTGGGGGTACTAAGCCCTTGCCATGACTACGCAGCATGGAACTCCCGTAACAAGCAATCTTCACTTTGGAGCTCCCCGTTGTATTGGCTAAGACTGTCAGGTCTGCGTTGCATTCTGAAGCTGGCCCTGCCCAGCCGGCATTCTCTCCCCTTTATCTTTCACAAGCATTACCTACCAGTAAACCTCCTCACTCCTAACTCTGTCTTAACATCTGTTCCCGGAAGACTCAACTAATAAACAAGTCTGAGATCACAGTCTTGTGGCTCTGCCTCAAAGTCTTCATTCTTGGCTGACATCGATCACTCAGTGAATACCCTCTGGGGAAAGTTGTCCAAGTGGTCTCTCTTCAATTCATCCTCCATCACCACCAATATGCTTGTGGCAAAGACTGGCTGGCTGTTTACCAAACTGCTTAATTCTTCTTGGGAACATTGCTAGACTCCATTTGCCACCCTCCCTTGCAGTTAGGTGGATATCAAAGAAAATACATTTATTTTCTTCTCTTGGTACTTGTAGTGGTTCAGGTATGTTGGAGAGAGCGTATGATAGAGATGTATGATCAGTGTTTCCTTTTTCTTGGTTCTCTCATCTAGAAGGAATCATATTTCAACTAACTGAAAAATGGACTCTGAAAGACTAGATGAAGAGATACGTCCTTGGATGGCAAAGAAAGACAATATCATATTGGTTTGCAAAACCTGACTAGGAGCTCTTTAATTGGATGAACAGGGATTAGAGTTATTGTTCATCACTGCCACCATCTGGAGGTAATGTTAGCGTGTTCATTACCACAGGGCTCCAATAACAGAAGTACCTGCCCATGAGAGGCTCACCCCAGAGAAACCCAACTCCCTGTGGTGCCTGCCTGTGAATGCTGAACAAGTTATTGTTCTGCAGAGACATATTAGGCATTGGTTATGAAAGTTGAAAATACTATTTGTCCTTTCTGGGAATGACTTGTAGTCCACTGTTCTAATCTGGGCCAAATTCTCAATGACACCTTAAATGTCTTAATTAGTAATGCTATTCCAGAGGCATTGATATTGCAGAACACTATTTGTGGCACATCTAATGATCCTCCATCTGCCCCAGATCCATGACATTTACCATCTAGCCACTGCAGCCTCTCCTTACTGGCATAGGCAATATTCCATAGAACAATCTCTATAGTAATGGTTGACAACATGACAGAGGTTAATAACCTATCTAAACTTGGAATGGCACCAACATACTTGCCTTTGTTTTGCTGTCATTACCACTGTTAGCTCAATTTAAAATTGTATTTTCTTTCATGAGCCACTTTAAAATAAGTTACACATTGGCAAATGTTTAGCCACTTTGAATTTTTTCATCTTTTCCCCTTTTAAAATGATCATACAGTAAAACAGACTTTTTACTTTGGTGTACAATGCTATGAATTTGAAACCATATATAGATTTGTGTAACTACCACCACAATCAGGATACTGAATAGTTCTATCACCCCCCACACTCCCTCATGCTGCCCCTTCATAGTTATATCTTCTCACCCTAAACATCATTGATCTGTTTTCTTTTTCTTTTCTTTTTTTTTGCTGTACGCGGACCTCTCACTGTTGTGGCCCCTCCCGTTGCGGAGCACAGGCTCCAGACGCGCAGGCTCAGCGGCCATGGCTCACGGGCCCAGCCGCTCTGCGGCATGCGGGATCTTCCCGGACCGGGGCACGAACCCGCGTCCCTTGCATCGGCAGGCGGACTCTCAACCACTGCGCCACAAGGGAAGCCCTGTTTTCTGTCTCTATAATTTTATTTTTTTGAGAATGTCATATAAGTGGAATTGTATATGACCTTTTGAGACTGACTTCTTTCAGTTTGCATAATACCTTTGAGATTCATCTAGGTTGTTCTGTGTAATAATAGTTTATTCCTTTTTATTGCTGAGTAAAATTTCATTATTATGGATGTATCACATACAGTTTATTAATCCATTCACCAGTGGAAGGAAATTTGGGTCGCTTCCAGTTTGGGGCAAAGGGAAGAGAGGGGATATAAAAGTTAATGTGCAGGTTTTTGTGTGAACATAAGCTTTTGTTTATCTAGGGCATAGGTGGACAAACATTTTCTGTAAAGGGCCAGATAGTAAATACCTTAGGCTTTATGGGCCATATATAGTAACATATTCTTTAAGAAAAAAAAAAAAAAGAAGAAAACCCAACTCTTTAAAGTTGTAAAAAGCACTCTTAGTCTATAGGCCTTGCAAAAGCAGATCCTTGGCTTGATGTGAACTGCTTGCCTTAGTTTGGTGACCTCTGTTCTAGGACAAATACCTAGAAGTGGGATTGTTGGAACATCTGGTAAAGATATGTTTAACTTTGTAAGAAACTGCTACACTGTTTTCCAGAGTGGCTGTACCATTTTGCCTTCCAGCCAGCAGTGTATGATAGTTCCAGTTGCTCTACATCCTTGGCAGCATCTGCTATTGTCAGTATTTGTTTTGTTTTGTACAGCTAGTCTAACAGGTGTGTGGTAGTCTCTCACTGGGATTTTATTTTGCATTTCCCTAACAGCTAATGATGATGAGCATCTTTTCATGTGCTTATTTGCCACCTGTATATCTTCTTTGGTGAAAGCCTATGTATATCTTTTGCCCATTTTCTGATTGTTTTGTTACTGTTGAATTTTAAGAATTCTTTATATATTCTGGATACAAATCCTTGGTCAGATTTGTGGTTTGCAAATTCTTTCTCCCAGGCTGTAGCTTGACTTTCCACCCTCTTAACAGGGTCTCTTACAGAGACAAAGTTTTCATTTTGATGACATCCAGTTGATCAGTTTTGCCTTTTAGGGATCGTGCTTTTGGTGTCAAGTTTAAGAATTCTTTGCCTAGCCCTACGTCCTAAAGATTTTCTTCTACTTTTTCCTAAATGTTTTATAGTTTTATGTTTCGCATTTAAGTTCATGTTCCATTTTTAGTTAATTTTTGTACAAGATGTGAGGTTTAGGTTGAGATTTTTTCCCCCTAAGGATGTACAGTTGTTCCAGCACCATGTTGAAAAGGCAATTTTTCCTCTGTTGGATTGCTTTTGCACCTTTATTGAGAATCAGTTGTACACCTTTCTGTAGGTCTTTTTCTCATTTCTCTCTTCTTTTCTATTGATCTATGTGTCTATTAATCTATGTGTCTATCCTCCTGCAAAATACCACATCGTTTTGATTACTGTAGTTCTACAGTAAGTCTTAAAATCAGGTAGTGTGTTTCCTCCAATTTAATTCTTCTTTCTCAAAATGGTTTTAGCTCTTCTAGGTCCTTTACTTTTCTGTATAAATTTTAGAATCATCTTGTTTATATCTAAAAAGATTATGCTGAGAATTTGATTGAAATTGTGTTACATTTACAGATCAATTGGGGGGAATTGACATCTTTTCTGTGTTGAGTCTTCCAATTCATGAAGACAGTATGTCACTCCATTTATTTACGTCTTTGATTTCTTCCATCAGCTTATAATAGTTTTAGTATACAGATCCTATACATGATTTGTTACATTTATACCTTGATATTTCATTTTGTGGAGCTATGGTATTTAAAAATGGTATTTAAAATGGTATTTAAAAATATTTTGGTTTCCAAATTTATTTAAAATATTTTAAATGGTATTTAAAATATTTAAATGGTATTTAAAAATATTTTGGTTTCCAAATTACTAGTATATAGGAACATGATTGCCAAATTGTTAATATACCAAAATATTGTGTGTTGACCTTGTATCCTGTGACCTTGGTTAACTCCCTTATTAGTTCTAGAAAAAATGTTTGCAGACTTCTTGGGATTTTCTCCATACACAATCATGTTGCTTGTAAAGAAGGCCAGTTTTATTTCTTCCTTTTCAATATGTATACCTTTAATTTCTATTTCTTACCTTATTGTACTGGCTAGGACTTCTACTATGAAACTGAATAGGAGTGGTGAGAGTGTATTTCCTTGCCTTGTTTGCAGTCTTAGAAGGAAAGTGTTCAACCTTTCATCATTAACCATGTTGTTTGCTATAGGTTTTTTGGAAAATGCCTTTCAACAGGCTGAGAAAGTTTCTTTCTATTCTTAGTTTGCTGAGACTTTTTGTTTTTTTCATGAATGGATGTTGACTCTTGTCAAATACCTTTTATGCATTATTTGATATGATCATGTAGTTTTTCTTGAATAGCCTGTTGATATGAAGGATTACATTGATGTTTGCACATTAAATGAGCCTTGCATTCCTGGTATAAACTCCACTTGGTTACAGGGTATTATTCTTTTTATGTATTCCTAGATTTGATTTACTAATGTTTTTCATGGTGTCTTTGTCTATGTTCATAAGGGATATTAATATGTTGTTTTCTTTCCTTGTAATGTCTTTATCTGGTGTTGGTATCACAGTAATGCTGCCCTCATAAAATGAATTGGGAAGTGTTCTTTTCTATTTTCTGAAAGAGATTGTTTGCAAGTGGTGTTATTTATTCTTTAAATGTTTGGTAGAATTTGCCAGTAAAACTATCTGGACCTAGAGCTTTCCTTTTTGAAAGGTATTTAAGCATGAATTCAATTTCTTTAATAGTTATTGGACTATTCAGGTTATCCATTTCACCTTGAGTGATTTTTGGTAGATTTTGCTTTTTGGGGAATTGGTCCATTTAATTTGCCAAATTTTTGTATGTAGAACAATTCATAATATTCCCTTATTATTCTTTTAATGTCTACAATGTCTATAGTGATACTCTCTTTCATTCTTGATATTGGTAATTTGTGTCTTCTCTCTTTTTTTTTTTTTTTTTTGCGGTACGTGGGCCTCTCACTGTTGTGGCCTCTCCTGTTGTGGAGCACAGGCTCCGGACGTGCAGGCTCAGCGGCCATGGCTCACGGGCCCAGCCGCTCCGCGGCATGTGGGATCTTCCCGGACCGTGGCACGAACCCGTGTCCCCTGCATTGGCAGGTGGACTCTCAACCACTGCGCCACCAGGGAAGCCCACAAATAGTTTTTTAAAGTATAAAAGGATTAAAGAGAAAATGACATATATAGAGAACAAAGAAGATCTACCACATGTATGATTGGTGTTTCTCAATAAGAGAATGGATTAAATGGAACAGCAACATCAACAAAAATGTTCAAACATAATTCAAGAGTGCTTCCAGAAATAAGACTTGAATTTTAGCTTGAAAGAACAAAACTGTCCCAGGTAAAATGGATATAGCATAACTAACTTCAACACATATCCTGATGAAGTTAATAGACTTGAGATAGAAAGAAACAATCCTATGAGAATCCTTGCAAATAAAACCAAATCACTTGTGAATGGGAAAAAAATTGTCTAGCTTCCAGCCTTTCTATAATAGCATCCAACATTAGAAGACGGAGGAGTAATGTCTACCAAGTCCTCAGGGAAAGAGAATATGTGCCAAGTCAGACGCCATCCAAGTATAATGGCACAAACAGATGCCTTTATAGTTCCCAAGAGCCTTTCTTGAAGGCACAACTGCCTGATAACTTTCTACCAACAGATATAATAGTCAAAATGACTGGTAGTGATCAGTGAGTCTATTAAAGGCTAAAGCAACTATAGAAAAAGAATATCATATGAATGTTATGTATACTGTAGTGCTATAGATAGAAATCATAATATAGCCAACCAACTTCTGGAGATCCTAGAGGGGGAACATATGGAGGTAGTGTAAGTATGCCAGTTTCTTTATCTTTTGAGAATTATTTAAGTTCAATAATAGAGACATAAGTATTTTTCTCTGAAGGTATAAGTTCACTTTAAGAAAGTTGTTATCTGTAGAGATTAAAGAACATTTATTTATTTTTAACATTTCATTTATAAATAATTTTAGATTTACAGAAGAGTTACAAAGATAGTACAGAGTATTCCTGTATAGTCTTCACCGAGTTTTCTCTAATGTTAGCATCTTACGTAACCATTGCTCTGGTATGAATGTCTGTGTCCCCTCAGAATTCATACACTGAAATCCTAATCCCCAAAGGGGATGGTATTTGGAGGTGGGGACTTTAGGAGGTGCTTAAGGCATGACTGTGGAACTCTCATGAATGGGATTAGTGCCATATAAAAGAGGCTCTAGAGAGGTCCCTACCTCCTTCCACCATGTGAGGACATAATGAGAAGACACGTAGTATAAACCTGGAAGAGGGCCCTCACCTGACAATTATGGCACCTTGATCTTAGATTTCCAGCCTCCAGAACTGCGAGAAATAAATATCTGTTCTTTATAAACTAGCCAGTCTGTGGTATTTTGTTATAGCAGCCTGAATGGACTAAGGCAACCTTAGTTGGTACATTTATCAAAACTAAGAAATTAATATTGGTACAATACTTTTAATTAGACTACAGACATTATTTGGATTTCCCCCTTTCTCTTTCAAGATCTGATCCAGGACACCACATTGCATTTAGTCTTTTATGTTGCTTTAGTCTCCTACAATCTGTGACAATTTCTTAGTCTTTCTTGGTCTTTAAGGAACATTTATTTTAAAAAACTTTTTATTATGGAAAACTTTAAAGTTATATATATAACATATATAATATTATGTGTTGTATACTATTATAATATATATGTAATTTCATCCATACATTTCAGTAAACACCTCTACCTAATAAGGACATTGAAAATATAAGTACCATGCCACTATTACACCTTAGAAAATGAACAGTAATTCCTTAGTATCATATCATCCCAGGTTATAGTCAAAGTCCCCCAGTTCTCACAGATGATTTTCAGTTTGTTCACATCAGGATTCAAGCAAGTTTCATATATTGTATTTGGTTATCATAGCTCTTAAATTTCTTTTATTCTGTAACAGCCCCCACCTCCTTTTCCTCCATACCATTGATCTATTGGAAAAACTGGGATCCTTTATTCTATAGGATGTATTATATTCTGGATTTGGTTGATTGCTTCTGTGGTGTGTCATGCATCTCATTCTCTGTGCCCTGTGTTTCCTGATAATTGGTAGTTAGACATAGAGGATTGATTAGATGAAGGGATTTTTTTATAGGCAAAAATATTTAATAGGTGATGCTGTGTACTTTCCATCATCTCACATCCATCAAGAGGCAGATAATGTGTGTTGTCTCTCTTATAGTGACGGTAAAATTGGTGAGTGGGATTGGGTGGTGTCAGCCTGACTCATCCATTGTAAAGTTTCCTACCAATCTTTTTCCTAATGGTTTTAGCAGCCTTTGATGATCATCACTAACATCCATTATTTTATTATGACCTGAAAAATTATAATACTCTTATTTTATCATTATTCTGCATACTAGCTAAAATCCTTCTAAAAAGAACATTCTTTGTCAACGATTTGGCTACCTAGAAGTTCAGTTCAGGGACTTTCCTGGCAGTCCAGTGGTTGGGACTCCATGCTTCCATGGCAGGGGGTGCAGGTTCCATCCCTGGTGGGGGAACTAGGATCCCGCATGCCATGTGGCAAAAAAAAAAAAAAAAAAAAAAAAAAAATTCAGTTCATATACAGGAAAGGAAGGATAAATGATTGATTTTTTTCCTCTTTTTTAAAAAAAACAATTTTCAGAACAATGAATTGGTGCTCTAGCAACCTCCAGTGATGACAAATGAGCTTTCTGGGGTTTTGTTTCATTCTTAAAGTATCATTGTGATCTCATAAATTAAAATAATTGATGTTTATCAATTGCAATACTTATTCATTTTGATGCTCAAATGATCCCATCTTAAACAAGTGGATGCACCTTTAAGTTGTGTCCTTTTGACACAACCCCAGTAGTCATTGATAGCTTCTTTGCTTATTTTATACACTTCCTACCTTTGAGTGGAATCAGCCATTTCACTAAGGAGCCCTGTTTCCTTTAGGTGAAAATGGTATTCAGAGGCCACCATTTTGGTACGTGTGCTCACCACTATTTAGTCGCTGTTGTATCTAAACCTTTTCAGTGTACAAAGATAAGAGATGCAATTTTTTTTTGAAAAAAAAATCACGAGTTTTTAGTGATACTTCCAATTTGAAGTTTTTTACAATTCAATGGTATTTATTACATTCACAGAATCACCGCAATCAATTTTAGAACGTTTTCACCACCCCCCAAAAAACCCTATACTCATTATGGTCATTCTCCATTTCTCCCCAATTCCCTTCCCTCCAGCTCCTGGCAACAACTAATCTACTTTTTGCGTCTATGGCTTTGCCTATCCTGGACATTTTATATAAATGGAGTCATACAATATGCAGTCCTTTGTAACTGGCTTCTGTCACTTAGCATTCAGTTTTTAAGTTTCATTCATGTTGTAGCATGTATCGGTACTTCATTTCTTTTTACGGCCAAATAAAATATACTGTATTTCATTATTGATTCATCTGTTGGTGGACACTTGGGTTTTTCCACTTTGAGGCTATTATGAATAATGCTGCTATAAACATTTGTGTACAAGTTCTTGTGTGGACATAAGTTTTCATTTTTGGGGGGATATATACCTAGGAGTAGAATTGCTGGTCCATGTGGTAACTCCATGTTTAACCTTTTGAGCAATTGCAGACTGTTTTATATTTCTACCCACAGTGGCTACACTATTTTATATTTCTACTCACAGTATATTTGTGATTAAAGGGCTTATACTTAATTTATTTGATTTTATACTAGCATTTCTCTTTTATCTTTTGTGGAAAATCTTGGTTCCTAGCAACATTAACATAATTATTAATTAGGTTTATGGTGTGTGTGTGTGTGTGTGTGTGTGTGTGTGTGTGTGTGTGTGTGGAAATAGCAATACTAATGTTACTAGCTAAGATTGCTGAAAGCAGTTTAAGATGTTTTTAGAGTGCTTTGTCCTTGGGGTATATTCCACTAGGTTTGTGTAGTCAAAACACTGTATTTTAAAGCAATTTGAAAAAATTATTTTTCAGTGTGAGAGCATGCCACCATCTGATGCATGAGTGCCTCTAACTGGCATAACCTAAACCATATCCAAAACCCCGGCTGCAAAGGAGCCTTTTATCTTTCGAGACTCTACACACTGAAATGTGTGTTGAACAAGTCAGTCTGCTGAATGTACCTCTACAAGGTTATAGGTAAGGGATTCAAGGTCATCTGCTAAAAAGTTAGTTGGGGGGCTTCCCTGGTGGCGCAGTGGTTGAGAGTCTGCCTGCTGATGCAGGGGACACAGGTTCGTGCCCCGGTCCGGGAGGATCCCACATGCCGCGGAGCGGCTGGGCCCGTGAGCCATGGCCGCTGAGCCTGTGCGTCCGGAGCCTGTGCTCTGCAATGGGAGAGGCCACAACAGTGAGAGGCCCACGTACCACAAAAAAAAAAAAAAAGTTAGTTGGGTAGAGGATCAGAAAATGTGGTGACAACTTAGAATCCCTGCTTTGGGGAGGTGAAGGGAAATGGACTCAAAGACACATCAGTTTCTAATTAGTGGTCAGAACCCATCTGAGAAAAGAGGGCCTAAATTCCTAATGGCATTATTTGCACCGTTGCATCTGGAGCCCAGGTAAGAGATGAGGAGAGTGGACTTTGTACAGGTGGGAGTATAAAAGAGCTGGTGACTCAGGATGCTGGGGTGCTGGCAATAGAGGAATAGATGTGATATACCATGAAGCTCTAGGCTGGAAGAGAGAGGAAGTTCAACTAGACAGAAAAATAATGATAAGCACTTGCAATGAGCCAGACACCGTCCGAAGTACTTTACATCTGTTAACTCAATCTTTACAACATGTTAAATCATCCTCATTCTACAGATAAGGAGACTGAGATCCTGAGAGGTTAATTTGACCAAGGTACCCATCTAGTCAGAAGTTAAGAGTCAGAATTTAAACCCAGCAGTCTGGCTCCAGAGACAGAAGCAATGAGACATTATTTTATAGTCATAATCTGGCAAAAAAAATTATAAAAGCTATAACATCTATAGCTTGTGGGGATATGGATGAAAAGAGTACTGTTGCACATTGCTGGTGGACATTGAAGTATTACAGCCAATTTAGAAAGTAATCTGGTAACATCTGTTAATATTAAAAGAATTAATTTCCCCAGCATCCCCACTCCTGGGAATCTACTCCATAGGAATCAAAGTACTAGTAAGTAAGGACATACGTAAAAGGATGTTTTATTGCAGCGTTGCTCATAGTTGCAAAAAAACTGGACGCCAAGAAAAAGCCTGTCAATAGGATAATGGTTGAATAAACGATAGTACCTTCAGACCACAAAAATGATGCAGCCATTGCAAAGGATGCATTAGGGCTATAGCAGGTGGCATGGGGGAGTTCCGTGAGGTATTATGAACTGAAAAAAAACCCCAAACCAAGATGCAAAATTGCTAACATAAGAAAGGGAATATATTTGAATATCATCATTTTATAATCTCCAATGAATTCATGGATCTAGGTATAATCACCATAGCTACTAACATCACAAAAATTGCCAACCAGACTTTTTGTGCTTCCTGAAGGAAGAATACATCACCATCTATGAAGTAGTAATAAAAATCGGAGCTGCATCTGATTAAGCCTCTAGAGCCAACTATAAACTTACAAGAAGCCCAGAGGAAAGAGCATCTTAAACTCGACCATGGGAATATAATCACCAAAATCTAGACTGTGGGAAATGCTGCAGGAGAAATGTCTTATTTTCTTCAACAAATAAATTGCAAGAAAAAGAAAAGTGATGGAGGGGGAAGCTATAGATTTAAAAGAGACTCAAAGGACATACCAACCGATTGCAAGCATTAGCCCTCATCTGGATCTTGATTTAAGCAAACGAATTGTTTTTTCAAAAGCCATGTTCAGTATTTATTGGACAGTTGGAAATTTGACACTGAGTGGATATTCAGTGGTATTAATTATTTTATTTATTTATTTTTGCTAATGGTTTTGTGGTTTAAAAAGAACCCTTATCTGTTACAGATGCATATGAATTATTGACAAATGAAATGATATGATGTCTGGCATTTGCTGTAAAACAATAAGGGGACAGAATGAGCGGGGATATAGAGAAAGTAAGATTGGCTCTAAGTTGATAATTGTTGAAGCGGGATGATGGGTACGTTGGGTGCATTATGCTGTTCTCTCTACGTTTTTTTAAAGTTTGAAAATTTTCCACGATAAAGCTTTTCGAAAATGTTATGGGAGGGGTCCTAGATATATGTCCCTCCAGATCCACTCTCCACTCTTCCCCACCATGCTCTGTGCTGGGAAGCTGACCTCTATGGATAGAAGCGGTAGGCTCCTGTGCCCTCTATTGGGTTTGGAAAATGGGATACCTGTAGAGGATGAAAGGAAGGAAGGACAGTGAGGTTGGGTTTTTAATTTCCCACGCTCTCTCCCTGATGCGTCTTAGTGAGCTGGCTGCTTTCTCTAATCAACCACAAGCCTCAGCTCCTGCCAGGGCCGTCTCCATCCATCCCTGCTGGCCCCTCCTCTTGCCCCAGGGTACCGCCCTATCTGTAGTGATTTCCTTATACCCTGCCCACACTTTCATAAATAACCCCTTATTAAACTCTTCTCAAATTACCCCATTTGAGTGTGCCATCTGTTCCTTGCTGCAAAGGCAGAATCAGGGGAAGAAGCCCGGGGTAGTGGGGAGGTGGCAGTAGGGGGGATTGAAGTGAGATGAGAAGCAGCTGAGGGCAGAGGTGATAGCCAAAATATTTAACAACTGGTAGACCACAAGCACTGCACAATCAGAATGGATTCCAGGTCTAAACAACTACTACTGCTACTAGCATTGATCCATCCCAGCTGAATCTCAGCGCTGCTTGTGTTGAATTCAGATCTGCAGGACAGGACTGGTTGGATTATTTGAACTCAAGTTTTCCCAGATGGTTGGGGTTTGGTGGTTAGCGGGACTCTCAGGTTCTCACGTCCCAGGGGAATCTCAGCTGCCACCAGGGGCTCTGATGAAGCTGCAAAGCCTTGGTGGCCTCTGGGAAAAAAGCCCTTAAATTCTCCCCAGGGAGCTGAAGTTGGAAAGGTAAGTGGTGCTTCTGTTAAAGGACAGTGTTCAGGCTGCAAAATCCAAACCTGGGGCCAGGGGAAGAGTCTCCTTCCTATGCTGACATCCTGGTCCCACACGACCAAGGAAACTCTGTGTGTGTGTGTGTGTGTGTGTGTGTGTTGCTGGGGATAATGCTATACAGTTCATGTGTCTCTCTAACTCTATGGAACCTAAGCCTCTTTTAAAATGTTTTAGTTTTAAAATACATGCATTTAACATTTTATGTAGCTGATAGTTCAAAATGGTTCAGAAATTAAAAAGTATAACCAGACGCACAGCGAAAGGTCTCCCTCTAATGCCTGCCCCCATCTGCCTAGTCTCCATCCTCCCGAACTAGGCAGCTACTGTAACCTTCCAGAGATTTTTAAAAATGCAGGTACGAGCAAATGTGAATATATATCCTCACTCTCCTCCTTTTAACATGATGTATGTTCTGTTCTGCTTTTTCCCTTAAAAACGTATTGGAGATCTGTATTGACACATACAAACCTTCCTGGCTCCTTTCTTCCAGCTCGGGGGTATTCCATTGTACAGTAATGATCCCTATTGATAAAAATTTAGTTTGTTTCCAATCTCTTGCTGTTGCTAACAATGTACATGTGTCGAATGAATGAATGAGTGAGCAGGTGAATGTTCAAATGGATAACTTTTTAAAAAATATTTAGTTATTTGGCTGCTCTGGGTCTTAGTTGTGGCATGCGAAATCTTTTAGTTGCAGCATGCAGGATCTAGGTCCCTGACCAGGGATCGAACCCAGGCCCCCTGCATTGGAAGCGTGGAGTCTTAACCACTGGCCCACCAGGAAAGTCCCCGGATAACATTTTTTTAAATTTAAATTTAAATTTTAAAAAATTTTATTGGAGTGGAGTTGATTTACAATGTTGTGTTAGTTTCAGGTGTACAGCAAAGTGATTCAGTTCTCATATATGTTATCACAGAATATTGAGTAGAGTTCCCAGTGCTATACAATATGTCCTTGTCGGTTATCTATCTTATATATAGTAGTGTGTGCATGTTAAATCCAAGCTCCTGATTTATTTCTTCTCCCATGTTTCTCCTTTGGTAACCATAAGTTTGTTTTCAATATCTGTAAGTCTGTTTCTGTAAATAAGTTCATTTACATCATTTTTTAAAAATTAGATTCCAGGGCTTCCCTGGTGGCGCAGTGGTTGAGAGTCCGCCTGCCGATGCAGGGGACATGGGTTCGTGCCCCGGTCCGGGAAGATCCCACATGCCGCGGAGCGGCTGGGCCCGTGAGCCATGGCCGCTGAGCCTGCGTGTCCGGAGCCTGTGCTCCGCAACGGGCGAGGCCACAGCAGTGAGAGGCCCGCGTACCGCAAAAAAAAAAAAAAAAAAAAAATTAGATTCCACATATGAGTGATATCATATGATATTTGTCTTTATCTGTCTGACATACTTCACTTAGTATGATAATCTCTAGGACCATCCATGTTGCTGTGAATGGCATTATTTCATTCTTTTTTATGGCTGAGTACTATTCCATTGTATATACGTACCACATCTTCTTTATCCGTTCCTTGGTCAATGGACATTTAGGTTGCTTCCATGTCTTAGCTACTATAAATAGTGCTGCTGTGAACATTGGGGTGCATGTATCATTTCACATTATGGTTTTCTCTGGATAAATGCCC
The DNA here is from genome assembly GCF_937001465.1 of Orcinus orca. Classification (NCBI taxonomy): domain Eukaryota; kingdom Metazoa; phylum Chordata; class Mammalia; order Artiodactyla; family Delphinidae; genus Orcinus; species Orcinus orca. The sequence continues at coordinate 37,044,740 of NC_064580.1, read as the reverse complement.
AGGAGTGGGATTGTCAAATGGATAACTTTGTACATGGATTATTTCCCATGTCTGCTAATATATCTGTGGGGTAAATTCCTGGGTCAAAAATCATATGCTCTTGTAATTTTGACACGTATTGCTAAATTGACTTTCATGGATGTTGGGCCAATTTACACTCCTGCCCAGCAATGTCTGAGAGTGGCCAAGGCCCCTTAAAGACAGCTGTGGAAGGGCTGGAGTGTCCTCTATGGTTGCCTCGTTTGAAGCTAGTGCCCTGTGGGATCCATCTACCCAGCCGGGCACTGTCACCAACCCTCTTCGATCACAGCATTCCTGAATGTAAGCCAGACCTTCTATATTAGTTCTCTACGGCTGTGTAACAAATTACCACACACTCAGTGACTTAAAACAACATGAATTTATTACTCACAGTTTCATGGGTCAGGAATCCTGGCACAGGTTAGCTGCGTCCTCTGCTCAGGGTCTCACCAGGCTGAAATCAAGGCGTCAGCCAGATGGGGGTATGATCTCATCTGAGGCTCAGGGTCCTCTTCAAAATTCATTTAAATTGTTGGCAGAATTCATTTTCTTAAAGTTGTAGGATTGAGATTTCCACCTTCTTGCCGGCTGTTGGCAGGAGATCTCTCTCAGCACCTACAGACTGCCCCTGGGTCCTCGCCATGTGGACCTCTCATAACATGGCAGCTACATCTGCAAAGGCAGCAGGAGAATCTCCTTCTAGTCTGCTATGGCAGAATCTTGTATGATATAACCTAATCCACAGAATGATTCTCCTACCATATTCACAGATCCTGCCCACACTCAAGGGAAGGGGATGATACAGAGCATGTACACTGGGGGGTGGGACTCTTGGGGGCCATCTTAGAATTTTGCCTACCACACCTTCATTTGTTCTTCATCCCAGCTTTGCTCAGCTGTTAGATTCTGCCTGAATTTTGGTTCCTGCTGATCTGGCTGCTGTCCCTGATTCAGGGCTCCACATCACCCCCTCTTCAACCTTGTGTGCACCAGAGCCCTTGCTGTTTGATCCTTGCTTAGACCATGCCTCAGTCTCCTGGTTGCTGGCTGCATATCCATACTCTTTTAAAGACCAAATCATTTTACCAGGTGGCTCTCAGCTGCCTACCTCCAGTCCCTGCCTCAGCCAACCCATGAAGGTTGGGCAGCCCTTCTAGGATAGGATTTGGAACCTGCAGATAACATGGGCCAAATGCTAAGCCCATGGCCAAAAACCACGCCAGTCACCTCCTCGCCACTCCTCTCTTCTTCCTCTGAATGCTCGATCTTGAAGATGGTCCACACTGATACATTAATGCCACTATCTTCATGGTCATGTCTTTTATTTTTTTAATATTTATTTATTTATTTATTTGGCTGCGTTGGGTCTTCGTTGTGGCATGTGGAATCTTTCCTTGCAGCGCTCATTGGTGCACATGGGCTCTTTTTTGCGGTGCGCGGGCTTCTCTCTAGTTGTGGCGCGCAGGTTCCAGAGCGCGTGGGCTCTGTAGTTTGTGGCATGGGAGCTCTCTAGTTGAGGTGTGCGAGCTCAGTAGTTGTGGAGTGTCGGCCAGCTGCCCCACGGCATATGTGGGATCCTAGTTCCCCGACCAGGGATTGAACCCGCGTCCCCTGCGTTGGAAGGTGGATTTTTCACCACTGGACCACCAGGGAAGTCCCCATGGTCATGTCTTTAAGATGTATTTCTCCTGTATCCTTTGGTTCTCACAGAGTTCTCTTTAGAATCTGAATGATTAAATTATTAGTACAATTCCTTCTTATCTTAAGACATATTTCCTGAACTTCTTATGCTTACCCAAAAGAGGTATTAGTTCCAAGAGTCTCTCTTTAAGAATCTCTCCTATTCATCTCCACCCCTCTGGCTCCCACTTTTCTACCAACCTACCTACCAGGGCACCACAGCAGGAGTTACACAGCCCTGGAAAAACCCCTGGACTTGACAAATTTGCCTCTAGGTTTTGCAACCCTATTGGTAATGCTAGAAGTATTTTTCCTCCCAAAGAAATATTTTATGAGTCATCAGGAGACCATATGCCTGTAACCACATCTGAGACCAGGACTGTTTTCTCTGTAGGAAAATTGAGATATTTTGAAAATTTACCTAGATAGGACTGAGATGTTTTCAGCTGCAAATTCCTCTTTGGTGAAGATTACAAATGTGTTCATCTTTTTTATGTAAATCACTATAGTTAAATTACATAAACACACAGAGCACCAAGTAAGATTTTTAAGTCTTTTGTGTCTAGGGCTAAGAATACCCAGATAGACATGAAACACAAACTCTTGTCTTGCCTTTATTGATGACTCCAAATTTTATAAAGGGTAATGTATGAAGAATCATCCTTAAATCATCCATATGTAAATATTAGTATCTCTCTATATTAGGTGCCAGGGTTGACTTTAATGAAAATGGCAAAGGGTGCATCTATCTCCCTCTTCTACTGATTTGCCAGCATGCCTGAAGTCATACCATTAGGTGCCTTTCCTCTTAGTCTTAAAGGCTTTCTGCTCTTCAGGAGACTCTCTATCTCATTTCTTTTTAAACTAAATATTTTATTTTGAAATAATTATAAATGCAGTTGTAAGAAATAATACAGAGATTCTATGTATCTTTTGTTTGTTTGTTTTTGTGTGTTTGTTTGTTTGTTTGTTTTTTGAGGTACACGGGCCTCTCACTGTTGTGGCCTCTCCGGTTGCGGAGCACAGGCTCCGGATGCGCAGGCTCAGCGGCCATGGCTCACGGGCCCAGCCGCTCCGCGGCATGTGGGGTATTCCGGGACTGGGGCACGAACCCATGTCCCCTGCATCGGCAGGCGGACTCTCAACCACTGCGCCACCAGGGAAGCCCTCTATGTATCTTTTATCCATTTCCCCCCAAAGGGAAAACTGTAGCACAATATCACAATGTAATATAGCACAATATCACAATGCAAAACTATAGCACAATAATACCACAACTAAGATATTGACACTGATACAGTCAAGGTACACAACAGTTCCAGCATCACAAGGATCCCTCATATTGCCCTTTTATGGCCACACCCACCTCCTTCCCATGCCACCCCTCCTTGGCCCCTGGCAGCCACTAATCTGTTCTCCATTTTTATGATTTTGTCAAGAAAGTTACATAAATGCAGTCATACATTATGTAGCCTTCTGAGATTGGCTTTATTCACTCAACATAATTTTCTGGAGATCCATGCAGGTTGTCATGTGTATCGACAGCTTATTCCTTTTTATTTCTGAGTGGTATTTCATGGTATGGAGGTACCACAGTTTGTTTAACCAGCCACCTGTTGAAGGACATCTGGGTTGTTTCCAGTTTGGGGCTATTATGAATAAAGCTGCTATAAACATTTATGCACAGTTTTTTTGTGTGAACGTAAGTTTTCATTTCTCTCATAGGAGTACCAGTGCTGGGTCATATGGTAAGTGTATATTTAGTTTTTTAGGAAACTGTCAAACTATTTTCCAGGGTGGCTGTATCATTTTGCACCTCCCCCCCACCATCACCCTGGAAGGATAAGCGATCTAGTTTCTATGTATCTTCACCAGCATTTGATGTTGTCACTATTTTTTGTTTTAGCTGTTCTGATGGGTTTGCATTTCCCTAAAGGCTAAATTTAGTTTTTTAGGAAGCTGCCAAACTATTTTCCAGGCTGGTTTATTACTTTACATGCTCCCCCACCCCAAGCAAGTTATGAGCGATCTAGTTTCTCTGTATCCTTGCCAGCATTTGATGTTGTCACTGGTTTTTATTTTAGCCATCTGATGGGCCTGCATTTCCCTATAGGCTAAGGATGCTTTACATTTTTGTGTGTGTACTTATTTGCCATCTGTATATCCTCTTCAGTGAAATGTCTCTTCATTGTTTTAATCCATATTCTAAGTGGATTATTTGTTTTGTTTTGTTTTTTAACTATTGAGCTTTGAGAGTTCTTTGTATATTCTAGATAGAAGTCCTTTGCCAGATATGTGGTTTACAAATATTTTCTCCCAGTTTGTAGCTTGTTTTGTTCATTCTCTTAGCAGGATCTTTCCCAGAGCAAACGTTTTTTATTTTGTTGAGGTCTAATTGATCAATTTTCCCTTTATTGCTTGTGCTTTGGGTGTCAAGTCTAGGTCCTGAAAATTTGGGTGTCAGCCCTAGGTCCTGAAAATTTTCTGTGCTTTTTTCTAAAGGTTTTATAGATTTATATGTTACATTTAAGTTGGTGATGCACTTGAGTTAATTTTGTGTAAGGAGTGAGACTTAGGTCAAGTTTCATCTTTTACCTGTGGATGCCCAACTGCTCCAGCACCATTTATTGAAAAGGCTGTATTTCCTTCATTTAATTGCTTTTGCACCTTGCCAAAAATAATTTCACCATACTTGTGTGGGTCTATTTCTGGTTTCTGTATTCTATTCCATTGATCTGTGTGTCTGTCCCTCCACCAATACTGCACAGTCCTGATTACTGTACCTATATGATAAGTCTTGAAATTGGGTAGAGTGATTCCTCCCATTTTATTCTTCAAATTTTGTTTTAGGTATTCTAGTTCCTTTGCCTTTCCATATAAAATTTACAATAATCTTACCTATATCTACAAAAACTCTGTTGTCATTTTGATAGTAATTATGTTAAACATGTGTATCAATTTCTGGAGAATTGGTCATACTTACTATGTTTAATCTTCCAATCCATGAACATGGTATGTTTCTCCATTTATTTAAAAAGTCTATTTTTTTCATCAACGTTTTGTAGTTTTCACCATACATATCCTATATATCTTTTGTTTTGAACAATTATAATAGTTTTTAAATTTTGATATCTACATGTTCATTGCTAGTATATAGAAATATGATTGATTTTGTGTGTGTGTGTGTGTGTGTGGGGTACGTGGGCCTCTCACTATTGTGGCCTCTCCCGTTGTGGAGCACAGGCTCCAGACACACAGGCTCAGTGGCCATGGCTCATGGGCCCAGCCGCTCTGCAGCATGTGGGATCTTCCCGGACTGGGGCACGAACCCGTGTCCCCTGCATCGGCAGGTGGACTCTCAACCACTGCGCCACCAGGGAAGCCCGTGATTGACTTTTATATGTTGTTCTTGAATACTACAATTTTAATGAACTCACTTATTAATTCTAGGAGAGATTTTTTAGGATTTTCTTACATGATTACATAGGTAATCATGTCATTAGCAAATAGGCACAATTTTATTTCTTCCTTTCCAATTTGTTTGTATGCCTTTTATTTCTTTTTCTTGCCCTATTGTGCTGGCTAAGACTTCCAGTCCTATATCAAATAAAAGTAGTGGGAGCAGGTATCCTTAGCTTGTTCCTGATCTTAAGGGGAAAGTATTCAGTCTTTTACCATTAAGTATTATGTTTGTCATAAAGTTTTTATAGTTGCTCTTTATCAAGTTGAAGAAGTTCCCCTTTATTCCTAGTTTGCTGAGAGTTTTCTCATTGTCATAAATGGATATTGAATTTTGTCAAATGCCTTTTCTTCATCAATTGATATGATCATATGATTTTTCTTCTTTAGCCTGTTAATATGATGGATTGCATTGAATGATTTTAGAGAATTGAACCAGTTTTACATCCCTAGAATAAATCCTACTTTGTCATGGTGTACAATTATTTTTATATATTTTTGAATTTTATTTGCTAATGTTTTGTTAAGAATTTTTGCATGTATATTCATGAGGCATATTAGTATGTTGTCTCTTTTGTACTGTCTTTGTCTAGTTTTCTTATAAAGGTAATAATATGTTCATAAAATAAATTCGGAACAGTTTCCTTCTCTACTATTTGCTAGAAGAGATTGTGTAGAATTGGTATTAATTCTTCTTTAAATATTTGGTAGAATTCTCCAGTGGAACCATCTGACTTCAAATATTTCTTTTGGGGGAGTTTTTAAAATACAAATTCAATATCCTTAGTAGTTATATTTCATATTGAGTGAGTTGTTGTAGTTTGTGTTTTTTGAGTAATTGAACTGTTTCTTCTAGCTTGTCAAATTTATGTGTGTAGAGTTGTTCCTAGTATTCCTTTATTATCCTTTTTATGTCTGCAGGGTCTGTAGTGACATCTTCTGCTTCATTGGTAATTGGTATCTTTTCTCTTTCTTTGTCAATCATACTAGAGGTTTTTCAATTTTATTGATGATTTCAAAGAAAAGGCTCTGTGTTTCATTGGTTTTTGCTACTGTTTTACTGTTTTCAATTTCATTGATTTCCACTCTTATCGTTATTATTGCCTTCCTCTTGCTTGTTTTAGGTTTATTTTTCCCTTCTTTTTCTAGATTCTTGAGGTATATTCTGCTGCTGTTGGGTAGAGTGTTCTATAAATATTGGCTAGATTCTGTTGGATGAAGGTATTGTTCAGTTTTTCTATATCCTTGCTGATTTTTCATCTAGTTGTTCTATCAATTGTTGAGAGAGGGGTGTTAAAATTTCCAACTACAATTTTGAATTTGTCTACTTCTCCTTTTAGCTCTAGTAGGTTTTAATTCACATATTTTGTGGCTCTGTTGCTTGGTGCATATACATTTAGGAGTGCTATGTCCTCTTTGGTGTATTGACCTTTTAAATCATTATATAATGTTCTTCTCTGTCTCTGGTAATTTTCTTTTCTCTGCAGTCTACTTTATCTGATATTAATATAATGATTCCTACTTTATTTTGATTAAAGTTTGCATTATATATCTTTTTCCATCCTTTTACTTTCAGTCTGCCTTTATCATTATATTTGAAATGAACTTCTTGTAGACAGCATGTAGTTGAGTCCTGGTTTTTCATCCACCCTGCCAATCTCTGTCTTTTGATTGGTATATTTAGACTATTTACATTTAGTATAATTAAATCTGCCATTTAATTTCTTGTTTGTTCGCTCTCTTTTTCATTTTCTATTTTATTTTTTCTGCCCTCCTGGGAGTTCCTTGAACATTTTTAAAAAAATCCATTTATTTATCTGAAGTGTTTTTGAGTGTATCTCTTTGTGTTGTTTTCTTATTGGTTTCTCTAAAAATTACATTATATACACATAACCTATGACACTCTACTTGTGTCATCACTTTACCAGTTTGAGTGAAATATAGATACCTCTCCTCTTTTTGTATCTATTTACCCTCCCCCATTTATAATATAATTGTCTTGAATATTTCCTCTACAAGCATTTTAAACCACATCAGACACTGTTATAATTTTTGCTTCAACTATCAAACATAATTTATAAAACCCAAGAGGAGAAGGAAAGTCTATTGTATTTACCTATTTTTGCTTACCATATTCTCTTTTCCTTCCTCATGTTCCAAGGTGCCTTCTCTTATCATTTCCTTTCTGTTTAGTGAACTTCCTTTAGTCATTCTTTAGGGTAGATCTGCCAGAAACAAATTCTTAGTTTCCCTATATCTGGGAATGTCTTATTTCCTCTTCATTCCTGAAGAATATTTTCACTGGATGTAAGAGTCTGGATTGACAGTTATTTTCTTTTAGTACTTGAAAGATACTGTGCCACTTCCTTTTAGCTTTGTTTCCTGATGAGAAATCCTCTGTTAACTCAAATTGTTTTTCTCCTGTCATATGGTGTCATTTCTCTTATTTTTTTAAACTTTTTATTTTATATTGGGGTATAGCCAATTATCAATGTTGTGATAGTTTCACAGCAAAGCAACTCAGCCATACATATACATGTATCCATTCTCCCCCAAACTCCCTCCTATCCAGGTTGCCACATAACACTGGACAGAGTTCCCTGTGCTCTACAGTAGGTCCTTGTTGGTTATCCATCTTAAATATAGTAGTGTGTACATGTCAATCCCAAACTCCCTAACTATCCCTTCCCCCCTGGTAACCATAAGTTCATTCTCTAAGTCTATGAGTCTGTTTCTGTTTTGTAAATGAGTTCATTTGTATCATTTCTTTTTACATTCTGCATGTAAGGGATATCACACCATATTTCTCTTTCTCTGTCTGATTTACTTCACTCAGTATGACAATCTCTAGGTCCATCCATGTTGCTGCAAATGGCATTTTTTCATTCTTTTTATTTTTATTTATTTATTTATTTTGGGCTGCATCGGGTCTTCATTGCTACATGTGGGCTTTCTCTAGTTGCGGTGAGTGGGGGCTACTCTTTGTTGCAGTGTGCGGGCTTCTCGTTGTGGTGGCTTCTCTTGTCACAGAGCACAGGCTCCAGACGCACAGGCCCAGTGGCCATGGCCCATGGGCCCAGCCACTCCACGGCACGTGGGATCCTCCCGGACCAGGGCACGAACCCGCGTCCCTGGCATCGGCAGGTGGACTCCCAACCACTGCGCCACCAGGGAAGCCCTATTTTTAGTTTTTTAAGGAACCTCCATACTGTTCTCTATAGTGGCAGTACCAATTTACATTCCCACCAACAGTGTAGGAGGGTTCCCTTCTCTCCACACCCTCTCCAGCATTTATTGTTTGTGGATTTTTTGATGATAGCCATTTTGACTGGTGTGAGGTGATATCTCATTTGTAGTTTTGATTTACATTTCTCAAATAATTAGAGGTGTTGAACATCTTTTCATGTGCCTCTTGGCCATCTGTATGTCTTCTTTGGAGAAATGTCTACTTAGGTCTTCTGCCCATTTTTTGATTGGGTTTGGTTTTTGTTTTTTTGGATGATATTAAGCCTCCTGAGCTGTTTGTAAATTTTGGAGGCTAATCCCTTGTCAGTCACATCATTTGCAAATATTTTCTCCCAGTCTGTGGGTTGTCTTTTCATTTTGTTTATGGTTTCCTTTGCGGTTCAAAAGCTTTTGAGTTTAATTAGGTCCCATTTGTTTATTTTTGTTTTTATTTCCATTATTTTGGGAGATGGATCAAAAGAAATATTGCTGCAATTTATGTCAGAAAGTGTTCTGCCTATGTTTTCCTCTAGGAGTTTTATAGTGTCCAGTCTCACATTTAGGTCTTTAATCCATTTTGAGCTTATTTTTGTGTATGGTGTTAAAGAACTACTGCTGTCGGTGCCCTTGCCCCACAGTGAGCCACAGCCACTCCCCACTTCTGCAGGAGACCCTCCAACACTAGCAGGTACGTCTGGTTCAGTCTCCTATGGGGTCAGTGCTCCTTTCCCCTGGGTCCTGGCACGCACTAGACTTTGTGCGTGCCCTCCAAGAGTGGAGTCTCTGTTTCCCCCAGTCCTGTGGAAGTCCTGCAATCAAATCCCTCTGGCCTTCAAAGTCAGATTCTCTGGGGATTCCTGTTCCCATTGCTGGACCCCCAGGCTGGGGAGCCTGATGTGGGGCTCAGACCTTCACTCCAGTGGGAGAACTTCTGTGGTATAATTGTTCTCCAGTTTGTGGGTTGCCTACCCGGCGGTTATGGGATTTGATTTTATCATGATTGTGCCCCTCCTACCATCTCATTGTGGCTTTTCCTTTGTCTTTGGATGTGGGGTATCTTTTTTGATAGGTTGCAGTGTCTTCCTGTCAATGGGTTTTCAGCAATTAGTTGTGATTTCAGTGCTCTCACAAGAAGAGGTGAGCTCACGTCCTTCCACTCCGCCATCTTGAACCAATCTCTGCATACCAGTTTAAAAGATGAGTTCAGTGCGTTTGACCTTTTTTGAGGCACCAGGAGGCCATTTGGGGTCCAGAGTTAGGTCAGGCTGGTTAGGTCCACTCTCCCTCAGTGGCTGAGCCTGGCTTGGTATCAAGGAAGTGGCATTCAGACACGAATTATGAGGCAAAGGGTAGGTAAGACTGCCTACCCTGTGACTGCCCAGGAGCCTCCTGATGCTGTGCCTCATTTCTTTTATTGCTTTCAAGATTTTTCTTTGTCTTTGGTTTTCAAAAATTTCATCGTATGTCTTCGTTTGGGTTTCTTTTGGTTTATCCTGTTTGAGGTTCACTGAGCTTCTTGAGTCTTAGGTTTATGTCTTTTGCCAAATATGGGATATTTTCAACCATTATTTCTTTGAATACTTCTTTTAGCCCTACCCTCTTTCTCCTCTCCTTTTGAGACTCCAGTAATACCAATACTAAATCTTTTGTTGAAGTCCTACGTGTCCCCGAGGCTCTGTTATTTATTTGTTTATTTATTTATTCATTTATGTATGTATGTATGTATAGTCTACTTTCTCAGATTGGGTAATTTCTATTGTCCTACCTTTCAGTTCACTGATTCTTTCCTCTGTCTCTTCTATTCTTCTGTTGAGCTCATCTGTTGAGTTTTAAAATTTTGGTTACTGTATTTTTTAGTCTAAAATTTCCATTTGGTTCTTTATGTCTTCTATTTCTTTATCGAGACTTTCAATATTTTAATTTGTGTCAAGTGTGTTTGTAATTGCTCATGAATTAGTTTCATAAAGCCTGCTTTAAAATCTTTGTCATATAATTTTAACATGTGTTTTATCTCAGTGTTTGCACCTGTTTTCATTTACTTTGAGATGTTACTCATTCCTAGTATCACAAGTGATTTTTGATTGAAACCTAGACATTTGGAGTGTTATGTTATGACTCTGTATCTTATTTAAATCTTTTGTTTAGCTGTTTTTTTTTTTTTTTTTTTTTTGACACAACTCCAGCAAGAGAGGGGTGGTGTCCCTCCCATTACTACCAGGTCAGCATAGAAGTCTACTCAGCTTCTGTTGACATCTTTTGGAGGGGATCCCCTTATTACTGCTGGGTGGGATGGGAGTTCAGGCTCCCCACTAGGTCTCCACTGACACACCAGGTAGAGAGAGGGTGGCCTCAATATTGCTGAGCAATGGTGAAAGTCCTGACTCTCTGCTAGGTTTCTTCTGATACCACCTCAGCAGAAGGGACACAGGGTGGAAGAACAGATTCCCCATGTGGTTTCCTCATTACCACCCAGCAGGGATGAAAGAGCTGGCTCCAAACTTGGCCTTCTCTGATGCCATCCTGGCAGGTGGGTTGAGGTACCTAGTTTCAGCCTGGCAAGGGTGAAATTCTAGGCTCCTCATTCAGCCTTGCTGGCATGAGTGGAGGTGGGGCCACAGTTTTTTTCTGTGGTGTTTAGCTCGGGTAGAGCAGTTACTGTCTAAAAATTTTCTCTTCCTATATGGTTTCTTTCATGGTCCTTTGGCTCTAAAGAACAGGCTTTTTGGGCTTTTTTTATCCACACTTGTTTGCATTTATGGGTGCCAGCTTCCTCGGGTACAAATCTGGGATGTATGAGTCAAAAAGAAAATCCAGACCACTCAGTACCATGTTGTTCCTTGGATGCTGAGGTCCTTAGCAGGTCTTCCTTCCTTCTCCACTTTCAGAGTTTTCTTATGTTCGTTTCATATATAGTGTCTGGAGTTTTTAGTTGAACTTAGTGGGAGGAGTAAGGAAAAGTATGTCTGTTCCATCTTCTTGGAAACAGATGTCCTCAAGTTTTAAAAACTTTTTATTAAAACATGACATACATACAGAAAAGGGCACATATCTTAAGTATACAGGCCAATGAATGTTCACTAACAATACACCTATGTAAACAGAACTCAGGTCAAGAAACAGAACAACGCCCCTTAGAAGCCCCCTCATGCCCCCTCTCATCACTAGCCTCACTTGCAATGTTAACCACTATCTAACTTCTGACAATATAGATTACTGTAGCCTGTTTTTATACTTTATATAATGGGTCCCTTTAAAAACTGGAAATATCCCTGGGAGATTTAATGCCTTAAGATGTCATTGACCAACACCCTATAATGGATTAGTTTATCATATAATTGTATTTATGTTCAATAAGAATAAATTTATTAATAATAATATTACAAAATACTTTAAAGTTTATAATAGCCTTTCTCATGATTTATATCATTTGATCCTCACATATTTTTATGATATATAATATAATATTGATATAATTATGAGGTGGATTATATTATTAGCTTCATTTAAAGTGAGAAAATTGAGGCTCCAGAGAAGTTAAATGATTTGTCTAAGGTCACCCAGGTAATAGGCAGAAAGATTTAGTAGCTCCAGGAGAAAGACCTTCATTGTCCCCTTGTCCGTATATCAATTTTAGAAAAGGTTCTGATTGGCTCTGCTTTGGTCACGTGACTACAAAATGCCTCTCAAAGAGGGGCAGGGCACTATGATTGACTGGCCCACCAGGGTCATGTGAAATAGAGGAAGGGATCTTAAAGTGACCCATACAAAGAAATGAAAAACCATGCTGGACAGACAGAACTTCAGTTACCACAGTCCACAGTGGGACACAACCAGTTCTACCTATTTCTCTATTTTTATAGAAATGTGAAAATAATCAAAATCTCTCTCTCTTTCTGTATCCACATTTTTATGACTCATTTTAACAGTTTAGAATTACATTTCATAAAATCTGGAATGGACTGTAGAGACCATTTATCTCATTACATAGATGAGGAAGAGGAGGCTGAAAAGAAAATACCTTGTCCAATTTCATATAAATACTTGCTTTGTGTTTTTTTTCCATTTTTATTTATTATAAAAATAATTTAATAAGATAAACAATTTTTAAAAAATAATTTTATTTATTTATTTATGGCTGTGTTGGGTCTTCGTTGCTGTGCACAGGCTTTCTCTAGTTGTGGCGAGTGGGGGCTACTCTTCGTTGTGGTGCCGTGGGCTTCTTATTGCTGTGGCTTCGCTTGTTGCGGAGCACGGGCTCTAGGTGCACAGGCTTCAGTAGATGCAGCATGTGAGCTCAGTAGTTGTGGCTCACGGGCTCTAGAGCTCAGGCTCAGTAGTTGTGGCGCACGGGCTTAGTTGTTCCACAGCATGTGGGATCTTCCCGGACCAGGGCTCGAACCTGTGTCCCCTGCATTGGCAGGCAGATTCTTAACCACTGCGCCACCAGGGAAGTTGCGAGATTAACCATTTTTAATGAAGAAATATGCAAAATGAAGAAATTCTAGAGATCTGCTGTCAAACATATACTTACAGTTAAATATGTTAAGGATAGACCTCATATTAAATGTTCTTTCCAAAAAAACCCCCCAAAACAAAAAACACCACAAAAGAACACAAGGAAGTTTTTTAAGGTGATGGATATGTTTAGTACTTTGTGGTGATACTATCACAGTTGTATGCATATGTTAAAACCCATCAAGATGTATACGTTAAACATATGCAATTTTTGTATATCAATTATACCTCAGTAAAGCTTAAAAAAGGAAAATTCCACAACATCAGCACTCAATACAATAAATATTTTCATGTGTATTCCAGACATTATCAAGACATGTATATATTTAGACATAGTTGTAATCATGGTATACATTGGCTTTCAAAAAAATGAAAGGTCATATATACATATTTTTCTAATAACAGCGTATTTCTATACTGCAAAATTTGCAGGTAACTGGCTTATATCTGTCATTTGGTGAGAGGTGAAAACCCCCCTGCACGGTGGTGGGAGCTCTTGAATTTCTCTTGCTTCTCTCAAGCTGGATTAGCACCTCCTCCTGACCCAGAACTTTGGCCTTGAGCAAAGCTGTGGGATAGGTGGAGGTCTCTGGAGCTCTCCATTTCTCCCTGTGAGGGTATATTCTTCCTCCAGTGCTGTTCCAGATCCTCACCTCCTCAGTCCCTGCCTCTTCCTGGGGCCTTTTCTAGCTCTCAGAGTGTTGACATCTAATTCCTACTCAAGGACTCACTGTTTTGATCTTGGCAGAAACTCATTCAAAGTACAACCTCTCAGGGACATCATTCTTTGAGAAAGGGATCCTTCTAAGACAGAGCAGTGTTCCTAAACTGAAAAAAGAGAGGAAACCTGTTTTTAGAGGGCCCCGTACAAGAAAATTGACCCTGTCGTAGTGCTGGGGCTGCAAAGACAGTAAGGCAGTCTCTGCCTCCAAAGAGTTCAAATTCCCAGCTTCATTCCAGGTGCCTGTAGTAACCTCCAGCTATCTGCAGGCTGCCCCGCCTCTGCCTAAAACAGTAAGGGGTCCTTGGACTCTCCATCAGTAGGCCCTGTCAGACAAGCCATCTGTATCATTCCAGATCCTGGCAGGAAACAGATAGCACCCTCAGATTGGGTAAATTGAGGCGAGTTTAATAGATGATTTACAAAGGCCTATTAGGGTGTAGGGAAACCACAGGCCAGAAGGAGCAGAAGGAGGGAGTAGTTATTGGAACCTCACGAGAGAATTCTGTAAAGAAGGCATCTTGACAGGTGCAATGACTTGTGGTTCAGGGATGTAACCAGCCAGCCCTCAGAGACCCAGCAAGGACGCATTTGAGGGAAATAGATACCCTGATCTCTCTCCTCCCAGCCTCCTGTCTCCTAGTGGTGGCCAAAGGCAACTGGAAGGCAGAGGGCATAGGAGCCCATTGCTGGAGTCCATTGAGGTCTGTTGTAGGGTCCAGGGTGGATGGAGAAGGATGGAGCGGATCAGGAGGGGAACAGGAAGCCATCTGACACACCCTCTGAGTTTGGAAATACTCTGCTGTGGTTCTGCCCAGGGTGGTTTCTACCAGCACTCCCGAGACTTGGGGTGGAGGTGAGGGGGCTTGGGGAGGTCCCCCTCCCTGAGTAGTTCTAGCAGGAGGTGAGACAGCCGAAATGATCCCCTTCTGCCTGGGGCTCTTGAGTTTCCTCTCTGTTTATCCTCCAGTTTCCAGAGAAGGCAGTGTTGCCCAGTAAGGAGAGGAGGCCGAAGAGGTGAACAGGGGCTGGATGTTGGAGGGCTTTGAATGCTACCTGACGGCTTGACCCTTATTCTGGGGCCAGTGTCTCCTGAGTGTTGGTCTGGGCCAGGCTACATGAGAATCACCTGGCACCTGATAAAAATACCACCCGGATAGAGCGCCCAGCTACAGGGGATTAAATATCTACTTTTTTCACTTTCCTTTTGCATCAGAATTTGTCCTTTCGGGCACTAGAGAGGGCTAGAAAATCCGCTAAAGGAGATTTTTTTTTTTTTTGAAGAGTTACTTGACTTGTCTCCCTTCACTGTGTAGTATAGTGCTACGAGGCCCCATCGCTCTGGGAAAAGGTTTTTTGGGTTGTTGTTTGTTTGTTTTGTTTTTTGATGGTTAAAGAGGTTTTTGTTTTGTTTTGTTTTAGGCCAGGCAAAATAAGAAGGGCCCTGTTCATGGTTTTTCCCGCAACAGTTGAGCTGTGGGAGCTCCACTGTCCCTCTAACGGAGTGGGGATACTTGGGGCCATCTTCTTCTCAAAGGACTACAGCAGTCGGCTCATTTGAGCCTCCAGAGTGGCAGGAGAATTAGAGATTGCAGTCCTTCCTGCTTCCCTACCTGACATCCAGAAATTTCAAGGAACGAGCTTCCCTCCAATGTGCCTGACCTTCCTGACCCTCCTCACTCCAGAATCCAGATCTCTGCCATCCTGATCTTGTGAGGCCTGACCCTAGAATGAGTCCCATCCCACTCCACTGGGGGTGGGAGTGGGGCAAGCACTTGATGGGCTTGGCTAGATGAGGGCCAGGAAAGAGTTGAGGCCCAAGGGCCCTGGCCTAAGATGAAGAAAGAGTAATCTCTGCGGGTGGGGCCACCATCAGAAGTGGAGGGTAGCTGCATAACCAACACAAAACATGAAACACGTTGGTAGGATTTCTCCTCTCCAGCACTTAGAAAAGCAGCTTATAAAGTTGAGAGAGTGTATGTGGAGAGACCATTTTCATATATATTTGTCTTTATGACGGTCTCTTAAAATAAGATTTATAAAATCATAAGTGAGCTCAGATTTGCAAATGGAAAGAGTTAGGATCCCTCCAAAATCAGGTAACAGATGTGTCGAAGTTTGGGCGCAGAGGATTTAGATGGGGATTCAGACGGGGCACGGGGAGCTGAGGAGCTGTGAGATCGCAGAAGAGCTCCCAGGTTGGCAGTTGTGCGAGGGAGAGGGGGAGTCTAGGACACAGAGGAGAAGCCTGGTCTGGATATGTGCATTGTGGAGAAAAGTGGCCACTGGATGACACAGTAAGAGATGGCCCAGGAAGAGGGTGTAGTGTAAGAAGAGAGGGGAAAACCAGCATTTAAGGTGCAGGCAGAGAAAGAAAAGTCCCTGGACAACAAGAAAGAATGATTTATCATATTTTTTTTTAAAGAAGAAATGAATGGTATCAAAAATAACTGAACTAACATTGACTCTGTACTCTGTGCCAAGCATGATGCTAAATTCTTTATATATAAGAATTCATTTTCCAGAGAAATCCTCAGTGGTAACCTGTCGCCGGTGCTCTTGGTGCCCCTCCACCTCAGTGTACTCCACCTGCCTGTATCTGCCTCAGGGCTTCGGCCCAGAGAATGGCAGGCTGGAAGTGCCGGGGGTTCTGACAACCCTGTGAGCAGCCCTCAACAAAAGACTATGGCTGGGGGCTTCCCTGGTGGCGCAGTGGTTGAGCGTCCGCCTGCAGATGCTGGGGACACGGGTTCGTGCCCCGGTCCGGGAGGATCCCACACGCCGCGGAGCGGCTGGGCCCGTGAGCCATGGCCGCTGGGCCTGCGCGTCCGGAGCCTGTGTTCCGCAACGGGAGAGGCCGCAACAGTGAGAGGCCTGCGTACCGCAAAAAAAAAAAAAAAAAAAAAAAAAAGACTATGGCTTGTTAGTGTATAAATACCCCAGCTCCCTCACTTACAATGTGGGATGACTCTGAGGTTCATGTTCTATGCCATTTCCCAGAGTTCCCCAGTGGGATTAGGCCCCAGTCGCCTGCAGTTATCTTGCTGGATAATCCACCCTTCAATGCCTTCCCTCCGTGGCCTCACTTCCCTGCACCCCTATGCATGTTTTCCTTCACCTCCCCAGTAAACTACTGTACTTGCTCTTGAATGCTTGTCTCACAGTTAGCTTCTGCAGGAGTCTAAACTAAAGAAAGACCATTGAATAATCTGAGAGTGAAAGATTAGAAGACTGTAAACATCTAAATGTAAATGAAAAACAATCCCTAGGATATAATGGTTGTTAATTACCAACTCCCCAAGCTTGACAAGAATGTTTATTTATTTAGTTATTTATTTAATTGAAGTATAGTTGATTTACAATGTTGTGTTAATTACTGCTCTACAGCAAAGTGGTTCAGTCATACACATATATACATCCTTTTTTTAATTTTTCCACTATGGTTTATCATAGGATATTGAATATAGTTCCCTGTGCTATACAGTAGGACCTTGTTGTGTATCCATCCTATATATATAAACTTACATCTGCTAACCCCAACCTCCCACTCCATCCCTCCCCCAACCCCCTCCCCCTTGGCAACCACCAGTCTGTCTTCTACATCCGTGATTCTGTTTCTGTTTCATAGAGAGGTTCATTTGTGTCCTATTTTAGATGCCACATATAAGTGATAGCATATGGTATTTGTCTTTCTCTTTTTGACTTACTTCACTTAGTATGATAATGTATAGTTGCATCCATGTTGCTGCAAATGGCATTATTTCCTTCTTTTTTAAGGCTGAGTAATATTCCATTGTATATATGTACCACATCTTCTTTATCCATTCATCCGTTGATGGTTGTTTCCATGTCTTGGCTATTGTGAATAGTGCTGCTATGAACATAGGGGTGCGTGTATCTTTTTGAATTGCAGTTTTGTCTGGATATATGCCCAGGAGTGAGATTGCTGGATCATATGGTAAAGAATGTATATCTATACTTACATTGAATCTTTTAAGAGGCAAAGCTCTTCCAGGATCATAAACACCACTCAGGGATTTCTCACCTTTGCCAAGCATCAAAGCTCCCCCCTTTTATTCTAGACGGGAAAACCCCCTCCAAATGTCTACCTGAAAAATACTAGCTTAAAAAGAGCCTGGACTTCCCTGTTGGCACAATGGTTAAGAATCTGCCTGCCAGTGCAGGGGACATGGGTTCAAGCCCTGGTCCGGGAAGATGCCACATGCTGTAGAGCAACTAAGCCCATGCACCACAACTACTGAGCCTGCGCTCTAGAGCCCATGAGCCACAACTACTGAGCCCTCATGCCACAACTACTGAGCCTACATGCCGCAACTACTGAAGCCTGTGTGCCTAGAACCTGTGCTCCACAGCAAGAGAAGCCACCGCAATGAGAAGCCCGCACACCGCAACAAGAGTAGCCCCACTTGCTGCAACTAGGGAAAGCCCATGCGCTGCAACTAGGGAAAGCCCATGCGCTGCAACTAGGGAAAGCCCATGCACAGCAACGAAGACCCAATGCAGCCAAAAATAGATAAATAAATTTACAAAAACAAAAGCAAAACAGAAAACAAAAAGAGCCCAACTTTGCTTTTCTAAATCCTCTATGCTAAAACTCAGACACATCTGTTATCTGATTTTAGAGAAATCCTCTCTTTCCATTTGCAAATCTGAGCTCACTAGAAAATATTTTATAAATCATATGTTACGGGACAATAATACAGACAAAAATGTATTAAAATGATCTCTCCACATACACTCTCTCAATAAGCTGCTTTTATAAGCACTGGAGAGTAGAGATCCTACTAATATGTTTTAGGTTTTGTGTTAATTATGCTAATGAAACTTTAATAAAACTTTGGCTATGTTGTCATTTTAAAAATGTAGCAGAATATACCACCAGTCAGCAAAAATCATGTCAAGTAAAAGACCGTGTATTGAATTTTTGAAACTATGACAATATGGCAGGATAAATAGGGGGGAAATTAATGAGATGACTAATTGAAATTTTGTTGGTACTTCCTGATTGTTTCCATCAATGGCCATTAATTTGCTTAAAAGGGCTTTTGTGACTCACACATACGTTAAAATTTCATAAGTCTTGCATTTTATACAAGGGAACCTGGTTGAATCAACATTTCCAATTACCAACTACATTGTAGGCTTTACTAAACAAATAAATACTCTTGAGAATAAATAAACAGAAACATAAGTTACATATTTGCTTGTTGATTCCACCCCGTTAGGGTAAAACGTGCAGCCCAAGATTCTTAACTGATAAATGTTGCTAATAAATCTGCCCCTGCTGTCCTGCATGAAAATGTGTATGTTTACAAAATTATGAAACAAGCTATCTTTAAAAAATTTTTAATTATTTTAACATCTTTATTGGAGTATAATTGCTTTACAATCGTATGTTAGTTTCTGCTTCATAACAAAGTGAATCAGTTACACATATACATATGTTCCCATATCTCTTTCCTCTTGCGTCTCCCTCCCTCCCACCCTCCCTATCCCACCCCTCCAGGCGGTCACAAAGCACCGAGCTGATCTCGCTGTACTATGCGGCTGCTTCCCACTAGCTATCTACCTTACGTTTGGTAGTGTATATATGTCCATGCCTCTCTCTCACTTTGTCACAGCTTACCCTTCCCCCTCCCCATATCCTCAAGTCCATTCTCTAGTAGGTCTGTGTCTTTATTCCTGTCTTAACCCTAGGTTCTTCGTGACATTTTTTTCCCTTAAATTCCATATATATGTGTTAGCGTATGGTATTTGTCTTTCTCTTTCTGACTTACTTCACTCTGTATGACAGAGTCTAGGTCTATCCACCTCATTACAAATAGCTCAATTTCATTTCTTTTTATGGCTGAGTAATATTCCATTGAATATATGTGCCACATCTTCTTTATCGATTCATCCGATGATGGACACTGAGGTTGTTTCCATCTCCGGGCTATTGTAAATAGAGCTGCAATGAACATTTTGGTACACAACTCTTTTTGAATTATGGTTTTCTCACGGTATATGCCCAGTAGTGGGATTGCTGGGTCGTATGGTAGTTCTGTTTGTAATTTTTTTAATTTTTTTATTATTTTAACATCTTTATTGGAGTATAATTGCTTTACAATGGTGTGTCAGTTTCTGCTTTATAACAAAGTGAATCAGTTATACATATACATATGTTCCCATATCTCTTCCCTCTTGCGTCTCCCTCCCTCCCACCCTCCCTATCCCACCCCTCCAGGCAGTCACAAAGCACTGAGCTGATCTCCCTGTGCCATGCGGCTGCTTCCCACTAGCAATCTACCTTACGTTTGGTAGTGTGTATGTGTCCATGACTCTCTCTCGCCCTGTCACAGATCACCCTTCCCCCTCCCCATATCCTCAAGTCCGTTCTCCAGTAGGTCTGTGTCTTTATTCCTGTCTTACCCCTAGGTTCTTCATGACATTTTTTTTTCTTCTTAAATTCCATATATATGTGTTAGCATATGGTATTTGTCTTCTTCTTTCTGACTTACTTCACTCTGTATGACAGACTCTAGGTCTATCCACCTCATTACAAATAGCTCAATTTCGTTTCTTTTTATGACTGAGTAATATTCCATTGTATATATGTGCCACGTCTTCTTTATCCATTCATCCGATGATGGGCACTTAGGTTGTTTCCATCTCTGGGCTATTGTAAATAGAGCTGCAATGAACACTTTGGTACATGACTCTTTTTGAATTATGGTTTTCTCAGGGTATATGACCAGTAGTGGGATTGCTGGGTCATATGGTAGTTCTATTTGTAGTTTTTTAAGGAACCTCCATATTGTTCTCCATAGTGGCTGTACCAATTCACATTCCCACCAGCAGTGCAAGAGTGTTCCCTTTTCTCCACACCTTCTCCAGCATTTATTGTTTCTAGATTTTTTGATGGCCATTCTGACAGGTGTGAGATGATATCTCATTGTAGTTTTGATTTGCATTTCTCTAATGATTAATGAAGTTGAGCATTCTTTCATGTGTTTGTTGGCAGTCTGTATATCTTCTTTGGAGAAATGTCTGTTTAGGTCTTCTGCCCATTTTGGGATTGGGTTCTTTGTTTTTCTGTTATTGAGCTGCTTATAAATTTTGGAGATTAATCCTTTGTCAGTTGCTTCATTGGCAAATATTTTCTCCCATTCTGAGGGTTGTCTTTTCGTCTTGTTTATGGTTTCCTTTGCTGTGCAAAAGCTTTGAAGTTTCATTAGGTCCCATTTGTTTATTTTTGTTTTTATTTCCATTTCTCTAGGAGGTGGGTCAAAAAGGATCTTGCTGTGATTTATGTCATAGAGTGTTCTGCCTATGTTTTCCTCTAAGAGATTGATAGTTTCTGGCTTTACATTTAGGTCTTTAATCCATTTTGAGCTTATTTTTGTGTATGCTGTTAGGGAATGATCTAATCTCATACTTTTACATGTACCTGTCCAGTTTTCTCAGCACCACTTATTGAAGAGGCTGTCCTTTCTCCCCTGTACATTCTTGCCTCCTTTATCAAAGATAAGGTGACCATATGGGCGGGGGTTTATCTCTGGGCTTTCTATCCTGTTCCATTGATCTATCTTTCTGTTTTTGTGCCAGTACCGTACTGTCTTGATTACTGTGGCTTTGTAGTACAGTCTGAAGGCAGGGAGCCTGATTCCCCAGCTCCGTTTTTCGTTCTAAAGATTGCTTTGGCTACTCGGGGTCTTTTGTGTTTCCATGCAAATTGTGAAATTTTTTGCTCTAGTTCTGTGAAAAATGCCAGTGGTAGTTTGATAGGGATTGCATTGAATCTGTAGATTGCTCTGGGTAGTAGAGTCATTTTCACAATGTTGATCCTTCCAATCCAAGAACATGGTATATCTCTCCCTCTATTTGTATCATCTTTAATTTCTTTCATCAGTGTCTTATAATTTTCTGCATACAGGTCTTTTGTCTCCTTAGGTAGGTTTATGCCGAGATATTTTATTCTTTTTGTTGCAGTGGTAAATGGGAGTGTTTTCTTGATTTCACTTTCAGATTTTTCATCCTTAGTGTAGAGGAATGCCAGAGATTTCTGTGCATTAATTTTGTATCCTGCTACTTTACCAAATTCATTGATTAGCTCTAGTAGTTTTCTGGTAGCATCTTTAGGATTCTCTATGTATAGTATCATGTCATCTGCAAACAGTGACAGCTTTACTTCTTTTCCAATTTGGATTCCTTTTATTTCCTTTCTTCTCTGATTGCTGTGGCTAAAACTTCCAAAACTAGGTCGAATAAGAGTGGTGAGAGTGGGCAACCTTGTCTTGTTCCTGATCTTAGTGGAAATGCTTTCAGTTTTTCACCACTGAGGACCATGTTGGCTGTGGCTTTTTCATATATGGCCTTTATTATGTTGAGGAAAGTTCCCTTTATGCCTACTTTCTGCAGGGTTTTTATCATAAATGGGTGTTGAATATTCTCGAAAGCTTTCTCTGCATCTATTGAGATGATCATATGGATTTTCTCCTTCAGTTTGTTAATATGGTGTATCACGTTGATTGATTTGCGTATATTGAAGAATCCTTGCATTCCTGGAATAAACCCCACTTGATCATGGTGTATGATCCGTTTAATGTGCTGTTGGAGTCTGTTTGCTAGTATTTTGTTGAGGATTTTTGCATCTATGTTCATCAGTGATATTGGCCTGTAGTTTTCTTTCTTTGTGACATCTTTGTCTGGTTTTGGTATCAGGATGATGGTGGCCTCGTAGAATGAGTTTGGGAGTGTTCCTCCCTCTGCTATATTTTGGAAGAGTTTGAGAAGGATAGGTGTTAGCTCTTCTCTAAATGTTTGATAGAATTCGCCTGTGAGGCCATCTGTTCCTGGGCTTTTGTTTGTTGGAAGATTTTTAATCACAGTTTCAATTTCAGTGCTTGTGATTGGTCTGTTCATATTTTCTATTTCTTCCTGATTCAGTCTTGGCAGGTTGTGTATTTCTAAGAATTTGTCCATTTCTTCCAGGTTGTCCATTTTATTGGCATAGAGTTGCTTCTAGTAACCTCTCATGATCTTTTGCATTTCTGCAGTGTCAGTTGTTACTTCTCCTTTTTCATTTCTAATTCTATTGATTTGAGTCTTCTCCCTTTTTTTCTTCATGAGTTTGGCTAATGGCTTATCAATTTTGTTTATCTTCTCAAAGAACCAGCTTTTAGTTTTATTGATCTTTGCTATCGTTTCTTTCATTTCTTTTTCATTTATTTCTGATCTGATCTTTATGATTTCTTTCCTTCTGCTAACTTTGGGATTTTTCTGTTCTTCTTTCTCTAATTGCTTTAGGTGCAAGGTTAGGTTGTTTATTCACGATGTTTCCTGTTTCTTAAGGTAGGATTGTATTGCTATAAACTTCCCTCTTAGAACTGCTTTTGCTGCATCCCATATTTTTTGGGTCATCGTGTCTCCATTGTCATTTGTTTCTAGGTATTTTTTTATTTCCTTTTTGATTTCTTCACTGATCACTGCGTTACTAAGTAGTGTATTGTTTAGCCTCCATGTGTTTGTATTTTTTACAGATCTTTTCCTGTAATTGATATCTAGTCTCATAGCGTTGTGGTCGGAAAAGATACTTGATACGATTTCAATTTTCTTAAATGTACCAAGGCTTGATTTGTGACCCAAGATATGATCTATCCTGGAGAATGTTCCATGAGCACTTGAGAAAAATGTGTATTCTGTTGTTTTTGGATGGAATGTCCTATAAATATCAATTAAGTCCATCTTGTTTAATGTATCATTTAAAGCTTGTGGTTCCTTATATATTTTCATTTTGGATGATCTGTCCATTGGTGAAAGTGGGGTGTTAAAGTCCCCTACTATGAATATGTTACTGTCGATTTCCCCTTTTTTGGCTGTTAGTAGTTCCCTTATGTATTGAGGTGCTCCTATGTTGGGTGCATAAATATTTACAATTGTTACATCTTCTTGGATCGATCCCTTGATCATTATGCAGTGTCCTTCTTTGTCTCTTCTAATAGTCTTTATTTTAAAGTCTATTTTGTCTGATATGAGAATTGCTACTCCAGCTTTCTTTTGGTTTCCATTTGCATGAAATATCTTTTTCCATCCCCTTACTTTCAGTCTGTATGTGTCTCTAGGTCTGAAGTGGGTCTCTTGTAGACAGCAAATATATGGGTCTTGTTTTTGTATCCATTCAGCCAATCTGTGTCTTTTGGTGGGAGCATTTAGTCCATTTACATTTAAGGTAATTATCGATATGTATGTTCCTATTCCCATTTTCTTAATTGTTTTGTGTTTGTTATTGTAGGTCTTTTCCTTCTCTTGTGTTTCTTGCCTAGAGAAGCTCCTTTAGCAGTTGTTGTAGAGCTGGTTTGGTGGTGCTGAACTCTCTCAGCTTTTGCTTGTCTGTAAAGGTTTTAATTTCTCCATCAAATCTGAATGAGATCCTTGCTGGGTAGAGTAATCTTGCTTGTAGGTTTTTCTCCTTCATCACTTTAAATATGTCCTGCCAGTTTCTTCTGGCTTGCAGAATTTCTGCTGAAAGATCAGCTGTTAACCTTATGGGGATCCCTTGTGTGTTATTTGTTGTTTTTCCCTTGCTGCTTTTAATATGTTTTCTTTGTATTTAATTTTTGACAGTTTGATTAATATGTGTCTTGGCGTGTTTCTCCTTACATTTATCCTGTATGGGACTCTTGGCACTTCCTGGATTTGATTGACTATTTCCTTTCACATATTAGGGAAGTTTTCAAGTATAATCTCTTCAAATATTTTCTCAGTCCCTTTCTTTTTCTCTTCTTCTTCTGGAACCCCTATAATTCGAATGTTGGTGTGTTTAATGTTGTCCCAGAGGTCTCTGAGACTGTCCTCAGTTCTTTTCATTCTTTTTTCTTTATTCCGCTCTGCAGTAGTTATTTCCACTATTTTATCTTCCAGGTCACTTATCCGTTTTTTTGCCTCAGGTATTCTGCTATTGATCCCATCTAGAGTATTTTTCATTTCATTTATTGTGTTGTTCATCATAGTTTGTTTCATCTTTAGTTCTTCTAGGTCCTTATTAAATGTTTCTTGCATTTTGTCTATTCTGTTTCCAAGATTTTGGATCATCTTTACTATCATTATTCTGAATTCTTTTTCAGGTAGACTGCCTATTTCCTCTTCATCTGTTAGGTCTGGTGGGTTTTTATCTTGCTCCTTCATCTGCTGTGTGTTTTTCTGTATTCTCATTTTGCTTATCTTACTGTGTTTGAGGTCTCCTTTTTGCAGGCTGCAGGTTCGTAGTTCCCATTGTTTTTGGTGTCTGTCCCCAGTGGCTAAGGTTGGTTCAGTGGGTTGTGTAGGCTTCCTGGTGGAGGGGACTAGTGCCTGTTTTCTGGTGGATGAGGCTGGATCTTGTGTTTCTGGTGGGCAGGTCCACCTCTGGTGCTGTGTTTTGGGGTGTCTGTGGACTTATGATTTTAGGCAGCCTCTCTGCTAATGGGTGGGGTTGTGTTCCTGTCTTGCTAGTTGTTTGGCATAGGATGTCCAGCAGTGTAGCTTGCTGGTCGTTGAGTGAAGCTGGTCTTGAGATGGAGATCTCTGGGAGATTTTCGCCATTTGATATTATGTGGAGCTGGGAGGTCTCTTGTGGACCAGTGTCCTGAAGTTGGCTCTCCCACCTCAGAGGCACAGCACTGACTACTGGCTGCAGCACCAAGAGCCCTTCATCCACACGGCTCAGAATAAAAGGGAGAATAAGTAGAAAGAAAGAATTAGTAGAAGTAGAAAGAAAGAAAGAAAGATAGAAAGGAAGGAAGGAAGGAGGGAGGGAGGGAGGGAGGAAGGAAGGTAGGAGGGAAGGAAGAAAAAAAGAAGATAAAGTAAAGTAAAATAAAGTAAGATAAAATATAATAAAGTTATTAAAATAAAAAAATAATTAAGACAAAAAAAGAAAAAAATTAAAAAAAAAAACCAGACAGATAGAACCCTAGGACAAATGGCGGAAGCAAAGCTATACAGACAAAATCTCACACAGAAGCATACACATACGCACTCACAAAAAGAGGAAAGGGGGAAAAAATCATAAATCTTGCTCTCAAAGTCCACCTCCTCAATTTGGGATGATTGGTTGTCTATTCATATATTCCACAGATGCAGGGTACATCAAGTTGATTGTGGAGCTTTAATCCGCTGCTCCTGAGGCTGCTGGGAAAGATTTCCCTTTCTCTTCTTTGTTCTCACAGCTCCCAGGGGCTCAGGTTTGGATTTGGCCCCGCCTCTGCGTGTAGGTCGCCGGAGGGCGTCTGTTCTTCGCTCAGACAGGACGGGGTTAAAGGAGCCGCTGATTCGGGGGCTCTGGCTCACTCAGGCCGGGGGGGAGGGAGGGGCACGCAGTGCAGGGCGAGCCTGCGGCGGCAGAGGCTAGCGTGACGTTGCACCAGTGTGAGACGCGCCGTGCGTTCTCCCGGGGTAGTTGTCCCTGGATCCCGGGACCCTGGCAGTGGCGGGCTGCACAGGCTCCCTGGAAGAGGGGTGTGGATAGTGACCTGTGCTCGCACACAGGCTTCTTGGTGGCGGCAGTGGCAGCCTTACGTCTCATGCACGTCTCTGGGGTCGCGCCCGTCTCTGGAGCTCCTTTAAGCAGCGCTCTTAATCCCCTCTCCTCGCGCACCAGGAAACAAAGAGGGAAGAAAAAGTCTCTTGCCTCTTCGGCAGGTCCAGACTTTTCCCCGGACTCCCTCCCGGCTAGCCGTGGCGCACTAACTCCCTGCAGGCTGTGTTCACACCACCAACCCCAGTCCTCTCCCTGCACTCCATCGGAAGCCCGAGCCTCAGCTCCCAGCCCCCGCCCGCCACAGCAGGTGAGCAGACAAGCCTCTCGGGCTGCTGAGTGCTGGTCAGCACCCATCCTCTGTGCAGGAATCTCTTCGCTTTGCCCTCCGCACCCCTGTTGCTGCGCTCTATTCCATAGCTCTGAAGCTTTTCCCCCCGCCCACCTCTGGTCTCCGCCCATGAAGGGGCTTCCTAGTGTGTGGAAACCTTTCCTCCTTCACAGCTCCCTCCCACTGGTGCAGGTCCCGTCCCTATCCTTTTGTCTCTGTTTATTCTTTTTTCTTTTGCCCTACCCAGGTACATGGGAGGTTTCTTGCCTTTTGGGAGGTCTGAGGTCTCTGCCAGCGTTCAGTAGGTGTTCTGTAGGAGTTGTTCCACGTGTAGATGTATTTCTGGTGTATCTGTCGGGAGGAAGGTGATCTCCACGTCTTACTCTTCCGCCATCTTCCCGGAAGCCGAAAGAAGCTATCTTAAGCCTGGAAGATAGACGCTACATCTTGAGGTCTGTAAAAGCCTTTTACATGGAGAAAAATTATTCCATTGTGTTTGAATCATTGTTATGACATACAAACAACAACAAAGTCACTTAATTTACTTGAGGTCTATTTGACACTATGACTTTGGGCTTTTATCTTTCATTCAACTCAACAAACTTAAGTGTCTACATTTCGACTTTTGTAGATAGTCACTGGTAAACTCACTTCATCTCTTTTTAAAGGCCCCTTTAATATAGTTTGGCTCATATACACTGTATTTGCCTAAGAAGAATGAGCTAGAATGGCATGGGAACTGTAATAACAACAATTATGAAAGCAACAACAAGGGCTAATGTTTATTCAGTGCTTACTGTGTGCTGAGTATCCTTTATACACACTGTCTCATTTTAGCCTTATAACAACTCCATGAGATAAGTCTCATTATCATCCCTATTTTAGAGATGAGAAAATAGGTACAGAAAGCAAAGAACTTGCCCAAGGTCACACCACTAGGGATGGCAGAGCAAGACCCAAACCCAGCATCCTAGATAAGCCCTTGGTGCTAGCTTGTTGTTAGCCATAGCTGAGCTGGCAAAAATCAGTTTTCTGAAGTAACTAACTACTGAACAAATACGGAACACCAAACTTCAGTTTGTGTCTGTAGTTGTCAAGAGATGTTCTTAACTAACAACCTTTGTTTTACTTTCCAAATGGTTTTACTTGTGTCGGCTTTGAAGCCAGCATCATGTCAAAGGGATTACTTCATCACTCTAAGAACTAAGTCTGGGGACAGATTAGCTTTGCCAGATTCTGAGGATGCCTGAGGTTGGTTGAGGTGATTTAGGAGAGGACCCGACTGCATAATTTATTGGCTCCAGTCTTGGCTGGTTCTTCCAGCCCTATCTTCTACAGCCTTCATCTACCACCATTGTAGGCTGAATAATGTCCCCCAAAGATATCAGGTCCTAAGCCCTAGAACTGTGAATGTTACCTAATTTTGAAAAAGGGTCTTTGCAGATGTGATTAAGTTAAGGATCTTTTTAAAAAAATTAATTAAGTTTTAAATTGAGGTATAGTTGATGTACAATATTATACAAGTTTCAGGTGTACGCATAGTGAGTCACAATTTTAAAGGTTATACTCCGTTTATATTATTATAAAATATTGGCTATATTCTCCGTGTTGTACAATATATCCTTGTACCTTATTTTACACCTAATAGTTTGTACCTCTTAATCCCCTACCCCTATATTGCTCCCCCCCTCCCCTCTCCCCACTGGTAACTACTAGTTTGTTCTCTATATCTGTGAGCCTGCTTCTTTTTTGTTATAGTCACTAGTTTGTTGTGTTTTTTAGATTCCACATATAAGTGATATCATAGAGTATTTGTCTTTTCCATCTGACTTATTTCACTAAGAATAATGCTCTTCAAGTCCATCCATGTTGCTGCAAATGGCAAAACTTTGTTCTTTTTCATGGCTGAGTAGTATTCCATTATATATATATGTGTGTGTGTGTGTGTGTATACCACATCTTCTTTACCCATTCATCTGTTTATGGGCACTTAAGTTGCTTCCATATCTTGGCAATTGTACATAATGCTGCTATGAACATGGGGGTGCATGTATATTTTCAAATTAGTGTTTTTGTTGTTTTGGATATATACCCAGGAATGGAATTGCTGGATCATATGGTAGTTCTAGTTTCAGTTTTTTGAGAAACCTCCATACTATTTTCCACAGTGGCTGCACCAATTTACATTCCTACTAACTGTGTATGAGGGTTCCCTTTTCTCCACATCCTTACCAACATTTGTTATTTGCGGCCTTTGTGATGATAGCCATTCTGACAGGTGTGAGTGATATCTCATTGTGGTTTTAATTTGCGTTTCTCTGATGATTAACGATGTTGAGCATCGTTTTATGTGCCTGTTGGCCATCTGTATGCCTTCTTTGCAAAAATGTCTTTTCAGGTCTTCTGTCCATTTTTTAACTGGGATTTTTTTTTGATGTTTAGTTATATGAGCTGTTTATATATTTTGGATATTAACTCCTTATTGGTCATATCATTTGCAAATATTTTCTCCCATTCAGTAGGTTGTCTTTTCATTTTGTTAATGGTTTCCTTTGCTGTGCATAAGCTAAATTAAGGATCTTGAGATGAAGAGATTGTCCTAGATTATCCAGGTGGGACCTAAATGCAATCGTATTTATCCTTATAAGGGGGTGGGGCAAAGGGCGATTACACACACACACACACACACACACACACACACACACACACACGCTGAAGTGAAGATGGAGGCAGAAATTGTAGTGATGTGGCCGCAAGCCAAGGAACACTGGCAGCCACAGAAGCTGGAAGAGACAAGGAATGGGCTCTCCTCTAGAGGCTCTGGAGGGAGAGTGGGCCTGCCTACGTCTTGATTTTGGCCCAGTGATAGTGATTTCAGACTTCTGGCTTCCAGAACTATGGGAGAATAAATGTGTGTTGTTTTAAGGCATCAAGTATGCGGTTGTTTGTTACAGCAGCCACAGGAAACTAATACAGCTGCTAATCCTTGCTGAGACATTATGTTCCAGCTTTGAAGAGGAAACCCAAGTCCTGTTTTAGTGTGTGGTTTATCAGGCAAATGAACAACTGAACTTCAATCCAGAATTTCCCTCCGTGACACACACAGAACATCACTGGTGGTATGTGTGTGTCAGGAGCCCCTTCCTAAGCCATGTGTCTCTCTTTAGCTCTTGCTCGCTGCTGTTGCTGCTGTCTTGGGTTACCCCACCAGCACAAGCATCCCATGACCTTGGAAGATCAAGAAGAGTGTTACTGTGCTCTTCTAATGGATGGGAAATGCCAGATTTCAAATGTCACCGAGGCAGTGTGTAGAGAGGTCAACAACGTGGGACTAGAACTCTGTACATTCTGCCTTAGGCTCACTTAACAAATGAACATTTTTTCCATGCCTTTTGGCAGCCTGGCACCTCTTCACACCCTCCCTATGTTAGGAGGACTTTGTATATTTTGCCTCCCAAGGCAGAAACTTGCTTTCTCAGACTGACTTGCAGCCAGGGTGTGGGTATACAACGGTGCTCCCATGAGAGCCCGTGATTTGGAAAAGGGTGAAGGCAGAGGCATGGCACGGAATCCATCCTATTGAGGATGGCAGAACCTGAAGGAGAAGTTCCGGCCTTCAGGGCAGCACTGGCAGAGGTCCTAGTGGGAGAATCCCATGCCCAGCACTGGCCACGTGAGCAGTGGTGCTCAGGTCCAGCAGCGGGAGCACTCTGATGGCATACTTCCTGCTTACAAGCCTGATTCTCTCACTGCCCTAGAGATCCTGTGAGCTCCCCTAATATCCTTCAATACATTCCTTTTTGTTTAACCAATCAGAATGGATGTTTTTGCAACTAAGGACCTGCCTGATGCGCCTGCTGTGTGGTTCTGTGTTGCCATCTTGCTGCCTGGTTGCTTCAGCAGAAGATGGGCCCTGTGGGCTATCTGTGGGACTTGGTTTTCCTGATCCCCACTTCTTGTAATCCAGCTTTCTAGAGCTTAGCAGGAGGTAAATGAGAGCTTAAAGCAGACAGGCATCTGGGGTGTTGAGATCCTGAGCAGATCAGTTGTAAGGTTGGTGGGTTTTAGCACTGGGCTCAAAAGTGCATGTTGGCCCTTAGGTTCACTTGATGGCCTGGTCATCAAGTCTTCACCTGATGACCTGGTCTCATCATGTAGAAAATGAGAGAGCCTTGCTCTATTCAACAGCCCACTCACAGTGGGCAGGACTTCTCCAAACAAGCCATAGAATGGCACCAGCGACACAGATCTCTTTAGCTGAACTTACTTCTCAGTCCATACAACTTAGCTCTTTATCAGATGCCATCTGATATCATGCTCAGGTTGTCTCATGAGGACCCAGCAAGACTGAAAACTCCTTGAGAGCAGACCACCATCTCCTTCTTTGGGCTCTTTCTGGCACCTGGCTCAGAGGTGAATACACAGGAATCATGCAGTACATGCTGCTGGACATAAGGGCATGAGGAGTGGGGAAGCAGCCTTCATTTCATCCTTTTCAGTTCATTATCACGCTCTGAGGAAAGAGGAACTGATGGCTTTGGTGAGCACAATCTTCCTACTGCTTCTGTATTCTCAGGTGGAGGGGTGATGTTTTCCTGAGACCAGGGCTCTGGGGACAACCCCTCAGACTCCCTTTTACCCTCACACTGTCACACAGACCTGAATATACCATTGGATTAAAAAGCTGTTCCAGGGCTTCCCTGGTGGCGCAATGGTTGAGAGTCTGCCTGCCGATGCAGGAGACGCGGGTTCGTGCCCCGGTCTGGGAGGATCCCACATGCCGCGGAGCGGCTGGGCCCGTGAGCCATGGCCGCTGAGCCTGTGCGTCCGGAGCCTGTGCTCCGCAACGGGAGAGGCCACAACAGTGAGAGGCCTGCGTAACGCAAAAAAAAAAAAAGCTGTTCTGTAAGGGCCAACTTTTAATTGATGAGCCATTCACAGCTAGTTGTTACAGTAAAAAATAGACTTGAAAGCATTTGTCAGGGTTTATTCTCATGATTAAAAATTTTGCACTTGTCATTTGTGTTTAGAACTCTGAAGAACTCAAACATATGGACATTCTGGTGCATAGGAATTATTGGGTTTTTAGTGCCACTTGTTATTCGCTTTACACAAGTTGGTGGAAAAACTGTGGTTTAGTTCTTCATTTTCCTCCAAATGTATATATTCATATAAATACACAAATTATAGAATAAATATAGTTGGAATGCCATAATTATATAGAGTTTCAACTATATATGATAAATATGGTACCTTCATGAAGATTTAATCTCAACTCACTTCTTTCCTAGATTGAAAACAGTACACTTTTTCAATTTATTTCACCAGTCTGGACCTCATTTTCCACCTCTCTAACAAAAGGAGAGTTAAATGTTTATTCCTCTGAGATGGTGTTTTTGTTTTTATAGTACACTCTGGGAATTCTGTTAGCTTAAGCCCTGAATCACCGGGCTGGTAGTTTAAGCATCAGTTAATTGCAAATAGGTCTGGATTTCCACCCCATTTCCTACTGTAATGGATGTGATTTTTATTCTTGCTTGATACGTTATTATGGTGTTCCCCCAGCCCCATCCTGAACAATTATATTTCTTTGTAGGTAGTGGCTTCCACGATAAAGCAATATATCGTTCCAACAGAGAGGCTCTGAACTTATTTCTTTATTAGCTGTTGAACCAAGAACATTATAACGAACAGGGTGAATAAAATAAGAGCTGCATGTGAAACTGTTCACCTGGCAGGGCCTCCCACAAGTGCAGTGAATATTACTCCTGACAGCCATTCAAAATGTAACTGCGTCCACAGAGAATAATATAGCCCTTTAACCCTATTTGGTTAGGTTATTTACTTCTCTGCCCTGTCTTCAGCCACCAATCTTTTTAGAATAGTGACTTTCAAGCTTTTCTGAGCCCAGTTCAAATACATTTTACATCACACACACACACACACACACACAGAAATATAAAACTGAACAGCTTAACAAATCCATATCTACTCTCACCACTTGTGAAAAATCCTGATAATTTCTACTCTCTTCTAATTAATAAAATTGATACTAAATCGATTTCAAATCCTGCCAATGGGTTCTCAAACCACAGTCCAAAAAACACAATTTTGAAAGCTATTCCTCAGGTATTCAAATAGGAAATCAGAAAGATCTTAATTTCCTCAACTCTGTTTTTGCTATTTCTTCTGAGATTGACTTCCATATTTCTAAATAGTATGAATACACTCCTGTTTCTTTATTTTTTTTGCTTTTGGATATAATCCATTTTCTTCTTGTGGGAAATGAGGATTTAGCTCCCTTCCACGCACCTTCTTCAAATATGCACGTATTTCCCCTCCTTACCTCCTAAAATATCATGAGTTTTTTTATTAAGTCAATATTCATTGTTTATATTATCATGGTTGTATGTATTAGGCTCCTAGCAAGAAACAGATGGCAAACTCAAATTGGGTCATTTGAAAAGAGTTTAATAAAGGACGATTTAAAATTTTTTTCTTAATTATTTATTTTTGTTAGGCACTTATTATTTTTTTAATTGAAGTATAGTTGATTTACAATGTTGTGT
The DNA here is from genome assembly GCF_937001465.1 of Orcinus orca. Lineage (NCBI taxonomy): Eukaryota > Metazoa > Chordata > Mammalia > Artiodactyla > Delphinidae > Orcinus > Orcinus orca. Next base: position 37,011,702 of record NC_064580.1, on the reverse strand, counting down.
TAGTTCCAGGTGTACAGCAAAGTGATTCAGATATATAGAGGGCTGGCCAAAAAGTTCGTTCAGATTTTCCATAACCCGGACGAACTTTTTGGCCAACCCTTATGTATATTCTTTTTCAGATTCTTTTCCCTTATAGGTTATTACAAAATATTGAATATAGTTCCCTGTGCTATACAGTAGGTCCTTGTTGATTATTTTGTATGTAGTAGTGTGTATATGTTAATCTCAAACTCCCAATTTATCCCTCCTCCCCTCTTTTCCCTTTAATAAGGGACCATTTGTAAAAGTGTGGGCATGGTATAGGGAAACAACTAGGCACAGGGCTGGTAAAACTGGGGGGGGGTGTCCCATGATCACTCCTAGGCCCCAAAGAACCTGGGGACCAAGGGCTAAACAGACAGAGCTGCCTGATCGCAGCTGTAGCCATTGTGAAAGCATGCAGCCAGCCTGAGATGGCCACGTTAGGAAGACAGCCAGGAATGACATACCCCCAACCCGTCCTCCTCCCTCCCTCTGCTGTCTTGCTGGGGCTCTCCAGGGGCAAAACCTTCCTGGAAGCCAGAGGGCACGGGAGCCTGTTGGTGGACTCCACAGAGGTCCGTCTCCTGGGCACGGAGCAGGTGGAGAAGGGTAGATGGATCTGGAAGGCGAAGAGAATATAGTTGGCACATTATGTCACTAGTATTCACAGCTGAGCACATTTTGTGTTCTTTCCTTTCTTAAATAACTCTTATTTGCCTTGGAGTTAATAATTGGCTTCTTTTCTTTCTTTTTTAATTTATTTATTTCTTTATTTTTGACTGCATTAGGTTTTCGTTGCTGCACGCGGGCTTTCTTTAGTTGCCTCAAGCGGGGGCTACTCTTCGTTGCAGTGCGTGGGCTTCTCATTGCGGTGGCTTCGCTTGTTGTGCAGCACGGGCTCTAGGCACGTGGGCTTCAGTAGTTGTGGCACGTGGACTCAGTAGTTGTGGCAAGAGGGCTCTAGAGTGCAGGCTCAGTAGTTGTGGCGCACGGGCTTAGTTGCTCTGCGGCATGTGGGATCTTCCTGGACTTGGGCTCGAACCCGTGTCCCCTGAATTGGCAGGCGGATTCTTAACCACTGTGCCACCAGGGAAGCCCCTTGGCTTCTTTTCTTAAAAAAAAAATTGGGAGGGGGTTTCTTATGTTTTAAATCTAATCTTTACTTTTACTGAAGTTATTCAAACTCCTAAACAGTAAATCAGTCCTACAAGGCTAATGATGAAAAAAGAACAGTCCCCTGCTCCCCATCACCTCCATTTTTCACTCCCAAAAGGCAACCATTTGCTTCTCTCATAACTGTTTCTTTTGGTATTTCCCTTCATATCCCTAAATAACATGCTTATGTTGATGACTCTTGCTTTGTACAGTGTAAGCATTATCTATTGATGTTTCCATTTGAAAAATAAAGATTTTTGCTCTTTCACGAACTCAGCCCTCCTTGTTTACCACATCCAGCTACACTTTCCATTCTTCAAGCCTCCCAGTATAGATGTATCATGATTTGGCTGAACCCATATTCATTCTTTACATTATTATAATATGTAAATGTAATTCATGGCTAAGCTATGTAGTACCCCATGATTACTTGTCCTTGCTTGCTCAACATTTTCTTCCTCCTGGAATTAATAGCTGTCTGGTTTTCTCACCTGTGTTGTTCCCTACATACTTATGATGAATTCATCCCCCCAGTCTTCCTTTATTATCTATATCTCCTTTCAATATGTTCAAATTCATCAAGTATTCCATCAGTTTCATCTTCTTGAAGAACTCTTTCCTGGAGATATTTGACTCACTCTAATCTATATTGATCGTCCTCTACTCCTGGGGCTCAGCCGCTGTCCTGGTGTTTCCTTTCACTATCATCCTGGGAGCTCCCATCACCTCTCTCTTGAGTTACATCCCCTGTTTCCTGGTCCCCGTGTCTTTCTCTTCCTTTGTTTTGATGAAGCAGTTCCAGTAGTTTCTGAGAATTGGGTGCATGGGAAGTAAATTTTTTGAGACTTTGCGTATCTGAAAACATCTTTAATTTATCCCCACATTAATTGACTGTTTTGCAGGTATAGAATTCTAGGTTAGAATTAATTTTCCTTAGAATTTTGAAGTTTCCATTGTCTTCTAGGTTCCAAATATTGCTGTTGAGAAGTTCAGACTCATTCTGATACGTGATCCAATGTAACTATTTTTTTCCCTGAATTAATAAGGAAAATGTATTATTTCACATAACAAGAAGTCCAAAAGTAGGAATGTTTCAGGATTGGTTAAGTTCTTTCCAGCCTTATACTCTTCCATCATGAGCTTGCAGGCTTTCCTAGCCTGTCTCCCCTCATGGTCATAAAATGGCTGCCATAGGTCCACATGTTGCCTCCAGAAAATACCATATTCAGCAGCAGAAGAGAGTCATCTCTTTCTTTTGTGTTTTATTAAAAATGAGAAAACCTTTCCCAGAAATTCGTCTCTGACTTTCCTTCCCACATCTTTGGCCAGAGCTGGGTCAAAGCCTGCCTTTAATTCAATCACTGACAAAGGGGAATAGGATCACTCTGATTGATTTACACAGTCCTGCTGGAGGTAAAGTCCCTTTTCCTGAGGAAGAGATATCTGAACAAAATAAGGATTCTGTTAGCAGGTAAGGGAGGGGTGGGATGGCTGTTGGCTAGGCAACCAACAGTGTCTGTTACAGCATGGAGTCTGGCACATAGTAAGCATTAAATATATGTTAGCTATTGTTACTAACTCTTAATAGCTGTGGGAACTTATTCAAGTCAGATACCTCCTAGAATTCCAATTTCCTCATCTTTAAAATGGGGATAGGATTATCTCATTTGTTGGATGGTTATAAAATTTAAAAAGATGACATATATAAAGTCTTTGGTCTTTGGTCTTTATCATTATTAATAAATGATAGCTATTTATTATAGTTGCATATAATTATTGCCAGAGTACCAAGTTTACTGAGGTTGACCCCAGCCTGGTGTGACTAATTTTTCCCCTGCAGCTCAGAACATTTTCTTTGTCTCCTGTGTTCTAAAATTTCATTATTATGTGTCATGGTATAGTTGGTGTTTTTTCCTCAGCTCACACACACCCTGGAAACATATCCTTCAAGTCAGAGAAGTTTTTTTGAATTATTTCTTTGATGGTTTCCATTTTCCATGTGTTCTCACCCCGGAACTCATATTTTTCATATGTTGGACTTCTTGACTGACTCAAAGATTTTTTTTAATCTTTTATCTCCTATTTTCCATCTGTCGTTTTGCTCCACATTCTGGGAGATTTCCTCAACTTTAGCTTCCAATCCTATTGAGTTTTTCATTTCTCTTATCCTATTTTTAATTTCTTTTCTATTCTCTTAATGTTTTCTTTTTATTTGGTCACATTATCTTCTCTTATTTTCAGAAAATAATAGATATCAAAGATGATACCTTTCAGCATAGTCTCAGTTTCCTCCAAATTCTTTTTTCTCAATGTCTTGCACCTTAGAGTTTCATGAGATGTCTGGCGGTCCTAGGCTATCTTCTCACATTTAAGATTATAACCTAAAAACCTGATTGGATGAGAACTTGGTTGGGGTTGTTGATTATAGATTTCACTGTAATCTAGATATCAGGATAGTTAGGTCTTTTGTCTTGGGCTGTCAGATTTTCAGAGAAGAAGCTTCCAAACTCCTGCATGGAGAATATATATCTGACTTTCAGTGGAAGTCATGTGGGAGAAGAGTGATGAGGTCCTGATGTTCAGTAAGCTTTTGCTTAGTTCCTGTTTTCAATGTAGGATACCACTCTCAACAGTGCTTAATGTCCCCCAGTCCAGAGACCCTTTCCCCTCCAGAGAATATACCTCAGTATTCAGCTGGAGTGGAAGGAGCTGCAGTTCCTTTGCTGAGCTTGAAGATCTAGGTATAAACTTGCTTCTAATACCAACACTGCCAGTTATTATGTTACTGTCTCCCAGCTCTAAGCCCAACTCTTCTGTACTCAGTTTTGTAACAGCTGGGGTTGGGACTCTGCAAACCACAGTCATTTTGCCAGCTGTTCCTTGTTAGGCTCTTCCCATAGAGGACAACAGAGGGAAACTAGAAGGCTGGGGAAAAAAAGAAGGAACAAGCTACTTCTGGTTGTCTTCCTACTGCCGTGAGCAGCACCCAGCAATGCTTCTTCACTTCAGCAGCAGTTCCTCCAGCAATAGGAAGTTGGTTTGCAGTTTTTCTAACACTCACAGAAACAGCTTCATCATGGCCCCACACCAGAGACACCAGCACCAGCTGAGCAGCAACACCTTCCCAGGGGTCTCGGTCACAACCCCGTGGGCCCTTCCTCCAAGCTTCTAGGTTCTAATAACACCATCCTTTTTCCTTTTTTTGCCTCCAGCCCTGGGAGTGGTAGCTGCTTCCTATAGTTACTGCCTCCGTGATACCTTAGAGTTCTCTTTTTACCCTTTCAGTTACCTAGTTAATAACTTTATGCCTAGTTAACAATTCTTTGTATTAAATTCCTTCTGTTCAAATAACTGGTGTGGTTTCTGTCTCCTGACTGATAACAGCCATTTTCAACGAAACCTCTTGTCTTCTAGCCGCACTTACAACCCACTTTCAGAGGTATGGGTTGCCTCCACATCCCAAATAGTTCTGGAGTTTCACAGCAGAAATGAGGTTGCTTCTTGGTCTTCCTAATCTCCTTTAGAAACTTAAGAGTCAGCCTCTTCCGGTCTGCTGGGTCAGTAACTACTTGTCCATCTGCTTTCTTGCTTCTAAAACTTTGTTGTTTCCTTTCCCAATCTCTTTGTCCCTGTAGAGTTTTGCTTTTTAGAAAATCTTGATTATTGTCATAATGGACTTTGGGGGAGGGAACTCATTTACTTTAAAAGAAAATAGAACAAGAGACTAATTTTTTAAAAGGAATAACAATGACCTTGGAAAAATACCTCCACAACAAGTCTGGGTGGTTGTCTCCTCTGGGGGAGGAGAGTGGAGCAGGATCCAGGAGAAAACAACGGGAAATTTCTTTTACTCTATTTCTAAATTCTATATATGCGTTTCAATTGTTCTATGCATGATAAATTTCATGATTTTTGAAAAGGTTAACTTCAACGTGAAACTATATCAGTTACCATGTATTCAGCTGCATAGAATACAAACTTGACCACAGAGGTTCAACCAAAGAGGAGTATCTTTTTCTCCCATAATGAAGAAGTTTAGGAGAAGGCAGTCCAGGATTAGTACAATATCTCCATAGTGTCATGGGCACCCAGGCTCCTCCTAGCTTTGGGTGCGATCATGCTTGGCTTTTTGTCTTCCTGCTTCTTAGATGGCTGTTTCATCTCTGATGATCACATCCATATTTTAGGAAGAATGGTGAAGGACAAAGGGCAAAAAGCCAAAGAGAAAAGCTAGCTGAGTTGGCCTCCCTTTAAAAAGCTTTCCTTGTACACCTGAAGCTACTATAATGTTATTTGTCAGTTATATTTCAATTTGAAAAAATAAATAATGTTTTTTGAAAAAAAGTGAAACCAGGCCCTCGTATGTTTAAATTATGATTAAAATCGGTTTATGATCAAATAAAAAGTAAGAACTGACATCTGGGGAAAAGCATGTGAAAAAAATGAAACCATGCTGTGCTTAATTAAAGAAGTTTACATTTGTGGATGACTAAACTGGCATAGCAGCCCCCTGGCACTATTTCCAAAATGTCCTTGCTCTCAGGTTGTTTACTGTAAAGTGTCCACATTATAAAATGAAATATGTGTGTAATTGTCTCACAAACCATGCCTGGCCCTGTGTCTTGGCTCTGTGTTGTAAATACAGAAGGGCAAGGATGCTGTTTTGACAAGTATTAAGTCGCCTGTGGGTAGAATTGTTTTCTTTAAAAAAAAATTAATTTATTTTTAATTGAAGTATAGTTAATTTACAATGTTGTGTTAGTTTGTGGTGTACAGCAAAGTGATTCAGTTATTCATATATATATTTTTAATATTCTTTTCCATTATAGTTTATCATAAGATATTGAATATAGTTCCCTATGTTATACAGTAGGACCTTGTTTATCTATTTTATATATATAGTAGTTTGTATCTGCTAATCCAAAACTCCTAATTTATCTCCCCCATCCCCCTCTATTCCATCTGGTAACCATACGTTTGTTTTCTATATCTGTGAGTCTGTTTCTGTTTTGTAAATAAGTTGATTTATATCATTTGTTTAGATTCCACATATAAGTGATATCATATGATATTTGTCTTTCTCTGTCTGACTTACTTCACTTACTATGATCATCTCTCGGTCCATCCATGTTGTTGCAAATGGCATTAGTTCATTCTTCTTTGTGGCTGAGTAATATTCCATTGTATATATGTACCACATCTTCTTTATCCAGTCATCTGTTGATGGACACTTAGGTTGCTTTCATGTCTTGGCCATTGTAAATAGTGCTGCTATGAACATTGGGGTGCATGTATATTTTCAAATTAGAGTTTTCTCCAGATATATGCCCAGGAGTGGGATTTCTGGGTCATATGGCAACTCTATTTTTAGTTTTTTAAGGAACCTCCATACTGTTCTCCATAGTGACTGCACCAGAATTTGATCTGACCTATTTATTGTCAGATTTTTAAATTATTGTCATATTTAAAAACACTTGCAAAATCTGCATATATAAGTCTGCCTATGCAGATGCCCATGAAAATTGGGTCATGGAGTTCCAAACAGTCCAATTTTTTCTTATAAACCCAAATCTATGTAGTGCATACCCTCTCTATGGACATTACTAGGAGGCAAATACAAACTTTATATACATATTTTGATGCTCCTTTGAAAAAACTTTTTAAGAAAAAGCTTCCCTGAATGGCCCAAGCAGCAGCCTTGCTTACTTCTCATTGTGTAAGACTCTAGTCACAGGCCTCCCTGAACAAAGAAGTCTGGAAAAGTGATATGTTTTACCTGGGCACATTGTCTGAACAAAACCAGAGCCTCATGCGGAAGGAGGATTTGTGAAGGAAATTCTTTGGAGAGGGCTATTGCCATGCTATGAGTATCCCCTCCCCTGTCCAGGGGGAGGGAGGGGAGCTGCCTTCTCACCCAAGCATCATGAGAGGTACAGGAAGAAGGGCAAAATGGATATTGCCTAGGCAACTAATGGTATCTGCTACAGTTGCCATAAAGATTAAAATAGACTATTTTAATAAGGATTAAAATAGTCTATATTAATAGAGGCAATATTTACAGAGCCCCTAGCAGTGTGTCACAGTGATCATCCAATAAATCTAAACCTCTTTAAAAACTATTCATCCCAACCTATCTTGTTCATTAAAGAGAAAAAAAAAAAAAAAGGAAAAGAGAACCAAACAGGTAATTTCAGTAATACTAAATATAAGAAACATTGTTGATTGTTCTTTAATGCTCAGGTTTTTTTTTTTTTTTTCTAGTTTGACGTTTGCACGTTGAAAGAGTATAACTTCTGCTGTGGAGAAAGTCTAATGCATAGAATGTACATTCAACTTGGTATGTGAAGGGAAATGTATTGCACATGACTAACTTTGCTGTAGCATCCTTATAGCGTTCTTTTAGCTCCTTCTCCAATCTGGTGAAGAGAATTCCCTCTATGTTTCCATCCTTTTTTTGTCACCTATTCACTTTATTTCTAGCACCTCATTTGTCTTTTCTTGCACTAGGACCCTGTGTTCTCTCTCCTCTGATTGCTATCTGTTGGCTATATCATCTAATAAATGAGTATTAATCACATTGTAAAGAACAATATGGTACTAAACTGTTTGCTCTTTTGGTTAGAATGCTTTTGGTAGCAAGGAGAAAATACTTGGCTAAAATTGGCTTTAAAATAATGGCATTTATTAACTCATATAATATGTCTGGAGGCAGGTGGTTCCAGAGTCGTCTAATTCAGTGGTAGAACATTATCAAGGACTCAGTTTTTTTCTCTTACTGTTTCCCTATCTTTTTTATGTTGGGTTTTAGCTTCACATTTGTGTCTCATGATCACAAGATGGCTGCAGCAGCTTCAGGCATCACATCCTCACAAAATAGCTTTGAGTGGGGTAGCAAAAAAGGGAGATATTTCCCATCTTGTGTTCCTTTCGAAGACTGAGCAAAACTTTCCCAGAATTCTCCCCAGCAGACCTCCCCTCAGATTTCATTGGCCAAGTTTGGATCATATACCCATGCCTGAACCCACTACAGACAAAAGAAATGAAATCACCCTAATTGTCTGGGAGTGGGTATGGGTGGGGAATACTTTCCGTGAGTACATGGCCATAGAAGGTGATTCCAGAAGCAGAAATGGATTTGGGTAGATAACCAACAGTGTCTGCTATATTTGGTAATTCTGAACTACTGCAAATACAAAACAATGCTGGAAAGGCTTAAAAAGAGGTGAAGGTGGGGAGAATCTGTTGGCTAGTTTTCCTGATTCCGTCATAGAATAATTATCAACTTCTGACATGAAAAGCCTTATCTGTGGTTTCAAGTTCTTTCAATTTACCTACTTCCCTTACTCCAAACACCTGGCTACTGGGTACTAGAACTTGGACTGCAGCCTAGTTTTGCAGTTTGGGTTAAATTGTTTGTTCCAAATACTAAACAGACTAAACAGTGTTATGGAGGAATGAATTCTGCCCTGACTTAATGAGGGACCACATGTTATAGTCTCACTCTGTCCAGTGCACCACCATGATCCATAACAGCTATGCAGAACCTTCCTCTATTTTTCCCTTTTTTTAAAAAATTGAGTTATAGTTGATTTACAGTGTTATGTTAAATTTCAGGTGTACAACATAATAATTCACAAGTTTTAAACAGTAAACTCCATTGATAGTTACTGTAAGATATTGGCTATATTCCCTGTCTTGTACAATATATCCTTATAGCTTGTTTATTTTATACACAGTAGTTTGTACCTCCTAATGCCCTATCCCTGTCTTGCCCCTCTCCCCCTCCCCCCCCGTAACCACTAGTTTGTTCTCTATATCTGTGAGTCAGTTTTTTTTGTTGTTGTTATATTCACTTGTTTGTTTTATTTTTTAGATTCTACATATATCATATAGTATTTGTCTTTCTCTTTCTGACTTACTTAGCTTAGTATGATAATCTCTCATGTTGCTGCAAATGGCATTATTTCATTCTTTTTTATGGCTAATATTCCATTGTATATATATATACTACATCTTCTTTATCCATTCGTCTGTTGATGGACACTTAGGTTGCTTCCGTATCTTGGCAATTGCCAATAATACTGCTATGAACATTGGGGTGCATGTATCTTTTCAAATTAGTGTTTTTGTTTTCTTTGGATATATGCTCAGGAGTGGAATAAGAAAACATAGGCAGGGGCTGCCCTGGTGGCACAGTGATTAAGAATCCACCTACCAATGCAGGGGACATGGGTTCGAACCCTGGTCTGGGAAGATCCCATATACCACGGAGCAACTAAGCCCATGCGCCACAACTACTGAGCCTGCGCTCTACAGCCCGCAAGCCACAACTACTGAAGCCCGCATGCCACAACTACTGAAGCCTGTGCACCTAGAGCCCGTGCTCCTCAACAAGAGAAGCCACCACAATGAGAAGCCCACACACCGCAACAAACAGTAGCCCCTGCTCGTCGCAACTAGAGAAAGCCTGCACGCAGCAATGAAGATCCAACACAGCCAAAAATAGATAAATAAAATTTTTTTAAAAAATAAAGAAAACATAGGCGGAACACTCTTTGACATAAATAGCAGCAACGTTTTTATTTTTTTTGGATTTGTTTCCTAAGGCAAAGGAAACAAAACCAAAAATAAACAAATGGGGCCTCATTAAACTTAAAAACTTTTGCACAGCAAAGGAAACCACTGACAAAACAAAAAGATGACCTATCGAATGGGAGAAAATATTTGCAAATGATATGACCAATAAGGGGTTAATATCCAAAATATATAAATAGTTCATACAACTCAACATCAAATCATCGAGCAACCTGATTAAAAAATGGGCAACCTGAATAGACATTTTTCAAAAGAAGATGTACAGATGACCAACAGGCACATGGAAAGATGCTCAACATCATTAATCATCAGAGGCAAATCATCATATGGTAAATTAAAACCACATTGAGATATTACCTCACATCTGTCAGAATGGCTATCATCAAAAAGACCACAAATAGCAAATGTTGGTGAGGATGTAGAGAAAAGGGAACCCTAGTACACTGTTGGTGGGAATGTAAATTTGTGCCACCACTGTGGAAAGTAGTATGGAGGTTTCTCAAGAAACTAAAAAGGTAGAACTACCATATGATCCAGCAATCCCACTCTTTTGTTAATGTTTATCATCCCTCCCCATGTACTCTTCCTTAGACTGGAGAACTTTGTTCAAAAGGAGAAGGAAACCAATACCCTTTAACAGACTTGTGCTAGGTATTTTGCACAGGAACCATCAGAAGTAGATTCTATCATCCAAGGTCCAGAGAGGTGAAATAACCTAACTTAAATTGCGTAGTAGGTTTGCCATTCAAACCCAAGCCTGTCCCTTCCAAAGTTCACGTTCTAGAACAGCGGGTAGACGTTTCCCAGATTTTTCTCTCTCTGCTTTGGTACATTGCCACCTTGGCCTTCCCTTGATGGGGGGAAAGAGAACAAATCTGGAGTCAGAATACCTAGCCTGGGATCCCAGTGTCCTAATGTAGTACCCGTGTGACCTCAGGCAGGACAGGTCACCTCACCAAATCTACTACTTGATTTGGCGTTAGGTTATTTTGCCTCTCTGGACCTTGGATGATAATATCTACTTCTGATGGTTCTTGCAAAAATCAAATAAAAGAGCCATGTGAAATGCCCAGCACAAGGCTTTAAAAGGATATATGCTCTCACTTGTAACATGAAAGATAATGAAGACATCTACCTCATAGTGTTGCTGTGAAAATTAAGCAAGGTAGTAGATCCTTTTTTTTTTTTTTTGGCCAGGCCACGTGGCTTGTGGGATCTTAGTTCTCAGACCAGACCCTCTGCAGTGAGAACGCTGAGTCCTAACCACTGAACCACCAGGGAATTCCCAAGATAAGAGATCTGAATCATCTTTATAAACAACAAGCACTATATGAATTCAGTGAGTCATTACTGTGGATGGATTTATTATTTACCTACACAACAAGATATTAAAATGGGACCTTTCTGATGCTATTTTGCACCAATATGGAAGACATTGTAATCCAAAATGAGTGTGGACAGGCACACAGAGGCAGACTTTACAAAAGACATGCTTTAAGAATCTCAAACGCCCTCAACAATTTTGATTATAAAGGCATCAAGAAAGGGGAGAGGGAAGGAGGGTTTGTGAAGAGGATTCTTTGGGGAAGACTGTTGCCATGCTACGAGTATCCCTCCCCCCACCACCGGGGATGGGGGAGGGGGAGAGCTGCCCTCTAACTTCTGGCTTCATGAGGGGGTGCATTAAGGGGACCCCTTAAAGAGGTTGCAGTGTGTTCCCTGTGGTTGGACTGAAGCCTGAGTTAAAGACAGCCTGTGGCCGGGGGAGAGACGGGCTGTGCTGGACTCAGCCAGCACTCCCGCGTAGGGGAGCTATGGTGGATAAAGAATCAGGCTGGAGCTGTCTTTCCTTAACCTTTCTGGAAATATAAGACCCATATTCAAATAAATAAGGAAACACAAGCTTTAAATGATACATTAAACAAGATGGACTTAATTGATATTTATAGGACATTTCATCCAAAAACAACAGAATACACATTTTTCTCCAGTGCTCATGGAACATTCTCCAGGATAGATCATATCTTGGGTCACAAATCAAGCCTTGGTACATTTAAGAAAATTGAAATCGTATCAAGTATCTTTTCCGACCACAACGCTATGAGACTAGATATCAATTACAGGAAAAAAATCTGTAAAAAGTACAAACACATGGAGGCTAAACAATACACTACTTAATAACGAAGTGATCACTGAAGAAATCAAAGAGGAAGTCAAAAAATACCTAGAAACAAATAACAATGGAGACATGACGACCCAAAACCTATGGGCTGCAGCAAAAGCAGTTCTAAGAGGGAAGTTTATAGCAATACAATCCTACCTTAATAAACAGGAAACATCGTGAATAAACAACCTAACCTTGCACCTAAAGCATTAGAGAAAGAAGAACAAAAAAAACCCAAAGTTAGCAGAAGGAAAGAAATCATAAAGGTCAGATCAGAAATAAGGAAACGATAGCAAAGATCAATCAAACTAAAAGCTGGTTCTTTGAGAAGATAAACAAAACTGATAAACCATTAGCCAGACTCATCAAGAAAAAAAGGGAGAAGACTCAAATCAATAGAATTAGAAATGAAAAAGGAGAAGTAACAACTGACACTGCAGAAATACAAAGGATCATGAGAGATTACTACAAGCAACTCTATGCCAATAAAATGGACAACCTGGAAGAAATGGACAAATTCTTAGAAATGCACAACCTGCCGAGACTGAATCAGGAAGAAATAGAAAATATGAACAGACCAATCACAAGCACTGAAATTGAAACTGTGATTTAAAATCTTCCAACAAACAGAAGCCCAGGACCAGATGGCTTCACAGGCGAATTCTATCAAACATTTAGAGAAGAGCTAACAGCTATCCTTCTCAAACTCTTCCAAAATATAGCAGAGGGAGGAACACTCCCAAACTCATTCTACAAGGCCACCATCACCCTGATACCAAAACCAGACAAAGATGTCACAAAGAAAGAAAACTACAGGCCAATATCACTGATGAACATAGATGCAAAAATCCTCAACAAAATACTAGCAAACAGAATCCAGCAGCACATTAAAAGGATCATACACCATGATCAAGTGGGGTTTATTCCAGGAATGCAAGGATTCTTCAGTATACGCAAAGCAATCAACGTGATACACCATATTAACAAATTGAAGGAGAAAATCCATATGATCATCTCAATAGATGCAGAGAAAGCTTTTGACAAAATTCAATACCCATTTATGATAAAAACCCTGCAGGAAGTAGGCATAGAGGGAAGTTTCCTCAACATAACAAAGGCCATATATGACAAACCCACAGCCAACATGGTCCTCAATGGTGAAAAACTGAAAGCATTTCCACTAAGATCAGGAACAAGACAAGGTTGCCCACTCTCACCACTCTTATTCAACATAGTTTTGGAAGTCTTAGCCACAGCAATCAGAGAAGAAAAGGAAATAAAAGGAATCCAAATTGGAAAAGAAGAAGTAAAGCTGTCACTGTGTGGAGATGACATGATACTATACATAGAGAATCCTAAAGATGCTACCAGAAAACTATTAGAGCTAATCAATGAATTTGGTAAAGTAGCAGGATACAAAATTAATGCACAGAAATCTCTGGCATTCCTATACACTAGTGATGAAAAATATGAAAGTGAAATCAAGAAAACACTCCCATTTACCACTGCAACGAAAAGAATAAAATATCTAGGGATAAACCTACCTAAGGAGACAAAAGACCTGAATGCAGAAAATTATAAGACACTGATGAAAGAAATTAAAGATGATACAAATAGATGGAGAGATATACCATGTTCTTGGATTGGAAGGATCAACATTGTGAAAATGACTCTACTACCCAAAGCAATCTACAGATTCAATGCAATCCCTATCAAACTACCACTGGCATTTTTCACAGAACTAGAAGAAAAAATTTCGCAATTTGTATGGAAACACAAAAGACCCCGAATAGCCAAAGCAATCTTGAGAATGAAAAACGAAGCTGGAGGAATCAGGCTCCCTGCCTTCAGACTGTACTACAAAGCTACAGTAATCAAGACAGTATGGTACTGGCACAAAAACAGAAAGATCAGTGGAACAGGATAGAAAGCCCAGAGATAAACCCACGCACATATGGACACCTTATCTTTGATAAAGGTGGCAGGAATGTATAGTGGAGAAAGGACAGCCTCTTCAATAAGTGGTGCTGGGAAAACTGGACAGATACATGTAAAAGTATGAGATTAGATCGCTCCCTAACACCATACACAAAAATAAGCTCAAAATGGATTATAGAGACTTAAATGTAAGGCCAGAAACTATCAAACTCTTAGAGGAAAACATAGGCAGAACACTCTATGACATAAAGAGAAAAGCAAACACCGTATGCTAACGCATATATGTGGAGTCTAAGAAAAAAAAAAAAAGGTCATGAAGAACCTAGGGGTAAGATGGGAATAAAGACACAGACCTACTAGAGAATGGACTTGAGGACATGGGGAGGGGGAAGGGTAAGCTGTGACAAAGTGAGAGAGTGGCATGGACATATATACACTACCAAACGTAAAATAGATAGCTAGTGGGAAGCAGCCGCATAGCACAGGGAGATCAGCTCGGTGGTTTGTGACCACCTAGAGGGGTGGGATAGGGAGGGTGGGAGGGAGGGAGACGCAAGAGGGAAGAGATATGGGAACATATGTATATGTATAACTGATTCACTTTGTTATAAAGCAGAAACTAACACACCATTGTAAAGCAATTATACTCTAATAAAGATGTTAAAAAAAGATCCATATTCAAATGTGCACAAATAGGTTTACAACTTGATGAATTTTCACAAACTGAACATCCCCATGAAACCAGAACATTAAATTACCAGCCTCCCATGAGGACCCTTGTACCCCATTTTAGTCACTACCATTACCCGCCAAGGAAAACCACTTTCCTGATCTCCAAGAGCATAGATTAGTTTCGCCTCTTTCTGTTCTTTATATAAATGGAATCGTACAGTATGTACCCTTTACTGCCTGGCTTTATTTGCTCAACATTATAATTATGAGAGTCATCATACTGTTGTATGTAGTTGGAGATAGTTTATTCTCACTGCTGTAAAGCATCCCATTGCTTAAATATTCCACAACTTATGTATCCATTCTACAGTCAGTAGGCATTTGAGTCGTTTCCAATTTGGGGCTATTATGAACAGATATGGACATGCAGATATGCCCAGGAGTGGGGTTTCAGGGTCATGGGGGGTGGTATTTGTCAAATCTGGAGCAGTTTGATGTCTTGCCCAAGAAGACTTCTTGGAGAGAGAGTGGCATCAACACTGAGAGTCTAGACAGAGCATCCCCCCCTCACCTCCATCCCAGAGTCCAGGGCCAAAAAGGGAGCGGCAGTTGGAGAAACAGTGTATGGTCCACATCAGAAGAGCTGCAATCAGAGGGACCCAGCAAAGGCATCTCCCATGAATCCCATGGAGGAAGGCACGTGCCGGGGAACACTGTCAGCCTACAGAAACATTGGAACCTAGCACAGTGTTGGGCCTGTCTCCACGTGGCTGTTGTGAAGGGCTAGTGCTGAAGAGGGAGCATCGGGGCTCTGGTTCTGGACACCAGATTTTCATCTGACCAATTCCATTCCATGACTCTGTAACCATGAGAAGGCCATTTTCCCTCTCTGGGCCTCCCTTTTCTCGTCTCTCTGATGTGTGGCTCCTTTCCACTCTGAACTACTAAGAACTGCCCGTCATCTAAACTCCTTGAGAACAGGGACCACATCGTCTCTTTCTTCTGTATTCCTGAAGCTCTGCACACCTATGTGTACAATACGTCACTGGATAAGAAATGTCTTGCAATTTCACTTTCTTAAAGAAAAAGCGATGCACAGAACAAAAATTAAATTGGGGCATTAAAATTAACAGCATGGTGTGTGTGCCTGTCCAAATACAGATGTTATATAGCATCCCAGCTTTATGGAAAAATCCATTTCCATTCTTGTCACACAGCTGATCTTCTCCAAAGGAGCAGAGCAAAGACTGTCTGTGCGTTGTAAATTTATTGACTCATTATCTTATCCAAGGACATTGGGTAGTTAGAAGATTCCAGCATAGACGCAAAGAATTCTCTTCATTTGGGAACATGTTTTATCACTTGCTACTGCCTCATTCCTAATGCTTAGCATTTAAAGGTTATATTGGGGGGAAAAAAGACTCCAGACATGATGTAGTCACTGTCTGGATCAGCATTATATTTCAACAGGATATTATCACTCAGGCAAAGAGAAATCATTTTTACTGGGTAAGAAATTATTCCACTGTGCGGTATTATTGAAGCAATTAGAAATCACATTGTGCGGCGAATTATCAGATCTTCTCACTGGAGTTTGTTATTGTGCCATTCGTGTTTAAAATGTGGGGCAGTGGAGAGAAAAAGGCTTTTTTGTTTTTTTTTTTTGGTAGAAGCATGGATACTCTGAAGAATTCAGGCAGCTGGGCAGGTGAGCCATGATGTCATTTTGTTTCCAAGGAAATTCTTTTGGAGTTCCCCTGAAGTTCCCCTGTCTTACTTCACCCATCAGCAACCTCGGTTCCTTGGAGTCGTTCCCTTTAGCAAAGGAAAACTTAGCTTGGCCCCCTAGGGCTTTGTAGGGAACTGACAACTTAAAAATTGATGTTGTTCCAAAAGTTTGTTGGCAAATCTGTCTTAGAATTCAGAACAGATTGTCCTCAGCACATTACGAATGACTTTGGTTCCCAAGCAGACCACTGGAGCCCACGTCACCTATAACGAAGTGGGACTCGTATTAATGATGATCAGGAAACCATTTATTGGGTAGTGTTATTTCCTTGTGAAAATCCACTCTAATTTCCAACTTGGGAGAACAGAAATGCAGCTGCCTTCTTTCCTCCCTCTGCAGTCAGAAATGGGGCTTCCTACAGCTTGGGGGTTTGCAGCACGCAGGACAAGAAAAGGAGTTGGATGATGTCCAGAAGCAGAGGCAGGGGCTTCCCAGCAGTGACAGAAGGAAGAAGGGAAAGGAGCGGGGGTGGGCCCAGCAGTGATGCAGTGGCAGAAGTGAGAATATTTATAGCTTCAGCTGCAGTAAAGAGGAAAGTCCCTGGACCCAGCAGTGATTTTGTTCATGGGACACTGGTAACTTGGCCGGTCATAATTGAGAGATTGTCCCAATCAATATACAAGTCAGTGGTTTAACTTTATTCTCAAGCCCCCTGAAACCTAAGCTTGCTTTCTGCTTTTAAAAAATCATCATGGGGCTTCCCTGGTGGCGCAGTGGTTGAGAGTCCGCCTGCCGATGCAGGGGACACGGGTTCGTGCCCCAGTCTGGGAAGATCCCACATGCCGCGGAGCGGCTGGGCCCGTGAGCCATGGCCCCTGAGCTGCGTGTCCGGAGCCTGTGCTCCGCAACGGGAGAGGCCACAACAGTGAGAGGCCCACATACCGAAAAAAAAAAAAAAAAAAAACCATCATGGCCAACAATTCCACTTCTGGGTATATAACCGAAAGCAGGGTCTCAAGGAGATATCTGTATACTCATGTTCATTTTGTTCATTTGTACACTCATTACTCACAATAGCCAAAAGATAGGAACCAAGTGTCTACTGATAAGTGAATGGATAAACAAAATGCGATACAGCCATACAATGGAATATTATTCAGGTTTAAAAAGGAAGGGAATCTGACACACGCTATAACATGGATGAACCTTGAGGACATTATGCTAAATGAAAATTTAAGCCAGTCACAAAAACACAAATCCTGTATAATTTCAATTGTATTAGGTACCTAGAGTAGCCAAATTCATAGATACAGAAAATGGAATGGTGGTTGCTATGGATTGGGGGAGGGGAGATTGGGGAGTTGTTATTTAATGGGTATAGGGTTTCAGTTTTGCAAGATGAAAATAGTTTGGGGGATTGGTTGAACTACACACTTAAAAATGGTTAAGATGTAAATTTTTTTTAAAAGATAGTAAGTTTTATACCTGTGCATTTTACCACAACTAAGGTTAAAAAAAAATCATGGAATATTTCAGATGTACAAAAGGTATACAGAACAATATAACAAACACACAGCTTAAGGTATAAAACATTTCAGATATGGTTGGAGCCTTCTGTGTACCCCTTCTCACTCTCAGCCTCTCTACCCCCAAGACAACCACAAATTTAAAGTTATCATTTCCATGTGTACTTTTATATTTTTATTACATATATATCACATATATATATACTATAAATCCTATATGTTATATCCTATTATAAATCATTAGGGATATATATATTTAAACTAAATAATTTATATATTTTTGCATGTTAACATTTTATAAATGGGAGCACACTCTATGTATCCTTCTGCAACTAGCTTTTTCCGTTCAAAATTATGTTTTAAAAATGAGTCCAGGGCTTCCCTGGTGGCGCAGTGGTTAAGAATCTGCCTGCCAATGAAGGGCACACAGGTTCGAGCCCTGGTCTGGGAAGATCCCACAGGCCGCGGAGCAACTAAGCCCATGTGCCACAACTACTGAGCCCGCATGCCAGAACTACTGAAGCCCGCATGCCTAGAGCCCATGTTCCACAACAAGAGAAGCCACCACAATGAGAAGCCCGTGTACCACAACAAAGAGTAGCCCCCGCTCTCCACAACTAGAGAAAAGCCCACGTGCAGCAACAAAGACCCAATGCAGCCAAAAATAAATAAATAAATAAATTTATTTAAAAAAATGAGTCCATGTTGATAGTGTGGCTCTGGGTCATCCGTTTACTATTGCTATATAGTATTCCATCCTATGAATAGACATACCTTTCCTACCAGTCAGACTCAGAACCCAGCTATGTACTCACTCCCCTTTCCTGCCTTCTTTCCACACAGGATGTTGGATTTTTAATTCACAACCAGAGCAACACCCCTTTATAAGAGCCAAATTGTGCAGACCCCCTCATCCAAGCCCTCCTTCCCGGGCCTCAGGAGAAGCTTTGCTGGAAATGGTGGCTGCCTGGTGAGTACGGATTCAGAGCATTATCTGACCTTGAGAGAGAGTTTGTCCTTGCCATGGGATGAGGACTGAAGGACCACCTCCACCCTGGGTGGCAGGATGGTTCATGTACATGGAGTTCCCTGGCTCTTTCCCCTGGAGGGAGTCCAAATCATGCTGTCAGAGTGTCACTAGTTCACTCTTTAAAAGGGAAAAGGAATCCTCAGAATTTAGAATAACAGAATCATACAGTGTGAGAGCTAGGAGAGTTACTTATCACTCCCTCCTTCCCTGACATCTCGGTGTGGGCCAAGAGATATTTGGGCACCTGCCAAGCCAATCGTCTGAGGAGGTTTCGAGACAGCAGTTACTTGAGGTCTTTCTAGAAGGGGCAAGAGGGTGAAGACTTGACAAGAATAAGCAGCAGCAGAGTGCTGGAATGACTGAGCATCAGCCTTGGTGATTAATCAGTGGCATTTAGAGCTCGCTCGCGCTCTCTCTCTCTCTCTCTCTCAACTCAACAAGGCAGGGAACCTCCTGGTAAAAGGCTCTGTTTCAGGATTTCTGGCACTTGCTGTATCGAGCATTTCTTGAGAACTGTCTGGCCAGTCCCTTGCTGGTGCCCACCACGTTGTTCTTAGCAGGATCTTTGAAGTAGGAAAAGGGCTTCTTCGCGTTCTAACCAATGACTTTGACTGCATGGAGACAGCTAATTCACCCTAGTTGGCTGCTTTCCCCATTACCCCTCTATCCTACAGGCAGGACCTGAGAAGGAAGCCCAGAAGTTAGAGCTGACGTGACCCATAGAGATGTTTCAGCTCAACACCTGATTCATCAAGTAGTTTATTTAATTAATATTTAATAAACGGGTGCCAAGTCCCTAGGGTGGGTCAGACTCTGTCCTGGGAATACAGTGATGACTAAAATCAGATGTGGCCTCTGCCCTCCTGAAGATCACGTTATAGTGGGTCAGGCGGGGGTAGGGGGGAGAGGCGATCAATATTAATTAAGCTGTCACAGAAAGGTAAAATATGCCATGCTATGAGCCAGACTTAGGGAAGTCAGAGAGGGCTTCCTTGAAGAGGTGCTGCTTGGGCTGAGGTGTGAAGCATGAGTAGGTGTTAATAAGACAGAGAGGGGAGGAAGAGCTTCACAGGGAAAAGGAACAGAAGGGGTAAAATGGCACATAGCAAATAAAGGAGGCCTTGTGGTCTTTTATAGCAAATACAGAGAGCGGAGTCAGAGGATGAAGCAGCCGAGCCGAGGCCACACCACCCAGAGCCTTGAGGCCTATGTTAAGTACTCTGCTCTTTATCCTAAAAGCAATGGGAAGCCATCTGTGGTCTTCAGCTGGGGCGTGGGACATGATTGAAATGGAATTTTCAAAAAGAACTTTTTGACTGCTGTATGGAGAACCAACTAGAGAGGGGCTAATTGGGAGGTTCTTTTTATTTTATTTGTTTATTTTTATTAGATCTTTACAATCAATTCTTCTATATGAAAAGAAAACTCAGATGACATTTTTATTGAGATCCTATTAAATAAATATATTACATTAGAGAGAATTAACATCTTTATAATGCTATATCTCCTTTTCCCTCCCAGTTTTATTGACGTATAATTGACATACAGCACTCTATACGTTTAAGGTGTACAGCATAATGATTTGACTTAGTGCAGCATGAAATGATTACTGCAGTAAGTTTAGTGAACATCCATCATTTCATACAGATACAAAATAAATGGAAAGGAAAAAAATATGTTTTCCTTGTGATGAGAACTCTTAGTATTTCCTCTCAACTACTTCCATATATAACACACAGCAGTGTTCATTATGTTAATCATGTTGTACATTACATCCCTAGTACGTACTTATAACTGCAAGTTTATTACCTTTTGACTGCCTTCATCTAATCTCCCCTCCCCCCATTCCCCACCTCTGGTAACCACAGTTCTGATCTCTTTTTCTCTGAGTTTGTTTGTGTTTGAACTATAATTGACCTACAGCACTATGTTAGTTGCTGGTGAACAATATCATGATTCAATATTTCTATACATTTCAAAAACATTGCCACAGTAAGTCTAGTTACCATCTGTCACCATACAAAGCTATTACATAATTATTGATTATATTCCCCACACTGTACATTTTATCCCTGAGACTCATTTATTTTGTAACTGGAAGCTTTTACCTCGTAATCTCCCTCACTTGTTTCTCTCTTTCCCCCACCGCCCTCCCCTCTGGCAACCACCTGTTCTCTTTATCTATTGCTCTGTTTCTGTTTTGTTTTGTTTGTTCATTTGATTATTGTTTTAGATTCCACATATAGGTGATGTCACGCAGTATTTGTCTTTCTCTGTCTGACTTATGTCACTTAGCGTTAACACCCTCTAGGTCCATCCATGTTGTTGCAAATGGCAAGATTTCATTCATTTTTTGTGGCTGAGTAATATTCCACGTGAGATATATATCACATCTTCTTTATCCATTCATCTATTGATGGGCACTTAATAGCCAAGATTCGGAAGGTTATTTTAGATAAGAGATATTGGTGGTTTAGCCTAGGGTAGTGCTGCTGGTTGTGGTAAAGAGAAGCAAACAGATTTGAGAGATATTTAAGGGGTTAAATTAATATGACTTGGTGATGGTTTGAGTACAGAGGTGACAGGGAGGTGGGTGTCCAGGAGAGTACCCAGGTTTCTTCAATGGGTGGTACTGCTGAGTGAAATGGAGGACCAGGTTCGTGATAGAGGAGTGAGTGCTGAGTTTCAGGTGCCTTTTTGATGACTAAGAGGAGATATGGAGCACACCACTGACTCTATATCGGTCTGGGACCGAGAGGAGAGGTCTGAACTGGAGATCTGTACAGCTTTGAGTCATCTGCAAAAAGGCAGTGATTCAGTCAGGGTTCTAAAAGGAAACAGAGGGCACAGTCAAATTAGGGTAATTCAATGAGGATTAATAAAAGGAGTATATTAGGTTTCTGCTGCATAACAAACAGCACCATAACCTCAGTGGCTTAATAGAGCAAACATTTTATTTCTTGCTCACAGGTCTGTGGGTGGGTTGTACTTCAGCTGATTTAGGCTGGGCTCAGCTGGGTCAGGCTGACACCAGACTTCACGTCCCGTTCATGTCTGCTCCCACAAGCCTGGACCCCTCAGAGAATGGCGCTATATCAAAGACTCACAGTTGGCCTCTGCTGTCTGTGTTGTGGATGCTATGACGCTGAGTTCACAAGATCATTGAGTAAGCAGCAGGGTAGCTGGAGGAAGAGGCTGGCTGACATCCAGGGATGGGTCATCCAGTCCATCTAATTATTGAGAGCCTCCTCTGCAGTAGATGCTGTCTGGTGGGCATTTACGTGGATATGGTAACTTTCCTATTTTGGGCTTAGTCCCAGAGGTCCATCCACATACCTGCCCTCAAGACAGCCTTGTCACCAATTTTCCAATCTTGTTCCTTCCTAGTCCTTGACTAATAGGATAACCCAATTGTCATTGCCCACGAGCCAGTGTGAATCCAGTCATCTGGCCGTCTTGGTCCCAACAAATAAACAACCAAACGTTCTACCTCCTGGGAGGATTTGCCTTCATCATCATTTTCAGGGCCACTCCTGAATGGGGGTGTAGTATAGCAGTCGACCACTTCTGGCTGGTGCCAGCAGACCCATTTGGGAAGTGGACCCAACAGGTCATCGGGGATGGAGGCCATGAGGCCACAGTTGTAACTGAATGAGAGGCACAGTAGCAGTAAGAGAAGGTACCATGGGAGTCTAAGCCACCTGTTTGGACAGTTTTCTCTTGCTTTCCTGACATATTAGAGCCTGGTTTTACATATTCCACTTCTGTTTTATAATTGAAAACTGCAATGCATGTCCAAGTTTATGGTTTGGTAGATCAGATAACATCTAGGTCGTAAAAAAAAACATTGAGTCGATGTTGAATTTTATTGAATGCTGTTGCATGATTTACAAAAATAGGCATGCGAATTTTTCTTTGGCTCTATTAATATCTCGTATCATAGTAATACATTCTTGCACACTGAACCCCCCTTGTATTCCTAGTATAAACCCCATTTGGTGGTAGTAATTTATTCTTTTAATATGATGCTGGGTTTTATTTGCTAATATTTTATTTTGGATTTTTATATTGATATTCATGAGTGAGAAGGGTCTGCAGTTTTCTTTTGTGTGTAATTTTTGCTAGGTTTGATTTCGATGTTATCTTGACTTAATAGAATTGTATTTCCTTCTTTGTCTATGGTCTGGAACTCTAAAAACATTAGAATTCTCTGTTCCTTAGAGATTCGCTAGAATTCACTCCTGAAACCGTCTGGCCCTGCTGTTTTGTGAAACTTTCCCATCACCTACCAGTTCTGCTGAGTCTCTTTGGGTCAGTCCATCCCTTGGTCAGGAAAGCTTTCTTTAACAGACCAAACTACCGGCAGGCAAGACCTTTGGATCAGTGTTTCTCAGAGTATAGCCTGGAATCACCTGAGATACCAGTTAAAAGGCCTTTGACCTTTTGAATTAAACTTTCTTAGGGGAGGGGCCAAGTTTGCATTTCGAATGGGCTCCCTGGGTAATTCTCCTGTACACTCTAGTTTGAATTCCCTGCATTATCGAGAAGCTTCCAGTTTCTCTGTGTTAAAGCAGAGACTATTCTGTCTTTAGGCCTCCCCACTCCTGGTTAGGTGCCTGTAAGCTAGGCAAAGCCAGAGCACTCGTTTTCCTTCCTTTGCCCCAGTATCTATTGATGCCTCAAGGAGGATTATGTGCCCAGCAATTCCCTTCTCCTTTCCCAAGAGCATCCTCTGGTCCTGCTTGCCCCACTTTACCAGTGGTGCCTATTTGGTTGGAAAAGCTACATGACTGTGGCCAGAACTTCACTGGCCAGAAGGTCAGGGATGGGTAGTGTGACTAACCATCCCGATTTACCCAGACTTTCCTATTTTAGCACTGAAAGCTCCAGGTCCTGGGAAACCCCTGAGATGCAGGCAAACAAGGATAGTTGGTCGTCCTATATCCTGCATCAGAACTGGTATTATCATGTAGTCCATCCACCTTTCACCACATTAGCTGTCCACAGATTATTTCTGGGAAGTCTGGCTGGATGAGTAGGAAGGAACATCCTTCCCGCCACCATCACCACTGCCCTAAACTACACTTAACGCCCTAAATTGTGGACCCCGCTCCAAACCTAAACAAGATTCACATGCACATTAAAGTTGGAGAAGCATTGCCCCAGAGCACTTGTTCTCAAACCTGGCTGCACAGCGGAATCACCTGGGGAGTTTTAAAAAATACTGATACCTGGGTCTCACCTCCAGTGATACTGTTAACTTGGTCAGGGTGTGGCCTGGGTGTCTGAATTTTTTCCAGCTTTATTGAGATATAATTGACAATGACATCGTATAAGTTTAGGGTGTTCAAGGTAATGATTTGTTCTAAGTATATATCGTGAAGTGATTACCACATTAAGGTTAGTTAACAAATCCATCACCTCATAATTTAAAAAATTTTTAAGATCTACTCTCCTGGCAAATTTCAAGTACACGATACAGTATTGTTAACTTTAGTCGCTATGCTGTACTTTAGATCCCCAGAACTTACTCATCTTACAGCTGAAAATGTGTACACTTTGACGGACATCTCCCCATTTCCCCCACACCCCAGCCCCTCGTAACCACCATTCTACTCTGTTTCTATGAGTTTGAGTTTTTCAGATTCCACATATAAGTGAGATATGCAGTATTTGTCTTTCTCTGCCTGACTTATTTTACTTAGCGTAATGCTCTCAAGTTTCATCCATGTGGTTGCAGATGGCAGGCTTCCCTCCTTTTCTATAGCTGAATAATATTCTATTGTATATATGGTATCTGGATTTTTTTAAAGCTCTCCAAGTGATTCTAACGTGCAACCAAGGTTGAGAACCACTGCTCTAGAGAATAGAGTATGTTCAGCCCAGATGCTAGGGTAGACTTGGATGACCGTCCAAACCTAACAATCTTGCACCACATTGATTTTCTACCCCCTCCATCAGCCCTCTTAATAACCTTCAAAAAGGATAAAGGCTAGCACTTCAGTTGGCCCACACTTCTTCCCTTCTTATCTAATATCCCCTGATTCTATACCATACCATTCTGTACAATACCATACCATACGACTAAGTTACCAGCCACAGTCCTTGATGTTTCATTATTATTACAACAGTGATCAGGCCTAGTCCAACTCCAATTACGTCCATTAACTCCTCCCCAGCTCTTGCGCCTCTGGACTTCTGTTGCCTTTGTGATCAGTACCATGCAGTATAGCACCGTATATGGGTTGACTTTTATTGTTCTCTAGTTATTTGGTCTTTATTTTATTAACCAATGCTCTTTGGGTGGCAAGTGACAGAAGCCTCACTCAGCTTGGCTTCAATGAAAAGCCAGTATGTTGACACATAAGAGCCAAATGCAGATGTACCGACTTCATTCAGGCATGGTTGGCTGCAGGTCCTCAGATGATGTCATCAGAAAGACGCCTTTCTCTCTTTCCCTTAACTCCAATGTCCTCTCTTTAGGCTTCATTCTCAGGCAGGATCTCTCCTCTTGGTAGTGAAAATGGCCAGTCTAAGGCACAGTAGGTTGAGGGTTTCTAATTCTCATCACACTTTGGAATCCCCATCAGATAATTTTTTTTTCACATTATGCCTGGAACCCCAGTCACTCTACTCAGCTGCATTTTACAGAAATTCAGCCCCAGGAAGGGCAAATACATACCAGAGAACACAGACAAGCCCTGGGAACCCAGAAGATGGACACTAAAGACCTCATTCTGCTCTTTCATTAATGCCAGATGCCAGGCCAAGATGGACTGTGACAAGTCCAAGAGCATTTCACTCATTTATTAGACATTTACTCACCACCTACTATGTCTCAAGTTACAGTGCTGGGGACTTGGATGTATAAGACTCGATCCCTGTTTTGATGATCTCAGAGGGTAGCAGACAAGACAGACACACTAACAACCATAATGCAACATCGCAAGGGCTGCTGTGCAGGTGTGGGATGGGGGGGGTGTTTGGGGAACATACTAGAAGCATGTGCTGCCAATCTCTCTGGGCTCCAGGTTCCTCAGGTACAATATTTAAGAAAGATTGTGTTGAATGTTTTCTAAATTCTTTCCCAGCTTGAATTTTCTGCTGTTTCTTTCTTTCCTTCCATGGTAATGGGGACATTTATTTAGCTTGGTGGGGATGTGGGTGGGCTCCAGCTAAACACACTTATGGATCACCTTAGGGGTTCTTTTAACAACAGGAGAAGTAGTTTCCAGAATGTCTGTTTAAAATGATTTATGTATGCTACAGAGGAAAATCACTTAGAATGGCAGAACAACAGAAGCAAAGGGTCGTGACTTGTAGGGAAAATGGAAAGTGGGTGTGTTTAATGAGGATGCTAAAAGGTCTGCAGACTTCCATCAGCCTATGGAAAAGGGAAGGAAAAAGGACTATTACACAAGAAGAATTTCTTTTTTAATATAAATTTATTTAGTTTTGACTGTGTTGGGTCTTTGTTGCTGCGTGTGGGCTTTCTCCAGTTGTGGCAAGCGGGGGGCTTCTCTTGTTGCGGAGCACGGGCTCTAGGCGCGCGGCTTCAATAGTTGTGGCATGCGGCCTCAGTAGTTGCGTCTCGCGGGCTCTAGAGCGCAGGCTCAGTAGTTGTGGCACATGGGCTTAGTTGCTCCGTGGCATGTGGGATCTTCCTGGACCAGGGCTCGAACCTGTGTCCCCTGCGTTGGCAGGCGGATTCTTAACAACTGCACCACCAGGGAAGTCCCCACAAGAAGAATTTCATTTGAATAGCCCATGTTCAAAATTTAGAGTGCAAATAGATGCTGAGACAAGGAAAGGGCTTTCGTTTCATTTTGGCCTTCAAGTGGAAACCTGAATGTGGCTGGAAGTTTTGTGCTAAACCTTAGGTATTGTTCCACATCAAAATTTGAAGTGTTTCTGTTCCTTTATTCTTTGTATGTTATGTTTTCTGTTCTTCCTATTAGCTGTTAGAAAGCTGTCAGTCTTTAGGAGGAAGTCTGTGCATAATAATAGCCACCAATTATACAGCACTTAACATATGCTACTGTGCTTTTCACCCTTCTCACAATTTGCATACTCCACTTGCTTAATCCTCTTCCTCTGAGTGGTAGGTGGGTACTGTCATTATCCCCATGTTACACCTCTGAAAAGAAGATCTCAGAGAAGTTGAGATAACTTGCCCAAGGTCATGGAGCTAAGAGACACAGAGGCAAGACAGAGATTTCTGACTCCAGAGCTCATCTGATGGTAGATGATAGAGATAGATGGTTGGATGGATAGATGGATGGACAGACGGGCGGATGGACGGACGGACAGACAGACAGGTAGGTAGGTAGGTAGGTACATAGATAGATAGATAGATAGATAGATAGATAGATAGATAGATAGATAGATAGACTGATGAAGAAGTCCCTACTCTTAGCTTTCAGTGATTTAACTAGAATCACAGACTTAGAAGAGGTCTTAGGGAGGTGGTCAAGTTGGTTGCAAATTGAAGTCCCTACTCTTAGCTTTCAGTGGTTTAACTAGAATCACAGACTTAGAAGAGGTCTTAGGGAGGTGGTCAAGTTGGTCGCAAATTGAAACCTGGAATTCTCACATGGCTGCCCTCGCCCAGGGCACTGAGCCACCATAGAGAGGCCCAGGGGTTAGCCGGACTGTAGACCCTCCTTTAGCCCCCACCTTTCAGAGGAATTTCTAGGCCTCTTGAGGCAACCAATAGCATGCTTCCCAAGCCTTTTGAGTAAGAATCACCTGGGGAGGTTAAAAAATTCAGTGTTCCATGTTGAGATGATTACATGTTGAAATGATAGTATTTTGGATACACTGGGTTAAATAAAACATATTATTAAAATTTAGTTCACCTGTTTCTTTTTACCTTTTAAAATGTGGCCGCAAAAACATTAAACATTACATACGTGGCTTGCATTATATTTTATGGACAGAGCTGCTCAAAGAGTGTGCCAACCAGAAGGGTAGTTCTGAAGGGACTGAAAGTAGGGAGGAGAGATTGGGCAGGAGGTCCGTGGAGCTGCTTTCTCCTCCCCATCCTTCCCTGCCCCCTTCACCTTCCTCAAAGCAAAAAGGGTAATTTATTTGGGGGTGTTCTGTAGTACCCAAGGCCAGGAGACAGCAAGAGAAGGATTGGGGCGGAAATGCTTTCTGTCCCTTATTTCTGCCTTTCTCTCTTTCTTTGCATCTGTTCCATTTTCTTTCTCATGGCAAATCCACCATCCCCACTTCCTGGGCTGCGTGGCAGAAAATGGCCTCCACCAAGGGCCCCCAAGCTTAGAGTTTTCGAGTTAGATACAGAAGCCAAAGTGAGTTTAAGTCTTAAGAGTCAGAATTCCCAGGGAAGGATTGTGATTGGCCCAGCTTGCATCTAGTCCCTTTCCAGACTAACCAACTGTGCCCAGTGCGCCATGGGCACATTGTACTAAGTCAGCTGTCTGAGGATAAGAACCTCATTACTAGAGTGGGAGGGGCAGGGTGATTCTTGGAAAACCAGGGAGGTGGGGGGAATAGGAATATGCTAAGCAGACAAGCACATGGACTAATTGGCATTCACTCAGTGGAACTTCTGAAACCAGGCAGTGTTGGCACCTATGCCCACATGTAATGCTGGCCATGACAGGCAGCACAAATGGTCCTACACTCTGGGCCTGTGTTTGTTATAGAATGAATTGTGTCATTCCCTCCAACCCCATCAAATTCATATGTTGAAGCTCTAACCCACAGTTTGACTATATATGAAGACAAGACCTTTAGGGAGGTAATTAGGGTTAAATGAGGTCATAAGTGTGGGGCCCTAATCCAGTGGGACTGGTGTCCTTATAAGAAGAGGAAGAGATACCAGAGAGCTCTCTCTCTCTCCCACTTACACAGACACAAGGCTATGTGAAAACAGGGCAAGAAGGTGGCCGTCTACAAGCCAGGTAAAGAGGTCTCACCAGAAATAAATCCTGACAACACCTTGGTCTTGGCTTTCTAGCCTCCAGAACTGTGAGTAAATAAATTTCTGTTGTCTAAGCCACCTATTCTGTGGCATTTTGTTATGGCAGCCCGAGCACACTAATATAGTGTTCTTATTAAATTCTAACTTACTGCCTGTTTTCCATTAAGCACCAGTTTGATTTCTCTGAAATTAGTAGCAGGCTTTTGTGGAATGCACTCATAGGAGAAGATCTTGGGGATCTAGGGCTAGGCAGAGTTCTTAGACTTGATGTCAAAAGCATTAACCATAAAAAGAAACATTGATTAATTGGACCTCAATAAGATTAAAAACTTTTGATCTGTGAAAAGTCTATGTGAAAAGGTTGAAAAGATAAGGTACAGCCTGGGAGAAAATATTTGCGTACCACATATCTAAGGACTACCATCTAGGATATATATATTTTTTAATCTCTCAAAACCCAACAGTAAAGAAAACAAACAATCCAATTAGAAAATGGGCAAAAGACATAAAGAGACACTTCACTGAAGAGGACATACAGATGGCAAATAGACACATGAAAAGATGTAGAACATCATTAGCCATTAGGGAAATACAAATTAAGACCACAATGAGATATCACTACACACATACCCGAGTGGCTACAAATTGAAAATAGCGACGACACCTAATGCTGGAGAGGATACAGAGAAACTGGATCTCTCATACGCTGCTGGTGGGAGTGTACAATTGTACAGACACTCTGGAAAACAGTTTATCAGTTTCTCAAAAAATTAAACGTGCAACTACCATAAAACTCAGCAGTTACACTCCTGGGCATTATCCCAGAGAAAGGAAAACTTATGTC
This sequence comes from Orcinus orca, assembly GCF_937001465.1. Lineage (NCBI taxonomy): Eukaryota > Metazoa > Chordata > Mammalia > Artiodactyla > Delphinidae > Orcinus > Orcinus orca. The sequence goes on along the minus strand of NC_064580.1, from coordinate 36,982,079 downwards.
CACGCAAAAACCTGTATGTTCATAGCAGCTTTATTTGTAATAGCCTAAAACTAGAATCAGCCCGGCTGTTCTTCAACAGATGAATGGTAAACAGACTGTGTATTCCATACTATGAAATTTCACACCATCTAGTATTCCATACCATGGCTGAATCTCTAGAGAATTATACTGAGTATAAAAAGCCAATCTCAAAAGGTTACATACTGTGTGATTGCATTTACGGAACATTTTTGAAATGACAAAATTTTAGAAATGTAGAACAAATGAATGGTGCAGGGAGTCAGGGACAGGAGTGGGAGAGAGGTGGGTGTGGTTATAAAAGGGCAATGGGAGGAGGGATCCTTGTGGTGTTGGGACTATTCAGTATCTTGACTGTGGTGGTGGATAGATAAGCCTACACAGGTGATAATACCGTATAGAACTTAACACACACACACACACAAGTACAAGTACAATTAGGGAAATCTGAATAATATCAGTGGATTATATCAATATCCTAGTTGTGATATTATTATACGGTTTTCCAAAATATTACCATTGGTGGAAACTGGGCAAAGCATACATGGGATCTCTCTGTGTTATTTCTTACAATTGCGTGAGGATCCACAATTACCTCAATAAAAACTTCAATTAAAAATATGTATTACTTACTGCAGGATGAGGCAATGGGTTTGAAAGCTACCACAGTTCTCTGTAAAGAACTTAAATGTCCATTCACCACACAAAATTTTTATTGTTTCTTCCTCTGAGCTTCCATTATAGTGCTTATCATACCGTTTATAATTACCTGTAGACTGTCTCCCTGACCGCACTGAGCTACTTAAAGTTGGGGCCGTGATTGATTCTTTGTAACCTTAGTGCCAGCTGCATTTAAACCTCAATATGCTTTGGTTGAATTGAATTATTCAGCTCTATATACACCATGGAGTTTTGCATGTAATAAATCTTCAATAAATTTTGTTGATTTGAACTGCACTGTAGTGTAGGGAATGAGATGGCTTTTTGCTTTGTTCCTTGGATAAAGGTAATGACAGTGAGGGCATTTCCATGGCATATCTTTCCTCTATTCTAAGATGCCATGTCATTAGTTGACCATCATTTAATAAGAGATTTTAAGGGGGGAGAAAAGAGTTAGGTAGTACGTTTGATTTCAGAAATGTTAAAACCTGAGGCCATTGTGCTCCTTTAACTCAAAGAATGATGGTAATGAAAGAAAAGTGACTTTACAGTCTGAAAAGCTACCTTTTTGTCCTGGGAGATGCTGGTTGGTTTCCTGAATTGGATACTGTATTGAAAAAAAAAAAAAAAAGAGAGACAGAGTGGGAGGAAGGGAGGTGGGGGAGAGGGGGAGAAAGAGAGAAAGAAAGAAAAGAAATTTCCCCAAGTGTAGGAGGTAACTATTGGAGAAAGGGGCATGTCTGAAGTAAGTTATACCATATGAACACAAAAAATCTGGAGTGTTTTTTTTAGCTAATATTACTCACTGAAACCAAAGGATGGAAGATTATGCGTTCCTGCTAGCTGATGCTGCTGACAGCATGCTGTTTGGACAGAATCCCAGGAACTGCAGGCAGAAGCATAATTTTGCTTTAACTGTTTAACTACTAGTACATTCACTCTCCTTGTGTTTTCCAAATTTCAGTCCCCTTAGGTCTCTGTTCAAGTCTTCAGAATAGTTCTTGTTGCTAGTTACAATAAAAATAAAATCATTTCCTTCTATGGTATGGTTTGGTATTTGCCCCCCTGAACAGTTTCTGGCCCCTTCAGAAAAATTCACCTCATTGGCCAGCAACAGATGCTTGGAATTCCTCCCTGGCAATAGGAATTCTCCTTTTCAGCCTTCACTTTTAAATGCAAATAATCTCAGAGTGGGGATACAATTTGCTGTAATGTAAATCAGTTTGTCAAGAGATTAGCAATGAGTTCTTGCTCACACAAATTCAATACAAAATGAAAAATTTATGAATAAAGGACCGTATTAGGGACTATGGTTTCTAGAGCTCATTGACAGAGAATAATTTCTTTTGGACACTCATTTTCTGGAATCTGTCAAGCAAGGGTGAATTGCAGTAATTTTAAGGTAAAGTTCAATTCAGCACCTACTGTGTTTCAGGCACTGAACTAGGTACTGGAGATACAAAGTAATATTTCCTACACTTGAGGACATCAGGATGAAGTGCAGGGAATAAGGTACGTGAAGGGCAATTATAATATAAATGCTAAGTGTTGAAGGATAGCAGAATATGCCACTCCAAAATATGCCACTGTGCCATAAGGATCCTTTTGAGTTGAAGGCAATTGAGAAGAAGCAGATACAAGAAAAGCTTTCTGCCCTCCCCCATTTGCCTAAAAGCAGGATATAAATTTGTAAAGATGCTCCCCCTCCCCTCTCTACCAAGAATGACAAAAGTTAATAACTGGGGACAACTCTAGACCCTCATCAGCTCAGAGACAGGGCCAAAGAAATCTATGTACCAAACCTTACTAAGTAGTCCTTAATTTCCATTAGTTCTCCCCAAGCATTTGCCCTCCCACAATTTTCCACCCTAGAAACTCAAAGTCTTTCTCCTTTGTCTTGTTACATCTCTAGAAATGTATTGTTCTTTTGTTCTGACACTATATAAGCCCAAGTTCTAACCTCCCCTTTGAGTTACTCATCTTTGAGTGCTCCCATGTATCATGTGTGCATGATACACAGGCTCATAAACTTCTGCTTGTTTTTCTCTTGTTAATCTGTCTTTTATTAGTCTAATTTACAGGGCCCCAGATAATGAACCTAAGATGTATAGAGGGAAAAAAGATAGGTGGAAAAAGGTGAACCATGACCTTTAGTTAATATCATACACAAAAATTAACTTGAAATGGCTCAAAGGCCTTAACATAAAAGCTAAAACTATAAAATTTCTAGAAAAAGAATTGGAAAAAATGTTCTCAGTTTTAGGATAAGCAAAGATTTCTTAGATGAGAAATCAAAAACACCAACCATAATAGAAAAACATTTGACAAAATGAACTTTATCAAAATTAAAACGTCTACTCTTTATTTTATTTTATTTTTTTAAACATTAACTGTTGCGGGGCCTCACCAGACACTGAATCTGCTGGTATCTTGGACTTCCCAGGCTTTAGAAGTGTGAAAAATAAACTTCTGTTGTTTATAAGCTAAAAAAAAAAAAAAAAAAAAAAAATTAACTGTTTTTTTTTTTTACATATTTATTTATTTGGCTGTGCTGGGTCTTAGTTGTGGCATGCGGGATCTTCGCTGTGGCATGTGGCATCTTTAGTTGCAGCATGTGGAATCTTTAGTTGAGGCATGTGGGATTTTTAGTTGCAGCATGTGGGATATAGTTCCCTGACCAGGGATTGAACCCAGGCCCCCTGCATTGGGAGCACAGAGTCTTAGCCACTGGGCCACCAAGGAAGTCCCTCTACTCTTTATTTTAAAAAATGAAAGAGGCCACAGACTGAGAGAAAATATTCACAATACATCTATCTAACAAACGTCTTGTATGTTGAATGTACATAAAAAATGCACACAGCCCAATAAGACAAACAATCCAATTAATAAATAAGCAAAAGATTTGAAAAAAGATTCACACATGAAAAAGATACATGAAATAGACCTAAAACTAGTAAGGGAATTGAATCAGTAATCAAAAATCTCCCAACAAAGAAAAGTCCTAGACCCAGTAGCCTCACTGGTGAATTCTACCAAAGAAGAACTCTCACCAATCCCTCTCAAACCTTTCCAAGAAATTGACAAGAACACTTCCTAACTCATTGTATGAGGCCAGCATTACCCTGATACCAAAGTCAGACGAAGCACCATAAGAAAACTACAGACCAACATCCCTTATGAACACTGAGGCAAAAATCCTCAACAAGATACTAGCAAACCTAATTCAGCAGCATATTAAAAAGATTAAATACCATGACCAAGTGGAATTTATTCCTGAAATGCAAAGGTAGTTCAACATCAAAAATTGGTCAATATTAATATGCCACACTAACAGAATGAAGGGAAAAACCCCACGTGATTATCTCAATTGATACAGAAAAAGCATTTAACAAAATCAACGCCCTTTCACGATAAAAACACTCAACAAACTGGGACTAGAAGGAAACTACCTCAATGTAATAAAAGCCATATATGAAGAAAACATAACAAACATCAAACTTAATGGTGAAAGACTGAAAGCTTTTCCGTTAAGACCAGGAACAAGGCAAGGATGCCTGCTTTCACCACTTCTACTCAACATGGTACTGAAAGTTCTAGCCAGAGCAATTAGGCAAGAAAAAGAAATAAAAGGCACCCAAATGGAAAGGAAGTAGTAAAATTGTCTTTGCAGATGGCATTTACAATAGCATCAAAAATATTTAAATACTTGGGAATAACCAAGGAGATGAAAGAGTTGTACAATGAAAGATACAAAACATTTCTGAAAAAAATTAAAAGACATAAATAAATGGAAACACATCCCATGTTCATGGATTGGGAGACTTAATATCATTAAGATGTTAACACTACTCAAAGGAATCTACAGATTCAGTGCAATTGCTATCCAAATACCAATGGTTTTTTTTTTTGCAGAAATAGATAGACAAACGCATCCTAAAATTCATATGGTATTTCAAGGGACCACAAATAGCCAAAACAATCTTGAAAAAGAAGAACAAAGCTGGAGGCATCACACTTCCTGATTTCAAAATATATTACAAAGCTACGGTAATCAAAGCAGTACACTTTCATGGTAAAGACTCTTAACAGATTAGGTATAGAAGGAATGTACCTCAACATAATGAAGACCATACATAAATGCTGACAGCTGACATCATACTCAGCAATGAAAAGTTGAAAGCTTTTTCTCTAAGATCAGGAACAAGAAAAGGGTGCCCTCTCTCACCACTTCTATTCAGTGTAGTACTGTAAGTCCTAGTCAGAGCAATCAAGCAAGAAAAATAAATAAAAGGCATACAACTCAGAAAAGAAGAAGTAAAACTGTCTGTCTTTGCAGATGACATGATCTTATATGTAGAAAATCCTAAAGACTCCACAAAAAAACTGTTAGAACTAATATATGAATTCAGTAAAGTTTCAGTTTATAAAATCAACATACAAAAATCAGTTGCACATCTATACACTAACCATGAACTATCCAAAAATGAAGTTAAGAAAACAATCCCATTTAAAATATCATCAAAGGGACTTCCCTGGTGGCACAGTGGTTGAGAATCTGCCTGCCAATGCTGGGGACATGGGTTTGATCCCTGGTCCAGGAAGATCCCACATGCCACAGAGCAACTAAGCCCATGCACCACAACTACTGAGCCTGTGCTCTAGAGCCTGTGAGCCACAACTACTGAAGCCTGAACACCTAGAGCCTGTGCTCTGCAACGAGAGAAGCCACCACAATAAGAACCCTGTGCACCACAATGAAGAGTAGCCCCCACTCGCCACAACTAGAGAAAGCCCGCACACAGCAATGAAGACCCAACACAGCCATAAATAAATAAATAAAAATAATAATAAAAAAATAAAATAGCATCAAAAATAAGAAAATACTCAGGAATAAACTTAACCAAGGAAGTGAAAGACTTATACACCAAAAACTACAAATCACTGATGAAAGAAATTAAAGAAGACACACACAAAAAATGGAAAACATCCCCATGTTCATGGATTGTGTAGGGAAGGAAAAATAATTTTCCTTCTACCTTTCTAGGTTCTTGGTTGAGACACGCCCCCCACCCCATAATTAAAGACAGATTAACAAGAGAAAAACAGAAGTTTAATAACGTTTACCTCTTGAATACCTGGCAGATACCCAGGAAAACTGAGTTACTCTCTGAAATGGCCCAAGACACCACCTTAAATATTATCTTCAGTTAAAGGCAAAAGAGAGATGTTGGAGGGCAAGGGAGCCAGTTATGGGAGGTTATCAGAAAAGGCACAGTAAACAAGGGTAAGGTTGTTATGCAGATTTAAGTAGGTGCCTTCTCCATTGATAAGCATTTCCTGTGATTTAGAGCTATTATTCTCTTCCTGGTACAGAGAGGGAGACACACAAATGGAAATTTCCTTTTCCTTTCCTAACTTCTACTTGTTTTTCAGAACTTCTGCTGTGCCTGCTGTTTCTTGAAAATAACCTGTCAAGATAATTCTTTTTTGCAAAGAGGCATATTTTGCAAAGAGGCATATTTTGGGGTCTCATATTATGCTCCACTTCAATTGGAAGACTTAATATTGTTAAAATGTCCATACTTCCCAAAGCAATCTACAGATTTAGTGTAATCCCTATCAAAATCCCAATAGCATTTTTCACAAAAATAGAAAAAATTCCTAAAATTCATATGGAACTGCAAAAGGCACTGATTGGCAAAGGAATCCTGATAAAGAAGAACAAAGCTGGAGGCATCACACTTCCTGATTTCAAACTATGTTATAAAGCTACAGTAATTAAAACAGTATAGTACTGGCATAAAAACAGACACATAGACCAGTGGGACAAAACAGAGAAACCAGAAATAAACCCACACATATATGGTCAACTAATCTTTGCTAAGGGTACCAAGAATTAGTATTTAGTATTAGAATTAGTAATTAGTATTAGAATTAGATTAGTTTTTCTCATTCTCTTATTAAAAAAAATCTTTTTTCATGGTAAATATATACAATATAACAGCACTAAGATTTGTCCAAGGTGAGCAAAAGATTCTGTCCTCTTTCTCACAACAGTTGCAGAGATGTGTGAAAGGAAGGGAATTCATGAACATTATGGACAGAAACCAGACAAAGCATTAGAAGTTTGGCTGGTTCACTTGGAAGATGAGGGAGTGACACTAATAATGCTTTTCAAGGAAGAAGGCAAGAGCTGTGCTGTCCTCTTGCTCAGCCCCTCCAGCAGTCTATCACGTCTGCTTTAGATCCACAAGGAGAGGACAACGAAAGTCTCAGAGGTTTTTTGCAGTTGGTTCTGGCTCCTATAAGAGAGCTTTGGGCCTCCCAGGGAGGTTTCCCCAAGACAGAAAAACGGCCATGGGAAGCCACGGATGAGGCATTGACTAGTCTTCAGGCTCTTACTGCCTAATGTTGGGTTTACAATTCTGGTGAAGATGACCCACTGGAGAATGAGAAATTGACCCAATCAAACCTAGGTACATTCTTACAGTCAACCCTGCTGCCCTGGAAAACTCCCCTCATGTTGAAACCAGGTGAGAACATAAGAGATGTTATCTTGGGACTTTCCTGGTGGCACAGTGGTTAAGAATCTGCCTGCCAATGCAGGGGACACGGGTTCAAGCCCTGGTCTGGGAAGATCCCGCATGCCATGGAACAACTAAGCCCGCGAGCCACAACTACTGAAGCCCACGCACCTAGAGCCTGTGCTCCACAACAAGAGAAGCCAACACAACGAGAAGCCCACCCACTACAACGAAGAGTAGCCCCTGCTCACCGCAACTAGAGGAACGCCCGCGCAAAGACCCAACGAAGACCCAACGCAGCCGAAAATAAACAAATAGATAAATAAATTTATTTTTTAAAAAAGGGAGAGATGTTTATCTTGGTGATTGGGCAATAGATGCCCTGGATTAAAGTGGAGTCCTCAAAGAAGGTTGCTGCTGTGCAAGCCAAGCCCGTGTCAGCCATGGAGTGCAAACCCAATACCTCCAGCCAGGAAGCCATGTAGCTATGACTAGAGTAAAGGGGTTCCCAAAGCTGAAATCAGTGGTGTCAGCCATAAGAACTTTGCTGCTTAATGTAAAGTGTTGGGTGGGTTAAAAACATTGGAAGTTTGTTCGGTTGCATCACGAGCTGCTGCCACATTGCTCAAATGCAAAGCCCTTTTTACTTAATAGCACACAGCCACTTTCTCCCTCCATGCCCCCAATCTCTCCCTCCTCTACCATAACCTTGGCCACCTTAAGAAAAAAGTGATTTAGAAATGGGGCCACGGTTTTACCGACCCCAAGCAGGATTGAAAACCTTATGCACCCATCCAAGGGGAGTTTGGGGGAAGTGAAGGATTCAAACATTGATGGCTCTGTTGGATACAGATGCCCAAGTCACTATCCTACCAGACCTGGGGAAGGAAAAGGCCCTCAGATCCAGCTAATAGTGCTTATGCGTGGTTGACAGTGGGGAAGGAAATCTAATCATCGGTGGAGTCCATTAGGCCAATTTAATGTCATTGTTGCTTCCTCACCTGAATGTATGGTAGGAATTAATGTGTTATATCCCCATCTCATAAGTGCCAGAGGCAATTTTTGACATTGGGAAGAACAGCATAGACAGAAACAGTGGGAAGTTGTCTTGGTCGATTCAGGATCCTATAACAGAATAGCATAGACTGGGTGGTTTATAAACAACAAAAATTTATTTCTGACGGTTCTGGAGGCTGGGAAGTCCAAGATCAAGTTGCTAAAAGATTCATTTTCTGGTGATGACCTGCTTCCTGGTTCATAGATGATCATCTTCTTGCTGTGTCCTCACATGGCAGAAGGGGCAAGGAAGCTCTTTGGGGTCTCTTTATAATGGCACTAATCCCATTCATGAGGGCTCCACCCTCATGACCTAATCACCTCCCAAATACCCTACCCTCTAAAACTCTCACCTTGGGGGTTAGGTTTCAACATATGAATTTTGGGAAAACACAAAAATTCAGTCTTTAGCAGAAGTATAAATAGCTTTTCAATCCACCTCCCTGTCTTCTCTTATGATTCACCAGAAGCTAAAGAATCCCCAGGAAGAGAAGGGGAAATAACAGCCTTGATTAAAGGCTTAAATGCATCAGACGTGATAAGTGATGTAGGATCTCAAAATGACAGCCCTCAATGGTCAGTAAAAAAGACTAACAGGAGCTGAAGGCTTATAGCAGATTATTACCAACTGATTTCAATTGTTGCTCCCATAGCCCAGGCTGTTCCAGACATTGTGACTGCAACTGAATCCACTACACAGGCTGATGACAGGTGGTATGCAGTTCTTAGATGTCACTAACACCTCTGTGCCATCTTACTGACATTTGAGGATCAAGGTCAGTTTGCATTCAGGTAGTAAGGCCTCCTATATATGTTTATAGTATCCCCCAGGGGTACCTAAGCTCCCCTGCCATTTGCCACCATTTGGTGAGTCGGGATTTGGCACGAGTTCCTCTACCCGTCCGTGTCCAAAGCCTTTACTATGTGGATGATGCTTTGTTGGCAAGTCAAAAGCCTAAGGTTCAATGACCTTGATGGTTAAGCTACCAAACCATGGAGGTAGCCAGGAAGAGTAGATGACAATCCCAACAAAATTCAGCGGCCTTATCACCAAGCAAAGTTTCTTGGGACTAAGTGAGTGGATTTGTAAAACTCAATCCCTGTGGCGGTTATGGAAAAACTGCTCTTTGGCCCTCCAAACCAAACAGGAAGCCCAGCACCTTATTGGACTCTGTGGGTACTGGAGATGGTATGTGGCTCACAAAGGCATGCTGCTTGGTCTTTTATATCAGCTGACCTGCTAATCAGCATCCTTTGAGTGCGGCTTATACTAACAGACCATGTTTGAAGCTGTCTTACAGGCTATGGCGTGCTCTCTACCTTTAGGGTCCCATAAATTGAATTATCATGATGGATGATTTGCTGATTAAAGTTTCTGGCAATGGGAGGCAGCCTCCACCCAGAAATGCCCCTTGGGGTTTTGGACTAATCACCTCCCTGACATGGCTGCTAGAAACAACCCTTTAGAAAAGTAGCTATTAGCTTGCTTCTAGGCTCTTGTCAAAACTGAACACCTGACCCATGGAGGCTTTGTGACTCTCTAACCTGATATCGCCATTTGGGAGTAAGCCAACTTGAACTCCATGACTAACAAGGTGGGATGGGCCCGATAAGCTTCACTTGTCAAAAGGAGGTGGTATATTCAAGAAAGCAGCTTGCTGGCCCACGTAGCATCTCAAAAGTGACGAGTATCCCTTTGGGAGATAATTTATCCCCCACTCTCTTGCCTGAAACAAAGCTAATGGGACCCTTGATTCACAGAAGTTCCCCTAATGCCTGGGCCTGGTTCACTGATGGTTCAAACTGAAACCCAGTGGTGTCCACTGGGATGCTGCAGCTGTGCAACCTCACCACCAGCTATGCGGAACCAAAAATGAACATGGCTGCATTTAGTGGGCAGAACTCAAGGCCATTCTCATAGCACTGATCAATATTTCCTTCGATGAACCTTGTTGTATTTTCACTGACTTCTGGGCTATTGCCAATGGCCTAGTTGCTCGGTCTGCCACTTGAAAAATAATAAAGACATTCTTATTTGTGGCCGTATGCTGTGGAAGCAAAACATGACTTCTGATCAAACCGTCTGGGTCACTCATGTCAATGCCCGTGGAAAGGCCAATTCTCAGATGAGACCATCTGAAAATCAGGCTGCGGATCAAGGCTGCACTGCCCAGATTATCACCACTGCAGCTTAGATCAGACATGGCAACACATTGACCCTCACAGATTGGGTACAAAATAAAGAAACGTATGCTTTTATTGCAGAGGCTACCACTTCATGCCAGGCTTGTGACTCCTGCCAAAAGCTGACCCGTTTGTCTCACAATGAGGGAGGCCACATTACATGAGACAGTGACTTCATCTGGTCCTGGAAGGTGAACTACATTGGACCTTTGACCCCCTCTCAGGCCTATTAGTGGGGCCTCACTGCTGTTGACACTTTTTCAGGTTACTGTCCTGCTGTTCCAGTCTGATCAGCTGAGTCCAAACAAATCAGTGTAGCCCTTAAAGCTAATCTGTGTCATGTGATCAGCTTCCCAGACCATTTGCAGGCAGGACAATAATGTCCCTGTTGTGGAAAAAGCCACACACAATGGGCTGATTGTCAAGGTATTCAATCATCCTCCCATGCTCCTACCATCCACAGGCATCTGGTGGTGTGGGTTTTGACCAGCCTCCTCAAAAATCAACTTAAAAAGATTTCTGGCTCTATTTTCCTCACCTCTTTCTGGTCTATATACCTTCGTAAGGCAGTTTGGTCACCGAATGAAGTTTTCCCCAAAAAGGAATCATCCCTTTTCAGCTACTTCTTAGGTAGCCAAGGACAAAAGAGATGGGGTTGTTAGAAACCTATTTTGAAAAGTTAGAACTTCATCCTGATCATTTCTAGGCATGGTACTTCTTTCTTTCCCTAATGGCAACCCCAAGCCAGCCTGGTTGATATACTCCTTGGATGGCAGCTTAGTCCAAAAAGGGCCAAGAGGATTGAAACAATTCTGGTTCAGGTGTCTGGATTCTCTGTTGTACTGCCATGGTCTAGATCGTAAGGATAATGATCACTTGGTTGAGTAAACTGCTCACTGTATCTCCCTACAATGACCTACATGGACCAAAGTTGGGGGACATAACAGGTCTCAGTTTTATTTAAAAAACCCTTGTCCCTCTTGCATCTGACCCTTGTGGACAAAAAGTCTGGGTATGAGCAATGGAAGAAGGTGAAGCTGTAGCTGCTGAAATGAGCCACACCAATTTTGTGGAGAGCAACACCAGCACATGGCGAGGGAGCGCCTCAGATGCCGAGACGAGCAGAGGAAGGAGGGACACTAATGACTTTCTGTCTTTTAGAGCCATCCCTGGAGCCTTCTTCATGAAGGAAAATGCCCTGGTGTGGCTCTCCATAACTGTTTTGCTTGTACACTTTATATCTTAACTGACTGCTGGGTTTGCTGCCCTCTGCCAGACAGCTCTGACCACAGTTTGATCACCATTACCCTCAATCTTACTGAGAAGTCTATCAGAAACAGCAGAGCAGGCCCTAGCTGCTAAACCTTCACACTAAACACCTGTCAGCGCCTCAGATATCCTTTCCCAACTTCATTTTCATAGCCATGACTCATTCCACAGGGTGGACAAATATCATTCAGCTGGTGGTGTGGACAAATGGAACAGATTGGATAACTGCCCTCAGACTGGCTTCCCAAAAATGCTCACTAGACTCAATTATTCAAACACAATTGAGAATCTAAGGTGTACCAGGTGTCTGGGAAGCCACACTGGAGACACTTAATCTCTGTTCTCCAGCTGATGTAAGTCCCACTTGGGAACCCTGACAATTGTCAGGCTTAGATTGACAAGTGTCCTCATGATGTCCCTTTGTTGGTGGGTAGAATAATAGTCCATCCTTTCACTGAGGGAGCTTTTTATCTCTCATCCCCGCCATGCTTCTTGTTTGCTGAGAACAATAAATCCTCCATCAGTGCAAGATTACCACTTTGGTTTTGGCTTTTTCTTTGTTCCTTCTTCCCTTCCCAGATTTAATTATCTTACCTCAGCTATGCATTTTAAAGGCTATTTGTTTGATTTTATCCAGAATTCCCATGTGTTTGTAGTTGAGAGTTTTTAAGATAACTAGGACGACTGGCATACCATACATGAAACAGAAATGCCCTCTCTGTTTTACTTTTTTCCTCTATTCTGTATAGCTTAGCTCTACTCTCTACCCCTTAGCTTCTGCCAATGCACAGTTTCTGCTTCTTTGTAACCTGAGTTTTTTCTGCCCTGAATGGTCCCAGAACTAATTCGTGGCCTCTCTCTAGACATGGGCTCATCTTCAGCTTCCTCTGCCATTTGTTTCTGTGTCCCGCATTTCTTGGATTACAGGAAACAGCCTTCATTCAGCCTCCGTGACCTTCCCTGAGTTCCAATGGGCAGATTCAAGCAGCTGTTAATTAGGGAAGGGAGGGGATGCAAGACCAGGGAGAAACAAACAGTCAAGAGCAGCCTTGGGGCAAGGTCCTGTTTCCCCATCAACGGATACACACAACAATATCTTTGAGCTATTTTGCAGGTATGAAACCCCCTCCAGGTGGGAGAAGTTAACGATTAACAGTGATATGCTGCCTGCAATCCTGTAGAGCCCAGACCAGTTGGACCTGAAGGGTGATGATGCTGACTCCTAGCTAGCTCACCACCAACACATCAGAAGAATGTCCATGAGCTAATCACACCCTCTTTGAACAATTACTATAAAACTTCTCACTGTCTTCTCCAAGTGGGGACACATAGTTTTTCGAGGCAGGAGCCCGCTGTGTCCCCCTTTGCCTGGCAAAGTAATAAAGCTATCCTTTTCTACTTCACCCAAAACTCTGTCTCCAAGATTTGATTTGGCGCCAGTGTACGGAGAAGCGGAGCTTTTAGCATCAGAGCCAGTTTGGTGTGTGGGGCCAGGCTACATCAGAGCATCAGAGGTTCCTGGCCTGTCTACGGATTGGCTCATTGGTCAAGTGCCCACCCTGGCTCAGTCAGTTATGACCATGACAGGGGTGGGGAAGTGGGGTGCACTGAGTCACATGGAACAAAATATGGGACAACTTTCACAACAGGAGCTGAAGGTAGGGGAGGTTCCCGTAGAAAAAAATATGGGTGGGGAAGGCATTTGATATATCTAGAGGTCGTAGAGGGTAGAGCAAGTGATTGATTAATATATCTGCCTTTTCGGAACATACATCCCCTCGTTCTGGAGGTGGAGGGACCAAGAATACAATAGATTGGTGAGTTAGACTAGAAAGTGAAGAAACAGAGACCACCAAGTATGACCGATCCCAGGAGTCTTTAAACCTTTATCTTGGAATCCCTTCAAAGAAACTTAAAAACAAACAAACGAAACTGCTTAGCTTTTCACACATTTGGAAGTTATCTAATATTTTTCATTATAAGTTTAAACAGTTGTAAATTATTTTTATTAGTTATGGTTAAAGGCTGTGTGCTGTGGCAAAGAGATTCCCAACATTAGGAGCTTAAAGAATAAAGCAGTTGATTTCTTTCTTATATAATGGTTCCAAGTTTCAGGCTAGTTGGATACTCTGGCATCTTCAACCCATGGTTTCTAAGGTCACTCTAGTTACTATTCCAGCTAGCAGAGAGAAAGAGAAGAATCCCAGAGTCAGGGAATTTCTCTTAGGTAAGGGAAGCTGAAGTTCTATCACTTCTACTCATATTCCATTGGTGAAATCTTTATCATATGACCATGGGTTCCTTTTCCTGTGAGGGAGACTGGAAAATGTAGTCCCATGCAGGCAGCCACATCATAGCTATGGCTTTATTGTTATGGAGGAAGGGAAAATAGAATTTAATGAGTGTGGTTCCCAATGGTCTGTATAAATATAAACAAAAAAAGTAATTGTCTGCTCTCTCCCTACCCAATATCCAATAGTGATACGGGAAGAAGATAACTATAATGAAACTCTTATTTGGATAAAGGAAGAATTAGTAACACTAACAGTCATTGATCCATAGTGATTGCTATGCCCACTTAGCAGGTAATGCAAAGACTCCTATCCCTGACAGTAGATTAAATTCCTTGACTAGCCTGACTGCCCCGATTCTACTGACGGGGAGAATCTCCATGTTTGTTATCCTCTAGGGAGCCTGGCCTTGCTCTCTGGCAGTTTCTTCTTTGTCCATTATTCCCCATGATCACATATGAAGAAGAAGTTGGGGAAGTACTCTTCTCGGGAGCTGTATCATTTTCACAACTTGGTTCTTGGTATTGCAAGTTTTCCCAAATATTACCATCCTTTTCGTCATCTAGAAAATTGGTAATGCTGCGTTAGTTAACATTCTACTATTGTTGCTGGGATTTCCCAAGCCATAGGCACCCGTTTTGCAAATTTTGATGCTGATACTTCTTGATCCCAACAGAGGAATTTGAACCTTCATTAATATCAAATCCATGCTTTGCTGCTCTGTGCCTTTTGCAAATACAGTAATTCTTCATTTCAATGGCAAATGATGGGATAATATTTTGAAAATGTTTTAAATGGCAACTGAACTTAACAGATATAGTATCAACAGTGCATATGGCCCAACCAAAGTGATGGCAATATGAATTACTATGGTTAAATTCCTGCATGTTTCAACAATTACATCAGGACAGATGCTTGACAAACAGATTGTGACTCACTATCAATTGTAAGACACTTCTGATTTCTGGAATGTTAAAATGTGAAAAAAAGGGTGTCTTAGGATTGATGAATCAAAGAGATACACGCACCTCAATGTTCACAGCAGCATTATTTATGACAGCCAAGACATGGAGACAACCTAACAATGAATAGAACAACGGATGAATACACAAAGAAGACGTGGTATATATATACAATGGAGTATTACTTGGCCATAAAAAGAAGGAAATCCTGCCATTTGTGACAACATGGATGAACCTTGAGGGCATTGTGCTAAGTGAAATAAGTCGGACAGAGAAAGACAAATACTGCGTGACCTCACTTATCTGTGGAATCTAAGACAAAACAAAACAAAATAAACAGAAGACCCAAACTCATAGAGAAAGAGATTAGATATGTGGTTATCAGAGGCATGGGGTGGAGTATGGGAAAATTGGATGAAGGTGGTCCAAAGGTACAAACTTCCAGTTGTAAGATAAATACTGAGGATGTAATGTACAAAATGATGACTGCAGTTCACACTGCTGTATTGTATATTCTGAAAGTTGCTAATAAAGTAAATCCTAAAAATTCTCATCACAAGAAAGAAAGTTCTTTTTGCTTTTCTTTCTATCTATATGAGATGATGGATGTTAACTAAATTTATTGTGGTAATCATTTCATGATATATGTAAGTCAAATCATTATGCTGTACACTTTAAACTTATATAGGCTGTATGTCAATTACAGGCACACTTTGTAGATGTTGTGGGTTCAACTCCAGACCACCACAGTAAACAAGTCACTTGAATTTTTTGGTTTCCCAGTGCATATAAAAGTTATGTTCCCTGGCAGTCCAATGGTTAAGACTTCACGCTTCCACTGCAGGGGGCACGGGTTTGATCCCTGATCAGGGAACTAAGATCCTGCATGCTTCATGGTGCGGCAAAAAAAAAAAAAAAAGTTATGTTTGTACTATATTGTCATCTAATAAGCGTGCAAAAGCATTATGTCTAAAAAAACAATGTACATACCTTAATTAAAAAACACTTTATTGGGTTTCCCTGGTGGCGAGGTGGTTAAGAATCCGCCTGCCAATGAAGGAGACAAAGGTTTGATCCCTGGTCCGGGAAGATCCCACATGCCGCAGAGCAACTAAGCCCATGCGCCACAACTACTGAGCCTGTGTTCTAGAGCCCATGAGCCACAACTACTGAGCCCGTGTGCCACAACTACCGAAGCCCGTGCGCCTAGAGCCCATGCTCCGCAACAAGAGAAGCCACCGCAATGAGAAGCCCGCGCACCACAACGAAGAGTAGCCCCCTCTCTCTGCAACTAGAGAAAAGCCTGTGTGCAGCAACGAAGACCCAATGCAGCCAAATATTAATTAATTAATTAATTAATTAATTAAAAAAAACCACATTATTGCTAAAAAATGTGAACCATCATCTGAGCCTTCAGTGAGTCCTAACCTTTCTGCTGGTGGAGACTCTTGCCTCAATGTTGACGGCTGCTGACTGAGCAGGGTGGTGGTAGCCAAAGGTTGGGGTGTCCGTGGCAATTTCTTAAAATAAGACAACAGTGAAGATTGCCACATCAGTTGACTCTTCCTTTCATAAACAATTTCTCTGTAGCATATAATGCTGTTTGATAGCATTTTACCCACAGTAGAACTTCTTTCAAAATTGGAGTCAGTCCTCTCAAACCCTGCCGCTGCTTTGTCAACTAAGTTTATGTAATATTCTAAATCCTTTGTTGTCATTTCAATAATCTTCACAGCATCTCTGCCAGGAGTAATTTCCACGTCTAGAAACCACTTTCTTTGCTCATCCATAAGAAGCAACTCCTCATTTGTTAAAGTTTTATCATGAGATTGCAGCAATTCAGACACATCTTCAGGCTCCATTTCTAATTCTAGTTCTCTTGCTATTTCCACCACCTCTGCAGTTCCTTCCTCCACTGAAGTCTTGGACCCCTGAAAGTCATCCATGAGGACTGGAATCAACTTCTCCCAAATCCCTGTTAATGTGATATTTTGATCTTTTGTTCTTAATGGCATCTAGAGTAGTTTTCTGGAAGATTTTTTCAATTGACTTTGTCCAGATCCATCAGAAGAATCACTGTTTATGGCAACTATAGCTTTATGAAATGTATTTCATAAATAATAAGACTTGAAAGTTGAATTGACTCCTTGATCCATGGGCGGCAGAGTGTACGTTGTGTTAGCAGGTATAAAAACAGCATTAATATTGTCGTACACCTCCATCAGAACTCTTGGGTGACCGGATGCATTGTCAATGAGCAGTAACATTTTGAAAGGAATCTTCTTTTCTGAGCAGTAGGTCTCAACAGCGGGCTTCAAATATTCAGTAAACCGTGTTGTAAACAGATGTGCTGTAATCCAGGCTTTGTTGTTCCATTTATAGAGCAGAGGCAGAATATATTTAGCATAATTTTTAAAGGCCCTACAATTTCCAGAATGGTAAATGAGCATTGGCTTCAACTTAAAGTACCAGCTGCCTTAGCCCCTAACAAGAGAGTCAGCCTGTCCTTTGAGGATTTGAAGCCAGGCATGGACTTCTCTAGCTATGAGAGTCCTAGATGGCATCTTCTTCCAATAGAAGGCTGTTTTGTCTACACTGAAGATCTGTTGTTTGGTGTAACCACTTTCATTAATGGTCTTAGCTGGATCTTCTGGGTAACTTGCTGCAGCTCCTATATCAGCCCTTGCTGCTGCACCTTGCACTTTGATGTTCTGGAGACAGCTTCTCTCCTTCAGTCTCATGAACCAACCTCTGCTAGCTTCACACTTTCCTTCTGCAGCTTTCTCACCCCTCTCAGCCTTCACAGAATTGAAGAGAGTTAGGGCCTTGCTCTGGATTAGGCTTTGTCTCAAGGGAATATTGTGGCCGGTTTGATCTTCTATCCAGACCACTAAAACCTTCTCCAAACCAGCAGTAAGGCTGTTTCACTTTCTTATCATTTGTATGTTTATTGGAGTAGCACTTTAATTTTCTTCAAGAACTTTTCCTTTGCAATCACAACTTGGCTAAATGTTTGGCACAAGAGGCCTAGCTTTTGGCCTGTCTCAGTTTTCAACATGCCTTCCTCACTAAGCTTAATTATTTCTAGCTTTTGATTTAAAGTGAGAGACGTGCTACTCTTCCTTTCACATGAACACTTAGAGGACATTATAGGGTTGTTAATTGGTCTAATCTCAATGTTGTTGTGAGTCAAATCGAGAGGCCCGAGGGGAGGGATGGAGACTGGAATGGCTAGTCAGTGGAGCAGTCAGAACACACAACATTTATTAAGTTCACCTTCTTACATGGGCACGGTTCGTGGCTCCCCAAAACCATTATAATAGTAACATCAAAGATCACAGATCACCATGATAAATTTAATAATAATGAAAAAGTTTGAAATATTGTGAGAATTACCAAAATGTGACACAGAGACACAAAGTGAGCAAATGTTGTTGGAAAATGGTGCCGATAGATTTGCTTGATACAGGCAGGGTTGCCACAAAACTTCAATTTGTAAAACATGCAGTATCTGCAAGGCACAGTAAAGTGAAGCTCATTGAAGTGAGGTACACCTGTACACAGTTCGCCCTCTGTATCCAAGGGTTCCACATCCATGGATTCAACCAACTGAGCAAAAATATTCAGGGGCGTTCCCAGGTGGTCTAGTGCTTAAGATTCAGCATTTCACTCCTGTGGCCCGGGTTCAATCCCTGGTCAGGGAACTGAGATCCCACAAGCCGCACCGTGTGGCCAAAAAAAAAAAAAAAAATTCGGAAAAAAATTCCAGAAATTTCCAAAAAGCAAAACTTACATTTGCCACATGTAGGCTACTATTTACATAGCATTTACACTTATCTACATAGCATTTACATTGTATTCGGTCTTATAAGTAATCTAGAGATGATTTAAAGTATGTGGGATATGTGTAGGTTATATGCAAATACTACACTGTTTTATAGAAGAGACTTAAGCCTCCACAGAACTTGCTATTCACAGGGGTTCTGGAACCAGTCCCTATGGATGCCAAGGGACTATTGTATCTCAATAAAACTGAAAGAAAAAAAAGGAATTGATGAAATATGAAAGTAGACATCTATTTAGTTTGCTTCCAATCACTTTCACATGCCAGTATCTACAACCTAAGTAATTTTCTGGACATAATTCTTAGGTCTGCTTTACTCTTTACTTCCTTATTGTCTCTGTGCCTCTCATCTCTTAAAGTATGCTAACTTGTTGCTACCTGGAACAAAAGATTTGATGAGAGGAGGGGTGTTGACCGTAATCTGATCCTTGCCTCCACACTGGGTCCATTGTTTGTCTTAATGTTTGACATAAAGATCTTGATCAATCTTTAAATAGACTTTGATTACAAGACATATCTCGGGCTTCCCTGGTGGCGCAGTGGTTGAGAGTCCGCCTGCCGATGCAGGGGACACGAGTTCGTGCCCCGGTCCGGGAGGATCCCGCATGCTGTGGAGCGCTGGGCCCGTGAGCCATGGCCGCTGAGCCTGCGTGTCCGGAGCCTGTGCTCTGCAACGGGAGAGGCCACAGCAGTGAGAGGCCCGCGTACCGCAAAAAAAAAGAGACATATCTCTTGGGTCCGGGAGCAGTTGGATTTTCCAATCCTGTGAGGCTTTTAATATAATGATTTTCTCTGTTCCCTTCTACCTCTGCTTGCAAACTGGCTGTTTCTTGTCTGAGTTCATCTGTTTCCTGTAATACCTCGCTAAAGCAGCAAGGAGAAGCCACTACACGTTGGCATTCTGGCTTTTGCCCTAGAGCTACTGGCTTGGTAGGTAGATGGTGTGCCTTTCGAGTTAACACAGGTAACAGTTGTGTTACCACACCAAAGTTGGGTCCTCTCGCCCACGCTCAGTAAAGCCAATCTGCTGACACCGGGTTGTGGTGAAGGAAAGTGCAGTGTTTATTGCAGGGTGCCAAGCAAGGAGTCCAGGGCAAAGCATTTTTAAAGGCCAGGTGAGGCATGGTTGCGGGGTATTTGATGGTGAGGTAACAGGGTGATGTCACAGGGGTTAATATTATCAATCCTTAGACACCAGTGGGTCTGTGGGCTATGTGCTCATGATCATCAAGTAGTTAATTTCTTCCATTTGGTGGTGGTTTTATTTTATTTTATTATTTTTTTAATGCACCACACGGTTGCGGGATCTTAGTTCCCTGACCAGAGATCGAACCTGGGTCTACGACAGTGAAAGAGCTGAGTCCTAACCTCTGGACCGCTAGGGAATTCCCTGGTGGTGGTTTTAGCATCTGTAAAACAACTCAAGAAATGTGCATCAGACACTATTATCCGGGTACTTCAGAGAGGAGCTAAAGTACAGGATAGGGGGAGGGGGGTCTGTCCTGGGTCTGTCCCATAGGGTCCTGCTCGGTTACAGTTGTACCAGTTATCTTGGGGTCACCAGCTTTCCAGCCTGCTCTATTTATTTCTTTATCATTTGCTGCCTAGGCATTAAGCAAATGATGAAAATTTTAGGTTTTTGTTATAGCCGTGCTCTACTTTCATGGTACCAATTGCTGTATTAGTTAAGGAAGGCCTAGCTGCTATAACAAACAGAGCCCCTACAATTTAGAGACTTAAAAAGCAAAGTTTATTTCTCTCATGTCACATTCTGAGCTGAGGATTCACAGTCAGACAGGGACCAATGTAATAGAATAGAAATAGGTCTATACAGTCATGGACATGATATATAGAAGAGGTAGTATTCCAGATCAGTGAGAAAGGGTGTACTTTTCAATAAATGGTTTGAGACAATTGGATATCTGTGTGTAAAAAGGAAAAAGAAAAAGAAGAAATCAGACTGCTATCTCACACCACACACAGAAATTAATTCAAGGTAGACTAAAGATACTTGTCACAAGCCGGAGTGGGAAATTTATAGTCAGGGGGCATTCAGATCACTTCTCATTCATTTATTTCAAAGGTGGTTTTTGCCAAAAGCAAATAGGGCTGTCTTACTCACATATTTCTCCAACATTGCCATGATCTCCTTGGGTTCTATAGCCTATGGTTAAGGCTGGGGCCACAGGCAGAGATGAAAGGAAAAAGCACGTCTGCTTCCAGTGCTAGGGTGACCATACCTAGTCCTGCTGTCCCTGCCCCAACCTTAGCAAGAGAGAATTGATTCCACAAAGCCATGTCCATACAAGCAGTAGCAATGAAAGCCCTGACGGTTATCTGGAGACAACCAGACGGGATAATTTTGGTCAGTAAATTTGTGTGGGATCATATCTGGCTTTCTCCACAGCCCAGATTCACTCAATAACTGTCAACCTTCTCCATCTGAGAGATGGTAGAAAGGGGGCAAAGTAAAAAACCATGATGTCCAAATTCCTAAACGATTCGAACTTACACTCTCAGTAGGTTGGAGTTGCTGCACCTGCCGTGTTCCCATGTGTCACTTTCCTTTCTGTCTTTTAACTGAAGTAATTAACTTTGGAAGAAGGAGACGATGACTCACCTAGGGTCCCAGGCTTTCATGTAAGGGAGGCATCACTGACTGCTGACAGCAGCTCGACACTTCCTTCTTTAGACCCAGAGGTGGGACTGCTGCGAAATTCTGGTATGGGGATTAACTGCTCCCCTGCAGACTTTTCCCGCCGCACAGGGTGCTGTGAAATCAGCACTGGCCCAATCATCTATCCCAGATGTCTGTGGACCTTCAACTTTACACTTACCTTCCCTGTTACCACTGGGGCTGGAAGCCTACAAACCACATTTCCCAGATTCCCTTGACAGCCGAGTTCTGGTTGGGTTCCAATAACAGAAGGCGGTCACGACAGATTAGAAGGCAGTAAGATGGTAGACGCCATTCTTTTTGTGGAGTAGCCATGGTAGTGGTGGTCCAGGTAATAGCAACAATAAGTACGGGATTGTGAGCTCCAGTCTCTGGGTGGTAGCAGCTTTCTGATATCCAGCCAACACCCTGTCCCCCTAGAATAGCAGCAGTTTCCTTGTCTCTGAGTCACACCAACACCGTTTACTCCTTTAACCCTTCCAACACCTTTGTAACCAATTCCCTGCACTAGAGCCCTCTCTGCTTTAAGTACCTCGAGTAGTTCATATGTCCTTGACTGGAAATTGACTGATACACTAGCTTTGGCATGATGCTCTTTTAACTGCTCTAAAACCTCTTCTGAAAAATGTGAACTCAACTAAATGAATGTTAATTGAGCACTTACTAAGTTCAGAGCAGAGTACTGCCTGATCATAAGACTTGACCTCTGACATTCTAAAAGAAATGATTAGAAATGTCCACAGATAACTAATGCCCATCAGAAAAACATAAATGTCATGAGATGAGCACACGTTTCTGAAACCACCAGATTTTTTTTCTGAACAGTCATAGGATACAAAGACAGCAATAGTAATAGGGAGTTGCCAAGTGCCCGAAATAATTATCTCATGGATATGAAAAGGCATTGGGAAATGTTTTGCTCTGAGGGAACCTGGAGAAAAGAAAGGTGAGGGGATTGAAATTCACACAGGTCTCAGCAAGAGTGGAAAGACACTGAGCTCAGCAGTGGGTTCTACAGTGTTACTTCTGGACACATGGAGTAAAGCCCCAGGGAGTTGTTTGTTTCTTAGGGACTTGAGATCCCTTCCACCCTATGATGCTCCCTCGCCTGGAGGGTGGTATTAATTGATCACAAATCTATAAGCTACACTGAGCTGTCTATCCTCTGATGTCGCTGGCTGGGAATTGTGGGAGAAGGGGGGCAGGGCCTCTCATCAGAGTGTTCTGGGATGAAGGAAGGATGGATCCTCTGTACTTTGGTCACGCCGTGACCCAGCTATCTGAAACAAGGGAATTTTGTTTTCAGTCCAGTGATCTATCATTTAGGGAGAGGAGGAAGAGGAAAATGGACAAAATATAAACGTAGGAAGATTGTTGGATTCCCCAGAATCAAAGTGACTTAGTACAGAGCCAAGTCAGAGGGAATAGTAGGGAGGCTACAGGGAGGTCAAAGGGCTCTTCTTCCCTGGGAGGCTGCACTCAGAGCAGGGCATTGACCTTCCCGGTCCACCTGAGGATCATCCAGGAAATCCCGGCTTTAGTGAAGTGGACATTTTCCCTCCAACCTATAGCCTCCTCCATTTGCCATCTGATATCTGAAGTCTCCCCAGATAGGGTGTTTATATCTTTAGCTTTAAAACCTCCATCCCAGTCCCATTGTTAAAATGACTGCTCCCAGCCATTTCCTCCTTAGTACAGATGAAGACTTTACAAAGGCAGACTTCGCAGGCATTAAAAGTCCAAGATACATGAAGATGTGGACCCTTCTTCTCCTGGGGAAGATGGAGACAGTCGCCTTAGGGAAAGTTTGGAGAAGGGGAGATTGGCAATCAAAGCCAAGTCCACATTTTGATCAGGACTGGCTCTGGCAACTGGGTGCGGTGGAATGATTGGTGGGCCGGAAGTGCCACAGAGTTGATGCCCCCGGGAGCAGCCCCAGTCAATGGGGGATGGGAACTTGGTGATAAATACTGTACGTGCAGCATCCACCTGGACCATTCTCCTTTGCCCTGTGAGACATGAGGGCCGCCTGCTGTGCCACAAGCGATGCATTCCATTGCCTCTTACCCAGGAGTCTCCTGTCTCTGCCAGCCTCTATGAATATGAATCTGTGGCCGCCTAACTTAATAGCCTGCAAGTAGGGCAAAACCTCAGACCCTTCACATTTCTTGACATTTATATCACTATATATTTTTTTCTGAAATTTCTTCAGGAAGCATTTATTATTTTAAACATTTGAAATGAATGAATGACCCTGATAACTTCTTGGCAATAACAGACCCTTTATTGGCTTCCTTCCCCTTCCTGTCTCACTTCTCCATTCCCACACTGGTATTTTCTAGGTTTACCTCCCAAATAAACAACTGGCACTCAAATTCTTGACTTGGGGTCTTCATCTTAGACGACAAGACCTAAGACAGTATGTTCCATAGATGTTTGTACAAACCCCTGCCCCCCTGCCCACCTCAGTCTGCAAGAGAGATTAATGCAAGTTTGTACTACATTTAGTGGACTGAGAGACAGATAGGGAGGTAGAAGAAGGGAAAGCCTGAGGATTTGTATGTATTTCCTGCTTGCAGGGAAAGGTGTGCTCTGCCTAAGCCTCACTGCTATCTTCCTTCCCTCCTCACCACCTTTGCATGCCCTTCCCCTTTCTTCCCATTGATTTAATTCCCAAATAACATATTCATTTAATGGCTGTGAAATGGTTTAGACCCCATGGATAACGGAGTGTAATGATTGATGTGGGATATGGTAATTTTTCTGAGCAGTGAATTACAATAATAAGCATTCATCAAGTACTGAATAGAAAATACTACAAAATATCTAGTTTAAAAAAGCATTCTGGGGCTTCCCTGGTGGCGCAGTGGTTGAGAGTCCGCCTGCCGATGCAGGGGACACGGGTTCATGCCCCGGTCCGGGAAGATCCCACGTGCCGCGGAGCGGCTGGGCCCGTGAGCCATGGCCGCTGAGTCTGCGCGTCCGGAGCCTGTGCTCCGCAACGGGAGAGGCCACAACAGTGAGAGGCCCGCGTACCGGGAAAAAAAAAAAAGCATTCTGGTAATAGGTGCAAGTAAATAAAAGACAGGATCAAATTAAAATGCAAAATAGCAACTAGACAAAAAACTATAAAGGATGGATCAGTGGGGGCCTTAAAGATAGCATTGAATTTGATTCAAAATGTTTTTCTCTCATATGTGTAATAAAACATGCTATTCACATTCAAGTATTCTGCAAAATGTAATGAGGAAAGCAAATCAAACTTTAAATAATGATGCTTTTGAAAGGCAGCTGGACAAAACAAGACAGTTGGACCTTTTTAAAAATACAAAGTAAAATCAATTACTTTGATTTGGGATGACCTTTTAAATTTTAACAGTCTTTTCCCTCCTACCTGTAAAGTCCTCTTTTTCTTCCTCAACGCTCTATTTAAACCCTACACAGCTTTCAAGGAACCAGCTTAACTGCCCTGTTCTCCGAGACCCCTCATGGTATTTATTACCCTTACTACTGGTTTTGGCACTTAATGATAATAGCTACCTTTTAGAGTGTGTTTATTATGTGCCAAGTCGTGAACTAAATCTTCTGGGGTGATTACCTCACTAAACACGACAATCCTTAAAGTAGCTACTGTCATTATCCCAATTTACATGAAAGGAAATGGAGGCACTGAGATGCTGAGTAATTTGTTCAAGATCACAAAGTGAGTTGCAGAGTTAGGATTCCACTCTGGGTCTATTTCATTCAAAGAGCCACTATACTATACTGCCCCTGCCGTGCATCCTAGAGCATTTTGAATCAGTGATTGGCTCATGTGGCACCCCTCTCCTTGGACTATATACTTCCCAGGATAGACATTCTGGAACACTTGCCTGTGGTGCTACTATAATTATGTGTCATATTTTACTTAACAGACTTTTTTCAGATAAATAATGTGACTCATTTTTTCTGCTTATAAATTTAAGAGTTGACAGTTATGTTAAAAATGATCGATAATATTACTGCAATTTATGTCAAAGAGTGTTCTATGTTTTCCTCTAGGAGTTTTATCGTATCTGGTCTTACATTTAGGTCTTTAATCCATTTTGAGTTTATTTTTGTATATCTGTGAAAAAATGTTCTAATTTCATTCTTTTACATGTAGCTATCCAGTTTTCCCAGAACCACTTATTGAAGAGACTGTCTTTTCCCCACTGTATATTCTTGCCTCCTTTGTCATAGACTAATTGACCATAAGTGTGTGGGTTTAGTTCTGGGCTCTCTATCCTGTTCCATTGATCTATGTGTCTGTTTTTGTGCCAGTACCATACTGTTTTGTTTACTGTATCTTTGTAGTATAGTCTGAAGTCAGGGAGGGTGATAACTCCAGCTCTGTTCTTCTTTCTCAAGATTGTTTTGGCTATTCAGGGTCTTTTGTGTTTCCATACAAATTTTAAAATTATTTGTTCTAGTTCTGTGGAAAATGCCATTGGTATTTTTATAGGAATTGCTTTGCATCTGTAGATTGCCTTGGGTAGTATGGTCACTTTAACAATATTGACCCTTCCAATCCAAGAACACAGTATATCTTTCCATCTGTTTGTGTCATCTTCAATTTCTTTCCTCAGTGTCTTATAGTTTTCAGAGTACAGGTTTTTTGCCTCCTTAGGTAGGTTTATTCCTAGGTATTTTATTCTTTTTTGATGTGATAGTAAATGGAATTGTTTCCTTAATTTCTCTTTCTGATATTTTGTTGTTAGTGTATAGAAGTGCAACAGATTTCTGTATGTTAATTTTGTATCCTGCAACTTTACTGAATTCATTGATGAGCTTTAGTAGTTTTCTGGTGGTGTCTTTAGGATTTTCTCTGTATAATATCATATCATCTGAAAACAGTGACAGTTTTTTTTTTTTAAGATTTATTTATTATTTATTTATTTATTTTTGTCTGCTTTGGATCTTAGTTGTGACACACAGGATCCTCACTGAGGCATGCAGGATCTTTCATTGAAGCACACAGGCTCTTCATTGTGGTGTGTGGGCTTCTCTCTAGTTGTGGCGTATGGGTTTCCTCTTCTCTAGTTGTGTTGCACAGGCTCCAGGGTGCATGGGCTCTCTAGTTTGTGGCACACAGGCTCTCTAGTTGGGGTGCATGAGCTCAGTAGTTGCAGCATGCAGGCTTAGTTGCCCCATGGCATGTGGGATCTTAGTTCCCTGACCAGGGGTTGAACCCATGTCCTCTGCATTGTAAGGTGGATTCTTTATCACTGGACCACCAGGGAAGTCCCACAGTGACAGTTTTACTTCTTCCTTTCCAATTTGGATTCCTTTTATTTCTTTTTCTTCTCTGATTGCTGTGACTAGGACTTCCAAGTCTCCGTTGAATAAAAGTGGCAAGAGTGGGCATCCTTGTCTTGTTCCTGATCTTAGAGGAAATGCTTTCAGCTTTTCACCATTGAGTATGATGTTAGCTGTGGGTTTGTCATATATGGCCTTTATTATGTTGAGATATGTTCTGTCTATGCCCACTTTCTGAAGAGTTTTTATCATAAATTGATGTTGAATTTTATCAAAAGCTTTTTCTGCATCTATTGAGATAATCATATGGTTTTTATTCTTCAGTTTGTTAATGTGGTCCATCACATTGACTGATTTGTAGATATTGAAAAATCCTTGCATCCCTGGGATAAATCCCACTTGATCATGGTGTATGATCCTTTTAATGTATTGTTGGATTTGCTTTGCTAGTATTTTGTTGAGGACTTTTGTGTCTATGTTCATCAGTGAAATTAGCCTGTACTTTTCTTTTTTTGTGATATCTTTGTCTGGTTTTGGTATCAGGATGATGGTGGCCTCACAGAATGAGTTCAGAAGTATTCCTTCCTCTATAATTTTTTGGAATAGTTTCAGAAGGATAGGTGTTAACTCTTCTCTAAATGTTTGGTAGAATTCACCTGTGAAGCTTTCTGGTCTTGGACTTTTGTTTGTTGGGAGTCTTTTGATTACTGATTCAATTTCAGTACTGGTAATTGATATGTTCATATTTTCTACTTCTTTCTGGTTCAGTCTTGTGAGACTGTACCTTTCTAAGAATTTGTCCATTTCTTGTAGGTTGTCCATTTTATTGTTGTATATTTGTTCCTAGTGGTCTCTTATGATCCTTAGTATTTCTGTCATGTTGGTCGTAGCTTCTCGTTTTTCATTTCTGATTTTATTGCTTTGGGCCCTCACCGTTTTTCTCTTGATGAGTCTGGCTAAAATAGAACTTGATGGATATTTCCTCAATTATGATTTGATACACACGCACATGCACACACACACACACGCACACACACACACACACACACACACACACACATACATTTTCCCAAGGACAGCATCTTACAGAATTAGGAAATGATAGAGGATTTCATGCTAAAGTGAGGACCAAGACAAGGAGGCCCATTGTCTCCACTAGTTTGAAACATTGCAAAATCAAGTAGAGGCATAATATGGGAAAGGAAGAGGTAAAACTGGGGGGCAGCTGATATTATTATGTATCTAAAATATCCCCAAAGAGTGAAAAATACCACAAACAATAAGAAAATTTACTTAAATACCAGGATATTAAATTAGCAGGCCGAAATCAAAAGACTGTATATATTGGGTTGGCCAAAAAATTTGTTCAGGTTTTTCCATATGATGTTATAGAAAAACCCGAATGAACTTTTTGGCCAATGCAATATATAAGCAATCACCAGTTAGAGGAAACAATGGAAGAGATGACACCACTTACAATAGCAAAATAAAAGAAAGTAAAGTGCCTAGGCATAAACATAATGAGAAATGTGAAAAATCTTTATGAAGAAACTATAAAACACTCCTGAAATATCTGAAGAGTAGAAAGGCATAACATGTTCTTTGATAGGAAAACATAAGAGCATGAAGATGTCAATTCTTTATAAGCTAGTCTATAAATTCAACACAGTATCAATATAATTTCATCAGTCTTTTCTCCTACAGCCAGAAATGTTGATTATAAAGTTCATTTGGAAGAATAAACAAGCAGGAATAGATAGCCCTTAAAAAATAAAAGCAATGAAAAGAGCTAGCTCTAACAAATATGAAAACGTATCATAAAGTTTTTATAATTAAAACAGCATGGGGCTTCCCTGGTGGCGCAGTGGTTGAGAGTCCGCCTGCCGATGCAGGGGACACGGGTTCGTGCACCAGTCTGGGAAGATCCCACATGCCACAGAGCGGCGAGGCCCGTGAGCCATGGCCGCTGAGCCTGCACGTCCGGAGCCTGTGCTCCGCAACGGGAGAGGCCACAACAGTGAGAGGCCCGCGTACCGGAAAAAAACAAAACAAAACAAACAAAAAAACCAGCATGATGTCAGCACATGAATGGACAAATGCAACAGAATATTAAAAAGCCAGAAATAGACTCACATGAATAATTAGTATATGATAAAGGCTTATCTCAATCATAGGAAAAGAAACACTTTCTAATAAGTGGCATTGGAACAACTGAATAGCCATATGGGAAAAGATAACATTTGACTTATTCCTTATACTGGGTAAATTCCAGATAGATAAAAGTTCTCAATGTGAAAAATGAAAGTATACAAATAAGAGAAAATGTGGGTGAATACCCTTACATTCTGAGAGTGGGAAAACTTTCCTGTGACTCAAATTTTAGAAGCAGTAAGAAAAAAGGTAGATAAATTTGATCAAATAAAAGTAAAAACGGTTTACATGGCAGGAAAAAAAAAACCACAAGAAAAGTGAAAAGACAAATGACAGATTGGGGAAAAAATTTGCAGCTTATGTCATAATCAAGGGGTAAACATTTTTAATATATAATGAGCTTAAAACTGAGAAGAAAAGAACAAGACCCAATAGAAAAATTGGTAAAATATAGGCACAGCTAACTCACAGAAAAAGAAAGGAAAATAGCCCTTAACCATACAAAAAAAAATCAACTTCCCTCATAGTAAGAGAAATGCAAATTAAAACTCTACAGAGAGAGAATTTCTCACCTACAAGATTGACAAAAATTCTAAAGTTTGACAACGTATGCTGTTGGCTGCCTAATCTCCCTGAGCAATCGTCCATTTGGAGGGCTCAGCATTGCTTTCTGCTGCTGAAAGCTTAGACGTTCAGCAGTGGCAATAGTTAGATTGGCCATAGTGAAAGGAAGTTCATGTGGTTTGGGGCCACGGAGAGCCTCCACACTGCCACCATGTCCACTCTGTTCATAGGCACTAGAGTGGTCGAGGAAAGAGGCTGGTGACATCCACAGGACCAATCATTCAATGCATGTAATTGATGCTCTGTGGTGGGCATTAATGCAAGACACAAAAATTCACACTCTGTGCCCCTCTCATACTTTTACCTAGATACCTCTTCCCCAGAACAGTGTGTATATTTTTAGCAACCTTCTTCTAGCCTGATGTTTACAATTTTCTCAGTCAACGTTCTTAGTTATAGACAACAGTTTCATTCTAGTTAGTTTAAGCAGAAAGAGTTTGGATAAGACTCAGTCGGAAATAATGCAGCCAGGACAATGTAGCCAGTAAAAATATACAAACACCCCATGGGAAAACTATGCCTGAAACACCACGAACCTTGGAATTGGTGTTAAGTGACCCAACTTACAGTATTTGCCCAACCAACATAGTCACTATTTCTTTTTCAGCCCATTTAAAGAGCATAATTAACTATATAAGTTCCACTAATGTTTCTAAATTCAAGTATCATAATTATCAACTACCCATATACAAGTTTTAATACTGTCAATGTGATATCCAGTGTCTTTAATATGATATCCTGGCACTTAGTATGCACTTACTGAACACTTGTTGAAAGACTGAATACATGTCACTGAGTCCAAGCTCACTCTGCTCGCAGGACAACAGGCCAGTAAATCGAGAGATGAGGTGTTGAGGCAAGGAATAGCGACTTTATACGGAAAGCCGGCAGAGTAGAGTCCCCAAAAAACCATCTTATCAGGGTCTGGATGCCAGTTTCTTTTATAGAACAGAGGGAGGAGGAGGTGAGGAAGTAGAGTTAAAAGGCCACTTATCTTGCAAAACATCTCCTCGAATGGCCTGCATCAGGGAGGGGATGTGTTAATTTCTTCTTTTCTGCAGCCATTCACAGGTAGACAGGGTCAGAATGTCTCTCTGTGAGCTGAACAAAGGCCCTTTAGTTTAAGAGTCAGGCAGAGGGGCAGGGTTCCCTTTTACAGGCCATTATGTATGCTTACAGCTATGAACAGTGATTATAATAGCAAAAGCAATGAAAAGCAAAGGTTAAATTAAAAGAAACATCCAACACAGAGTCAGAATTGGCTCTTCCCTGTTACATACAGACCCTTCAAGAAAAACTTTTTTTTTTTTTCCTGAAAACCTGCCTAGGAATTTTTCCACTCAAACACAGAGGATGGGTGACACAGGTGGGACCAATTCCTAGAGAGCTGCCCAAATTCTACACCTAATCTCAATGAGAGAGAATGGCATCATTTCACAGTAATCTTGAATTCATTCTTACTCATACTTAATAAAGGAAATTGTTCATAAATTTCAATATTTTTTACATACTTCCTGACTGATCTCAGTGTCTCAGGGTAAGGGAGAAACTCTGGTCTAGGCAGAAGTTGTGAACTCCGGCCTTTAGAGAGGTAGCTAGCGTTGTAGACAAGTTTCTTTGTGGTCGCCTTCATTTAGATTCCTCCAAAAGTGGACCCTGGGACAAAGATTTGGAGACAAGTAGTTTATTTGGCAGGTGACCCCGGGAAGCACAGTGAGAGAGTGAGGAAGTGAGATAAGGAGAGGAGGGAAGCCAATAAACGGTGTGTCAATGAGCAGGCAACTGGGGCTCAATCCAGCTGGAGTCCCACTGACACTGAGTACAACATACTTCAGAACCTCTCTGCTGAGGGGCAAGGAAGCTGGAGTATTTATCTATTCTCATCCCTCATTATGTAGTTAGTTGAAGTCCCAAGGGTTGCCCTGGGGTTGTTCATTCCCAGACATTTTCAGCACGCTTCTTGGTTCAGAAAGCACAGAGATGCAGGAAGCCATCAGTGTGCATAAGGAGTGGCCGTAGTGACCTCCGGAGTGGAAAATGGACATTAGGTATGGGGCCTGATAGCATCTGCTTACAGTAGGCAAGCTGAGAAGGTTAACTAACTAGATGTCGGGAGGTGGGGAAACTAAGAAGAATACACTGGAAAAGTACCTCTTCCTGCTTGAGCTGTACTCTGGGACGTGGTACCTTGGAATTTTCTTTCTTTTCTGGCTTCAACCCTTGTGGCAAAAGGAAGCAACTGTCAAGCAGTAGAGAGAGTGAAGACTCCTGCCCTCCCAGTGATTAACTGCAACTATTCATCCAAAAAGAAACAAGCATTTGAGGCAGAGGAAGGAGAGGCAAGTAGCCCAAGACAGCTTTTACTCGGAACAACATGCTGAAGACAAACTTCTAGAAAAGGCTTTTAACTTCACTTTGGGGGTTTGGAGTTGGTTAACAAAAGTAGAGCTTGACATTGGTGACAAAGTTGCCGTGTGCAACCTAGATGTCTAATGCTTTCAACGTCTTACTTTATATAGTAAATATAAAGTTTGGAAGCATATGAATCAACCGATAATAGTTGTCATGGTTAGGGCATGGAGTGTATATTATATATATTCAATATATTTAGTAGATGGATATGCAATATACATATTTGAGATATTTTTATAATTTATATATAATATATAGCATCCTATATTCTTTATACCTAATATATATTTAATTTATAGTAGATGTATATACATGTATATGTATTTAATATGCACCTACTTAAATCATGAAACTTAAAATTTTATTTATTGAGAATATATTTTATAAAGTGTATTAGTCAGGAGAGGCTGGTTATAAGGAGTGAGGTAACAAACATACCCCAAATCTCAGTAGGTTAGTACAACAAAAGTCTCTTTCTCACAGCCACCCAGGTACCCAGGCTGCCAGAGCTTCAGCATCTTGTAGCTACACTGTCTGCAACATGCAGCCTCCTCAGTCGCCCTAGCAGAGGAACATAGATAGGAGAATCTCCCTGAACTTTTCACCACCTCAGCCCAGGAGTGACTCCTCCCCTCACAGCCCACTGGCTAGAACTAATCACATGGCTCTGCCTGGCTGCAAGGGGGCTAAGAAATGTAGGGCAGAAAATGGAATATTTGGTGAACATTATTAGCTCACAAAGCCTGCTTTTTAATTAGATAGGTAGATGGTAGATAGATAGATAGATGAAAATTCACTGCAGCATTTCCTGCCATTGTATCTAACCTGCCAAATTGGTTTTCTCAGAGATGATTAATAATTTGGAGACTGAATCTACAAACTGAGAGAGGCAACAGTAATACAACTCACAGCAGGGTTTCATGCAGAGTGAATGTCAAGCTACCAAATATCTAGAATCTTACCTATGTAGGTAAAGCACAGTGTTGTATGTTGGGCTCCTTAGGAAGCAAATTCTGAGCTGGAGTTTATTGGATAGGCTGTTTATTAAGAAGTGTCCTTGGGGGCTTCCCTGGTGGCGCAGTGGTTGAGAGTCCGCCTGCCGGTGCAGGGGACACGGGTTCGTGACCCGGTCCGGGAGGATCCCACATGCCGCGGAGCTGCTGGGCCTGTGAGCCATGGCCACTGAGCCTGCGCGTCCGGAGCCTGTGCTCCGCAACGGGAGAGGCCACAGCAGTGAGAGGCCCACGTACCGCAAAACAAACAAACAAATAGAAGTGTCCTTGGGACTGATACCGAGCAGGGCCCTGTGCGGCTCCTGGGCACAAAGACTTTCTGTGTCCCCCATTTCTTGGATTACAGGAAACAGCCTTCATTCAACCTCCATGACCTCCCCTGAGTTCCAATGGGCAGATCCAAGCAGTTGTTAATTAGGGAAGGGAGGGGATGCAAGGCCAGGGAGACACAGTCAAGAGCAGCCTTGGGGTAAGGTCCTGTTTCCCCATCAACAATACCCACAGCAATATCTTTGAGCTATTTTGCAGATGTTGAAACCCCCTCCAGGTGGGAAAAGTTAACAATTAACGTTGGCATGCTGCCCACAAACATGTAGACCCCAGACCAGTTGGACCTGAAGGTTGATGATGCTGACTCCTACTTACCTGACCACCAACCCATCAGAAGAATGCAAGACTGTTACTGCTTTGATGCTTATCACATACACCTGACCACGAGCCCTGACTATGAGACCTCTCCCTATTCCCCAGGGAGTGGGGCACAGTTCTTCAGGCGCTAGCTGACTGTGTTCCCCCTTTGCCTGGCAAAGTAATAAAGCTATCCTTTTCTACTTCACCCAAAACTCTGTCTCCGAGATTTGATTCAGCACTAGTGTACAGAGAAGCTGAGCTTTCGGCATGAGAACTAACACCTGGAAGCATGCTGGTGTGGGGCAGAAAGTTGAGCTGTACCACAGGTCTGATGAAGACCTCAGCCAACGCAAGTGGAGCTCAAGAGCTAAAATGGTCCTTCAGAATTGTCTCCCCATGAAATGAGGTGGCCAGGCCTTCATACCTCTTCATCTATTGGTCGTTGGATGTGGACTGTCCAGGGGATTAGATATATTAAAAAATATACATAAAAATATATGTGTACACACACGCACACAACACTCTTGGCAGCTGGGGCAACAGGTCCTTCACTGAACAGGAATCTAGACAGCTTATCACAGTGTCCTCCACACATTATAAAATCCATCTGGTTAATATTGCTCTCCCAATACGCATAAGCATTATGTGGCTTTTAGAAGTAATTATTATTACTTGTTTTCTTGCTTTTCTTTTTTTATTATTTATTTTTTTATACAGCAGGTTCTTATTAGTCATCCATTTTATACACATCAGTGTATACATGTCAATCCCAATCTCCCAGTTCGTCACACCGCCACCCCCACCTGCCGCTGCTTTCCCCCCTTAGTGTCCATACGTTTGTTCTCTACATATGTGTTTCAATTTCTGCCCTGCAAACCGGTTCATCTGTACCATTTTTCTAGGTTCCACATATATGCATTAATATACAATATTTGTTTTTCTCTTTCTGACTTACTTCACTCTGTATGACAGTCTCTAGATTCATCCACGTCTCTACAAATGACCCAATTTTGTTCCTTTTTATGGCTGAATAATATTCCATTGTATATATGTACCACATCTTCTTTATCCATGCGTCTGGCAATGGGCATTTAGGTTGCTTCCGTGACCTGGCTATTGTAAATAGTGCTGCAATGAACATTGGGGTGCATGTGTCTTTTTGAATTATGGTTTTCTCTAGGCATATGCCCAGTAGTGGGATTGCTAGGTCATATGGTAATTCTATTTTTAGTTTTTTAAGGAACCTCCATACTGTTCTCCATAGTGGCTGTATCAATTTATATTCCCACCAAGAGTGCAAGAGGGTTCCCTTTTCTCCACACCCTCTCCAGCATTTGTTGTTTGTAGATTTTCTGATGATGCCCATTCTACCTGGTGTGAGGTGATACCTCACTGTACTTTTGATTTGCATTTCTCTAATAATTAATGATGTTGAGCAGCTTTTCATGTGACTCTTGGCCATCTGTATGTCTTCTTTGGAGAAATGTCTATTTAGATCTTCTAAATGTCTATTTAGATCTTCTTTTAGATCTCCCATTTTTTGATTAGGTTGTTTGTTTTTTTAATATTGAGCTGCATGAGTTGTTTATATATTTTGGAGATTAATCCTTTGTCCGTTGATTCGTTTGCAAACATTTTCTCCCATTCTGAGGGTTGTTTTTTTGTCTTGTTTGTAGTTTCCTTTGTTGTGCAAAAGCTTTGAAGTTTCATTAGGTCCCATTTGTTTATTTTTGTTTTTATTTCCATTACTCTAGGAGGTAGATCAAAAAAGATCTTGCTGTGATTTGTGTCAAAGAGTGTTCTTCCTGTTTTCCTCTAAGAGTTTTATAGTGTCCAGTCTTACATTTAGGTCTCTAATCCATTTGGAGTTTATTTTGTGTATGGTGTTAGGGAGTGTTCTAATTTCATTGTTTTACATGTAGCTGTCCAGTTTTCCAAGCACCACTTATTGAAGAGACTGTCTTTTCTCCACTGTATACCCTTGCCTCCTTTGTCATAGATTGGTTGACCATAGGTGCGTGAGTTTATCTCTGGGCTTTCTATCCTGTTCCATTGATCTATATTTCTGTTTTTCTGCCAGTACCATATTGTCTTGATTACTGTAGCTTTGTAGTATAGCCTGAAGTCAGGGAGTCTGATTCCTCCAGCTCTGTTTTTCTCCTTCAAGACTGCTTTGGCTATTCGGGGTCCTTTGTGTCTTCATACAAATTTTAAGATTCTTTGCTCTAGTTCTGTGAAAAATGCCATTGGTAATTTGATAGGGATTGCATTGAATCTGTAGATTGCTTTGGGTAGTATAGTCATTTTCACAATATTGATTCTTCCAATCCAAGAACATGGTATAGCTCTCCATGTGTTGGTATCATCTTTAATTTCTTTCAACAGTGTCTCCCCTCTGCCAGCAATAGCACTTTTGCCCCAAAGGGGAGCAGCACCGAAACAAGAGGGGCTGGAGCGGGCACCAGGTGTGGGCTGGGGTGCATGCTGGGACGGTCGTGGCATGCCAGTCATAGTTTGAGACAACTCCTAATCCACCACCTCTGCAAGTGCCAGTGTTACCCAGAAACTGGGTTCACCTCTTGGTGGGTGTCAAGCCAAAAGACCAACCGAGCCAAAGATCAGGAGGATGAAGGATTTATTATTACTTGTAGCAAGTAAGGAGAGCACCAGAGATCTTTCCCAAAGCAGTGTCTCCCCAAACAGCAAAATTGGGGAAGTTTTAAGCTAAGGGTACATACATATTCATGAAAGGGCTTGGGTGGTCGACAGAGTCTAAGCTTTAGTTGATTGAAGTCACAAGGGTCAGAAAAGGTCAACATCATTATCCATTAGGTTCCAGTCGATCTGGTGCTTGAGTGCTTCAGGCTAATATTTGCCACTGAAACAGAACTGAGAGTCTTTACAACTGATATATTATCTTTGCTATTGTTAATTCTCTTAGCCTGATAATAGGCAATGTTTCTGCATTCTTTTTTTCCCTTAAAAATTAAGCCTTAAACAACCAGGCAAACTTTCTACATAGATTAGGATGAAGTGGGGTTGCCCTTAGGATCCTGAAATGTAAGAATGGGAATTGCAGCTGTTATTTATTCTTCCTGGGTAGGTACCTCCATAGAAAGATACAGTAATGTTTGGCAGATCTTGCTTTAAAACACTGATCACAAATATAAAAAAAAATCTTTTTCATAGGAAGGAAAAGCAATTCCTTGGGAGGTACCAGAAAGTCAAGCTTCCATGGGGGTTTTCAAAGCACCCCCCCTGGAATACTTACTTTTGTACATCTAAAACTTGATACAAAATATAGAATAAGATTTTCACTTTTGTCCTGCATTAAATAAGGCACATGTTGGCAGCTGCACTAAATTATAACTAATATGTAACGAATATACATGAGTGGGGAGAAACATTTTAACATCAGAGAATTATCCATGACCTAACCCACTTCCCTGTCCAATAAGAAGCTAGGTCCCAGGCTTGAGTAACTGGTGAAGGGGACAAGTTAGAGGTACTTGAATAAGCTTAATTGATTTATACCAAAAAGGGCAGAGGGTACTAGCAGAAGAGATATGAGTAGAGCTGGAAGGTGTTAAAAGAGGCAGAAAAAGACAAAAGCAACCTCTAAATGAGTTTGAGAGAGGATGGAGGATTTTGGAGGGAGACCCTTTGGGGTCTCTGTCATGTATGTGTGATGTTGAGGTTGGGGGATGGAAAGAGAAGGAGAAATGAGGAAAAATATTTTTTAAAGTTTTCCCATGTAGAATAAAGAAAGAGCCCCCAAATAAATCCATGCACCTACGGTCCCCTGATCTTCAACAAGGGTGCCAAGAACACACAATGGTAAAAGGATAATCTCTTAATAAATGGTTCTGTGAAAACTGGATATCTACACGCAGAAGAAAGAAATTGGATACTTATCTCACACCATATACAAAAATTGACTCAAAATGGATTAAATTTAAATGTAAGACCTGAAACCATAAAACTACTAGGAGAAAGCATAGTGAAAAAGCTTCTACACATTGGTCTGGGCTATGATTTTTTGGTTATGACACTGGAAACACAGGCAACAAAAGCAAAAATAGACAAGTGGGATTATACAAGACTAAAAAGCTTCTTCAAAGCAAAGGAAACAATGAACAGAGTGAAAAGGCAACCTATAGATTGGGAGAAAATATTTGCAAACCACATCTTTGATAAGAAGTTAATATTCAAAAAATATAAGGAACTCATACAACTCAATAACAAAACAAAACCATCACCCCAATTTAAAAATGGGCAAAGGACATGAACAGACATTTCTCAAAAGAAGACAGGCAAATGGTCAACAGTACACTAAAAGGTGCTCAGCATCACTAATCACCAGGGAAATGCAAATCAGAATGATAGTAAGGTATCACCTCACACCTATTAGGATGGCAATTATCAAAAAACCCCCAAAGATAGGAAGTGTTGGCACTAATGTGAAGAAGAGGGAACCCTTATGCACTGTTGGTGGAAATGTAAATTAGTATAGCTATTATGGAAAACAGTATGGAGGTTTCTCAAAAAATTAAATAAAGAACTATTTTATGGTTCAGCAAGCCCACTTTTGGGTATAAACCGAAAGGAAATGAAATCAGTTATCTTGAAGTGATATCTGTATCCCCCCATGTTCATTGCAGCGTTATTCACAATAGCCAAGACATGAAAACAACCTATGTCAATCAATGGATGAATGGATAAAGAAGATATGTGTGTGTGTATGTTTGTGTGTGTGTGTGTGTGTGTGTATAAAATATGCAATATTATTCAGTTTTTAAAAAGAAGGAAATCCTGCCATTTGTATCAACATGGATGAACCTGGAGGACATTATGCTGAGTGAAATATTCCAGACACAGAAAGACAAATACTGCGTGATCTCACTTATATGAGGAATCTAAAATAGTTGAATTCATAGAAGCAGGAAGTAGAATGGTGATTGCCAGGGGCTGTATGGAGAGGGCCATGGGGAAATGTTGGTCAAGGGGTACAAAGTTTCTGGATGAATAAGTTCTGATGCTCTAATGCACAGCAATGTGAATTATAGACAACAATACCATATTGTATACTTGAAATTTGCTAAGAGGGTAGATCTTAAGTTTTCTCAACACACACAGACACACACAGAGAAAAAAGGTAATTATGGGAGGTGATAGATATGTTCATTAACTTGATTGTGGTTATTATTTTATAATGTATATGTATGTCAAAACATCAAATCAGACACCTAAATATATACAATTTTTTGTCAGTTATACCTCAATAAAGATGGGGAGAAAGTTTTCTTGTATAATAGGAATAGAACCCCTCTTGGAATTTTAAAAATTATTTTATTAAAAAATTAAATTGCTTTTGAAATTGTTTCTTGAATGTTGAACTGACATTTCTTTGAAAAGAGCACTGTGTTAAGACTGGAACATGGTATAGCTCAGCTTTATGTGTGTTATATATACAACCACTATTTATTTTAAAATAATTTATGAAAGCTCCTACTTTGCTCAGTTCTAGAGGGAGTGGGAAGTATTGCATAGTTGTTAATAGCTTGCGTCACACAGAAACCCTGAGAATTAAAGAAATCCCCTTATAAACCTATGCTTTATGCCAAAACTCATTCAGATGATAAATTCAACTACCAGAAATCCAGTGATTTTCTCTAATTGAAGCACTCTGTGGTTCCTTTTTCTTTCTTCATTCATCTTTTCTCCCCCCTCCTCAAATAAAATCTGAATATAGTTGTAAGTACAAATGAGGTTGAGAACTTAGGCAGAAAATTTTACTATAAATATAAATTTGGAGCTTAAAATCTACATTAAATGATGCAAATCACTTTCTAGATTATATGTGGAAAATACATATTACCGTGTTGATGAGGGCATGTTCAGTGTAGCTTTTTGGAATTTCTCTGAGCTTCAATTTTGACATTACTAGGTGTCATGCACTTAGATTATCTTACACAAATAAAAATCATTATTGGAATTATTACCTACCTTCTAAAATATTCTTACTTTTTTTACATTCTTGTCTCATTCATCCTTACAGAGTCCATCTGAAATTATCGTTTTCAATGATATTTCTTTTTTCTTTTTTTATAACCATTTTAAAATTGAAGTATAGTTAATTCACAATGTTATGTTAGTTTCAGGTATACAGCAAAATGATTCAGTCATATATATATATATATATATATATATATATATATATTCTTTTTCAGATTCTTTCCATTATAGGTTATTATAAGATATTAAGTATAGTTCCCTGTGCTATACAATAGGTCCTGTTGTTTACCTCTTTTATATATAGTAGTGTGTATATGTTAATCCCAAACTCCTAATTTATCTCTCCCCCCACCCCCTGCTATCCCCTTTGGTAATCATAAGTTTTTTTTCTATGTCTGTGAGTCTATTTCTGTTTTGTAAATAAGTTCATTTGTATCATTATTTTTAAGATTCCACATATAAGTGATATCATATGATATTTGTCTTTCTCTGTCTGGCTCACTTCACTTAGTATGATAATCTCTAGGTCCATCCATGTTGCTTCAAATGGCATTATTTCATCCTCTATTATGGCCGAGTAATATTCCATTGTGTATATGTACCACATCTTTTTTTTTTTTTGCGGGGGGGGGGTACGTGGGCCTCTCACTGCTGCGGCCTCTCCTGCCGCGGAGCACAGGCTCCGGACGCGCAGGCCCAGCGGCCATGGCTCACGGGCCCAGCCGCTCTGCGGCACATGGGATCCTCCCGGACCGGGGCACGAACCCATGTCCCCTGCATCGGCAGGTGGACTCCCAACCACTGTGCCATCAGGGAAGCCCTACCACATCTTTTTTATCCATTCATCTGTCAGTGGGCACTTAGGTTTCTTCCATGTCTTGGCTATTGTAAATAGTGCTGCTAGGAACATTGGGGTGCATGTATCTTTTCAAATTAGAGTTTTCTCCAGATATATGCCCAAGGGTGGGATTGCATGATCATATGGTAACTCTATTTTTAGTTTTATAAGGAACCTCCAGACTATTTTCCTTAGTGGTCGCACCAATTTACATTCCCACCAACAGTACAGGAGGGTTTCCTTTTCTCCATACCCTCTCTAGCATTTATTATATGTAGACTTTTTTTTTTTTTTTTTGTGGTACGCGGGCCTCTCACTGTTGTGACCTCTCCTGCTGCGGAGCACCGACTCCGGACGTGCAGGCTTAGCAGCCATGGCTCACAGGCCCAGCCGCTCCGCGGCATGTGGGATCTTCCCAGACCGGGGCACGAACCCGTGTCCCCTGCATCGGCAGGCGGACTCTCAACCACTGCGCCACCGGGGAAGCCCTATATGTAGACTTTTTAATGATGGCCATTCTGACTGGCGTGAGGGCAATGGTATTTCTTTTCTGTTTAAAATATCTGTGGCTAATACTTCAACAGTAATAAGCACACCTAGGTTCCCAGATCTTCTTTTGTGGAAATTATATCCCATTAAAAAGAACCAGGGCTCTTTGGAGAAGTGGATGACTCTAGGCTGGAATAGGTGAGTTATAAGAGTGACTTGGAATATCTTGTGCCAGGAAATATGGAAGCAGTACTCAAAAACTGATGAGGTCATGTAAAAGGAAGACAGAAGCTAGCTTGAAAGGGCTCCCACTTGCTAAACATGCGACAATTTGTGTATCAAAATGAATAACGACTAAAATAGATTATAACGCATTGAATTAAAAAATAATTCATGCCAACACTACTCATTAAAAATATTAAGGATAGGGGGAGTGGGTGAAGGGAAAGTTGTTTAGAGAAGAATGCCAGCTGATAAATGTAGGATTGTTAGAATTAGAAAACTAACATTTTGCAATCACTACTATAGTAATTGATTCAGGCCAAGAATCATCAGTAGATGTTAAATCATTGAGTGAGACATTGTTAGGGAAGGATATAGTCACACAGTCTCAAAGTACCACTAGTTACGATTATTAATTACACAGAGAAAAAAATGATACTTTTGTAAATGGTCTGGTGGATACCACTTGAACCAAATGAGCAAAGTTAACGTCACCAAAATGGGAAAAATTGACATCAGGCTTTTTGTGATGTGATGCGTTGAGGACACACATCATGCATGCCGTATTCCTGTTTAAAAAAAAAAAGATTCTTGGGGCTTCCCTGGTGGTGCAGTGGTTGAGAGTCTGCCTGCCAATGTAGGGGACACGGGTTCGTGCCCCGGTCCGGGAGGATCCCACATGCCGTGGAGCGGCTGGGCCCATGAGCCATGGCCACTGAGCCTGCGCGTCTGGAGCCTGTGCTCCGCAACGGGAGAGGTCACAACAGTGAGAGGCCCGTGTAACACAAAAAAAAAAAAAAAAAAAAAAAAGATTCTCACAGAATACTAAGGTCACGTGAAACCTCTAAACGCATCCATCTCACTTCCTTCCGAGAGAATTATTCATAAATCTGGATAATTAGGTTCACTCCTAATGCATTCATAGACGAGTGATTGTAATATTTTACTACCACCAAGAAAAGTATTAACAATGAAACTATGGTACACTCTTTTTTTTTTTTTTTTTTTTTTTCCGCTCACCTCCAACTCCTATGGTACACTCTTGACTGTAAGATGGATTTCTGAATAAACCGTGGGTTTTTGTTTAAAAAAAGATTCTAATCATAAGGAAATGATCAGACAAACCAAGTTCGGGAACATTATGCAAAATAGCTGACCTGGACTCTTCAAAAATGTCAATGTCACGAAAGATAAAAAAGTTCAGGAAATATCTTTAAAAGAAGGTAAAGAGACATGGCAACTAAATACAATGTGTGATCTTTAATGGGATTGTGGATATTAAAAATGCAGTATAAAGGACATTATTGTTACTGGGACAATTGAAGAAATAGGAATACAGAAGACATATTAGATAACAGGCATATCGATGTTAGATTTCCTGAGTGTGATAGTTTTCCTAAGTGTGATAATTGTATTATAGTTATATAGAAGAATGTAATATTTCTTAATAAAAATATGCTTGAAGTATGTGTGAGTGAAATGTCAAGATGTCTGAAACTTATGTTTAAATCTCTCAGATCATTCACAAAAAAAGAGTGCATGCGTGTGTGTGTGTGTGTGAACATTTACACAAAAGCACACTTAAATAGAAAACAAGTATGGCAAAATGTTAACAACTCGTGAGTATAAGTGGAGGGTATGTGGGTATTCACTGTACCGTTTTTACAACTTTTCTGTAAGATTAAAAATTTTCAAAATAAAAAAGCTGGAAAAAGAAAATATCATATAAAAAATAAAATTAAAAAAATATGCTGAGCCAAGGATAAAATGCAAGAGACAAAATTGTGATGGGAAAATTACAAGTATAGTGAGGACAAAAAGTCGGAATCTATGACTTTTTTTTTTTTTTCGGTACGCGGGCCTCTCACTGTTGTGGCCTCTCCCGTTGTGGAGCACAGGCTCTGGACGCACAAGCTCAGCGGCCATGGCTCACGGGCCCAGCCGCTCCGCGGCATGTGGGATCTTCCCGGACCGGGTCTCGAACCCACGTCCCCTGCATCGGCAGACGGACTCCTAACCACTGTGCCACCAGGGAAGCCCTGAATCTATGACTTCTTATAGTTCTGTTCCTACAAGTCCACCCTACTGCCTCTGAATATTCTATCATATGCCACATAGTCTTCAAATTAGGAACCAAACACACTCCCATGATGTTAGGATCATAAACTCTTGACCTTGTGTCACAAGAAAAAGTTGTATGAGAAGTTCATTCTATGGCTTAAACTGCTTCCTGTCCTCTTTCCTAGAGACATGGTCTCCAGGACCTTCTTGTTTGAAGGGCTAACAGATTTTCTTTTCTTTGGCTGTAGGCTTGTCATAGGGATAACATAGTCCCCACAGTCTGGAAGGAGAGCCAGGTGCCAGCAATTCCAGGCAATTTAAAATGCATTTTTGAAAGTCAGAGAAAATTTATCTAGTTTGCAAGGCTTCCTTCCTCTAATGTTTATTGTGAACCTTTTCTGGGCATATTCTGAATCTGCCTCTTCTCTCTTCCCTCACGGTTTTCCCCTGTCCTGGTAACCTGGAAGATCACCACTGTTGATTCTCTATGTGTGTCACCCATGAGCATGTGTGTGTATTCCCTCTTCCTTCCTTTGCTTATTATTTATTAATCCATGATAATTACTTATTTATGTAGGTCACTCTATTTTAAATGATAATTTTACAAATGTTTAAGCAGATGAGCATTTGTGCTCCAAAGGGCAGGAGAGATGAACAAGAGACATAAAATATACCACAGAGAGCTGGATTAGGAAATAAACATAGACCCGGAATCTCTTCTTCTACCTCTCTTGTCATCTGCCTTTTATCATTTTAGGAATTGTCCTGATCTCCCGTTTTTAAAGACCCTTTACTATTTTAAATATCCTCATGATTGTTTTGGATTCCACTACCTTGAAAGTGAAGCAAGGTTTGTTTGCTGTTTTCAAGCAGGATCCACGATGGCTATAGAACACGGCTAACCTGACCAAACTGGAGACTGGAGTCTGAGAGTTATGGATCCAGACTAAACCAGGCCCCTGATTGGTCAATAAATTTTTACTGAGTACCTACTATTAGTCAGGCACAATGTTTGGAAGTAGAGGGAAAGACTGGCTGAGACACAACCCTAACTTAGTGGTCCACAGTATCTACGTCAGGTTCACACTGTTTTCACCTGAGGAAGAGGATGGGGGAG
Source organism: Orcinus orca (assembly GCF_937001465.1). Taxonomy (NCBI): domain Eukaryota; kingdom Metazoa; phylum Chordata; class Mammalia; order Artiodactyla; family Delphinidae; genus Orcinus; species Orcinus orca. The sequence goes on along the minus strand of NC_064580.1, from coordinate 36,937,745 downwards.
AAGATGATGCTTACCACGTGGATATGAGTGCATAACTTAGGAATTGTGTTCATCTGCTAGTAACAGACACTCAATAAAGAATGGCTGAAATCAGGCTTCCCTGGTGGCGCAGTGGTTGAGAGTCTGCCTGCCGATGCAGGGGACACGGGTTCGTGTCCCGGTCCGGGAAGATCCCGCATGCCACAGAGCGGCTGGGCCCGCGAGCCATGGCCGCTGAGCCTGCGCGTCTGGAGCCTGTGCTCCGCAATGGGAGGGGTCACAACGGTGAGAGGCCCGCGTACCACACACACACAAAAAGAATGGCTGAAATAAATTGGGAGTTTATTTTTCTCTTTTGCCGGTAGAGGTAGGCAATGTAGTGGTGGCCTGGCAAGCCCATGAAGTCATCCAAGTCCCAGGTGTTGCCTATCTTGTTGCTTTGCCCTTCTTAGCATACAACTTCCACCCGAAAGTTTGCCTCATGGTTGCAAGATGGCCACTGCAACTCTAGCCATTGTGTCTACATTCCAGGCTGGAAGAGAGAGGAAAGGCAAAAGGGGCAAAAGACCACTTTCCAGGTGAGCCAACTTCCTTTTAAAAGAGCTTTCCCAGAATCCCCACCTATAACTTCTGCTTACATCTTATTAGCCAGAACTTAGTCACTTCCCAGTTGTATCTGTAAGGAAAAATTCAACCAAAAAAAAAAAAATCAGAGTTCTGTGAGTTCTTACTCATTTGAAAGTACAAGCCCAGATACTTATTATGTTGGCTTGTCTTTTCAACTGGGCTCTAGTACTTTTTAAGTTAACTTTGCTGGTTCCTTTTCATCACACAATTATCTAAATTTTTTTCTCATAAGAATACAAGTTAAGAAATTCACTTTAAATATAAAAATGTAAGTAGATTAAATGTAAAATAATGGAAAAAGAGATATCATGCTAACACGAATCAAAAGAAAGCTTGAGCAGCTAGATTAATATCAGACAAAGTAGATTTCAGAGCAGAGAATACTATCAGGGAAAAAGGAGATCATTTCATACTGATAAAGGGGTCAATTCATTAGGAGGACATAATCCAAAACATTCATATACCTTATAACAGAGTTTCAAAATATATGAGGCAAAGTCTGAGAGAACTGAACAGAAAAGTAGACAAATGCACAATTATAGTTTACTTCAATACCCCCTCTAAATAACTGATAGAGCAAACAGAAAGAAAAGCTGTAAAGCTATAGAGGACTTGAACAAACAACACAATCAACCAATTTGACCTAAGTGACATTTATAAAACATCCCATCTAACAACAGCAGAATACATATTCTTCTCAACTGCATATGGAACATTTGCCAAGATAGACCACACTGGGAGCTATAAAATCAGTCTCATAAATTTAAAAAGATCTAAGTCATATAGAATACGTTCTCTAAGCACAATGGAATTTAAATTAAAAATCAACAACAAAAATATCTGAAAAATCCATAAACACTTGAAAGCTAGATAACACACATTTGAATAACCCATGGGTCAAAGAAGAAATCAGAAGGAAAATTAGGAAGTATTTTGAATTGAATGAAAATGAAAGCATAACATATCACAATTGTGGGATGCCACTAAAACAGTACCTAGGGCACATTTTATAGCACTGAAGACTTATGTTGGAAAATAAGAAAGGTCTCAAATCAATTACATTAACTTCTACCTTAAGAAACTAGAAAAAGAAGAGCAAATTAAACCCAAACTAAGTAGAAGAAGGGAAATAATAAATATCAGAGCAGAAATCAGTGAAAGAGACAACAGGAAAATGACAGAGAAAACAAATGAAACCCAAAGCTGCTACTTTGAGAGCAATAAAATTGATTTTCTTGAGTTCACTGAAGAAAAAACAGAAAACTGAAAAAGTACTATATTAAATAAATTGAATTTTCAGTTAAAAACCTTCCTACAAAGAAAATACCAGGCCTAGATGTCATTACTGGTGAATTCTATGAAACATTTAAGGAAGAATTAATAGGAATTCTTTGCAACTCTTACAAAAAAACTGAAGAGAAAGAAATGCTTCTCAACTCATTCTATAAGTCTGGCACTACCTTGATACCAAAACCTAATAAGGACATTACAAGAAGGGAAAATTAAAGATCATATCCCTCACGAACATAGATGCAAAAATTCTAAACAAAATTTGAGCAAATTGAATCCAACAATATATTAAAGTATAATGTGTCATGACCAAGTGGGGTTTGTCCCAGGAATGGAAGTTTGGATCAATATACAAAAATCAATTATATGTTTATATACCATTAACAGTCAGAAATTAAAAATTTTAAATACCATTTAGAGTAGCATCAAAAAATAGTAAAAACTTAGCAGTAAATCTAACAAAACTGTGGAAAATCTGTATACTAAAAACTACAAAGCATTGCTGAAATTAAACAAGACCTAAATAAATGGAGAGATATATTCATGTGTCATAAGGCTTATTATGTCAATTCTCCCCCAATTAATCTGTAGATTAAATGCAATCCCAGTCAAAATTTCAGCAGGCTTTTTGGTAGAAGCTGACAAGATGGTCCTAAATTTCATAGAAATGCAAAGGACCTAGAATAGCCAAAATAACTTTGAAACAGAGGAACAAAATTAAAAGATAAAACTAATTGATTTCAAAGTCTTATTATAAAGCTACAGTAATCAAGACACTGTGGGACTGACGTCATGATAGGTGATTAGATCAATGGAATGGAGTAGAGTCCAGAAATAAACATACACATATATGGACAACTGATTTTTGACAAAGGTACAAAAACAATTCAGTGGAGAAGGGATAGCCTTTTCAACAAATTATGCTGGAACAACTGGCTATCCATATGCAAAATTAAAATGTATTTGAATCCATACCTCACAACAAAAATGGATTCAAAAGAGATCAATGACCTAAATGTAAAAATTCTATAACGTCTAGAAGGAAACAGAAAACTGTGGTCTTGAGTTAAGCAAAAATTTCCTTGAAATAGCACCCAAAGCTCAATCCATGAAAAAAAAACTGAATAAATTGGATTTCATCAAAATGTAAAAATTTTCCTCTTTAAAAGATACTGTTAAGAGAATGAAAAGATAAGCAACATACTGGGAGAAAATATTTGTAAATCATATATGTGATAAAGGGTTTGTATTGAGAATATGTAAAGAGCCCTCAAAGCTCAATAATAAGAAAACAAACAACCCAAAAAATAAAAGTGAGCAAAATATTTGTATAGATACTTCACCAAAGAAGATATATGGATGGCAAATAAGCACATGAAAAAATGTTCAAAATCACTAGTTATTTGGGAAATGGAAATTAAAACCACAATGAAGGGAATTCCCTGGTAGTCCAGTGGTTAGGGCTCTGTGCTCTTACTGCCGAGGACCCGGGTTTGATCCCTGGTCGGGGAACTAAGCTCCCTCAAGCCACACTGCATGGTATAAATAAATAAACGAATGAATAAATAAATAAATAACATTTGATTAACAGATTTGATCTATTGGTCATATATACAATCCCAAACCAATAATAAGATAAATACTTCTTACCAGACCAAAAAAGAAAAAAAACCACAATGAAATACTATCTCACACCTTTTAAAATGGCTAAAATGAAGACCGTGCCAAGAGTTGATATGGGTGTGAAAGAACTGTAATTTGTATACACTGCCGATTGGACTATAAAATGTACAACCACTTTGGAAGACAACTGGAAGTTGCTCAAGAGGTTGTATATACACCTACCATGTGATCCCGCTATTCCACTTCTAGGTATTTATCTAGGAGAAACGAAAGCATATGTCAATACAAGGACTTGTCCATGAATTTTCATAGAAGCTTTATTTAATAGCCAAGAACTTGAAACAATCACCCAACTAGCCACCAGTAGGTGAATGAATAAATAAATGGTATATCCACACAATGGAAGTCAAAAGGAATAAACTATTGACACACATGAACATGTTCATTATCCTATGAAGGTGATATTTTAATAGATACATATACGTCAAAAGTTATCAAACTGTATACTTTAAGTATATGCAGTTTCTCATATATCAGTTACATCTCCATAAAGGTGTTAGAAAACAGATTTTTCGACGACTGGTCAATGTTCATTGCATGGTTGTACTTAGCCATGTTCTCTTCAATTATCTCTAAACTTTTAGTATTTGTTCATAAATATTTATTTATTTATTTTTTGCGGTACGCGGGCCTCTCGCTGCTGTGGCCTCTCCCGTTGCGGAGCACAGGCTCCGGACGCGCAGGCTCAGCGGCCATGGCTCACGGGCCCAGCCGCTCTGCGGCATGTGGGATCTTCCCGGACCGGGGCACGAACCCGTGTCCCCTGCATCGGCAGGCGGACTCTCAACCACTGCGCCACCAGGGAAGCCCCATAAATCTTTTTTTAAAGTTTAGTGTATCTATTTTATTGAAATGGTTATTCTCTAAACATCCACATCATTCCATCTGTACCTTCTTCCTACAAACATTTTTTCTTCTACCATTCAATTTTTTTTTTGCTTTTTTAAAATTGAAGTATAGTTGAATTACAATGTTGTGTTAATTACTGCTGTACAGCAAAGTGACTCAGTTATACATATACATTCTTTTTCATATTGTTTTCCATTATGGTTTATCACAGGATATTGAATATAGTTCCCTGTGCTATACAGTAGGACCTTGTTGTTTATCTGTCCTATATATACCAGTTTGCATCTGCTAATCCCAAACTCCCAATCCATCCCTCTTCCATCCCCCCATAAATCTTTGAATGTATTTTAAGTTATTTTCTTAGGATTATAAATTTCTGAAAGTGGAATTACTGGGTAAAAGATTCTTAGGGTTTAAAAGAAACTCTTGGTGTACATTGACAACTTGCTTTCCATAAAGGTTATGTCAATTTACACTCCTGTGAGCGCTCAATGATAGGCTTTGGTCATTTTAAAGAAATTTATGTTCAGAACTCATTGAACACTTTCCAAAGTCAAAATAGCTTTCTGAGCAACCCTTACTATTGCCCTTCTCTAAAATTGTCTGAAACTACTTACTTTTTGCTCAGTTATCCTCAATTTTTGCTTGTTGCTATGCTCTGTCATTGCTTGATTTCACAAACATTTTTACTTCTTCAAAAAACAGTTTTTATAACAGCTTTGTTGAAATGCTATTCACATACCATACAGTTCATTTAAAGTGTACAACTCAATGTTTTTTAGTAATGTTAACAAAGTTCTGCAACTATCGCCACAATCACTTTTAGAACTTTATCCCCTCAAAAAGAAACCCTGTATCTATTATCAGTCAACTCCTCATTTCCTCCCAAACCCACCAGCCCTAGGTGACCAACAATCTACTTTCTGTCTCTGTGCATTTGCCTATTCTGGACGTTTCATATAAATGGAATGAATACAATACAGAGCCTTCTGTGACTGGCTTCTCTCTCTTAGTTTAATGTTTTCAAGGTTCATTCCTATTGTAGCAAGTATCAGTACTTCATTCCTTTTCTAATTGCCAAATAACCTTGCATCGTATGATATACCATACTGGGCAATACAACGGAGAAGGAAAAGACTATTCAACAAATGGTATTAAAACCATTGAACACCCACATGCCAAAAAAAAGTGAACCTGGATCAAAGTCTCATACCTTGTCCCAAAATTAATTCAAAATGGATTCCATATCTAAATGTAAACCTTTTTGAATGAAAAGCAGGAGAAAATCGTCATTGTCAATGGTTAGGCAAAGATTCCTTAGACATGACACCGAAAATATGATCCATTTGAAAGAAAGACTTGTATCCAGTATGTATACAGAACTCTCAAAACTACACAGTAAGAAAACAGACAGCCCAGTTTCTTAAATGGACAAAATCTTAAAATACAACCCAGAAATCACACTCCTAAGCATTTAACCCAGAGATATGAAAATTTATGTCCACACAAACCTGTACACAAATGATCAGAGCAACATTATTTGCAATAGCCAAAAACTCAAAACAACCAAAACGTTCTTCAGTAATGGAATGGTTAAACATACCATGGTACATCTATACCATGGAATAATTACTGTGCAATAAAAAGCAACAAACGCTTGATACATGCAACAACTTGGATGGATATTGAGAGTATCATGCTGAGTAAAATAAAGGCAATCTCAAACTGTTACAGACTATATGATTCCATTTATATAGCATTCTCAACGTGACAAAAGTATAGAGATGGAAAACAAATTACTGGGTGCCAGGGATTGGGATGACTGAGGGGAGGTTATGGCTGACTATGAAGGGGTAGCTCAAGGGAGATATTTGTGGTGATGGAGCAGCCCTGCATCTTACTTGCAGTGGTGGTTATACAAATCTACACAAATGACAATATGGCATAGAACTATATACACACATCATACCAATGTCAGTTCCTGGTTTTGATATTGTTACTATGGTTATGTAAGATGTAACCATTGGGGGAACCTGGGTGAAGGGTACATGGGACCTCTCTGTACTATCTTTGTAGTATCCTATGAATTTAGTTATTTCATAATAAAAAGCTTTTTTAAAAGATGAATTGGGAGATTGGGATTGACATATATACATTAATATGTATAAAATGGATAACTAATAAGAACCTGCTCTATAAAAAAATAAATAAAATTAAGTTAAAATTTTTTTAAAAAACAGCAAAAGACTTGAACAAATACTTCACCAAAGAGGATATATGGATGGCAAATAATCACATAAAAAGATATTAAACATCATTAGCCATTAGGGAAATGCAAATGAAAACCACAAGGAAATACCACTATATACCTATTAGAATGGCTACAATAAAAAATACTGACAAGGAAGCAGAGCAAGTGGAACTCTCATACTTTACTCGTTGGAATGCAAACTGGTACAGCCACTCTGAAAAACACTTTGGCAGTTTTTTATAAAGTTAAACATATGCTTACCATATGACCCAGCAATCCCACTCCTAGGTATTTCCCTAGAGAAATGAAAACTTATATTCACCCAAAAATCTATACATGAATGTTCATAACAGCTCCATTCATAGATGCCAAAAACTGGAAACAACCCAAATGTCCCTCAACAGGTAAATGAATAAACCAGTGGTGGTACATCCATACAATAGAATTCTACTCAGCAATGAAAAGGAAAGAACTATTGACAAATGCAACGTCATGGATGACTCTCAAAAGCGTTGTGCTCCGAAGTCTCAAAAGGCTGCATATTGTGTGATTCCATGTGTACGACATCTTTCAAAGATAAAACTTTAGTGACAAAAAACAGATTAATGGTTTCCAAGGGTTAGGGGCAGGGCAAGGGCATGACTATAAAATGTTTTCTGCAGAGGGACAGATAGTAAATACTTGAAGGCTTCGTGGGTCACATATGGTCTCTGTTGCATGTTCTTCTATATTTTTGTTTGGTACTTTTGTTCTTTTTGCAACGCTTAAAAATGTAAAAACCATTCTTAGCTTCTGGCCCTAAGAAATAGGCCACAGGCCAGATTTGACTCGGATGTGGTTTGCCAACCCCTGCTACAACAAGATAGCAAGAGGAAGTGGGGTGGGGTGTGTGATGTAGTTGTTCTCTGTCGTAACTGTGGTAGTGGTTACACAGATCTATAGATGTGTTAGAATTCATAGAAGCGTATATACACAAAAATGTCAATAATATTGTATGTTAATTATGAAAAAAACCCAGTAACCTATCAAATCAGGTCAGTTCATCTCTGGCACAAAAGATCAAAGATTCACTTTTCCCTAAAATATAGAGATCAAGAAATCTTTTAAAAGATATGACTTCTGTCTATTCTACTTACAAAATTGTTTACTGTAGTAATTCCCACAAATTAAAATGGCAGTCTTGTGTGAATGAGATAATGAATTCAGTTGTAACTTGCTAGGTTATGAGGACGACAACTGTTTCTTTGAGGAGAGGAAAGGTACTTGATTATTTTCTGTTACAGAGAGATAAATGGATTTATCACTTACAATAATGTCCAGTTTCTTAGCTAAGCAATGAACACTGAAGCTCAAAGCAGTATGTGAGTTTCAGCCCTTAAACAGCAATTCAAGCTGAATTGTTTTCGAATAAGGTACCCTTATGAGTGTTAGAAATTATAACTTGTGTTCTAGAGAATATGCCCTTTCTTAACTTTTCCAAACCAGAGAAGAGAATCTGACATTTGCTTGAATACTCTGGACAAGAGGGTCAGTGTACCACAGCACAAGCTCTTTTTCCACAGGCCTTGATTACTGTCAGAGAGAATACCCAGCATATTATATAAAGAAAATCGGCAGAACTGAATTCTGTGGTCTGGCCAAATGAATCCATTTTTAATGCTTCCCTAAAATTAGTCTTTAAGAAAATAAAAATATTTAATCTTTAGTAATGACTCTTGCAGTGGTTGGTGTGTGTACCTCAGGGTTGGGGATGTTTTAGGAAATTATATGGCCTAATGCCAGAATCATTGGCCTGGGGAGCCCTTTGAAAAGGAGTGTAGTCCTTCAAACTATATTTATCAAGTGTGTACTTCTGGTAATCATGTGATAGAGAATGAAAATCTTTCCCTACATTTCACTCTGGATACAAAAGGATTTCAAAACTAAGCATAAAACATGAAGCATAAAAGGACAATGTCTTTCTGTGTCCCTACAGGATGGAGTCGTACCAATGGCTGGCTTGGCGTTTCTCTCTGTATTTCTTTAGGCACCGTTTCTTCCCATCATCCCAAGCGCTGCCCCACACTCCAAAGCAAGTTCTTGTGCTTATGTGACAAGAACTTTTTTTTCTTTATGCCTGTAAGAATATGTTCATGCAGCAAAAATGTACTGAGCACCTATTACATGCTTGGCCTTCACAAGCAAACAAAAAGAAGTCCCTGCCCCCGTACAGTTTACTTTCCAGTGGGGGAAGATAGACCACAGACAATAAGTATAATAAATCAGTAAATTATATAGTATGTTAGATATATTTCAATTGCTTAAGGTGACTAGTTAGCTATCTTTGCTAAGTCGCTGATAAGTTATAATTCTCCCCTCTCTTTTTTGCGTCATCAATTTCCCCCCTCTCTACTGGACTGTTCCATTAGTGTACCTTGCAAAGAAACTGTTATTTCTCTAATCTTAAAAAGAAGCCCTCTCTTGATTCATTCTGTTCTCATCACAGAAGTCAGGGTGGTCCTGGTAAAGCATAAGTCTGATGATACAACACCTTTGAAACTTCCAGTTCCTCTTCAGCTCACTCAGAATCGTTATAAGACCTCACAATGGGTGGGGCATGAGCTGCCCTCAATTACCTCTCTGACCTCTCTCTCTCTCTCTCTAGGTCTTCAATGTCTTTCAATAAAGGTTTTTCTTGTTGGTTTTTTAATTACATTTTTCAACTTTTCCCTTTGAAATAATTATAGATTCACAGGAAATTGCGGTGATAGTACAGAGAGACCCCAGGTATTCTTCACTCATTTTCCCCAATAGGTACATCTTCCCTAACTGTGAAGCCATATCAAAACCAGTAAACTGACATTGGTACAATGTGTGTGTGTAGTTCTGTCACTGGAAAGAACACCCTTTTGCTAACCCTTTATAGTCACCCCACCAACTCGAATCCTGGCAACCATTAATTTAGTCTCCATCTTTATAATTTCGTCGGTAGAGAATGTCGTACGGATAGAATCACAAGGTATGTGAGCTTTTGAAATTGGCTTTTGTTCACTCAATATAATCCCTTAGGATTCACCCAAGCTGTTGCATGTATCAGTAGTCGCTTCTTTTTTTTTTAAATCACATTTCCTCTTTTTTAAAAAAGATTTATTGGAGTCTAGTTGATTTCCAATGTTGTGTTAGTTTCTGCTGTACAGCAAAGTGAATCAGTTATACATATACATATGTCCACTCCTTTTTAGATTCTTTTCCCATATAGGTCATTACAGAGTATTGAGTAGAGTTCCCTGTGCTATACAGTAGGTCCTTATTAGCTCTCTATTTTATATATAGTAAGTAGTCACTTCTTTTTATTGCTGAGTAGTACTCCGTGGCACAGATGTACAAAAGTTGCTTAACATCATGTGTGAAACACATCTGGGCTGTTTCCAATTTTAGGCTATTACCCATAAAACTGCTATGAACAATCATATACAGGTTTTGGTGTAGACATAAGTTTTTTTGTTTCTCTGTAATAAATACCGAGAAGTGTGATTGCTGGGCCATATTGGAAGTGTGTTTAGTCTTTAAAAAAACTGCAAAACTGTTTTCCAGAGTAGCTGTACCATTTTACTTTCCACCAGCAATGTATGAGAGATCCAGTTTCGCCATAACCTCACCCACACTTGGTGTTGCCATTATTTTTTTCCAGTTTTATTGAGATATAATTGACTTACAACATTGTATAAATTTAAGGTGTATACCACAAAATGATCATCACAATGAGTTTAGCTAATATCCATCATTTATTCATTTGGTCAGATCACCGAAGTCCGTTCTGTACGTACTGTATACCATATACTGTATGATCTCACTTCTATACGGAATCTAAGAAACCACACTCACAGAAACAGAGATCAGATATGTGGTTGCTAGAGGCAGGGGCTGGGGGGATGGAAGAATTGGGTGAAAGTGGTAAAAAAAGGTACAGACTTCCAGTGATAAGATAAATAAGCTCTGGGGGTGTAATGTACCACCTGATGACCATAGTTCACGATACTGTATCGTATATTTGAAAGTTTCTAAGAGAGTAGAACTTAAAAAGTTCTCATCACAAGGAAAAAATTGTAACTCTGAGAGGTGACCTCATCTCTTATTTCTCTTCCCTTCCCTCATTTTGCTCAAGCCGCACTGGCCTTCTTGTAATTCATCTAACACATCAGACAAGCTCCTGTCGCAACATCTTGGCATTTGCTCTTTCCTCTGCCTGGAATTCTCTCTCCCTGAATACCCTCACTCTCTTCAGATGTTATTTAATGTCACCTTCTTATTCATCTTCAAACCACCACCATCACCGCTGCCCAAGACATCTTATCCCCCTCCCTGGCTTCATTTGTTTTTTCTCTTTAGCACTTAGCTCTATTGCTATAGCTCTTTTTGTATCTATATCTGTATCTATATCTTTATATTTTTATCTATAATTTTATTTATCTTGTTTTTATCTGTGTTTTTCCAACCACAATATAATTTTATGAAGGTATGAACTTCTATCTGTTTTGTTTTCTCTTTAATCTCAGTGTTTAGAACGATCCCTGGCACATTGTAGGGGCTCAGTAAGTATTTTCAATGAATCATGTTGCCTACTCTAATTAAATGTGTTTCAACAGGGAACTATTGGCTGACGATTATGCTTTAAGAACTATAATGCTGGTCACTGGGCAAATATCTTCTACAAGCTATTCCTTCAATATCCTTCAATCACAACGTTTTGATTCTATCAATAGTTATAACTCTAAATAATAAAAGATAATGTTGTCTGTCAGGTCCCCATTCAGTGTATTCATAAGAGTTGTGAATATGGGCTCCTCCTTCTTCTCCAGACTGTAGATCTTCAAGAGCCAGGATTTTGTTTGTTTTGTTCTTGGGCATGTGTTCTTTTTTCTTCTCAGCAATTCCTTCATGATCGCTTTCCTTTCTTGTGTCATTCATCTTCTCCCACTCCCTGCCCTAAAAAATTGGGGACACTGGTTGATATCCAGGAAAACCTTTCATCTTTTACCTTAATCTCTTTTTCAGTGTTAGCTCAATTTTGAACAGGCTTAAGTGAAATAAATTATTTCTTAGATACAGATAATATTAGACATACAGTTGTATTCACCAAGCTCTGCTTACTATAAATCTCTCTTCTGGAACTAGCACTAATTGTAAGTTGAATTTTCAAATTACTTGGACATCATCACTCTGCGATGTATTTTTAATTTTCCTTAGTAAATCCTTTAATTATTCTTCCTATAATTTTAAAGCATAACCAGTTATTATGGCATCTAATTGGAGTATACCAGGCAGTTGGAAAAATATTTGAAACTAGATTGATTTTAAAATTAAGACTTGCTTTCAAATGTGTGTACCTTAAAAACATCTTGCAAGTATATGCTTCCTTCTATGGCTCCTCAATAAAATATAATGACTAGAGAAGTAGATCCCCTACTTTTTATTATAAAGGCTCAATATTCAAGATAAATGCTTCTTGTTAATCTTTACTTTTTTGATTTTGGTAATTCTTAAAAATAATTTTCAAAATTTATTCTCAGCTAAGGAATTGGAGTTACATTTCCAAACTTGGGCATCATAAATTATTACGTGAACTAGGGATGTTTTTAAGGTTTAAGATACATGATTTTAAGCATTTAGGGAATTTAAGGCAAAAGTATAAAGTTATTTGTGGAGAAATTCAAAGTGTTGCACAACGATGGAAATAAAATTCTTGGGATAAGAATAGTGTGTGTGGAGGTGGGTTTGAAATATCCCATTGAAACATCTTCCTTTTTAAAAATGGAAATTCCCTATTTTAGTCACTGAGAATTCTAAGCACATAGCATGCCAGATTTTAAGATATTTACTTTTAAATATGAATCTAGATATTTATATCTATATATGCATAAATCATCTTACCGTATAATCAAGGTCACAGTTATTTGGTTTAAAAATATCTACCTAGAGCCTCTAGACTACTTTCACTGGTTTCACATTTGTTGGACTTTATTGAGTAATCATTCGTACTTAGGTCATGAATATTTGCTTATTTTACTTGTCTTCTGATGGCAGTTGGGAGTAAAATTCAGTCTGAAGGTCTCCCACCTTGAACAGAGAATATACTATAATAACAGGTCTCATTATCCCACCATGATAGAAACCTCAAACATCTTTATTTAAAGGATTCGAATTACATGTGTTGCAACACCAAAACACCAGCTCATTAATTGCCTTTCTTCTCCACTCAGAACTACCTTGTGTAAAATATAATACCATAGTCCCTAATGTAACTTGATTTTCATTAAATTGTTAAAAAAGAAATTAGCAAGTTGAGGTAGTAGAGGTGAAGAGTGTCACTTTTTTTGTTGTTTTTTCCCTGTCCATTCCCAATTATTTCTGCCACCTGGCGCACAAAAGATGTGGTCCAACAAAAGGGATTATATAACACACACACACATCTGTCACAGTACTGGTCCCAGGAGTTGACATACTTCACTTTTGTTCTTTGGTTTCCCATTTTTATGTTTAAGTTATTTAGCTTCTAGCTTTCTTTTTAAATAGGAGCTATTTGTGCAACAAAACTGGATGATAAATCCCCCCCCAAAAAACCCCACAAACTATGAGCAAGTAGGGACAAACTAGTGACAGCTACAATACTTACAGTATCAGCTTATGTACAGAAGGAAGCATAGGGAAGCAATAGGGACTCTCACTGACCTGAGGACAACAATATAACCAACAGGTTCTCACTGAGAGCTCATACAGCCAGTACGAGGACAGGAGCTAAAACTGTAAAGTTTATAACATTCCAATAGCTACTGAGTACCATGGATCTACAGTAAGGTCTAAGAGGGCTAAAACAGCCTGACTGAAACATATGAGCTTTTGGGACTAACCAGTGAAAGCATCCTTTGATGTTAAAGATCCACACTGAGGAAATCTGCTGATGAATCTAAATTGAACAGGATAGTGACAATACAGACAAAGGAGAGAACCAGCCCAGAAAAAGTAGAGGAGGGAATGGAGGCTGAAGAGCTCAGAAATTAAGCCACCATAGTTTTCAACACTTAACAAAACCAGCAGGAGAGAGCTCTAGCCATAAACTTATAAATCCATATCTCCCTTCTAAAAGTTCAGAAAAATTAAATTCACTTGAAAATGAACAATGTGACATAAAAGACAGAAACCATGTGATCATCTCAATAGATACAGGAAAAAAAAGCATTTGATATTCATAATACAAACTCTCAACAAACCTAGAATAGAAGGGAAATTCCTCAACCTGATAAAGACGTACAAAAACCCTGCAGTTAACATCATACTTAATGATAAAAGAGTGGACGTTTCCTCTTAAGATCTGCAATAAAGCAAGGATGCCTACTCTTTCCACTTCACTGTTGCCACTTCAACATTGTACAGGAGTTCTGGCCAGTGCAATCAGTCAAGAAATATAAAAGGCATCCAGATTGTAAAGGAATAAGTAAAACTGACTTTATGTGAAGATGACATGATCCTATATGTAGAAAATCCTAAGGAATTCACATACAAAAAACTATTAGAAGCAATAAATAAGTTCAGCAAAATCACAAGATACAAAATCAGTATATGAAAATCAATTGTATTACTATGTACAAGCAATAAACAATCCAAAGTGATATTAAGAGTTCCATTCACCTAAAACTAACATAATATTGCATGTCAACTATATTTCCAAAAATAAAAAAACAATTTCATTCACAATAGCATTAAAAATAGGGAATTCAAAAAAAAAAAAAAAATAGGGAATTCCCTGGTGGTCCAGTGGCTAAGACTTTGCCTTTCAATGCAAGGGGTACAGGTTTGATCCCTGGTCGGGGAGCTAAGATCCCACATGCCTCATGGCCAAAATACTGAAACATAAAAACAGAAGCAATATTGTAATAAATTCAATAAAGACTTTAAAAATGGTCCACATCCAAAATAAAAAAAAATCTTTAAAAAATAAATAAAAATAATAAAAATACTTAGGGATAAGTTTAACAAAATAAGTACAAGACAAGTACACTGAAAATTTAAAAACACTGATGAGGGAAATTTAAAAAAATCTAGGGGCTTCCCTGGTGGCGCAGCAGTTGGGAGTCCGCCTGCCGATGCAGGGGACACGGGTTCGTGCCCCGGTCCGGTAGGATCCCACATGCCGCGGAGCGGCTGGGCCCATGAGCCATGGCTGCTGGGCCTGCACGTCTGGAGCCTGTGCTCCGCAGCGGAAGAGGCCACAAGAGTGAGAGGCCCGCGTACCGCAAAAAAAAAAAAAAAAAAAGATCTAAATAAATGGAGAAACATCTCATGTTCATGGATTGGAAGACTCAGTATTATTAATATGGAAATTCTCCCCAAACTGATCTGTAGATTAACACAATGCCTACCAAAATTCCAGCCGATTTTTTTGGGGGGCAGAAATTGACAAACTGATTGTTGGGAAACAATTTTCTATGGGATATTTCACAGTTCTGTAGTTAGGTCTTCTGAGCAAAGAACATGTTTGAACAGCAAAGGCTTTAGAAGCTAGAGATTTAGAGATATGTCTCTTTAAGAGAGGTATTTGCTTACATTCCAAGGTGATATATCTAAGAGGCCTTTCCCTCTCCTCCCGAAAGAAGATTTGTTTACAATCCTGAATGAAGATGAAGTCATTCTCTCTGTCTCTGTTTCTGTCTGTTTGGCTGGCTGGCTGGCTGTCTCCTCCTCCCTGCCTAAAGAGGAGAATGGGCAGATGTGCCAGCAATCTTATGTAAGCTTAGAGACTCATAATTTGGGGGATCCTTTCCTGTGCTGAAACCCACTGCATGTGCAGGTAAACATCTGACCCTCATTTGTGTTGCCCTGTAGAGAACAGCCACATGGGGAGCTAATGCAAGATGCTACTCTGGATTCTGCTTTTACTGTGAGTGATAAACCATCTGTGTCACTGACACAGGGGTCTGATGTCTGCTGTCAGTATATGTGTGTGAAACTGTGGCAAACTCACTTTGTTGGAAAGTAGGATAAAGTCTCAGATCCTTCACAGTTTCTGACTTAGTATGGATCCTAAAATTAAATGGAATAGACCTAGAATACCCTAAACAATTTTGAAAATTAAAAACAAGGTTTAAGGGGCTTCCCTGGTGGCGCAGTGGTTGAGAGTCCGCCTGCCGATGCAGGGGACACGGGTTCGTGCCCCGGTCCGGGAAGATCCTACATGCCGCGGAGCGGCTAGTCCCGTGAGCCATGGCTGCTGAGCCTGCGCATCCGGAGCCTGTGCTCTGCAACGGGAGAGGCCACAGCAGTGAGAGGCCCGTGTATCGGAAAAAAAAAAAAAAAAAAAAGCAAGGTTTAAGACTTTCACTCCTCAATTTCAGAGCTTATTATAAGCTGTAGTTATCAATATAGTATGGTGTTGGCATAAAGACAGACATATAGATCAATGGAAAAGAATTGAGAATCTAGAAATAAACTTTTATATTTATGGTCAGTTGATTTTTGACAAAGGTGCTAGGCATTTCAATGGGGAAAATGATAATCTTTTCAACAAATGGTGCTGGGGAAATTGGACATCCACATGCACACCATACTAAAAAATTAAACTGGATCAGAGACCTAAATGTAAAAGCCAACACTATAAAATCTGTGATAGAAAACAGGAGAAAATCTTAAGGACCTTGGTTAGGAAAAGGTGTCTTAGATATGACCCCAAAAGTATGATTCATAAGAGAATGAATTAATAAATCCAACATCATCAAAATTCAAAACTTTTAAACTTCTAACTGCAAAACACCACAAGAAACACCAATAAAAACCACTAAGAAGATGAAAAGAAAAGGCACAGACTGGGAGAAAATATTTGCAAATCACATATCCAGATAAAGGATTTGTATATCCAGAATATACAAAGTACTCTTACAACTCATTAATAAGAAAACAAGCAAACCAATTTTACAAATGGACAAAAGGTGGACTTATTCCCTACACCTAAACAGGACTGCCTGCTAAGAATGATTAATTAGGATCCAGAGTCTCACAACATAATACCCAAAATACCGAGGATACAATCAAAGACAACTTTTCATACCAAAAACCAGGACAATTGCAACAGATGCCAACACTGAGATTACTCAGGTGTTGGAATTACCTGACAAGGATTTTAAAGCATTAATCATAAAAATGCTTCAGTGAGCAATTATAAACACTCTTGAAACAAATGAAAAAAAATTCTCAACAAAGAAATAGAAGATATTAAAAAAGAAAAAAAAATTACTGGAAAGTACAATTACTGAAATAACTCATTGGAAGGGTTCAATAGTAGATTGGAGAGGATGGAGGAAAGAATCAGTGGACTCAAAGACAAATCAATATAAATTACACAATCTGAACAACAGAGAGCTCTTACATTTAGGTCTTTGATAAATTTGAGTTAATTTTTGTATATGGTGTGAGGTATCGGTCCACATTCATTCTCCGGCTTGTGAATATCCAGGTTTCCCAACATTATTTGTTGAAATGGCCAATTGATTTTTGACAAACATGCAAAAGCAAATCAATAAAGGAAAGACAGTCTTTTTAACAAGTTGCGCCAGAACAACTGGACATTCATAGAAAAAAGAAAAAAGTGAGCCTTGACCTAAACATCACACTATGTACTAAAATTGTATGTACTAAAATTAATTCAAAATGGATCATGGGTTTAAATGTAAAATGTAAAGCTATGAAACTTTTAGAAGAAAGCATAGGAGAACATCTTCAGGACCCAGGACTAGGTGAAGAGTTCTTAGAAATGTCACTAAAATCACAATTCAAAAAAGAGACAAATTAACAAACTGGACTTCATCAGAATTAAAAACTTGTACTATGAAATACTCTTATCAAGAGGATGAAACGACAAGCTACAGTGTGGTTGAAAATATTTGCAACCATATATCTGCTAAAAGCTTTCTTTGTAGAATATGTAAAAAAATTCAAAATGTAGGAAAAAATCCAATTATAAAATAGGCAAAAGACCTGAACAGATATTTTACCAAGGAAGAGATATGGATGGCAAATAAGTACATGGAAAGATGTTAACATCATTCGTCATTAGGGAGATACAAATTTAAACCACAATGAGATATCACTACAGAATTATTAGAACAGCTAAAATAAAATATAACAATGATACCACATGCTAGTGAGGATGCAGAAAAACTGGATCTCTCATACGCTGGCAGTGGGAATGTAAACTGGTCCAGCCACTCTGGAAGAGTTTGGCAGTATATCAGTTTCCTAGTGCCGCCGTAACAAATTACCGCACACTTGTTAGCTTAAACAACAGGAATTTATTCTCCCACAGTTTTGAAGGCAAAACCCAAAAATCAAGGTGTGGCAGGGCCATGCTCTCTCTGAAGACTGTAGTGAAGAATACTTCCTCTTCCTAGTTTATGGTAGCTCCTGGTAATTCTTGATGTTCCTTGCCTTGTAACTGCATCACTCCAATCTCTGCCACCATCATCACATGGCTTTCTTCCCTCTGTGCATCTCTCTATGTAAACCTCCCCTTACTTTCTCCTATTCATCAAATCCAATCGTTGGATTTAGGGCCCACTCTAATCCACTATGACTTCATCTTAACTTGTTTACAGCCTGACTGATGCTTGGACCTTAAAATACTCTACCCCCAATTTCCCCTTCCATTTTTACATGTCACTGCCAATGTTTTAATTCCACCTTGTTTTTAATACACCCGAATTAATTATTGTTGTCATCTTTTTTTTTTAAATAGTCAATGCCTATTTAGATTTATCTGCATATTTACCAATTTCTTTCCCACATATTTACCAATTTATTTGTTCACCATCACTTCCTGCATCCTACACTGTCCTTCAGGATTCAAAATATTTCTTCCCAAAGTGAATCCTTCAGAGGTTCTTAGAGTGACAGTCTGTGAGTGATAAGCTCCTTCCGTCTTTGTCTGAAAATGTCTTTATTTTGTCCTTCTCTGAATACAAAATTTAATCACATGGGGTGGCAGCTTTGAAAATATGCTACTCAGATCTCTTGCTATGGGAGTGTAACTGACAGACGGCCTCAGCTGCTGCACTCTGAATCCACCACCACATTAGCATGGAAACCACCGAGGCCACATTTCACACAGGCTGCTCTCAGTCAGTGACTAAGCAGGGCAAGGATACTAAGGCAGACCCATTCTGGCAAGACATGTGACTCCTCTGATGGGCTACTTTGGCTTAAGGACTCCTCATTAGCCTGGCTGAGCCTTTCTTAGAACTGCACTGCAGTTTCAAAATCTGCCTAGGCAACGCTCCCTTTTTGCCAGGGTTCAGACTTGCATAGTGGTCTGAAGACTCTTTCCTACTTTCTGGTTCTCCCTCCCCTTTTACACACAGAGGCATTTCCCCCAATCAGTCTCTTGCATGTCCGATTCCATCTTGGCTTCTGCTTCTCAGAGGACCTACAGTAACACACATGGTTTGTAAATTAAACCAATATAACGTGTATACACGAGTACTAGGGATGCAATGTACAGCATGATGACTATATTTAACACTGCTGTATAGTATATTTAAAAGTTAAGAGAGTAGGTCCTAAGAGTTCTCATCACAAGGAAAAAAACACTCTTTTTTCTTTTTCTTTTTTTTTTGTATTTATATGAGATGATGGATGTTCACTAAACTTACTGTGGCCATCATTTCACAATATATGTAAGTCAAACCATTATGCTGTACACTGTAAACTTATATGGTGCTGTATGTCAATTATATCTCAACAAAACTGGAAAAGAATAAAGTGAGATATTAGCTCGAGGTTAAAAAAAGAAATAATAAAATGTATGCAGTAACAAAAATCTCAGTCCCACCCTCACCCACATCTACCATTTCCCCTACCACAAGCACATTCACACAGGTGTACTATTCTTTATCATTTTTGGTGCACCCTTTGAGTTTTTTACTGAAATAAAATATGAATACGTAGTCTCATTTTCCTCTTTCTTACTCAAAAGGTAGCAAACTATAAACACTGCTCTAGGTCTTACACATTTTATCTTCCAGCTCTCTTAAATTTCTTTAAATATTTTCAATCTTTGTGTCACTGTGTCACAAAATTCTGAAACATTTCCTTAAATCTGTTACATAATTCATTTATTCTCTTTTTAGCTGTGTCTAATTTGCTTTTTAATTCATCCATGAAATCTTTTTTCAGTGCCTGTTTTTTATCTTTGTATTTCTATGGTTATTTTTCCTAAGCTATCTGTTCTTTTTTCATAGAGTCTTGTTCTTAGTGTTTTGATCCTTCTTTTAGGTTTTTGATTATCTAAAATATTCTGATTTTATATTCTCTTTCTAATTTTATTCTATTATCTCTGGTTTGGGGGGCTCTAATCCTTCCACTTATTATGTCTGCTGATTTCTACTTGTGGTGAGTTGTTTCCTTATGAGGCCTTATAATTTTTTATTGTAAGTTCAACAGCGGTGGGTTTTTTTCTTTCTTTCTATGTGTATCCAATGCAACTGGGTCTCTTTGCATTTACTTTTGCCAGGTGTATCAATTAGGGTCCAGCAAGGAGACATAAAACACACCAGTAATTTGAACATCATTAATACAAAGAATTACTAATGAATTAAAGGTGATTACTAAATGGATAAAAGAGAACTCTGAAGAACACAGGAATAGCATTGCAGGGAGCCCCTACTATCTCTAGAGTTGAGGGAAAGGATCCAAGGATGAAAAAAACTTAAAAGAGCACTGCCCCTTCCCCACCCCTAGGCTAAGACTCAGACCTCGACCTCATCAGAGAGGGTGGGTTGCAGCCCACTGGATGGTGGGGAAATCCTCTGAGGTACAACAGGTCAGAGCTGGTCCACAACTGGAAGGCCAAGGCTGGTGATCAAGGAGCTGCTCACCAGGGTGCTAGTGAGCTGGGCCTAGTGAGCTAGGGCTGGAGAGCAGGGAGCTGCCTGTTAGGGTGCCAGGGAAGCTCACTGGGGGTGTGTGCCACTGGGTCTCCTATACACTGTTGGCAAAGATGCCACCTGCTGGGACTCTGGTGAAGATTGCTGAATGGTGAGCACCACTCCATCTCCTGCACATCACTGACAGTTGCACCATAGATTCAGGAAAGAAAAACACACCAGACCAGAAAGAGGAGCTCTTGCCTCTTCTGTGCTTTACACTGTTCCTCCAGCACCCTCACTTGACAAAGCCCAACATTACACTATCTGGCAAAGGAGAAATGTTTACAAGGTCCAGTATCACGAAGCATGGCCAAGAAATGTAGATTTAGAGCTGAGAGGCAGCAAACTGATAATTGGCACATTGAGTTCTTGAGGAGGTATCACTGGACCAGGACCAATTCTTCACGTTGGTTTTATAGTTTGGGATTATCAAACCACGTAGGTAGTATAAATTTGGACTTCAAACCCAGAAGAGGCATATCCCTGGGATTTTGATTTTTCAGGGAGACTTCCTCCCCTCAGAGCTTCCCATATAGCATCACCTGCTCATAAAGGAGGCTCCAGTCCCATGTGGCTGGTAATTATACAGCCAGAACAAGGTCCATGCAAAAATACTTATATGTCTTTGTACTGAAAGAATGACGTTACAGATTAATTCAGATAAATGAAACCTATGTAGACCCCCGCATTGCTAGCGATGTCAAATTCATTACATGGAACAAAAATCCATTGACAGAATAATAAAATACTTCAAAGAAATATAAGCACAAAACCAAGAACAACCATAAAAGAAAGTTAGCAAACTCCCCAAGTGGAAGAAACAGTTAACATGGCAAATCAAAGACTTTAAAATTAAGTATAATATCCCCAGAGAGATTCTAGAGGAAAGTGCACGAGGGAAGAGATAACTAGAGCTTTTAGAAATGAAATATATGATCATTGAAATAAAAAAAAACTCAAGAGATGGGCTGAAAAGAATAACAAGCACACCTAGGAATGATATTAAAACTATTTGCTCCCTAGTATGACATAGGTATCAAACAATCAGAATATACACTTAATCAGGAAGACTCAAAACAGAATGCCCTAATGGTGTATACTGGCTTAATTTCCACCTTAAACACAGACGAAGTTGAACCAAGAGATTTTTCCAGAATACAGTGCATAGAGACAAAGAAATGAAAAGTATAAGAGACACACCAAGAGACAGGGATGATGGATCCACAAGTTTAAATGTGTACATGTTAGTGATTCTATATGGACAAAACAGATAGTAGAAGGGAGGGAATGAAGAAATAATAACTAAAATATTGTAAGAGCTCAAGAAAGATACTAGTCTTGAGGATGCTAGGTCTCACCAAGCGCACAGATGGATTTTTTTTTACAAAATTGTTTCATTTAAACCCAGTAGAGACAGAGAAGCTATCATTGTTCTTATGTTACTGGTGAGAAAATTGTGGCATAGGGTAGATAAATAACTCAAGTAAGTCAGGATTTGAACCCAGACAGTCTGATTTCTAATCTTCTGATGTACTACTTTGCTGCCATATTGACAGAGGCTTCAGCTTTACTTACTTAATAACTTTGTGAGCACCTCTGAATTCCAAGGCAGTGGGTGAGTATAGGAGGGGAGTAATTAGAGGTGAATAAGATGCTCTCCCTATCCTAGTTTACCCTTTTGCAGCCAGCGGGTATATAGAGAAAGTGATGGCATAATGGGAAGAGAATGGATTTCAGCATCAGATAGAGCTGGGGTTGAATCTTCACTCTAGCCCTTACAAACTGTGTGCTCTTCACCCAATTACTTAATCTGAAGTTTGGTTTCACAACGATAGGATGGGAATAACAATAGTACCTACTTCATTGGCTGGTTGTGAAGGTTGAGATATCATCCTATGTAAAGCATTCAAGCTCTTGTTATTTTAGACAATACTAATGTATCTTGGGAACTCACAGAGAATTTAAAGTTGGGTAGATTAGGGAACACTTCATGGGAGAGAGAATATTTGAGCTAGGTTGTAAAGAATAAATGAAATGTTTAATATGTAGAAACGGGAAGAGATCCCTTGAGGCTGAGCTAACAGCATGAGCAAATGCGTGCAGGCAGGACGTTAAATTGGGTCAGATCAGACAGTACATTAAAGGAAATATTAGTAAGGAAAGCTTGAACAGTGGCTTTGGTTTGTATTTTGGCAAAATAAATGAAACGAGATTATGAACTCCCGTCAGATGGAACTGCTGTGATTTCTTCCTTCATTTTGCTACACTGTGTCCCACTGAGTAGAACTGAATAGCATAGAAGTTATATGTGTTTCACATGTGTTGACAGGCTAACGCGACGTCTGTTCCCATTTGCCTTTGCTCTCACCTGGTCCCCATTCTAGAGGCTACAAAAAGCCTTGGTTTCCCGGTCTCCCTCATAGCCAGTAGTGGCCATGCTTCACGGTTTCTGACTGATGAACTAGAAGCAGAAATCTGTCAGAGGGCTTCTGGGAGAGTTTTGCTTTATATAATGAAAAGGACAAAAATCCTGGAAACATTTCTTTTTCTCTACTTCATGCCATGCCTGGAGTTGCAGCAACCATGTGGGGACCATGAAGTTATGCAGCAGAGGATCCTGATACAGTTGAGACATTGAACCAATTCCCCAGCAACCACAAATCTCCAGTCACCTTGTTATGTGAGAAAAATGAACTCCTGTCTACTGCTAGCCACATTGTTCTTGCAACCAAAATCATTGCTAGCTGATACAACAGGAGATATTTGGACTTTGAGAATTTTTTTAAAAATCAAGTACAACTAGTTTTTACTCAGGCAGAGTTTCACTTATTCTCTTTTTCTCAAATCAGTGCCCACAGTCCTAATGATATGGAAACCTAATCTAGTGTTTGGCTGAGGTCACACTAGAACTGGGAAAGTCTGCAAATGGGCTGTGACAATTACAGCAGAGACAGATGGGTTTAGTGTTCCTGAATACAGGTTTCTGCATGGTCTCTTAAATCTCTTTATTTTTTGTTCTATGTGGAAAAGTGTTCTGTTGTCAAAGAGAAATGCTTTGACATTAATTAATGACCTATAACATCAGAATAATTGAATGCAACATCCATAAAGAGGAAATAACTGACATGGAAATTCAGCCTGACAGAACTGTTATTTTGCTTCCAGATATAAGGTACCAGAGTCTCACTTTTTCCTGCCCTGAAAAATTGTTATACAGTGATTCCAGGCGATGATAAATGCTCACCCTAGTATCAGCTCTCAAGGTATAGATTCATCCATGTGTATTTTTGTATTGTGGTGGCCCTCAAAGTCAACTAGTTTGGATTCAATATAGTCTAGGTTCCAATACAACAAATACATTTCCAGTTGTTTCGGCTGGCAAAAATATAAAACTCTGAAAAATTAAGAAAACATATATAAATGAAATTACTGAAGAATGGACAACCTCATGATACTTGGCAATCTTATTTTGGACCCTTGGTTTAGTGAATATGCTGCTCTACCGCTACCTATGTCTCAATGATACCTAATTCAACAAGCTTTTGGTAACATTTAGAGGGAGTAATTTTGGCAGCCTTCATAAATATCAAAGAAAAACCAAAGTTATAATTCACGTGTTCCTGAGGAGCATTGTTTTCTCTCTAAACTTTGCTTTTAGCTTAGAAGTGGGAGTTTCCTTCCCTTTTGGCTCATTCTATCTTGTTCAAAAGTGTCTAGAAATAATGGGCTAAATTTTTTGGAAGTAAAAATGAATTCTCTACAAATCTTTCCAGTGATTTCGGAAGAGGTAGTCTACCATGGGTCCCAAACGTCCTTGCCTGGCCTTGCTAAGTGTGCCACACTAAGGCCTAACCATCCCCTGATACTGAATAGTTTCTATAGAGAGTCATGTATACAATTAAGTCGGTCAAGGTGACCAAAACATGAGTACTCTGGGGAAAGGGGACTGGCTTGTTTTTTGTTTGTTATAAATTTATTTATTTTTGGCTGCGTTGGGTCTTTGCTGCTACACGCGGGCTTTCTCTAGTTGTGGCGAGCAGGGGCTACTCTTCGTTGTGGTGTGCGTGGGCTTCTCATTGCGGTCGCTTCTCTTGTTGTGGAGCACAGGCCTTAGAGTGCGTGGGCTTCAGTAGTTGCGGCACGCGGGCTCAGTAGTTGTGGCTGGTGGGCTCTAGAGTGCAGGCTCAGTAGTTGTGCCACACGGGCTTAGTTGCTCCACGGCATGTGGGATCTTCCCGGACCAGGGCTTGAACCCGTGTCCCCTGCGTTGGCAGGTGGATTCTTAACTACTGCGCCACCAGGGAAGTCCGGGACTGGCTTGTTTGACACTTACTACAAAATATACTGAGCCCTTGGCCCTGGATTGCAGTGCAGTCTGCTATGTGTGTAGCCTAGCTCATTGCCTCATGAGACTTGGGGACGTAGGAATTGGTACCACCATGCTGATGCTCCTCTTGTTTTCTATGCTGTAATAAAATGCTTTATTCTGATTTATCAACTCCCGTTGTCTACTTTTTTGGCATCTGTGGAAGTAAGAGGTTTACTCTGTGTTAGCCCAATCAGACTACCAAGGACACATTTGTAGTGTAACAAAATCAGGTTCATTGATCCACTGCAGTGAGGGAGATCACACAAGAGGAACCATGGGGCATCTCATCAAATAAAGGAAAGGCTAGAGTCATTATGGAATTTAGGGAAAGGGTGGAGTTTAGGTGACGTTTAAATGAAGCAGTGTTTTGGTAGGCTCAAAGTAAGGCTGTGTGTAAAGAGCTCAATGTCAGCTCTGAGCTGCAAAGTGGGATACAGCTGCAAAGCTGTATGTGGGATATTGAATCCAGGACCCCTTTCTGAAGCTATGCACCTAGGATGGAAATTGTGGCTGCTTCTCTAGGTCAAAGTGACTTAGATCCTCCAGGCAAGAGTGGGATGTTTTATTCTTGAAGATATAATTTCAAACAGCAAAGCTTCTGACAGTCCATGATTTTAGAGAACAAAGTTTCTCAATGAGTATGGCAGCAGTAGTCGCACAACGAAAGTGGTTATTAGGACATTTTCTACCTGCAGCGTGTCCTTGAGAGAAATACTATTTTCAGTTGACAGTGCAGTTGACTTTGCGTATTATTCAAGCCTAATGAATGGCTGGGAAGATTCTGAGCTAAATTTAACTTTCACAGTGTCTTCTTTTGTCCAAGGGCTATGAAATTCAATCCATAGGACATTATTTTGTGAAATCCAGATCTGCACCACTGTCTGAGTTCCATTGATTGGAAGGCTATTTGGACAGTTGGATTAGTAAGTTCTGCTCATTTCTTTCATTGTAAGATGAACTGGTGAGTCAATTTCTGTGACAATATCTGAATGGTAACATTTAAGACTCTGAAGATCACACATTTGAACACTGTAACACAGACAAATACTAAGAGAAGGTTTTATCATCAGAGTTTGAAGAATACTTGTAAGTTAAAAGGTGTCTGAATTAAATTAAGACAACAGGTCTTATCCCCAATCTGAAGAGCCCACAGAGCCAGATATGGGGGTATTAGCTAAGTTATCTCATTTTTAAAGGAAACTTCTTTGTCACCTATAAAGTCACTTAGTATTGAGTTCAATTACCTAGGAAACCAATTGATCCGTACCATAGGAAGTTGGATAGAAAGTGAGTACAAACTCAACAGCTGGTTTAATTGTATGTTTTTAGCCAAATCGTGAGCAAATTGTAGCCAGGTGTAGGATCTATACCAAGGAGTGATTAAGGCTTCAAAGAGCAATATTAAGAATAGACCCTGGGCTTCCCTGGTGGCGCAGTGGTTGAGAGTCTGCCTGCCGATGCAGGGGACACGGGTTCGTGCCCCGGTCCGGGAAGATCCCACATGCCGCGGAGCGGCTGGGCCCGTGAGCCATGGCCGCTGAGCCTGCGCGTCCGGAGCCTGTGCTCCGCAACGGGAAAGACCGCAACAGTGAGAGGCCCGCGTACCGCAAAAAAAAAAAAAAAAAAAAAGAAAAGAAAGAATAGACCCTATATATACTGTAGTTAAAGAAGTCAGCAATCTAAACCTTAATCTGGTAAAGAAGGAAAAAAGCCTATCGTGTGCTATGGATTTTGGGTGAAAGCCGTCTACTTCATGCTGTCATCTGCTTCTGAAGGATTTATAAGAATCTTTAGTTTGAGGTCTGCAACTGATACAGTATTCCAGTGATTTAAGGGTGGTTTTTGTCTCTTTAATTGAGAGACATGGGTCCAAGGATCAATATGCTGGAGTATTACTGTTGTGTTAGTTAAGAGTACCTGGTAATGTCCTCATCAAAGTTGGAGGAAGTCTCTCCTCGATATCTTTTCTCAGAAGACGAAGTCTCTGAGTTTTATTAAATTGTAGACTTTGTTTCAGAGCACGGTTTCTCAACCTTAGCACTATTGACAGTTTGGGCTCCTAATTCTTTGTTGTTGGGATGAGGGACGGTTCTGTGCACTGGAGGCTGTTCAGCAGGATCCCTGGCTTCTACCCACTCGATGCCAGTAGCACCCCGCCCCCAGTTGTGACAACCAAAAATGTCTCCAGACATTGCCAAATGTCCCCGGGGGTGGGGATAGCCCCTGGCTGAGAACCACTCTTTTAAAGGATGTAGTGAAAACTCTTCTTGGACATGTCGAATACAAGACTGAAGGCGATATGGACAATGGAGATTTTGAGTAAGATGTAATATCTCCCAAAGATGTTTGGCAACAGTTCTAGAGAAGTGACTGTCACCATCACTAGAGAGAAAATCAAGGTTTCCCAAGTAAAAAACAAGTCAAGCAACTTTTTTGTTATTGTTAAAGTAGTGGCTTTTTGATAACATTTGATGATCCTCAAAAGTAGATATATAACGGCCGAACATATTTGTATCCCATATAAATCTATTTGGAGGTTTTCAAAGGAGGCTTGAGGCTTGGCTACAGTATCTATCCCACCTTAACAGTTTTCACAGGATTACGGCACAGGTAGGTGAAAACATCCTTGGCGGTATCTTTTAAACCAATACTGGTTTTAAAATTAGTCAGATTATCTCTGCCTTAGTAATATGACTGAACACCTCTGGCTAATGTATTATATTAATCAGCAGTAGCAGACTGGAAGAGAATGGCATCCTCTCTTGGGGTCTAACACAATTAATTTATAAGGATAGAGTCAAAATTACCCTGGGAGTAAGAAAATATTATGAACAGTGGGGACAATAACAAATTTCCAGTAGTTTCTGATTTATATCGATGAGAGTGGACCAGGATTGTCCCTGATTGACAAGGGTATTGAAATCTAGAAAGAAAATCACTTTGTAGACAATTATTGTACAAGTCTGTGTGCTAGAGCATGAGGATATTTGCTCTAACCTAAGAAGTACACACTGAAGTGTATCTGCTCTATTTAACTTATGCATAAGTAATCTAAGAATGCTGAACCTTTTCGATGTGTTAGCTTCCTCCACCTCGCTCTCCCCCCACCCCTCCCTCTCGATCTTAACTTTGGGAAGCAAAAGAGTTCTCACAATAGTTTTGAGTTACTTAAACGTGGAGAATACTGAAACAAACCTATTTCTGTTATCCTTCTTTTTTATGAGGTGAAGAAGTAAATCTTTATGAGGCCATTCCAGGAAATCCAAAGATAGTTTAGGCACAAAAGACATCTTTACAGTTTTATTATTTCATATGTAGGGTCTGATAAGGGAAAGACAAAATCAGGAACTGTCAGGAGACGGAAGACATTAACATAAGTCATAATTTTTAAACCCAAGATACAGTTATATATTTTAAAACCACAGTAATAATTGACAGTGATTTTTAGGGCTTAACTGAAAAAATAAGAAACTTTTGTTGAAATTACTCAAGAGTTTGCAAGAAGTACAAAGAGTAAAAAGAATATTTTCGGTCTTAACAAAATATGTCCTATAAATTTTAAATAGGTCATAACAGAAACCTCTGTTTTCCAGGCAGAGACTTAGTTGGTTGTTCTACAGAAGGAAAGCCCATGTAATCCATGTAATAATTTCCAGAAGGGTACTTAAATGCCTTTTAAAATAAATAAATAAATCTATCAACATTGAATATACCCTTAATTTTTTGTTACCATTTATAGACCTTTTAAAAATTACTCTTGTCACTTTCATATCAGGGTAAATTAAAATTCACATAACATAAAATTAACTATTTTAAAGAGTACAATTCAGAGACATTTAGTACATTCACAGTGTTGTGCAACTATCCCCTCTATCTAGTTCCAAAACATTTTCACATCCCCAAAGGAAACCCGGTACCTATTAAACAGTCACTCTCCATTCTCCCCTCCCAGGCCTCGGCAACCACTAATCTACTTTCTGTCTCTGTGGATTTGCCTGTTTGGGGTATTTAATATAAACTGAATCATACAATATGTGACCTTTTGTGTT
Source organism: Orcinus orca (assembly GCF_937001465.1). NCBI lineage: Eukaryota > Metazoa > Chordata > Mammalia > Artiodactyla > Delphinidae > Orcinus > Orcinus orca. The sequence continues at coordinate 36,908,699 of NC_064580.1, read as the reverse complement.
TGGCTTCTTTCACTCAGCATATTTTTGAGGTTTGGTCAATGCCGTAACATATATCAGTATTTTATTTCTTTTTATGGCTGAATTACATTCCATTGTATGGATTTACCACATTTTATCTGTTCATCAATTGATGGACATTTGGGTTGTTTCCATCTTTCTGTTTTGGGGAACAGTGCTGCTATGAACATTTGTGTACAAGTATTTGGATACCTGTTTTCAGTGCTTTGGAGTATATACATAGCAGTGGAATTGTTAATATGCTAATTAATATGCTAATTATATGTTTAACTTTGCAAGACCAACCGAACTGTTTTCCACAGCAGCTGCACCATTTTACATTCCCACAATCCATGCATAAGGACTCTAATCTCTCCATGGCCTCGCCGACACTTGTTATTCTCTGTTTTTTAATAACGGCCATCTTGCTAGGTGTGAAATGGTATCTCATTGTGAACTGTACACTCTAAAATAGTTTGACTTGCATTTCCCTAATGATGAGTGATGTTGAGCATCTTTTCTTTTGCTTATTGGCCATCTGTATATCCTCTTTAGAGAAATGTCTATTCAAGTCCTTTGCACATTTTAAAATTGTGTTGTCCTTTGTTGAGTTGTAAGAGTTCTATATATATTCTGGATACTAGACGCTTGTAAGATTTATGATTCACAAATATTTTCTCCCATCTGTAAGTTGTATTTTCAATTTCTTGATAGTTTCCTTTGATGCACAGTTTTTTATTTTTATGAAGTTCAATTTATCTACCTTTTCTCTTATTGTTTATGCTTTTCATGTCATGTCTAAGAATCCATTGCCAAATCAAAGATCATGAAGTTTTATCCCTATGTTTTGTTCTAAGAGTTTTATAGTTTTAGCTTTTATATGTAAATCTTTGATCCACTTTTGAGTTAATAATTTTGGTATATGGTACTAGGAAAGGGTCCAATTTCATTCTTTTTTTATTGAGGTATAGTTGATGTATAATGCTATATAAGTTTCAGGTGTACAAATTTTTAAAGGTTATATTCCATTTATAGTTATTATAAAATATTGGCTGTATTCCCTGTGTTGTACTATATATCCTTGTAGCTTATTTATTTTATACATAGTAGTTTGTACCTCTTAACAATTTCAGTCTTTTGCATGTGGATACCTAGTTGTTCCAGAACCATTTACTGGAGACACAGTTCTTTCCCCCGTTGAATGATCTCGGCACTCATAAAAAATCCATTGGCCATAGATATGCAAGTTTATTTCTGAACTCTCAACTCTATCCCATTGATCTATATTGTTGTTTACTTGCTTAGTGACTTTTCTAAACTATTTTTGTTAAGTCTGTATTCTTTGTCATACGTGGCCACATAAGTTTGTTCTGTTAGCTTAGTGGTTGGCTAGTGTTTTGACAGCTTCCTTAAAGACATGGAGAGGAGAAGGAGGAGGAAAAGAGAAGGAAAAAAAACCCTCTCTTAGTCTTTGCAGATTGGCTTAGTGTCAGGGCACTCCTTCAATGCTTAGCCAAGCCCTTTGCAACTCTGCTTACCCAAGCCCTTTGCAAATCTACTTAGCCTTCACATCCTGCTTGCACAGAACCTGAAGGCAAGCCAGAGGTGAGAGTTTAGGATCTTTTCAGGGTTTTTTCTGAGCACGCATCCAACTCTGGGCATGCATGTGGCCTTCTTGATTCCCAAGTGCATGTGGGAGCTTTTAAATTCCTTATTCTCCCATGTATCTCCTTTCCCAATCTCTTCCTTTCCAGGCTTTATGGTCTCTGTATTTATTGTCCTGACTGTCATTCTTTGTCCCAGGCTGCTACTGCCAATACTTGGGCCCTTAAATGCTTTTGGCAAAAGCTGTTTGGGAAGCTGCTCCAGGCCTGGGAATGCTCCCAGTTGAGCAAAACAAAGGTAAGTCTTGTGCAGGTCCTTTAGGGAGCTGCCAGGCAAGTCTAAACCCACAACAACAATTATTTGAGAATAAGGTCCATATTGCTCCCTTAGGCGTTAGCAACCTACACCAGGGGTGTGGGCTGCTATCCTCATGGCTGCCACCAATCTGGGGTATGGGGGATTGTAAGTGGGCAATTTAAAATGCTTTTGTCTTCACCAAGCCTTCCTCTCGTTGTTGTAAGTATCTGACCAAATTCTAGAGTTGTGCAAAAGTTGATAATGATCATTTTTGCCAGCTCATTAGTTGCTTCTGTGGAGGGACACAGCCCTGGAGTTCCCTACTCCACAATTTTCAGTGACATCATTCCATAATATACTTTTATATGAATATGTTTGGATGTAAATATATAGCAATGTTAATAAACAGTAAAATTAAAGACTTTAATTTCAAGATATAATTAGTGTTAGCATATTAAATAAAATATGTATGACATTAAAATTACTATTTTAACAAACTAATAATTTCCTTAGGTGACGGACAAATCTGTCATCAGGAAAAACATTTTCTTGTTCACATATTTGTATTTTACGTGATTCTTACACTGTGTATACCTTTTTTTTTTTGCCTCGCTGTGCAGCTTGCGGGATCTTAGTTCCTCGACCAGGGATTGAACCCGTGCCCTCAGCATTGAAAGTGCAGAGTCCTAACCACTGGACCAGCAAGGAATTCCCTATACTGTGTACAGCCTTAATCATTTTTATTATCTCCTTTAGTTTACATAGCCAACTTTTGTCTTCTCTAGACCCAGAGAAAACCACTAGACAGGAAGCCAAGAACCATCTAGCTAATTTTCCCTGAATATACTTTTTAGATTATATTTATAAATTTTAAGGTGGTAAAATAAGCACATACATCATCCAAAGGCCTGGAACATTCTGTTAACTTATAAAAGTTTTATAATACATAAGAATAAGGGTAAATTGAAACTATGTTTAGTGACCAAAGTTTTGTATATTTTTATACTTAGAAGTTATTCAAATAGCCAAAGATTATTTACCAGTGAATTCAACCTAATATTTAAAACCTTAACAAATGTTAACTAAAGATCTGGAAATTGTAATTTTAGCTAACACACTAAGCCCTTATGATCTGTAGAATCATAAAAAATTTATAAACTCAAACTCTTTTAAAAGATATCTGTCATTAAATTCTCATTTAGTGAAACACCATTTTCATTTAGTGAAACACAATTTGGTAAACTTTAACATCTTGTGGAAACAATGAAAAGTTATTTGATCCATAAGACCAATGTGGGAAATTTAGGAAATCTAAATCATGAGAAGTTTGGCCTTAGTTTTATATAGACTAGAACACTGGCTTGCATTAATTTTAATAGATTAAAACCAGGAGAAGACATTCTTCTAGTAACAAAGGCTATTATTTAAATGTACTTGTCATATATTTTTTAAAGTGAAAGAAGCACAGTTTATTACATTTTTTCTTTCTCATAGACATTTATGAATATTTATCTGTACTAGATGTTCTTAGAATATGAATATGACAGAATGATTTTTCTGATCAGTTACCTTTAAAATTTCCCAAGTAATGAAAAGAGAAAAAAATGTAATAGAAGAGAAGGAGCAAGTTGTAGAATAAAATTATCACTGTAAAAGCTAAACACCCATTTGGACATATAGTCATATATACACATCCACACTAGAGTCATTAGAGGTGTTTTAAACAATAACTTGGGGCCTTGATAATTTTTTAAAATTTTATTGAAGTATAGTTGATTTACAATGTTGTATTAATTTCTGCTGTACAGCAAAGTGATTCAGTTATACATATATATATATTCTTTTTCATATTCTTTTCCATTATGGTTTATTACAGGATATTGAATACAGTTCCCTGTGCTATACAGTAGGACCTTGTTGTTTATCCATTCTATATATAATAGTTTGCATCTGCTAACCCCAAACTCTCAATCCTTCCCTCCCCCAACCCCCTCCTCCTTGGTTACCACAAGTCTGTTCTTATATCTGAGTCTGTTTCTGTTTTCGTAGATATGTTCATTTGTCGTATTTTAGATTCCACATATAATGATATCATGTGGTATTTGTCTTTCTCTTTCTGACTTACTTCGGTTAGTATGATAATCTCTAGCTCCATCCATGTTGCTGCAAATGGGCATTATTTCATTCTTCTTTATGGCAGAGTAATATTCCATTATAGATATATACCACATCTTCTTTATCCACTCATCTGTCGATGGGCATTTAGGTTGTTTCCATATCTTGGCCGTTATGAATAGTGCTGCTATGAACATAGGGGTGCATGTATCTTTTTGAATTATAGGCTTGTCTGGATATATGCCCAGGAGTGGGATTGCTGGATCATATGCCAAGTCTATCTTCAGTTTTTTAAGGAAAATCCATACTGTTTTCCATAGTGGCTGCACCAATTTACATTCCTACCAACAGTGTAGGAGGGTTTCCTTTTCTCCACAGCCCCTCCAGCATTTGTTATTGGCACCTTGAAAATTTTATCAAGTCATACTATTAAAAAGCCAGTACTTATTGATATTAACACTTGTATGGAAAAAATAACATGGTCTCTCTCTTTTAGACAAGCCAGTCTCCTCATGAGTATTTTTGGTCTCTTTTTGTTCTAAAGCTCCTCTCAGATGAACAATCTTATTCATGTCAAAGTTGCCCAAAGTGGCCACTACAATTCCAAACTGTCCTCAGTGAAGTTATGCCGGAAGTTAGTACAAGTTTATTAGCAAATAAAGCCAGGAGAAATCGGCTGACACTTGGTCAGGTGTAAAAATATCACTTACAAATGAGTTGGGCCCTTAACGCTAATGTTAAGTCACCTCGACTGCTGACTGGAAGAATCAGCAGCCTCCCGGAAGGCAGAATATTTACAAAGATCTCTTCCAAAGTCAATTTCTCATAAGTTCTCAGACAAACAACAGACAAGATGGTGGACACGCAGATGATAGAAGATGGTGTTAAAAGCTAAATTTCACCAGAGGACACCAAAGTCTGATCAGACCTCTAAAATCCCAGGAGACAAATGACACATCTGATACCAGAGGGCCAAAGAAATCAACAGAGTCCAGATTCAGAGCAAAAATCCATGTAATCAGGGACAGAGATGCCTCAAGTGGACGAGATGCAAGGGGCTGCAGATGTGCACGTGATTACTGAGTCAAAGGCCCTGGTCGGGCTTCCCTGGTGGCGCAGTGGCTGAGAGTCCGCCTGCCGATGCAGGGGACACGGGTTCGTGCCCCGGTCCGGGAAGATCCCACATGCGGCGGAGCGGCTGGGCTGCGAGCCATGGCCGCTGAGCCTGCGCGTCCGGAGCCTGTGCTCCGCAACGGGAGAGGCCGCAACACTGAGAGGCCCGAGTACCGCAGAAAAACAAAGAAACAAACAAAAAAAAGGTCCTGGTCCATGTCAATGAGGATCTCAGCCGTACCTTGGTAGAAACTCCAAATTATTCTAGCCTAATATGCCCAAGACCACCAGGGACAAACCTATAGCCTGACAAAATCAGTTTTAATTGACCCATCATGGTGAGGGACACCTGGGATGGCTTTGGCTGATGGCCTGGGGAGCCGTTAAAGACCTGGCTGGCGTGTCTGTGTGATGAGGGAACAAGAATGAATGGCAGCAGTGAGGCTGTCTCACATGCCTCAAGCTACCATGCACACTATTCAGTTGGGACAGAATTAGGCCCTCAACAAGGCTTGCTACTTTGGATTTCTGTTCCGATGACTACATTATGGCCAACCCAGGAAGACTCTCCCGAGGCTGATAAAAATCCCACGGAATACCATGGAAGAAGCTATTCGAAGCCCGAGTGCTGTAGGTGCTCCAGACTGACAATGAGCATTGGACAGAATGACAGCCCCCCACGATGAGCCTCTCACTGCAGAGAATGGCTGGAAAGATACTTCGATCTGCCCGCCGCCCCAAGTGGAAGAAAGACTCCATTATCTTTGTTTTAGTACTTGGGGGCCCTCTGTGGTAGGCTGTGATGATGCTGAGCCCCAAAATGCCCAGGATAAAGATAGGCACCCCAAACCAGGCACAGACTGTGATCTAAGACAAAACTAAGGAAGGGAAAGGCACAACAGTCTTTTCTTATTTCATGAAAATAATAGAGTCAAGGGAGAAGCAAGCCTAGTCCCACAAGTGAATAGATTGTGGCCACACTTTTAGGGGCCATTGTAGCTCCCTCTCCTAGATGACTCTGAGAGCAGCCTTTGGCTCCCTAGGGAGAAAGAGTGGCTACTGACCTAGAACAAATGAACTATGTGGCCACGGAAAGAGAACAATAACCCTGGTACCTGAAGAATGAACACCTTCATTCCCTAGGAAGTTTGAGGTGGTGGGAATATTTAATGCTTTCTTTGTCCCCTAGACCCAGCACTGCAGCATCACAAAATAATCACATGGTCCCCTTGAGTCAAGCAGTGGGTGCAATTGGCAATATAACCCTGCTGCTGGGTTTGTCATCCCATCTGAGTGCTAGGAAAAGAGAAGAACTCATGTGGGTGTGGCCAGAACAAAACTATTCTGCTGTGTGGGACACCCGCACCATAGCAGGACTATTCAGTTCTGCCTGATACCCTCAGGAAAGCTGGACTGCTTGGGTGTGTCTAACACCTCAGCTCCCCCCTCATATGTGCACCAGTGTAACCTTTTTTCAATCTGACTGATAGGAATTAAGGCATTGAGCCCTTGGCCCTGGGTTCCTTAGCTGTGATGCATCTCACTGCTCACAGACTCTGTCTGGGCTCATTGAATAACTCCCTGGGACTTGGGGGCATGAGAACCAGAGCTACCATGCTGATGCCTCTGCTGTTGCTGTGCTGAGTCTTACTCTGATCACGTGATCTAGTTCCAGTACCTATGGATGCCAGGTTTACTCCTTGCAATCCAGAGGTTGAGGGTTCTTCCCTAACAAAGGTAGAACAAGGCAAGGTGAGATTTTTTATCTCTTTTTTTATTGCGGTACGCGGGCCTCTCACTGTTGTGGCCTCTCCCGTTGTGGAGCACAGGCTCCGGACGCGCAGGCTCAGCGGCCATGGCTCACGGGCCCAGCCGCTCGGCGGCATGTGGGATCTTCTGGACTGGGGCACGAACCCGTGTCCCCTGCATCGGCAGGTGGACTCTCAACCACTGCACCACCAGGGAAGCCCAGATTTTTTATCTCTTAATGAAGAATATAATAATTGTATTCTAAATGGGTTCCTTCCCCCTTCTTTCTGTTTCTAATAATACCCCTCTTTTCCTCTTTCCTTTGTTCACCCACTAGAAATCATTTATTTAAAAGATATTGAATTTTACCAAGAGGTATCTGCACCCTCCGTGTTCATTGCAGCATTATTCACGACTGCCAAGACATGGAAACAACCTAAGTGTCTGTCAACAGATAAAGAAAATGTGGAATACACACACACACACACACACACACACAAATGCATGCATGCACGCATATTATTTAGCTATAAAAAAAAAGGAAACCCTGTCATTTGTGACAACATGGATAAAACTTTGAGGGCAGTATGCTAAGTCAAATAAGTCAGATGTAGAAAGACAAATACAGTGAACACTTGAACAACATGGGTTTGAACTACAGTGAATTTTTTTTTTTGACTAAATTTGTACTACATGATCCATGGTTGGTTGAATCCTCAGATGGAGAACGGTATGTACAGAGGGCTGATTGTGAAGTTAGACATGGATTTTTCAACTGGGCAGACGGTCAGTGCCCTCACCCCTCACCTTTTTAATATTTATTTATTTATTATTTATTTAGGCTGCTCCAGGTCTTAGTTGCAGCACGTGGGATCTTCGTTGCAGTATGCGGGATCTTTTGTTGAGGCATGCGGACTTTTAGTTGTGGCCTGCGGGCTTCTAAGTTGCGGTATGTATGTGGGATCTAGTTCCCTGACCAGGGATCGAACCTGGACCCCCTGCATTGGGAGTGCAGAGTCTTACCCCCTGACCACCAGGGAAGTCCCACCCCTCACCTTTTTAAAGGGTCAACTGTACTCTATGATCTCAGATATATTTAGAATCTAGAAAAGCCAAACTCATAGAAACAAAGAGTAACTTGGTGGTTGCCGGAAGTTGGGGGAAATGGGGAGATGTTGGTCAAATGGTACAAACTTCCAGTTATAAGATGAACAAGTTCTGGGGATCTAATATGCAGCATGGTGACTAAAATAGTTAACATGTATTGTACACTTGAAAGTTGCTAAGAAAGTAGATCTTAAATGTTCTCACCACAAAATTTTTGAAAAGGTAACTATGTGAGGTGAAAAAAAAAGATACTGAATTTTAGCAAAGCTAGAAATTTTTAAGATTATAAATTTGTGTGTGTGTGTGTGTGTTTTGAGAGTCCCTTGGAAACATTCTTATATCAAGGCCTGAAACAGAAATTGTTAAAATATTTGACATTTTCATCTGTTTTACAAGCAGTTATAATTAAAGTTTCTTGTAGTTTTCTTTTTTAATGTTAGTTTTAAACACTCTATAAATTACAAAAAAAGTTTTTAAAATCTGAAAAATTGAGTAGATATATATTAGAGGCTGTTCATTAGGAAAGAAAAAAGATCTGGGCCTTTAGTTTACTACCCATTCTTAATTTTTTTTTTTTTTTTTTGGCTGCACTGCGCAGCATGTGGGATCTTAGTTCCCTGACCAGGGATCAAACCCATGCCCCCTGCAGTGGAAGCATGGAGTCTTAACCACCGGACCACCAGGAAAGTCCCCCCTCCCCCAGTTTTTTTTATTGTGTATATTTTACACATACAGAAAAGAAGAGAAAGAATGGAGTATAATGAACTCCCATGTATCCATCATCAACTTTAACAACTGTCAACATTCTGCCAATCTTATTTCAGCTACCTCCCCCAACTTTTTTTTCTGAGCCATTTAAAAAGAACTCCTAGACACTTGATTTCACATGTAAATATATGAAAGTCAGTCTTAATCCCAAGTAAGTTAATGCAATATAAATAAAATTACAGTGTATAGATGAAGGAATATGCCTGTTCTATTCACTCATTAAAGCCAGATAGCTAGGCACTATGTTAGCTGCTGGGAATATCAGAGAGAGCCACTTGAGGGTAGGAGAAGACAGAACGTTCATAGGTTATTAGGTGAAGAATCAAATATAAACATTATTGCTCCTAGGGGATGATAATGATAATAGTTAATATTTATAGATCAATTACTGTTTTAAGCCCTTTGCAAACGTTATTAAGAATAAATGTTAGGGATTGGTTCAAGATGATGGAGTAGAAGGACGTGCACTAATTCCCTCTTGTGAGAGCACTGGAATCACAACTAACTGCTGAACAACCATCGACCAGAAGACACTGGAACTCACCAAAAAAGATACCCCACATTCAAAGACAAAGGAGAAGCTGCAATGAGATGGTAAGAGGGGCGCAATCATAATAAAATCAAATCTCACAACCACTGGGTGAGTAAGTCACAAACTGGAGAACAATTATATCACAGAAGTCCACCAACTGGAGTGAAGGTTCTGAGCCCCATGTCAGGCTTCCCAACCTGGGGGTCTGGCAACAGGAAGAGGAATTCCCAGAGAATCAGACTTTGAAGGCTAGTGGGATTTGATTGCAGGATTTCAACAGGACTGAGGGAAACAGAAACTCCACTCTTGGAGAGCACACACAAAGTAGTGTGCACATTGGGACCCAGGGGAAGGAGCAGTGACCCCATAGGAGACTGAACCCAACCTACCTGCTAGTGGTGGAGGGTCTCCTGCAGAGGTGGGGGGTGGCTCTGTCTCACCACGGAGACAAGGACACTGGCAGCAGAAGTTCTGGGAAGTACTCTTTGGCATGAGCCCTCCCAGAGTCCGCCATTAGCCCCACCAAAGATCCTGTAGCCTCCAGTGCTGGGTATACTCAGGCCAAACAACCAACAGGGAGGGAACTCAGCCCCACCCAATAGCAGACAATTAGATTAAAGTTTTGCTGAGCTCTGCCCAACAGAGCAACACCCAGCTCTACCCACCAGTCCCTCCCATCAGGAAGCTTGCACAAGCCTCTTAGATAGACTCATCTACCAGAGGGCAGACAGCAGAAGCAAGAAGAACTACAATCGCGCAACCTGTGGAACAAAAACCACATTCACAGAAATATAGACAAAATGAAAAGCCAGAGAACTATGTACCAGATGAAGGAACAAGGTAAAACCCCAGAAAAACAATTAAATGAACTGGAGATAGGCAACCCTTCCAGAAAAAGAATTCAAAATAATGATAGTGAAGATGATCCAGGACCTCAGAAAAAGAATGGAGGCAAAGATCGAGAAGATGCAAGAAATGTTTAACAAAGACCTAGAAGAATTAAGGAACACACATCTAGAAGAATTAAAGAACAAAAAAACAGAGATGAACAATACAATAACTGTAATGAAAACTACACTAGAAGGAATCAATAGCAAAATAACTGAGGCAGAAGAACGGATAAGTGATCTGGAAGACAGAATGGTGGAATTCACTGCCGCAGAACAGAATAAAGAAAAAAGAATGAAAAGAAATGAAGACAGCCTAAGAGACCTCTGGGACAACATCAAATGCACCAACATTCACATTATAGGGGTCCCAGAAGGAGAAGAGAGAGAGGAAGGACCTGAGGAAATATTTGAAGAGATTATAGACGAAGACTTCCCTAACATGGGAAAGGAAATAGCCACCAAAGTCCAGGAAGCCCAAAGAGTCCCAGGAAGGATAAACCCAAAGAGAAATATGCTGAGACACATAGTAATCAAATTGACAAACATTAAAGAGAAAGAAAAATTATTAAAAAGCAACAATGGGAAAAACGACAAATAATATACAAGGGAACTCCCATAAGGTTAATAGCTGATTTCTCAGCAGAAACTCTACAAGCCAGAAGAGAGCGGCATGATATATTTAAAGTGATGAAAGGGGAGAACCTACAACCAAGAGTACTCTACCCATCAAGCATCTCATTCAGATTTGATGGAGAAATCAAAAGCTTTACAGACAAGCAAAAGCTAAGAGAATTCAGCACCACCAAACGAGCTCTACAACAAATGCTAAAGGAACTTCTCTAAGTGAGAAACAAAGAGAAGAAAATGACCTACAAAAACAAATCGAAAACAATTTAGAAAACGGTAATAGGAACATACATATCAATGATTACCTTAAATGTGAATGAACTAAATGCTCCAACCAAAAGACACAGCTTCGCTGAATGGATACAAAAACAAGACCCATATATATGCTGTCTACAAGAGACCCACTTCAGACCTAGAGACACATACAGACTGAAAGTGAGAGGATGGAAAAAGATATTCCATGCAAGTGAAAATCGAAAGGAAGCTGGAGTAGCAATACTCATATCAGATAAAATAGACTTTTTTTTTACATCTTTATTGGAGTATAATTGCTTTACAATGGTGTGTTAGTTTCTGCTTTATAACAAAGTGAATCAGTTATACATATACATATGTTCCCATATCTCTTCCCTCTTGCATCTCCCTCCCTTCCACCCTCCCTATCCCACCCCTCTAGGTGGTCACAAAGCACCGAGCTGATCTCCCTGTGCTATGCGGCTGCTTCCCATTAGCTATCTATTTTACGTTTGGTAGTGTATATATGTCCATGCCACTCTCTCACTTTGTCACAGCTTCCCCTTCCCCTTCCCCATATCCTCAAGCCCATTCTCTAGTAGGTCTGTGTCTTTATTCCTGTCTTACCCCTAGGTTCTTCATGACTTTTTTTTTCTTAAATTCCATATATATGTGTTAGCACACGGTATTTGTCTTTCTCTTTCTGACTTACTTCACTCTGTATGACAGACTCTAGGTCCATCCAGCTCATTACAAATAGCTCAATTTCGTTTCTTTCTATGGCTGAGTAATATTCCATTGTATATATGTGCCACATCTTCTTTATCCCTTCATCTGATGACGGACACTTAGGTTGTTTCCGTCTCCTGGCTATTGTAAATAGAGCTGCAATAAACATTTTGGTACATGACTCTTTAAAATAGACTTTAAAATAAAGAATGTTACAAGAGACAAGGAAGGACACTACATAATGACCAAGGGATCAATCCAAGAAGAAAATATAACAGTTATAAATATATATGCACCCAACATAGGAGCACCTCAATACATAAGGCAAATGCTAACAGCTGTAAAAGAGGAAATCGACAGTAACACAAAAATAGTGGGGGACTTTAACACCTCACTTACACCAATGGACAGATCATCCAGACAGAAAATTAATAAGGAAACCAAGCTTTAAATGACACAATAGACCAGATAGATTTAATTGATATTTATAGGACATTCCATCTGAAAGCAGCAGATTACACTTTCTTCTCGAGTGCATATGGAACATTCTGCAGGATAGATCACATCTTGGGTCACAAATCAAGCCTTGGTAAATTTAAGAAAATTGAAATCATATCAAGTATCTTTTCTGGCCACAATGCTATGAGATTAGAAATAAATTGCAGGGGAAAAAAACGTAAAAAGCACAAACACATGGAGGCTGAACAACAGTCTACTAAATAACCAAGAGATCACTGAAGAAATCAAAGAGGAAATCAGAAATTACCTAGAGAGAAATGACAACAAAAACACGATGATCCAAAGCCTATGAGATACAGCAAAAGCAGTTCTAAGAGGGGAGTTTATAGCAATACAAGCCTACCTCAAGAAACAATAGAAATCTCAAATAAACAATTTAAGCTTACACATAAAGGAACTAGAGAAAGAAGAACAAACAAAACCCAAAGTTAGCAGAAGGAAAGAAATCATAAAGATCAGAGCAGAAATAAATGAAATAGAAACAAAGAAAACAATAACAAAGATCAATAAAACTAAAAGCTGGTTCTTTGAGAAGATAAACAAAATTGATAAACCTTTAGCCAGACTCATCAAGAAAAAGAGAGGACTCAAATAAATAAAATTAGAAATGAAAAAGAAGTTACAAGAGACACTGCAGAAATACAAAGCATCATAAGAGACTACCACAAGCAACTGTATGCCAATAAAATGGACAACCTGGAAGATACGGACAAATTCATAGAAAGGTATAGTTTTCCAAGATTGAACCAGGAAGAAATAGAAAATATGAACAGACCAATCACAAGTAATGAAATTGAAACTGTGGTTAAAAGTTTCCAGCAAAAAGAAGTCCAGGATCAGATGGCTTCACAGGTGAATTCTATCAAACATTTAGAGAAGAGCTAACACCCATGCTTCTCAAACTCTTCCAAAAATTTGCAGCAGACAGAACACAGCCAAATTCATTCTATGAGGCAACCATCACCCTGATACCAAAACCAGACAAAGATATTACAAAAAAAGAAAATTATAGACCAATATCACTCATGAATATAGATGCAAAAATCCTCAACAAAATACTAGCAAACAGAATCCCATAACACATTAAAAGGATCATACACCATGATCAGGTGGATTTATCCCAGGAATGCAAGGATTCTTCAATATATGCAGATCAATCAATGTGATACACCATATTAACAAATTGAAGAATAAAAGCTATATGATCATCTCAATAGATGCAGAAAAAGCTTTTGACAAAATTGAACACTGATTTATGATAAAAACTCTCCAGAAAGTGGGCATAAAGGGAACTTACCTCAACATAATAAAGGCCATATATGACAAATCCACAGCAATCATCATTCTCAATGGTGAAAAACTGAAACCATTTCCTCTGAGATCAAGAACAAGACAAGGACGTCCACTCTCACCACTATTATTCAACATAGCTTTGGAAGTCCTAGCCACAGCAATCAGAGAAGAAAAAGAAATAAAAGGAATACAGATTTGAAAAGAAGAAGTAAAACTGTCACTGTTTGCTGATGACATGATACTATACATAGATAATCCTAAAGATGCCACCAGAAAGTTACTAGAGCTAATCAATGAGTTTGGTAAAGATTCAGGATACAAAATAAATGCACAGAAATCTCTTGCATTCCTATACACTAACAACAAAAGATCAGAAGGAGAAATTAAGGAAACAATCCCATTCACCACTGCAACAAAAAGAATAAAATACCTAGGAATAAGCCTACCTAAGGAGTTTAAAGACCTGTACTCAGAAAACTATAAGACACTGATGAAAGAAATCAAAGATGACACAAACAGATGGAGAGATATACCATGCTCTTGGATTGGAAGAATCAATATTGTGAAAATGACTATACTACCCAAAGCAATCTACAGATTCAATGCAATCCCTATCAAATTACCAATGGCATTGTTTACAGAACTAGAAAAAAAATCTTAAAATTTGTATGGAGACACAAAAGACCCCAAATTGCCAAAGCAATCTTGAGGAAAAAAAACAGAGCTAGAGAAATCAGACTCCCTGACTTCAGACTATACTACAAAGCTACAGTAATCAAGGCAATATGGTACTGGCAGAAAAACAGAAATATAGATCAATGGAACAGGATAGAAAGCCCAGAGATAAACACACACACACCTATGGTCAACTAAACTATGACAAAGGAGACAAGGATATACAATGGAGAGAAGACAGTCACTTCAATAAGTGGTGCTGGGAAATCTGGACAGCTACATATAAAAGAATGAAATTAGAACACTCCCTAACACCATACACAAAAATAAGCTCAAAATGGATTAAAGACATAAATGTAAGACCAGACACTATAAAACCCTTAGAGGAAAACATAGGAAGAACACTCTTTGACATAAATCACAGCAAGCTCTTTTTTGACCCACCTCCTACAGTAACGGAAATAAAAACAAAAATATGCAAATGGGACCTAATGAAACTTAAAAGCTTTTGCACAGCAAAGGAAGCTATAAACAAGAAGAAAAGACAACCCTCAGAATGGGAGAAAATATTTGCAAATGAATCAGTGGACAAAGGATTAATCTCCAAAATATATAAACAACTCATGCAGCTCAATATTAAAAAAACAAACAACCCAATCAAAGAATGGGCAGGAGACCTAAATAGACATTTCTCCAAAGAAGACATACAGATGGCCAAGAGGCACATGAAAAGCTGCTCAACATCACTAATTATTAGAGAAATGAAAATCAAAACTACAATGAGGTACCACCGCACACCAGTTAGAATGGGCATCATCAGAAAATCTACAAACAACAAATGCTGGAGAGGGTGTGGAGAAAAGGGAACCCACTTGCACTGTTGTTGGGAATGTAAAGTGACACAGCCACTATAGTGAACTGTATGGAGGTTCCTTAAAAAACTAGAAATAGAACTACCATATGACCCAGCAATATCACTACTGGGCATACACCCAGAGAAAACCATAATTCAAAAAGACACATGCACCCCAATGTTCATTGCAGCACTATTTACAATAGCCAGGTCACGGAAGCAACCTAAGTGCCGTCGACAGATGAATGGATAAAGAAGATGTGGTTCATATATACAATGGAATATTACTCAGCTATAAAAAGGATGAAATTGGGTCATTTGTAGAGACGTGGATGGACCTACAGAGTAAAGTAAGTCAGAGTAAAGTAAGTCAGAAAGAGAAAAACAAATATCCTATATTAATGCATATATGTGGAACCTAGAAAAATGGTACAGATGAAGCAGTTTGCAGGGCAGAAACAGAGACACAGATGTAGAGAACAAACGTATGGACACCAAGGGGGTAACGTGCCGGGGGGGGACGGGTGGTGGTGGTGGGATGAATTGGGAGACTGTGATTGACATATATACTCTAATATGTATAAAATAGATAACTAATAAGGACCTGCTGTATAAAAAAATTAAATAAAATTCAAAAAAATGTCAGTTTTCAATAAGTTTTAAGAAAACACAAATGAATATATCTATGAAACAAAAACAGACTCACATATATAGAGAACAGACTTGTGGTTGTGGTGTGGGGGACATGGGGGAGGGAGGGTTTGTGAGTTTGGGATTAGCAGATGCAAACTATTATATATAGGATGAATAAACACCAAGGCCCTACTGTATAGTACAGGGAACTATATTCAATATCCTGTGATAAACCATAATGGAAAAGAATATGAAAAAGAATATATGTGTGGGCTTCCCTGGTGGGGCAGTGGTTGAGAGTCTGCCTGCCGATGCAGGGGACACGGGTTCGTGTCCCGGTCCGGGAAGATCCCACATGCCGTGGAGCGGCTGGGCCTGTGAGCCATGGCCGCTTAGCCTGCGCGTCCGGAGCCTGTGCTCCGCAACGGGAGAGACCACAACAGTGAGAGGCCCGCGTACCGAAAAAAAAAAAAAAAAAAGAATATATGTGTGTATAACTGAGTCACTTTGTTGTATGGCAGAAATTGAACACAACATTGTAAATCAACTATATTTCAGTAAAATTAAAGAAAGAATAAACATCATTTAGTTTTCATAATCATCCTTTGAGGTAAATACTATTATTACAGATGAGCAAACTGAGAAACCCAGAGAAATGAAGTAACTTCCTGGAATGCATTAAGATCATAAGTGGTTGAGCTAGGATCTTTTTCTAAGTGGTCTGATTTCAGATGTTGTGCTCTAAGAAAAAAAGATTACCTTAATATTGTGGTAAAAACAATGTTATTTGTTCACCAAACCATTTCATTTTCTTCCTAGGCACACAGGAAGACTATACTTCCCAGCTCCCTGGCCTTTTAAACAAGCCATGTGGCTAATTCTGGCTGATGGAATGTGGGTGGATATATAAAAAAAAAAAAATCTCCAGGTTAGAGCGATGGCTTCCCAAGATGAAAAGAGACTGTATCTGTAGGTTATTACTTACAGGAGAGCCTCTCCATCAGGTACATCTTTACTGAACTTTGTGAGCACAAGAAATGAACCCTTTCTGTGCTAAGTTACTGAGATTTGGTGGGGTGTTCGTTATGGCAGCTTGTGTAAATAATACCAATAGAAAATTTAAAAATTTAAAAATTATGAAATATTTCAAAAGTATTGAAATGTGCAGAATATATTAACAATCATATCTCTATCCCCAGATTTAACATATATTAATATTGTCACATTTCCTTCAGGTTGTTCTTCAAGAAACCCATTAGATATAACTAATAGCTAATAACCAATAAAAAGCATCACCTCATCCCTAACCGTTCCTTAGAAGTAACTACTATCCTGAAGGTGGTGTCTATTATCCTCATTTACATTTTTTACTTTGTCTACGATATATTAAATTATAGAGTATTTTGTGTGCTTTAAAAATAGGAATGGTATCAAAAAGATGGGGTTTTTTTCATTCCATGTTGTTTTTGAGGTGTCTCCATGTTGGTACATGTAGGTCTAATTTATTCAATTACAGAGGTATGTAGAAATACAGTAATTTATGTATCCATTCTCCTACTGAGAGACAGTTGAGATTCTTCTTATTTTTGTTGCTTCTACAAACAACGTTGCGATGAACTTCCTTGTACCTGCCTAGTATCATAGAGTCAGGAGAGGCCTCTCTGGGGATTTTCTCATTTAAGCTGATACTGGAAGGATGAGAAGCCAGCCACGTGAAGAGCTGGGATACCAGTGTTTCAGGTATCTGGAACAGTAGACAAGCCCTAACACCTTAGGGAATGGCATGTACTTGATCCAGTGAAGTTACAGTGAAGTGAATGAAGGAAAGAGTGGCAGGAGATGGAGGTGGAGAAGCAGGCAAGGACCACTGTGTTAATGGCTTTAGAGACCACGCTAAGAAGTCTGGGTTTTCTTCTATATGCAAAGCCATCCAAGTGTTCTCATTTTTTCTAGGTTGGTCAGACCATACTCACAGTGAGTTCCTTCCCTCAACTTCACTATGAAAGGAGCATCTCTTAAATGAAAGCAGTTACTGCTTTTGCTCTCCATTTTGGAGGAATTGATTGTAATATCATAAAAAAAAGAAAGAAAAAATACTTTTCATTTCCTTTCCCAGACTTTTGTGTCTGAGGGGCAGCTGTATGTTTCAAAAGGAAACTACATTTGACCCTTGAACAACATGGGTTTGAAGTGCATGGGTCCACTTATATGCAGATTTTTTTTTTCAGTAAATGTTACTACATGATCCGAGGTTGGTTGAAAATCGCAGAACAGCAGATAAGGAGAAATTCCAGTTAGGGAGGGCCAACTATAAATTATACATGGATTTTTGACAGCAAGGAGGGTCTGTGTCCCTAACCCCCAAGTTGTTCAAGGGTCAACTGTATATGTATCAAATTTTCAATGTTCCATCAAAAGGGCTTATAAGGAAATGTTCTTTTTTCCCCATATTTTGCAGTCAAATTGTTCCTCATTAAAATCAGATTGACTTCATGAAAGATCTAAAGTGTTAGGTTGATTTAGGAGCTGAGGAAATATGCTGCTAGTTCTGAAATTATCTCAGGTGTGATAGAATCTGGTGATGACCAAATAGAGCAACAATTGAAGAGTGGGAATGAAAAATTAGGTATTTATGCTACAGTGCCAAACATTGTACTGTAGGCTTTAAAATGATAAATTACACTATTTCCAAAAGTTTGGGTATGAGCCATTCCTTTAGAAACTCAGCCAAACATGCTAACATTTTCTCTCCTTCCTTATTCATTTTTTCGATTAGCAGTTCCTATATTTGCTTAATTGTCTGTACTATCAGGTTGGGAGGTGCGCTATAACTTTCAGTTTTCATTTAAATTACCTCCCGATCTCCAACAATTCAAGCACATCAAGTCTCACAGTTCTATTCTTGTATTTTCACCCTATTTTCCATTAGAATATCGTTTTTAATAACCAGTACTTTTCAATTTTTAAAGATACGTATTCAGACTCACAGAAATTTCATTAATATCTAACCCGATGGATGCCGGTGAAAATTCCTCTTTTCTAAAACAACCCCCATCCACCCATTACTTTTTTTTATTTGCAAATTGGTTGTAATTTCCCTAGGTAGAATCTTACTGCCAAATAGAATGAATACCAAGAGGCATGGTGTATAACTGTGTTTAATAAATGCAATAAGGCAGAGTTAAAATCCCATCAACATCACACAGAATCAGAATGTGAGTATTAGAAAAGACCTTAAGGACCATCTTGTACATCTTGTGTGTATGTGACCACCACGGCGTTTTAAGTGAAGTCAATAGTTTTCAGAAGAGGAAAAAGAACC
This sequence comes from Orcinus orca, assembly GCF_937001465.1. Lineage (NCBI taxonomy): Eukaryota > Metazoa > Chordata > Mammalia > Artiodactyla > Delphinidae > Orcinus > Orcinus orca. The sequence goes on along the minus strand of NC_064580.1, from coordinate 36,889,641 downwards.
TTCAGTAAAACAAATCAAAACAACTGCAAAAAAAAAGGTAACATTCTAACTAACTTAGAAACAATGTGTTTGTTTCCTGAGGTAGCAGCATAGGGATGAATCTTAGGGAGGTTATCTGCCCTCCAGCAACTGTACCTGTGTGTGTGGGGGTGGGAGTGTAAGTAATCTAATGTCTTTTGCTGAGTACTATGATGGTATTGTTTGTGTAAATGTGCTTTAGGATCACAAAAGAGGGAGCAAGTGATTAATTACACTCCAAAAGTTACACCCTCAAAAGACAGGTGAATGGTCTTCAAGAACGACTAAGAATTACACAAGTGGACAAGAATGAGAGTATTTTAACCTTAGGGAACAGCATGTGCATCTCTTACACCTAAGAGTTACAGATAAGAATCTGCAAATAGATGTTTGAAAAGGGTCGCAGCAATTGACGCTTTTAAACGGTTGCACATTAAAATCACTTAGGAAGCTTTTAAAAATCCTGAAGCCCAGACCAATTAAAGTCGAATGTATTGGGGGTGGGGGTGGCATAAATATTTTTTAAAGCCACCCACCCCTCCACCGCCCAAGATTCCAACGTGCAGGCAAGGTTGAGAATCGCCGCTTTAACGCAGGAAGCAAAATTATTAAACGTGAATTATGAGGGGAGAAAAAGTGGCAGTAGGGCACAGAAGATGAACTGAAAGTCCTTGGAAGGCAGGGCGGCTACTTCAAGGGCAGGGACAAGAACCAAGTGGGAGAATCAGCGGTAGAGGATTTAAGGGCTGTTTCCGTGGTAGAACTGCCAGGATTTGGGGGTCGGTAAAGAACTCAGCATATATTCAACTCCGTTAAAGTGAGGTTATTCTGCCAGTGGCCCTGCTCCTACCCCTAATCAGATTTTCTCGAATCTTTTCCCACAGTTTAAAAAAAAAAATGACGGAAACGTCTTCTATCCCACGAAAGGCGCATGGGCAGACTGTGGGCGGGGCAAAGATCTGAGAAGTCAGAAGCACGCAGCCGCAACAATTTGCGAGTCCAGAACCACAAGTCACAAACATCTGGGATGGGGTGGCCTCCCGATCGTGTGGCACCCACCTGGGGAGCGTTGATCGACACCTCAGCGCAAATTGGAGGCTTTTAAATCCCAGAGGGCGGAGAGGGCAAGGGCGCGGCAACTGCTGACGTTCGCACCGGCCCCGCCCTCACATCCACTTCCGGGGGCGCCAGGCCCCCGCTTCCGCTTTTCCTGCCAGCGCGCCGGCCCCGCCCCACTCCCACGCGCCCCCCAGCGTCCGCGCGCCCAACAGCAGGGAGAAGAGGCACAGGTTGCTGTCGGAAGTTCCCCTTTGGCTCCCTTTCAGTACTGCCTAACAACTTCCGCTTTGGGCAGTCAACAACATGGATGCTGCGGCTGCCTGGCGGAGCTGCATCTGATCGGTTGCGGGAGCGCAGCTTTTCTGCGGCGCCCGCCCCGCTTCCCCGCCCTCCCTCCTCCCCCCTGCCCCCTCCCCCCCCCGCCCCTTGCTCCAGTCCCTGGAGCCGGCGGGCTTGTCGCTACATGGGGGCGGGCCTCCGCGGCCGGCGCACGGCTTCCTGTTCAGAGGCGGCCTGGCGGTAGTAAGCGGCGGCGGCGGCGGCGACTCCGCCCGCGCCCACATCGGCGCGGTGACCGAGCGCCCGGGAGGGAGACTCGAGGTCCGCATCTTGTGCCGCTGCGCCAAGCCCGGTTCTGCGCCGCGATGGCCCCAGTGCAGCTGGAGAACCAGCTGGTCCCGCCCGGAGGCGGCGGAGGGGGCAGCAGCGGCCCCGCGTCAGCCCCGGCGCCTCCTCCTCCGGGAGCCGCCGTGGCGGCGGCCGCTGCGGCGGCGGCTAGCCCTGGCTACCGGCTAAGCACCCTCATCGAATTTCTGCTGCACCGGGCCTACTCGGAGCTCATGGTGCTGACTGATCTGTAAGTGCCGCGAAATCCACGCCTGCTCCCCAGCCCCCCCCTTCCCGCCCAGCCGGCTGAGAGGTTCGCACCTCCTTCTCCCCAAAAGGCTGCTGCTTTCTCCTCTTTGCTGGACTGCTTAGTCTAGAATTTTTGAACTCTTGGGGCCCAGCGGAGGTGGAGGAGAAGCTTTGCGTTTGGGGTCTTTCTGGAGATGAAGCAGCCGAGACTTGTGAATTATGCACGTTGTTAGACTCCCTGAAAAGCCAGTCCTTGGAATTTTTGCTCGATTTGCCAGCTGAACCCTATTGATTTCTTGGTTGGAAGCTTTCTAGCCCAGACCCCAAGATTACGGTTTAGGAATACATACTATTCGAGTTACAAAACCCCCCCCCCAAAAAACCCAAAGGTGAGAACTTGTTTTACAGCTTCTTACGGTACATTTTAAATGTGGGTTGTAATTACTCCTGACAAAGTTTGAACTCAGGAGATGTATTGTGTATAAAATAATGTGAAATTTTGGATTCCAAGTTTGTTTGTTTTTCTGGAACGTTTGGGACTGAAGTCTTCACGCATTTAGTGTAAGATTGTTTTGTAACTAGCCTGCTGTTATTGTCTCTTGGGGTATGAACGGAGTTTGTAAATCACCAAGTTACCGGGTGAAATGCCTTGCGACATGATTAGGGTGTTAATCTCTTCAGAATAGGATCGGAATACACTGTAAAGATTTTCACGTGTGTGAAGAAACTAAAATTTAGGGGTATATATACTTGAATTGCTGTTTTACACTTTTAAATTCATGTTCAGAAAAAGTAAGAGTTACTAGTTTTCATCTAGATTCGTTTTTATCTTTTATCTATTGGTAGGCTCCAGATCAGTGTATTCAGTTGAAATACACGAGTATGTAGGTATTAGGCTGTGCAGTGTCACAGTACTTTGTTGCTAGAGACTGTTAAAATATTTTTTTTTGCAGATGACTTAAAGAATTAGAATAGGCTCCACTTATTCCTGTAAAACATCATTCTGAGAATTTTGATACACTGTACTTTACAGAAAGAAGCCTCCCCCCCCCGCGCCCGTGTAATGAGAAACTTAAATAGCTGTCATGATGAGGGATTATTGTGGTAATATACTTCTCTGCACCATTAGTTGTTGGATTTCATAAGAATTTGAGTATCCATGAGAAGATATCATGTACCCGTCCTATGTAGAGCTATGGGAAACTGTTGAAAACTGCCGCCGTCAGTGTTTGTGTAATTTGTATAATTTGTTTCTCCATAGGGCATTTGTAGCACTTCTTTGAATTGTGTTGTTGTTACTGTTTCAGGACTTAGTTATGAAAAGAAACTTTTTTTTTTTTTTTTTTTTTTTTGCTGTACGCGGGCCTCTCGCTGCTGTGGCCTCTCCCGTTGCGGAGCACAGGCTCCAGACGCGCAGGCTCAGTGGCCAGCCATGGCTCACGGGCCCAGCCACTCCGCGGCATGTGGGATCTTCCCGGACCGGGCACGAACCCGTGTCCCCTGCATCGGCAGGCGGACTCTCAACCACTGCGCCACCAGGGAAGCCCGAAAAGAAACATTTTATTGCTGTAGAATAAGTATATAGTTTTATACTTCATCCTGCACCCTTTATCGGTTGATGATTCCCATACTTATTTCTCCAGCACAGGCGCCTCCACTGAGCTGCAGACTCTGTATCCAGGTGCCTACGTTTAAGTACCTAATGGGCAAGTTCTGGACCAAGTCCAGAACCAAACTGCTGATTCCATTCGATGCCCCCAAAACTTTCCTATCTCACTAAATAGTACCTCCATTCTTCCTTTTGATGCTTTTAGGCCAGAAATTTTGGAGTAATTCTTGGCTCCTCTTTCTTCCAATCCCACACTCAGTACATTAGCAAGTCTTGTCATCTCTGACTTCAGAATCTGACCACTTTTCAACGTTTCCATCAAGTGTTAATCCTTTGCTCGTGTTACTGCAGTAGTCTGCTAACTGGGGCCTCTGCTGCTACCCTTGCCCCTCTACGGTTTTTCCTCCATAAAATAGCCAGGATGATCCTTTTTTTTTTTTTTTTTTTTGCGGTACGCGGGCCTCTCACTGTTGTGGCCTCTCCCGTTGCGGAGCACAGGCTCCGGACGCGCAGGCTCAGCGGCCATGGCTCACGGGCCCAGCCGCTGCGCGGCCTGTGGGATCTTCCCGGACCGGGGCACGAACCCGCGTCCCCTGCATCGGCAGGCGGACCCTCAACCCCTGCGCCATCAGGGAAGCCCCAGGATGATCCTTTTAAAACTTATTTGCTCACAACTTTCCCGTGGTTCCCCATCTCACTTAGAGTAAAAACTTTTTATAGTCACCTATATAGAGAGTGACCATAAAATTTATGGTCCAAGTCAGGACACTTTTGAGCATGAAAGGTGGTGCTATTAATAGCAATGGCAGAACGACAGGCATAAACCGGGACTATCTTGAGCAAACCAAGACTGTGGTCTACCTTTAATATCCTACATGATGTGTCTTCTCTCCCTTACCTCTTTAACTTCATTTCTAATACTCTCCTTGCTTCTTCTGTTTCAGTCACGCTATTCTTATTGATCTTTCTTGATAGGGTCAGGCACACTCCACCTGCGAGCCTTTGCTCTTCTCGCAGAAATCTGTGTGGCTTGCTTTCACATTTCCTTTAGGTCTTTGTTCAGATGTAACTTATCAGAAAGACTTTTTGGTGATCACCCATGAGAAGTACTCTGCCCCTTCAACCTATCCTTCTTACTCACTGCTTTGTTTTTCTGCAGCACTTACTGTTTGTCGTCTGTCTCCTCCTCACTGGAAGTTCTATGAGGACAGGGATTTTGAGTTGTTTGCTACCTCCCCCAGGGCTTAGAACAATAACTGTTCTAAGTCAGGGCACCTGTCATTGTAGACCTGGGGAATTTAAGGGGAAAATTCACTGTTGCTCTTGATACATAGGTATATAAAATAACTTTTTTCTCTTTTGATTTGTGGTAACCAAAATTGGTTTAGGAATATACCTTGGAAGTTCCTAAATCATGTATTTTTCCTTGTTCCAGGTAAAAACTGCCAGGATTAATGTATTAATATAAAACCAGTGTTCAAGGTATACTTTGAGTCTTATTTCTGCCACATTTGATGCTTGTCTGTGGACTATTGAAAGTAAAAAAGGTGGTTTGTTTTTGGCCCCAGATTTCTATTTTTTTTCCTTTTGCTTGTTCATTTCCTCCCCCGACTCATGTAATACATGCTTTCATTTTAGAGTTTACATTCTGCTGTGATTTTTTAGAGACTTAGGTTCTTCCTTTTAAAAACCTCTTTTAATTAAAATCAGAAAATGCTAGGATCTCAGTCATGTAAACTTGTCTTAAAACGCTTTGGTGTAAACAAGGTTTCTGTGACTTCCTCCAAAGATTCGCCCTTTAGGGTTGGTTTTTGCCCCAAGTGGTGGATTTGTCATCCATAAAGGAATTTTAAATAGATTAGGAGGAATTGGGGGGGGGGAGGGATGTAGGCAGCAAAGCCTGTCCTTTGTCCCTGAAATGACACCACCTCTGGCAAGAGATGATCCTTTTAGGGTCGGGGGGGGGGCGGCTAGAACAATGATTCCTATTCTTTCTACCCCCAAAGGCTCTACTCTTCTGTTTTTCTCCCTCTCTCACATACAAGTATCCATGGTTCTCATTCTCTCCCTCTCTTGAGGACAGGGGAGTCTTCTCAAGGAGTGTTTTCCGGATCTTTCACAGGTATAGGAACTTCCCAGTAGCTGCTTTTACTTGCAGTCTTATAATAAGGCCTTAATTTTTGCTTCATCCTCTGATCTGCTGGCCCTTCTAGCTCCTATCTAGTTTCTTGTATCACTTGGATCATAACTTGAGCTTCCATCCCATTGTCTACCCGAAGAATTGTAGGTAACTCTAAGTCAGAGCTCATTTTAATAGTTTCCCTTCCTTGTACCTCGAATCTCTGGCGGTGGTTTTAGTTTTTCTGCACTTGTGGCATGTCGGGGGGAAGAGGGTCTAAGCGGTTCAGTGTGTATTCTTCAAGAGCCCATTAGCTGTAGGGGAGGCTTTAGAGTTCAGGCTGTTGAATCTTGGACCATAGGATAGAGGTTTACAGAATGTGGTGATTCAGGAAGCAAATCAGGATGTTTCTAAGCATCGGTGGATGTGAGAGTGTTAAATGGTATAATTTCAGGGAAAAGGGTGACATTGGTTGCTGGCTTTCGTACTGGAGAACTAGCAAAAAAGAGATCAAAACCTCACTGGAGCTGTTTAAAAGTAATCATTTGCATCTAACCAAGCAACATCATAATTACTGTACATCCCTTGGCTGACGCTGGCCCTTTTGTGTGCCTAGCTTCTAGTTTTGCCCACCATAACAAAACATGGAGGGATTAGTGCTTGGAAGCAAGGTTCCATTGAATATGGGGAGGCTGGCAACTAAGTAGTACCTTGCAACCGTGATCATTTTGGTCTTAAAAGAATATTTTCTCTGACTCGCTATGATGTAGTGTGCTAAGGTAAGACTTGGTCTTTTTAAATGTTTGAGGTTCATGCAGTATCTTTTGAAGCACTTTGAATGGAGAGAAATGTTCCTTTGTTAGTTTTTCCTTTGTAGCTATATTGCCGGAAACTCATAAAATAAAAAAGAGTAGGGAGCCACACAAGCCTGTAGTTTCTATTTATCCAGTTTTTCTGAAATACTAAGGTATTTAATAAGTCAAAGTAAAGACCATTATCATATTTTAATGAAGGTGTGCATGTATTTAGTCAGTTTCTTTTTTTTTTTCTTCTTAGACTGCCAAGGAAATCTGATGTGGAAAGGTGAGTATGAAAAAAACCTTAAATCTGTGTCTGTGTTGATATATCTATGAGTATGTGTGTGTGTGAGTGAGAGAGAAAGTGGCGGGGCGGGGAGGTATGTGTAGGTATGGGTGGTAGAGTTGTGGACCAGGAACATAGGCGCAGAGAGCCTAGGGTGACTTCACACCATTTGTTTAAGGAGCCCTGGGAAATATAATTTCCTCATCCTTGACAATTCTTGGTATGAGGGCAGCTCTGGACCTTCTCTTCTAGAAATCTTTATTGAATCACTGACCGGGTCAAGTGCCTGAGGGGGTAGGAAGATGTAGAAAATCAGAACTAAATGGAGAAAGCTGAGGAAGAGACTGACTTTAGAAAGTTTGCTGCTAATTTATCATTTGCTGCAATGATGCTATTAGATATCTATAGAGAGTGGACATTTGTCTACTGCTATTGCTGTTTTATAGTTAAGAGAATTTTGATTCAGTTGGAGTTTGGGGCTTAAGACATTTCTAAATGCTAGTATGTTTCCATAGTCCAAAGGAACAAGATAAATTAAGCTTTCAAAGAAATTAGGTGATGGAGATTTAAACTGTGGCTACAGTATAGGCTACGTGACTCTATATTTGGAACTACTTATGCTCCTTGGTTCATCTTTTTATTAAATACCAAGTCACTAGGGCGGATTTTAGCATTTATTAGTGACTACGCTCCACTCCCTACCCCCAGTGACCTTTCAGAGAGAATTAGACATAGATCGAAAAGATAGAAGTGGAAGAGACAATTGAAGCATACCTGTATTATGGTTTGGCTGGTCCGTTTTTAAGGAAGGAAATGAAAATCAGGATTTGAACAAAAATAAACAGATGGGACCTAATGAAACTTAAAAGCTTTTGCACAGCAAAGGAAACCATAAACAAGACGAAAAGACAACCCTCAGAATGGGAGAAAATATTTGCAAATGAAGCGGCTGGCAAAGGATTAATCTCCAAAATTTACAAGCAGCTCATGCAGCTCAATATCAAAAAACAAACAACCCAATCAAAAAATGGGCAGAAGACCTAAATAGACATTTCTCCAAAGAAAATATACAGATTGCCAACAAACACATGAAAGAATGCTCAACATCATTAAATCATTAGCGAAATGCAAATCAGAACTACAATGAGGTATCACCTCACACCAGTCAGAATGGCCATCATCAAGAAATCTACAAACAATAAATGCTGGAGAGGGTGTGGAGAAAAGGGAACCCTCTTGCACTGTTGTTGGGAATGTAAATTGATACAACCACTATGGAGAACAGTATGGAGGTTCCTTAAAAAACTAAAAATAGAACTACCATACGACCCAGCAATCCCACTACTGGGCATATACCCTGAGAAAACCATAATTCAAAAAGAGTCATGTACCACAGTGTTCATTGCAGCTCTATTTACAATAGCCAGGACATGGAAGCAACCTAAGTGTCCATCAACAGATGAATAGATAAACAAGATGTGGTACATATATACAATGGAATATTACTCAGCCATGAAAAGAAACGAAATTGAGTTATTTGTAGTGAGGTGGATGGACCTAGAGTCTGTCATACAGAGTGAAGTAAGAAAGAGAAAAACAAATACCGTATGCTAACACATATATATGGAATCTAAAAAAAAAAAAAAAAAAAAGGTTCTGAAGGACCTAGGGGCAGGACAGGAGTAAAGACGCAGACTTAGAGAATGGACTTGAGGCCAAGGGGAGGGGGAAGGTTAAGCTGGGACGAAGTGAGAGAGTGGCATGGACATATATACACTACCAAATGTAAAATAGATAGCTAGTGGGAAGCAGCCAGGGAGATCAGCTCGGTGCTTTGTGACCACCTAGAGGGATGGGATAGGGAGGGTGGGAGACGCAAGAGGGAAGAGATATGGGGATATATGTATATATATAGCTGGTTCACTTTGTTATAAAGCAGAAACTAACACACCATTGTAAAGCAATTATACTCCAATAAAGATGTTAAAAAAATATATTTGATACCAGCCAAAAGTAAATAAAATACCCACAATGCATTCATTTGGGAAAGAAAAAAAAAAATCAGGATTTGTTCTGTCCACTCTGGGGTAGGAAGGGAAACTGGGCCTTGGAAAACCAACTCATGCTGCCTATCACTTGAGACAGCGGGGCGTCAAGAAAAAACCATATTAAAATAGTTTACAAAGGGGGATGTCTCCTTTCCAGTGGAGGAGCTCCTCTGGCAACGGAATTAGTAATATACAAATATGTTTACTCTGTGAGAGAAGAGACCTCACATCCTCTGTAAGCTGTTGCTGAGTTAGAATGACAGCACTGAGGCTCCTAGCACTGAGGTGACTGCCAGATCTTAGTGTACATTTAACATTTCTGCTGTGTTCCAGTCTTGCCTGTGATGCTCTCTGCTTGTTTTATCTCTAAGGATCCTTCACAGACCCTGGTAAAGAGTCATAATTGTATCAGTGTCCTTGATTCTTCTCTTTCTACCACCAATAATCATATTGCAGGCTGAACCTTAAGGAAGTCTTTCAGGTTGTTTGTGGGGTATGTATGCTCTCAATAGGATCTAGACTCTGTGGTCTTCAGTTAGGATTATGCTTCAGCAGAAACTTTCATTTTGGCGCATTGCATCATGGTATTGCTGTTGGTGAGATACAGAGGTGTGGGTTGGATCTACAGGTCAGTGAACAGCTGTAACAAGATTAATATGTCAGAGTCCACTTGGAGGGAGGTTGGTGTCTTGCTGGGGCCTGTCATCAGTCCTGGCCTGTCGAATATTTTTTTGTGTGTGATAAGGTAAACCATGAAAGGTATGATTATCAGTTTTGTAGCCGACATGAAGTTGAGAGGTCTAGCTAACACGCTGATTGACAATGTAAAGCTTTTAGTAGAGCTTTTAAGCCTTTGTGAGGAGATGATAAAAATACTGATGAGTATGGGGAGAAAAAGCATTGTAGTGGGTATAGTATAAAAATAGATATGGACAGACCTTTTAGCTTTTATTTTTAGTACTTTGTTATTGAAATTAGTTTGGTCAAGAGTTGCATAGTTAAGCTCTTTATTCAATTTTATAAATCATGCTCTTGCAAGATGGGAAATGGGCCCTTGCCTTTGTAGAAATAATACAGTTTCAGGTTTTGGTAAAGAGCTATTTCACTTCCTTTCTCTTACCAGAAAGGTTACTAATTCATAATTTCAACTTCAAACCATAATTTGGTCCCCTTTGTGACCCAGTTAACTTCTATATAATAATTTTATATTTGTGAATTTAGTATATTTTAGTAAACAACTTTTATTGCAGTATAAAATTAGTTTGAAAATGTGATTCATTGCTTAAGCATTCTATTGGAGATGTTACTCTGAGGTAGAAAATGAAGTATATGCAGGTGGTATACAAAATGTGACAATAATTCATATTTAAATAAATATTTTAGGTGGTTCATTTCATTGTAATGGTTGTAAACAAAGACTGATTCATATTTTAGCTCAGATAAAATAAATTGTGAAATACTCCTTCAAATTTGTTGGTTCATTAAGAGTTGTTTTGTTTTATTTTAAAGGAAAATAGAAATAGTGCAGTTTGCTAGCCGGACACGCCAACTCTTTGTTCGATTATTAGCTTTAGTAAAATGGGCTAATAATGCTGGCAAAGTGGAAAAATGTGCGGTGAGTTAAACTTTTGACTTTATTTTATATAAAATAACTTTTTTGGAATGTTAACTTGTAATAGGCATAATTTCTAATTTTAGCTCTAACTTATATCTGCTGATATGTTTTGGGATACATTACTTATGTGAGTAATCATTATTTCTGTATGATACTGTATAGTATATATCTGTAGAAACTTAGTATTTGTTTATGGAAACCTAATCAGAAAAAAGAGTAGGCCATATCTGGAGATGTCATTACGCTAGAAGACATTAAATATGAGACTGGACCTAAAGGGGGAAATGGTTAGCTTACATTCGTATGCTTCCTTAGAGTTTGCAAAGTATTCCCTAAATTTGCCTATTGATTTCTTGACAACCCTTTGAGAATGGCAGAGTCAGTCTTTTCTTATTTTACAGATGAGGAAATAAGGTTCCTCGAAGTTAAATGGCTTTTTCAAGGCCCCAGAGCTGATGATAGCACTTATCTGTCCCTTCGTTTATTCATCTGTTCATTCTCCAACCCTTTATTGCACACAGGGCATAAGGCATAGTGGATGGAGACTTGAATAAGGCATAGTCCTTGCCCTCAGGAAGCTCATGGTCTTTTGACTGTTGGTTGAGTCATTCTTTTGAATTCAAAGGAGTGACCTGTAGCGAAGTGTACCAAAGATTCTAAAACATGCACCCCCTACCCCCCACAAAAGTTTTAAGCTATGTTCAAGAAATGTTAAGGAGGAGAAACATCAGTAGGGATCTTGTGTTAGCCTATTGAGCTCATAACTTGGGGAGGATGATATGGTGTTAACAGATGAGACACAAAATGAGGAGAATAGATTTCGTATTGGAAAGGGTAGAGTAATTATAATAAAATGAATAAAATCTTAAAATAATGAGAGCATTTATTTATCCACCATAATTTATTTTTTGCACCCTGACAAGCTAAGTTGAAATTTTTTTTTTTTTTTTTTTGCGATACGCGGGCCTCTCACTGTTGTGGCCTCTCCCGTTGTGGAGCACAGGCTCCGGACGCACAGGCTCAGCGGCCACGGCTCACGGGCCCAGCCGCTCCGTGGCATGTGGGACCTTCCCAGACCAGGGCACGAACCCATGTCCCCTGCATCGGCAGGCGGACTCTCAACCACTGCGCCACCAGGGAAGCCCCCGCCACCAGGGAAGCCCCCGAAATATTTGTATAGTAACTTTACATTTGCAGGTCTATTGGGGTTTGCATATTCCATAAAATTTCCCTTTAGAAAGAAATCTACAACACAGTGTGTTTCTGCATATGATTTTCTGACATCTCCCCTCAATTTTAGCCCAGTGCATTTGCTATCCTCAGTTTCACTAGGTTCCCTTATCATTAGAAAGAAAGCTTATGTGAAAATTGCTAAAGTGAAAGGAAAAAAGAGGTTTGAAGAAGTTGAGAATTTAAAATTCTAGAATAATATATTTTTTGAAAGTTAAAAGAAGACACATTTCTAGCCACAGATCTTTTGTCTCTAGGAGTAAGCTGGTATCATCCTTTTATATAGCATTGATCAAAGGGGGAGGATATTTTGTACCATATATTGAATTTTCTTTATGGGGGAAAAAGTTATTTTATTCATGTTGTCATCAAAGGATAGTTTTTATTATAAATATTAATAAACAGGCTTATTCCAAGCTTATTTACCAGAAAGTTTACAATTCATTTCATTGTTTTGCAAATTTGGGCACCAAGTCTAATGAATCTATTTTGGCCAAAATGAAGAAGCATGGTAGTATTTCTGAGAAGCCTAAGGTTTCTTTTCAGTAATTAGTTAATTTGAGGTAATCTTTTCCTAAAGGTATTCAGACTTTCAGTGAAGAGTTAAGTATTACTGAGGTATATAAAATCCAAGTATTCAATTTTTCAAATCTAGCTTTAAATCCCTAATTATACCATGGGTATTTAAATTACCTGTTTGATACTACTGAGCTGTATGTCGTTAAAATAATATCAAGCAAAAGCCAAAACTCTTGGTTTTGATATTGAGCCGTATTGTATTTATCTTTCATTAATTCATGGTATAGTATTTTCCTATTAGTTTTTTGAATTGGCTGTTCCAGTAAGTCGCATTCTGAATAAAGTCTCATATTGAACTTTATACATAAAGTTTTGGTATTTTTGTTTTGTGAATGTAGATACAGAGATGTGTTTTTGTCAGGGATAAAGTCCATCAGCTGGAGAATTAGAGGATTATTCACGTTTTGACACTTGTGTTCTCAACCTAATGATTATTTAACTAGACTCATTAGAGGTTCTTAATAGATAATGATCTTTAGCCACGCCAGACATATAAAGTGTTTAGATGAGTGTATAAATACATGGTTTATAGAACTCTAAATAATGGTAAAGCAGTCTGGATAACGTTTTAGCTAGGAAAAAGAAAAAATATCTCTCTCCTCCTTGAGCTTTTTTTAAAAGCAATTTTGAGATATAATTCACATACCATACAATCTATCCATTTAAAGTATACAATTCTGGGAATTCCTTGGCGGTCCAGTGGTTAGGACTCCGCGCTTCCACCGCAGGGGGCACAGGTTCAACCCCTGGTCAGGGAACGAAGATCCCGCACGCTGTGCGGTGCGGCCAAAAAAAAAAATAGTAATAATAAAGTGTACAATTCAGTGGTTTTTAGTATATTCACAGATATGTGCAACCATTAGCAGTCAATTTTAGAACACTTTCGTCACCTCAAAAAGAAAATCATTACCCTTTATCACCCCAAGTACCCCCCAGCCCTAAGCAACCTCTGCTGTCTCTATAAATATGCCTATTCTGAACATTTCATGTAAATGGAATCATAATATATGGTCTTTTGTGATTGGCTTCTGTCATTTAGCATGATGTTTTCAAGGGTCATCCATGTTGTACTTGTGCATGTATCAGTACTTCATTTTTATAGCTGAATTGTATGGATCTGCTACATTTTGTTTATCCATTCATCAGTTAATGGACTTGTAGGTTGTTTCCAGTTTTTGGCTATTATGAATAATGTTGCTATAAACATTCATATACAAGTTTCTCTGTGGACATGTGTTTTCATTTCTCTTGGGTATATACCTAGGAGTGGAATGGTTGGGTCATACGGTAACTGTATATTTAATAATCATTTGAGGAACTGCCAGACTGTTTTCCAGAATGGCTCTACTATTTTACATTCCCACCAGCAATGTAAGAGGGTTCTAATTGCTCCATGCCAGCACTTGTTATCGTCTGACATTTTGATTCTGGCCGTTCCTGGTAGGTAGGTGTGAAGCGGCACTTCGCTGTGTTTTTTGTTTGCATTTCTCTGATGACTAGTGATGTTGAACGTCTTTTCATGTGCTTTTGGCCATTTGTATATTTTCCTTAGAGAAGTGTCTCTTTGGTGCTCAGTTAAATTTTAAAGGAGATTGGTATTAATCATATCAACAGTTGGTATGTGAGTACTTAAGAATAAAAAAAGAGCATGATTATTAGGGACCTATATGGATTCACTAATAAGTAACTCAAAACTAAACTTTTATCTTTATTAATTTGATTTCGAAGTCAAAGAAATATAGCTGGAGCTAGTTTATCTTGAGTTGAGCAAGGTAGTTTAGAGAGTTTCATTAATAACCCACATTTAAGGTGGAGTGATGTAGGCTCGAAGAACTGTGGCACCCCACTAGGGTTGACGCACATCTTCCTGGACGGAAATCTTTAGTATTCTTTGGCCTAAGCATTTTTACAGTGTCTTGAGTGAATGGAGACTTGGCATGACCTAAATCTGAGTAAAAACCTATACGGAAGTTGAGAGAAGCAGGATTCAAATATGTTAAAAATCAGAGTACAGTCATGCTTTAGGTTCAGGGTGGGAAAGGGGACCTTGCTTGATAGAGATTCATGCACAGAAGATCAAGGCCTTTTAGTTAACTTCAAGCTTGCTGTGTGTTAGCAGTGTCGTGGCTGCTGATAAGAAGGTAGTGTTGGTGGTGTTAATAGAACTCCATTTTACTAGTCATGGAAGGTAGCACTTCTGAGGGGCTGTGCTGGTCTAACTAAGAGTTAGAAAAAACATTTTTTGGTTCCAGCTTCTCTGATTATTCACTATCTTTGAGCAAGTGTCTAAACCTCAGCCTCAATTTTCTCATCTCTAAGATAAGAGTAATTATCTTGTTTTGTCTATTTCCTAGAGTCGTGAAAATCAGATAGTAAAATAAGTGTGGGAATACTGAGAAAATGTAGGGCATTATGTGTGCATGATGTGTTATTAATTCTGGATACCATATTTTAAGTTGATCACTGATAAACTGGAGCATTTCCAGGCAGTGGAATAGGGATGGTGAGTCAGGAATTTGGAATGTTCAGCTTGAAGATAGAGTGGGCTTCCCTCGTTGGAAGGACGTGAAAGACTTTTAAGTATTGTTCCAGAAAGGAAGTAGTTTTCAGCTTCGTGATGACCTCTACTAGTTTAGGCACACTTGTGAAATGCATTGAGTAGACAACTGATGGAAAGGATTTCTATAATGGACGTGAAGTTGGCCTAGATCTCATAATGGACAATGTTTACTGTGTGTTTTATATGTTCTAGGCACTGTTCTAAAGGTTTCATATGCATAAACTCTTAATCCTCGAACAACCTTATGAGGGGGAGGAAATCATCTCCATTTTATATTGAAAAAACTGAGGCAAAGAGGGATTTAAGCAACTTGCCCAAGGTTATAGGGCTAGTGAGTTGCAGAATTAAAGTTGAGACCAAGGCAGTCTGGGTCCAGGAGACCATGCTTTTATGTCTCCTTTATTACCAATCAACTCGAGAAGTCTGTAAGAGAAAAAGCATTGTATTCTATTTATTTTTCCTAACTTGTCATATGTATGTGTAATGTTAAAGATGGAGAAACGAATCGGGAAACCTTTTATTTAAATTGATAGAAAATTACTGGTTTTTAAAAATATTTCTTCTTTCCTCAAATTACTGGAAAATTTTTTGATGAAATATTTTGAAATATGGAAAAGCTATAGTAATTCCTCTCAGAGTTTACTTTGGAATCAATAAATGATATTTGACGTGAAAAGTGGCTGGTTTTCAAGGAAGCGTAATACATATACCCTTTGCTTTGAAGATGATCTCGAGCTTCTTAGATCATCAAGCCATCCTCTTTGTGGATACTGCTGATCGCCTGGCCTCATTAGCTAGAGATGCTCTGGTCCATGCACGCCTGCCTAGTTTCGCCATCCCATATGCTATTGATGTACTGACTACTGGATCTTACCCACGGCTACCAACCTGCATTAGGGTAAGTGCATTCCTACCCCAGCCCACCCTCAAAAGTTGAAGGCTTTGGCATTGGATTCTACAATATTAATAAGTAGCCCAGCCAAAACAAAAAACTGTTCTGTATTTTTAAAATAAATATTTCATGTAGTTTGCTTTTTTCTCTATAATTAAAATTTGGAGGGGGCGGGTTTGAAATAAATTGGAGCCAGAATGTGAGTAGCTATCAAAATGAGTTTGTTTATTTATTTATTTAGGTGGGGGTGAACAGAATTATGAAGGTAACTTAACATCTATTTCAGATGTGCAAATACGGCTCGCTAGTTGCTTTTTGGAAGTGTTTTTAAAAATTTGTTGTTGTGGTAGTTGTTGACTCACTTGGTGCTGTTGTACTTTATACTTCTAAGAAGTGGTGAAAGTCATCTAGTGACATTAAGTTGGTTTCATAAATAGAACATGAAGAAGATCGTGTTGCATTACCATCTTAGCTGGGGGACTGGTGGAATCATTGACACTCTAATGCATGATAGTAATGGTCACTATTATTGGATGTAGACTGCGGAAATGAGTGTTGAGGTTCTCTTGGGTAAAGTAAGAAAATACTGTGTTAGAACAGGCGCAGGTAAAAATTATGTCTCTTTGTACATTATTTTTAGATTACTTAAACTTTTTTGTAGGATAAAATTATTCCTCCAGACCCAATTACCAAGATTGAGAAACAAGCTACACTTCACCAGCTGAACCAGATTCTTAGACATCGACTTGTAACCACAGATCTTCCTCCTCAGTTAGCAAATCTTACAGTTGGTATGTGCCTGAAATACATTTTTAAAGAATTGACTCGTTAGAATATTTTTCAAACAGCTTTTGGGGTTTTATCTTTTAAAATATCCTTATGAAGTCTTGACCTACAATTTTGGTGGTGTTTGAATCCGAAACTTGTGCCATATCATTTCCCTTTAGTACCTGGAAATGCAGTGCTGGTATTTGAAGCTGGGGAGTGGGCAGGATTACCTGGGGCTGGAGGAGAGACTAGGTCCTAGAGTTGAGCCTCAAGAAAATACTGTTCCTTGATGTTAGAAGAGTTGCCTTTGGTTTCTTGATGACCTGGAAGCTGGCTACTGTTTATGCAGGAACCAGTGAATTGTCTGAACACTTATGAAAGATTCTTACGTCTGTTTAAAATTTCTCGTGAGCGAGACTGAAAGTTCTAGGTTAGTGGGAAGCTGCTTATTTTCTAGCAAAGTAGACCTTCTTCTTCTTCTTCTGAAAGCAAATGGCCGAGTGAAGTTTCGAGTGGAAGGAGAATTTGAAGCCACCTTGACTGTGATGGGAGATGACCCTGATGTTCCCTGGCGTCTTCTCAAGCTAGAAATTCTAGTTGAGGATAAGGAAACAGGAGGTAAATCATAAATAATGATTTAAATCATATGTATTGATTTAAATGTTGGGTGTTATATTATTGAAACATTCTTGCAGAATAATACATGTGTTTAGCAATTTATCCTGTAATCTGATATAGATTTTATGATAATTGTAACTGCCTACTGACCACAGAAGTTTCAGTGTTTCTCTAGTGTACTCTCTAGTTTTCATAGATAATTTCAGTTCTTTTTTTTAAACTCATCGTTAGTGAATATACTCTTCCTTAGTTGGTCTATGACACAATCTGTACACTTTTCTGATTAACCACCTTCTTTTCTCCTGCCAATGGAAGATGGGCGAGCCTTGGTTCATAGTATGCAGATCAACTTTATCCATCAGCTGGTACAGTCTAGGCTCTTTGCCGATGAGAAACCTCTTCAGGACATGTACAACTGCCTGCGTATCCTTCTGAAATTTGAGCCCTGTATTTGTAAAGAATTTGTGTCCCCCAACACACACACAATTTCCATCTGCCCCTAGTCCTGAACTAGAGCAGCTTAAACTCTCCCCGTCACCCTTTTTGGGTGGAAACGGGGGTTGGGGAACTGGCCAGTGTAAAGAATAGTGATATGTCTATAAAAAATGA
The DNA here is from genome assembly GCF_937001465.1 of Orcinus orca. NCBI lineage: Eukaryota > Metazoa > Chordata > Mammalia > Artiodactyla > Delphinidae > Orcinus > Orcinus orca. Next base: position 36,871,979 of record NC_064580.1, on the reverse strand, counting down.
AGTTTTAAATTTTACTATTGACTTTGCAGGTAAAAACTTTACATGATAAGGTAGAAATAGTACTATTTGGAGAGAAAAAATAGTACCATTTAGTCTACCCATATTCTCTAAACTATGATGAATTAAGGGGCAATCTGGACCTTACATTTTGTTTATATTGGTTCAAAATTAAATACAAAACCTTTTTCTAAAATTATGTCACAAATTCCAACACTTTTTGTATAAGTCATTGGAGAAGTATAATAGCCAACTTTTGGGGAATAGAGCGTTTGTTAAATGAAGTTTGCTTATACTTCACTGGCTGTTGTAGTAATATCTTAGATTTGCTTAACAAGATCCATCAGATTCTTTCTGCTTATCACTTCAGTTAGAAGTGCTACATTCCCAAACTCTAATGTTAATCCGAGAGCGGTGGGGAGACCTCGTACAGGTGGAAAGGTATCATGCAGGAAAGTGCCTCTCCCTCTCAGTTTGGAAGTAAGTAAAGTAGATTCTGGTGGGGTCATGCAATGACTGTAAATACTCTTTTTGTTTCTCTCTTTCTCTCATACATCTGATTTACCATATACCTCTGTGTACCTCTAGCAACATGATTTTGTATGGTAAAGTCCTATGGTATATAAACCACATAGGACATCCATAATTGACACCTTTCTTAGAACATGGCATATTTTAAATACGTAGACGTTTATCTATTTGTACTAAAACTTACTGTTCTTTTTTTTTTTTTTTTTTTTTTTTTTTTTTGTGGTACGCGGGCCTCTCACTGCTGTGGCCTCTCCCGTTGCGGAGCGCAGGCTCAGCGGCCATGGCTCATGGGCCCAGCCGCTCACGTGGCATGTGGGATCCTCCCAGACCGGGGCACGAACCCGTGTCCCCTGCATCGGCAGGCGGACTCTCAACCACTGTGCCACCAGGGAAGCTCAAAACTTACTGTTCTTAAAGATTAGATTACTCTGGCTTCATACCAGATTGCTAAAAGACCATTAGGTTAGATTATCAGGTATCATTTTTAAAAAAATTCTTGCTTATCACAGTGTTATATTTTGGATTGCACCTTTTAAAAACTTTTGGGGAAGTTTTTTGGGGGAAAATCAGTATCAGGCTGTTTTCCAATCCTCTATTCCCTATTTGAACTTTGCTTGATTCCCATTTTCTGTAAAGGAATCAAAGGTGAATAGACACCACTTAAAGATTGTTTTGGCCTTTTTGTGTGTGTGTGCATGTGTTTTATTTTTAAATTCTGTGTCTGTGTTTTTTTTTAATGTAGTAAATCATATTGTGTTGGATTACAGAATAGCTGTTTTCCCAATATTAATATTCCCTCAACGAACAGTGAGGACCTGCCATGTTCTAGACTCTGGATAAGGTGCACAATAGACTGTCTCTCTTTTATTCCAGAAGTTAACAGACTGTGTTGGAAAAAATTCTTAATATTTCTTTTTTCTCTTTAGTCAACAGGTTCTTGGGAGAAAAACAGGAACAGCATCTGTTCACAAAGTTACAATTAAAATTGATGAGAATGATGTCTCCAAGCCTTTACAGATTTTTCATGATCCTCCTTTGCCAGCTTCTGATTCCAAATTAGTAGAAAGAGCCATGAAGGTAAAAGAACTCAATATATTTCAATATTGGTTTGATTAAATGAATATAGTAATATAACTTACCATTTATACTTAAACTGTTAGCACAAATCCTTTAAAATACCTAATTGTTCCTAAAACCCTTTATGAAACTTATTTTAAATGAATGTTATGCTTGTACATTTGTTGTGGTTGTTTTAACATCTAATATAATTTTTAAGATGTTCTTTCAAATTCTGTAATTTAGATCAGATCTATAGTTGCCAGAATGTTAACTGTAGCCTTTAAGTTATCAATACCATTTAAATTTATTTTTTTAATTTTAAGTTTGCTTTCTTTTACTGGTTAACGCTTAATCATTGTGATTCTAAAAGGAAGTATCTTGGAGCACAATAATCTACTCTCGGGCTTTTAAAGTAAAAATGTTTAAATTGCACATACAATTCTGTTCTTGTTTATGCAGATTGATCATTTATCAATAGAAAAACTCCTGATTGACAGTGTCCATGCACGAGCTCATCAGAAGCTCCAGGAACTGAAGGCCATTCTTAGAGGTTTCAATGCCAATGAGAATTGTAGGTTCTTTTAAAATGGCATTTCTGTCTTTCTTTTGTTTAAATTAGTATCCACTTTTATTTTCTGAAGAGTCTTTCTTAATGATTTTTTTCCTGATATACGGATTTTGTTGTAGAGGCTGCATTTTAATTTGTGATCTACCAAGCTTGTCTTAATTTTTCCCTTACTTTCTTCTTTTTCATTTAGCTTGACCTTATTTTTGAAATGTATGTATATCAGCTCTCCTTAAAACTTTTCTTTCCTATTGAAATAGAAGCTATTTTAACATTTTAATATGAGTCTTCTTTTGTTTTTTCTTCTAAAAGGTTAAGGCAGCTTTGCAAATATTTATAATGTATTTATGAAATAATGCCTGTTTGAATGAAGCAAAATATATCCCTTGTCTTTTTAAAAATGTTTTTGAGTTGTTAATACATTAACAGGATTCAAAATAAGAAATAAAGATATGCACACATAGTGAAAAATCTTCTAATTACCTGGTATATTCAGAGCGTATGGGGACGGTCAGTCATTTACAAAGTAAGTGCTTTCATTCTAGGAATATCGTTTCACAGTATTACAATGAGCATATTTACTATTCCTACCCCAGTTTTTGGCTGTGATTACCTGGTGCCCACAGTATTTTTGCAATCTTAATTTTTCTAATTTTAATTATTTCTAATTTTTCAAAATAGTGAAATTCTAAAATATCATTGGGATTGTAGAAAATTGGGGTTTATGATCTTTTGATAGGCTCTGGTTTACTTTAGTATCATCTGTAAACAAGTCTTAGTAAGTAAAAAAAACCTCCGTATGATTGCCTGGGGGATATTTAAACTACTTTGAAAAATGGACTGAACGTGTGTTTACCTAGGAATAGTTTTGCGTGTTGTTCACGTAAGTTGCGAAGATTTTTCTTTAGCAGCATTTTGTAGAGATGTCACTGCTTGAGTAGCCAAAAGATGTGGGTTCAGCTGCTCTTCTGCTCTTGAACAAGTCACTTAAATTCTTTGGGCCCCATTCTCCTCATCTGTAATTTGAGGATGTTAGTCCAGGCTCTTCCTGGATCTCTTAACTGTAGTGGGAGTGTGCTACAGTAGTGGTTTTCAAGCCCTACGAGTCTGTTGAGTCCTCAGTGTTAGAGAAGGGTGCTTTGGAGACTGTTTTGAAGGAGAGGGAGGTTTCTGCACGTGGGGTTTGGCCCCTCAGCCCTGCTTTAATCGGAACAATTCTGGAAACAAGGACTGCTGTAGGAAAAGGTCTGCTGACCCACCATTTTAGGACATATGCTTTAACTGTTTTTTTAAATTCACGTTCATGCATTTATACTCTCATGTAGTCTTACTTGATCTCTTTTGTGATGGGAAAGCATGCTTTAGTCAGATCCTTTGCTGGGACCAGGGACCATAGTCTGTTCTGCGAACCCCTTAGTGCAATTACCCTTAATTAGCTGGCTTTTCTTCCAACTCCTCACTAGAATAAGCCGAGGAAATGAGTAGCTCGGGAGAATGGAGCATTTCAAGGAAGGGCTAGGGGAGTGTACAGATAGCAGGTTTTAGACAGCCCAGAGGGCATTGTGTGGTTTCTTGAGGGTGGGAGATGTGGGGTGGGAATGTCTCAGGGAAGGGTAGGCAGGACTCTGGGAGAGCAATTTTAAAAAGGCAGTTCAAGGCACTAAAGGTAACTTGCCCTGCAGCCCCTTCTCATCATCACCTGACTCTAGGAAGCCAGGGTGCTCTCCCTTGGGTTGTGCTCTGTCAGCACCAGATTTGGGGTCTCAAGGTCAGTTCAGAAGCTGTGAACCACACACAGCCATTCCTAATTGGGCTTAGTTGCTTCTCTTCAGTCTTCCCACTTTATATTATTGTCTGTTGGTACATTCCTCATTTTGTCCTCAATAAATAGATAGGGAGAAATGAAAGAGGAGATTTGTATATATTCCTGCTGCAGGAAGAAGTGTGCAGCTCAGTCATTTTGCACGGCCTTTAATTCTCCATAAGCTTCTCCATTCTGGATACACTCCATTAAAACCTGTTGCCTTTAAATGCTTAAGGCCTTATATATTTTATTTTCTGTAAAGAAAAATACAGACATCGGCAGCCATAAAATATGTTCAGAGATGTACATCAAAGTATTTTCTATCTTTTGGACTGTGTTCTCTGTATTCTTCTCTGATGCCCTATCTTTTCAAAAATATTTAATTTTGTTAATTAGATTGAAATTATAGTTGTCATCCCAATTGTCAGAATTAGTTTTACTCCGTTGCTACACTTTAAAAATAGTTTTGTTTTAAAGAGTACATTCCTATCCCATTAGGAATTAAGACAGTACAGATATATTTTAAAAATCAGCAACTCTGCTTCAAATCTCTAAGCACTTTTTAAATTTGTCACACTGGTCTGAATGATAGAATATTGTAAAAGAAATTCCCGTTTGTGCCTTTTTTTGTCCTGTTTTTTTGTTTGTTTTAGATGAGTTATGCTGGACCTGCATGTTAAAGATTTGTATGCAAATATGTTAGATACACTTGAAAGCAGTTTGTTTTCCTCTGATTAAATATGCTTCCTGCAATCTTTTTTTGATTTATTATTTTGTTTGTATAGACAGTACCAGTGGCAACATCACCTATTTTAATTGTTGCAAATTTATAACAAGAGGTTTTGGTTTGTTTCTTTGGTACATAAATACAGAAAATGTACATTATTGAGCACTTTGCTTTCTAAAGCACCTTTACAAGCTTGTCATTGCTTCTTCCTGAACCCATGGCGTGGACAGGAAGATGTCATTGTCCTTGTTTAACAAAGTAGCACAGAGAAGTCACACCTGGTGAAGGGCTGGGCCTACGCTACCACTCTACTCACTCCCCGCCTTTCTCCTGCAGTGTAGCTTTAAAGGACTGTGGTAACCAGAAGAGCATATTCCTTTAGCAGGTCATCAATGTGATGAGCACATGGTGTGCTTTCAGGACTTTGCTCCTTTACTGGATTGTGTTATACCAACTTGTGAGATTAAGAGGAAAGTTAATCGGGCCTGGTGGAAATACTGTGAAACTCTAGAAAGAGTATATTGGCAGCTTTGGGAATTTGTGTTTAGCAGTTGCCTCTGTTCTTATTTCATCTGTGACTTGAAAATGAGGTACATAAATAACTTGAAAAAATCTTTTCCTTTATAATCAATGTTTAATAGCGTTCAGAGGTTTTTTTAAATACATGGGCCCTAATTGCCAGAAAAACCTCTCTTTATGAAAAATGGCATTAAAAATATTTAGGCCATAAATGAAGTTTATTCTATTTACCAAACAATATTTTTTTCCCATTATATCAGAAAGAAAATCCTTCAAATTAGCTTATTAGTAATTACTGAGTGAAAGTAAAACTAGAACTCAGCTCACTGATAAGGTTAAATTTTCACGAGCTATTTTAACCTTTTTAAAGGAATCTTGGAGGGTTTTTTTCTTTGCCGTAGTATTTGAGATGGGTGTGTTTGTTTCAGGTCACCTTGTAGATTACATTCTGCTTTTGAGCTACTAAGTGACGTAATATTACTAACCCAGTTTAGCAAAATTATGTTTTTCCTGTAACATTCAGGATCATTCAGCAGTTGGTTCGTTTCTACTCACTGAGAAATATATGTATTTTTTTGGGGGGGTGGATATTCAGATAGAAATATAACTTAATTCTTAACTGTTCAGCTTCCATAGAGACTGCACTTCCAGCTCTTGTTGTTCCCATCTTGGAGCCCTGTGGTAATTCGGAGTGTCTACACATTTTTGTAGATTTGCATTCTGGAATGTTCCAGTTGATGCTTTATGGACTTGGTAAGTTACTAAATGATAGACTCACTCAAGGTAAAGAAAAATACTTTTAACAAAAGCAGAATAAAAATTTTTTGCCATAAGGTATTGGGAGGGGTGGTATAAACGGTGTATGGAAAGTAGATATGGAAGGAATAACTCTGGCTGATGTCTATTCCTTGGGGCCCATTTTAACTCTCTGGTACCAGAAGTGAAACTCCCCAGGATGAAGTACATTCATGTTGTTTCTCTTATGTAAAAGTAATAATATTGATGGCTGATCTTTTCTTAGATTAACTATTTTACCACTAATAGTAGGGTGTCATGGAGAAGACTACAATCTAATGTCATTCACAGCTGAAGAACAAATTTATGACAGTATAAACATCTCAGATGACTCAGGGTACAGAATCCTGTAGGAAAGGATTTTTTTTCTGGCTTAAACACAGTAGAAATTGAAGTTTGATTTCTAGCATGTTCTGTTACCAAGTTGGTGTTCTGAAATGATGAAATACTAGGAACTTAGTGTTTTTGTATTGCTGATGGAATAGTGTTCTTGAATATATTAGCACATTTACCATTTGAAATTAATATTAAGCTAGATAGATTGATGAAAATAAAAGGCTTTCTGGTTATATCGTATGGCTATATCGTATGGCTATGTCGTATGGCTATAAAGATAGATTTTTCTATGAACTGCTTATGGAACACTGGCCTCATTACTTTGAATCACATCACATTTATGATGGCTAAATGATAAGTGACACATTAGGAAATTGTTGTGTGCTCTTCAAAACTTTATTTAACTGTTTTCTTGATGATTAACACAGTACATACTCATAAGTAGAAAAACTAAACATGTAAAAATGAGAGAAGCAAAAAAGTAGTTGCCTGTTGGTAATTATTGTTTTTAGGGGATATATGCTTGTCTTAGCTCAGGCTGCCATAACAGGGAACCACAGAGTGGGTGGCTTAAATAACAGAAACTTATTTTCTCACAGTTTTGGAGGTTTCAAGTATGAGATAAGGTTGCCACCATGGTCAGGTTATGGTGAGAGCTTTCTTCCTGGCTTATAGTCATCAGCCTTCATGCTGTATCCTCACGTGGCAGGAAGAGAGAGAGAGCAAGCTCTCTGGTGTCTCTTTATAAGGGCACTAATGTTATATGAGGGCCTACCCTCATGACCTTATCTAAACCTAATTATCTCCCAAAGGCTCCACCTCTAAACACTATCACATGAGGAGTTAGGGCTTCAACATATGAATTTGGGGGGATGCAGTTCAATCCATAGCAGTGCTCTTCTAATTTTTTCTATACTTCTTTCTTTAGTTGAACTCACTTTATATTTTGCTTTTTGCTCAACATTCTATTATTGGCATTTTCTAGGTCATTAAAAATTCTAAGTGACATTGAGCAAGCTAATCTTCAGCCAACAGATCGTGCTTATGCCAGAGATCATTTGTGTTTAATAAATAAACATTTTAATGGAGTTTTATAATTTTTAAGGTTCTAAGTCTAGTAATACTATGAGTTTGAATACATACAAATTAATAATATTAACTAATTAGACTAAGAATTTTGGTAATTAAACTATAGGCAAAGAATTAATTCGTGTTGTTTGTTACTTGTTCTTCCTGCTAATGTACATTTGCTATTAATTATCCCTAAATGTTAAAGAGGGAAAACAAATTAGGTTAATTTATGCCTCATGATGCGTTCCGTTTAGTTTTTCTCTGACTCAAAAATAACACTACTTTCTGCCTAAAACAATAATTTTCATTTAAATTTTGGGCTACCTGGATATCTTGTGTCTCATGTAAGCAATTAATTAATGAAGTACTTTATGTTATAGACCAGGCCACACTGGATGACATGGAGAAGTCTGTGAATGATGATATGAAACGGATCATTCCTTGGATTCAGCAACTTAAGTGAGTTTATGTAGTTCAAAACTAAAAATGGAAACTTCTTTTGACAAGATAATATTTTCTTCTCCATCATTACTCTTGATCACCCACTATCCTTAATGTTTATGACATGAAACTTGAGTACCTTTTGGTACTTAGAATCTAAATTTTCTTGGAATAGGTCCAAGATGGCAGTGCTTTGTATCAAATTCCCCTCTAGAGCAAATATAGGTATGAAGGGCATGACACTCAGCTTTGATTCACTCAGCTTTGACACTCACATTTTCTCCTGTGCAAGCACTCTCCCAAATACTTACACAATGAATTTTATTGTATCTAGTGTTCTTTGCAGTAGAGTCTTATTTGCTCTTATCTGGGATAATCTTCATGGTATGAATCTACCAGCTGACACTTTCAGAGTAGTCATTTCTGCTTCTCTAATACTGTCATTCAGTTTGTCTCAGAATCCTTTGAATGCTTCAGACTGTTAAACTAAATAAAACTGAAAATGGAGCTAGAGATAATTGTGTGAGGTTTCATTACCACCCTGGTACACAAAGGTACCATTATGGCAACTCTAACAGACTCTTTTTAAATCGATAAAACAGAATTCCAAGGGATAAAAATAAATATCAGAGATTAAAACCAAACTGGCAAATGGCGGGGTGGGGGAGTGGGGGTGTGGCGGTGTGGGGCCAGACTGTTCAGTGGGATTTAAATACTTAAATCTTGATAATTCACATCTTGCATAACTTAACGCTTTTGGGCAGTTCCAGCTAGTAGAAATATAACCTAAAACCAGAAAGTCAAGTCCCAAAAGCTTTAAACTTATCAAATGTGTACCTATACTTAAACTCACATTATTTATAGGAAAGGTCCCCTGGTTGTCACTTACAGTGGTGCTTCTCAGATGATCTTTGGTGAATGACCAGTTTATCACTAATCTATCATGGGACGTTAAATTTTTTGAAATAACTATTGAAATATAATGTACATATCGTAAAATTCAACTGTTTTAAGTGTACAGTTCAGTGACTTGTATTAAATTTACTGAGTTTTGCAACCATAACCACAATCCAGTTTTAGAACAATTAGAACATTTCCGTTGCCTCAAAAAGATGCTCATTTACAGTTAATCCCCATTCCCAGCCTCAGCCCCAGGCAACTATGAATCTACTTTCTGTTTTTGTAGATTTTTCTTTTCTGGACATTTCATATAAATGGAATCATAAAGTATGTGGTCTTCTGTGACTGGCTTCTTTCATTTAGCATAATGTTTTGGGATTCATCCATGTTGAAGCATGTACCAGTACTCCATTCCTTTTTATGGCTAACTAACATTCCCTTGTATGGCTAGGCCACATTTTATTTATCCATTCATCAGTTGATGGACATTTGGATTGTTTCCACTTTTTTGGCTCTTATGAATAACACAGCTGTGAGTATTCATGTGCAAATATATGGCTAGACTTCTCATTCCACTAGGAATGGAATTACTGGATCATACAGTAAATTTAAGCTTTTAAAGAAGTTGCCATACTAGTATGCAAAGTAGTTGTGCCATTTTACAGTGACATCAGCAGTGTATGAGAGTTTCCATTTCTCTACATCCTTGTCAGCGCTCATTACTGTCTTTGACAGTGGCCATCCTAGTGAGTGGGACAGGTGTCTGACTGTGGTTTTTACTTACATTTTTTAGGGACTAATGGTGTTGGGCATCTGTTCATGTGATTACTTTTTTTTATAACATGCAATGAAAACAAATTCTAGAAAAAAGAATTGAAAAAACATGTTCAAAATATAAGCCTCCATTTTTTTTATTAGAGTGAACAGACATAAAATTGCATTTCAATACATAAAATCAGAACAAAAAATACAAGAAAAAAATTCAAAATCTATTTATTTTTCATTGAAAGTGAACATATACAGACAAGATACTCTTCACTCAAATTTGTTTTTCTTTTTTTTCTTTTTTTATCATCTTTATTGGAGTATAATTCCTTTACAATGGTGTTAGTTTTTGCTTTATAACAAAGTGAATCAGTTATACATATACATATGTTCCCATATCTCTTCCCCCTTGCGTCTCCCTCCCTCCCACCCCCCCTATCCCACCCCTCTAGGTGGTCACAAAGCACCGAGCTGATCTCCCTGTGCTATGCGGCTGCTTACCACTAGCTATATTTTACGTTTGGTAGTGTATAGATGTCCATGCCACTCTCACACTTTGTCACAGCTTACCCTCCCCCCCCCCCATATCCTCAAGTCCATTCTCTAGTAGGTCTGTGTCTTTATTCCTGTCTTACCCCTAGGTTCTTCATGACATTTTTTCCCCTTAGATTCCATATATATGTGTAAGCATACAGTATTTGTCTTTCTCTTTCTGACTTACTTACTCTGTATGACAGACTCTAGGTCCATCCACCCCACAACAAACAACTCAATTTCGTTTCTTTTTATGGCTGAGTAATATTCCATTGTATATATGTGCCACATCTTCTTTATCTATTCATCCGATGATGGACACTTACGTTGCTTCCATCTCCTGGCTATTGTAAATAGAGCTGCAATGAACATTGTGGTATGAGTTTGAGAAGGATAGGTATTAGCTCTTCTCTAAATGTTTGATAGAATTCGCCTGTGAAGCCATCTGTTCCTGGGCTTTTGTTTGTTGGAAAATTTTAATCCCAGTTTCAATTTCAGTGCTTGTGATTGATCTGTTCATATTTTCTATTTTTTCCTGATTCAGTCTTGGCATGTTGTGCATTTCTAAGAATTTGTCCATTTCTTCCAGGTTGTCCATTTTATTGGCAAAGAGTTGCTTTTAGTAATCTCTCGTGATCTTTTGTATTTCTGCAGTGACAGTTGTTACTTTTCCATATTCATTTCTAATTCTATTGATTTGAGTCTTCTCCCTTTTTTTCTTGATGAGTCTGGCTAACGGTTTATCAATTTTGTTTATCTTCTCAAAGAACCAGCTTTTAGTTTTATTGATCTTTGCTATCATTTCCTTCATTTCTTTTTCATTTATTTCTGATCTCCTCTTTATGATTTCTTTCCTTCTGCTAACTTTGGGGGTTTTTGTTCTTCTTTCTCTAATTGCTTTCGGTGCAAGGTTAGGTTGTTTATTCGAGATGTTTCCTGTTTCTTAAGGTAGGATTGTATTGCTATAAACTTCCCTCTTAGAACTGCTTTTGCTGCATCCCATAGGTTTTGGGTCGTCGTGTCTCCATTGTCATTTGTTTCTAGGTATTTTTTGATTTCCTCTTTGACTTCTTCAGTGATCACTTCGTTATTAAGTAGTGTATTGTTTAGCCTCCATGTGTTTGTATTTTTTACAGATCTTTTCCTGTAATTGATATCTAGTCTCATAGCGTTGTGGTCGGAAAAGATACTTGATACGATTCCAATTTTCTTAAATGTACCAAGGCTTGATTTGTGACCCAAGATATGATCTATCCTGGAGAATGTTCCATGAGCACTTGAGAAAAATGTGTATTCTGTTGTTTTTTGGATGGAATGTCCTATAAACGTCAATTAAGTCCATCTTGTTTAATGTATCATTTAAAGCTTGTGTTTCCTTATTTATTTTCATTTTGGATGATCTGTCCATTGGTGAAAGTGGGGTGTTAAAGTCCCCTACTATGAATGTGTTACTGTCGATTTCCCCTTTTATGGCTGTTAGTATTGGCCTTATGTATTGAGGTGCTCCTATGTTGGGTGCATAAATATTTACAATTGTTATATCTTCTTCTTGGATCGATCCCTTGATCATTCTGTAGTGTCCTTCTTTGTTTCTTCTAATAGTCTTTATTTTCAAGTGTTTTGTCTGATATGAGAATTGCTACTCCAGCTTTCTTTTGGTTTCCATTTGCATGGAATATCTTTTTCCATCCCCTTACTTTCAGTCTGTATGTGTCTCTAGGTCTGAAGTGGGTCTCTTGTAGACAGCATATATATGGGTCTTGTTTTTGTATCCATTCAGCCAGTCTGTGTCTTTTGGTGGGAGCATTTAATCCATTTACATTTAAGGTAATTATCGGTATGTATGCTCCTATTCCCATTTTCTTAATTGTTTTGGGTTCGTTATTGTAGGTCTTTTCCTTCTCTTGTGTTTCTTGCCTAGAGAAGCTCCTTTAGCAGTTGTTGTAGAGCTGGTTTGGTGGTGCTGAACTCTCTCAGCTTTTGCTTGTCTGTAAAGGTTTTAATTTCTCCATCAAATCTGAATGAGATCCTTGCTGGGTAGAGTAATCTTGCTTGTAGGTTTTTCTCCTTCATCACTTTAAATATGTCCTGCCAGTCCCTTCTGGCTTGCAGAGTTTCTGCTGAAAGATCAGCTGTTAACCTGATGGGGATTCCCTTGTGTGTTATTTGTTGTTTTTCCCTTGCTGCTTTTAATATGTTTTCTTTGTATTTAATTTTTGACAGTTTGATTAATAGGTGTCTTGGCGTGTTTCTCCTTGGATTTATCCTGTATGGGACTCTATGTGCTTCCTGGACTTGATTAACTATTTCCTTTCCCATTTTAGGGAAGTTTTCAACTATAATCTCTTCAAATATTTTCTCAGTCCCTTTCTTTTTCTCTTCTGCTTCTGGAAGCCCTATAATTCGAATGTTGGTGCGTTTAAAGTTGTCCCAGAGGTCTCTGAGACTGTCCTCAGTTCTTTTCATTCTTTTTTCTTTATTCTGCTCTGCAGTAGTTATTTCCACTATTTTATCTTCCAGATCACTTATCTGTTCTTCTGCCTCAGTTTTTCTGCTATTGATCCCATCTAGAGTATTTTTCATTTCATTTATTGTGTTGTTCATCATTGCTTGTTTCGTCTTTAGTTCTTCTAGGTCCTTGTTAAATGTTTCTTGCATTTTGTCCATTCTATTTCCAAGATTTTGGATCATCTTTACTATCATTATTCTGAATTCTTTTTCAGGTAGACTGCCTATTTCCTCTTCATTTGTTAGGTCTGGTGGGTTTTTATCTTGCTCCTTCATCTGCTGTGTGTTCTTCTGTCTTCTCATTTTGCTTATCTTACTGTCTTTGTGGTCTCCTTTTTGCAGGCTGCAGGTTCGTAGTTCCCATTGTTCTTGGTGTCTGTCCCCAGTGGCTAAAGTTGGTTCAGTGGGTTGTGTAGGTTTCCTGTTGGAGGGGACTAGTGCCTGTGTTCTGGTGGATGAGGCTGGATCTTGTCTTTCTGGTGGGCACGTCCACGTCTGGTGGTGTGTTTTGGGGTGTCTGTGGACTTATTATGATTTTAGGCAGCCTCTCTGCTAATGGGTGGGGTTGTGTTCCTGTCTTGCTAGTTGTTTGGCATAGGGTGTCCAGCACTGTAGTTTGCTGGTCGTTGAGTGAAGCTTGGTGTTGGTGTTGAGATGCAGATCTCTGGGAGATTTTCACCATTTGATATTACGTGGAGCTGGGAGGTCTCTTGCGGACCAGTGTCCTGAAGTTGTCTCTCCCACGTCAGAGGCACAGCGCTGACTCCTGCCTGCAGCACCAAGAGCCTTTCATCCACACAGCTCAGAATACAAGGGAGAAAAAGTAGAAAGAAAGAGGATAAAAGAAAATAAAGTAAGATAAAATAAAGTTATTAAAATAAAAATTATTAAGAAAAAAATTTTTTAAAAATGTAAAAAAAACCGGACGCACAGAACCTTAGGACAAATGGTGAAAGCAAAGCTATACAGACAGGGCTTCCCTGGTGGCGCAGTGGTTGAGAGTCCGCCTGCCGATGTAGGGGACACAGGGTCGTGTCCCGGTCCGCAAAGATCCCACATGCTGCGGAGCGGCTGGGCCCGTGAGCCATGGCCACTGAGACTGCGCGTCCGGAGCCTGTGCTCCACAACGGGAGAGGCCACAATAGTGAGAGGCCTGCGTACCGCAAAAAAAAAAAAAGCTATACAGACAAAATCTCACACAGAAGCATATGCATACACACTCACCAAAAGAGGAAAAGGGGAAAAAATAATAAATCTTGCTCTCAAAGTCCACGTCCTCAATTTGGGATGATTCGTTGTCTATTCATGTATTCCACAGATGCAGGGTACATCAAGTTGATTGTGGAGATTTAATCCGCTGCTCCTGAGGCTGCTGGGAGAGATTTCCCTTTCTCTTCTTTGTTCGCACAGCTCCCGGGGTGCAACTTTGGATTTGGCCCCGCCTCTGCATGTAGGTCACCTGAGGGCGTCTGTTCTTCGCTCAGACAGGGCGGGGTTAAAGGAGCAGCTGATTCGGGGGCTCTGGCTCACTCAGGCCAGGGGGAGGAAGGGGTACGGATGCAGGGCGAGCCTGCAGAGGCAGAGGCCAGCGTGACCAGCCTGAGGGCGCTGTGTGTTTTCCCAGGGAAGTTGTCCTTGGATCCCGGGACCCTGGCAGTGGCGGGCTGCAGAAGCTCCCGAGAGGGGAGGTGTGGATAGTGACCTGTGCTCGCACATAGGCTTCTTGGTGGTGGCAGCAGCGGCCTTAGCGTCTCATGTCCGTTTCTGGGGCCCGCGCTGTTAGCCCCGGCTCGCACCCGTGTCTGGAGCTCCTTTAAGCAGCGCTCTTAATCCCCTCTCCTCGCGCACCAGGAAACAAAGAGGGAAGAAAAAGTCTCTTGCCTTTTCGGCAGCTCCAGACTTTTTCCCGGACTCCCTCCCGGTTAGCTGTACTAGCCCCTTTCAGGCTGTGTTCACGCCGCCAGCCCTCTCCCTGCGCTCTGACCGAAGCCCGAGCCTCAGCTCCCAGCCCCGCCCGCCCCGGCGGGTCAGCAGACGAGCCTCTCGGGCTGGTGAGTGCCGGTCGGCACCCATCCTCTGTGCAGGAATCTCTCCACTTTGCCCTCTGCACCCCTGTAGCTGCGCTCTCCTCCGCGGCCCCGAAGCTCCCCCCCTCCCGCAGTCTCCGCCCGCGAAGGGGCTTCCTAGTGTGTGGAAACCTTTCCTCCTTCACAGCTCCCTCCCACTGGTGCAGGTCCCGTCCCTATTCTGTTGTCTCTGTTTATTCTTTTTTCTTTTGCCTTACCCAGGTACGTGGGGAGTTCCTTGCCTTTTGGGAGGTCTGAGGTCTTCTGCCAGCATTCAGTAGGTGTTCTGTAGGAGTTGTTACATGTGTAGATGTATATCTGATGTATCTGTGGGGAGGAAGGTGATCTCCGAGTCTTACTCTTCCTCCGTCTTCCGCCCGTAACTCACTCAAATTTTTTTTTTCTTCTGCAAAGTCGTAACAAAAAAGTTGAGTGAGGGCTTCCCTGGTGGCGCAGTGGTTGAGAGTCCGCCTGCCGATGCAGGGGACGCGGGTTCATGTCCCGGTCTGGGAAGATCCCACATGCCGCGGAGCGGCTGGGCCCATGCGCCATGGCCACTGAGCCTGCGCCTCCGGAACGGGAGAGGCCACAACAGTGAGAGGCCTGCGTACCGCAAAAAAAAAAAAAAAAAAAAAAGTTGAGTGAAATAGCAATCCCATATATGCTTTGAAAGAATATCTTGTATGTATTATTCACACATTTATAATTTATATATATTACATTTGTAATAGATTTAGGTTTTTAATGTGGCAAATGAGCTTGTTTCTGGTTTGTTGTAATTAATCTCGGTTGGACTGTTGATGATGAAAATCACAGGAGATAATGTGTATCTTAAGTGTTTCCATGGTTTTTTTAAAATAACATCCATAGTAGAGATACCAGTCTCACAAAGGTATGTTGATGAGAGTGGATGTAGAGATCTGAAAGCAGTTTTTGCAAGTTCAGAATATTCGTTTTTAACTGTCATCCAGAATGAGGCAAGTATTGGTGTATTTTAAAAATTTATTTTCATTGTTTTATTAATAGTTCTAGCAATTGATCCTGTGAAGCTGTAGTTAAATTTGTTTTTCAGGGTGAAAAAGCAGTTTCCAGATTCTATACATTTTGGGGGGTAATAGTTGACAAAGTGCCCTTAAAATATTATATTATTAAACATGGTTTTACTGTACATGACTAGTACATATTTTGTATCACATGTGGCTCACCACAGAAATGCAACAACATCCAAACTGGTCTGTGCCCTGTTACGCAAGGCAAGCCTAGTGATCGTGATCTTGGATGTTGTGGCACTGTTATGTTGCTATGAAAAGCTTCTATATTTGTATTCTTATATTTTGAGTTGTCTCATTGTGGATCAGTGAGAGTTTGTGTACCAATCATTTTATCCCTTTTTCACATATTATATGGTATCCTAGCCTCAAGGATAGACAGTCAGATAAAAGGAATAAGAGGAGTACTGTAGTAGAAGCATCAAAGTGAAATCTGGTGGCTTAACTGAGAGAGCGGGGAAGAAGGTAAGCAACACTTACTGGCACCTGCTAGGCATACCTGTCACTTTATATGCACAGTATAAAAACTGGGACTGAATATCTCCAGTGATACCAGAAAAATGAGATACTTCTATACTTATTGTTTGTTGTTCTATTTTGTTTTATAAACACTTCAGGCATTTTATAAAAGATGCTGAGATTAGTTTGTGCTGTCTTATAAAGCATAGGAAATCTTTCATCTCCTATAATAAACTGATACAGTGTCTCAGCCTTAATACTAGTTAATTCTACCTTATTAATTAAAATCCATTCACACTGCAGTTTAAACTCCTTAAACTAGAACTAGAACTAACAGTCCAGTACAAAACTAGAGGAATGATTCATCATTATGGTCATGTGTCCTTTTACTAGTTCAGTTAAATTTCATATTAATTGGTTTCTTAGTGGTCTTTAATCTATTTATAAATCAGTAGCGCACAGTTAATCAGAAAAGTCTATGATTTTGTGATTTGGATTATCTCTTTTAAGGTTTTGGCTTGGACAACAGCGTTGCAAACAATCTATAAAACACTTGCCTACAATAAGCAGTGAAACATTGCAGCTGTCCAATTATTCAACCCATCCTATTGGAAACCTTTCTAAGAATAAGCTGTTCATTAAACTTACCCGTCTTCCACAATACTACATCGTAAGTATGCAAAGGGGTGATTTGGGTGATCGAGTTCAGTAATTCTATTAGTATCTTGAATAATTTATTGTTTGGTTTAACTTGCAAACGTATTTTATTGGATATTTGAATTTTGTATGGTGATTCTCAACCCAGTAGAGGGGAGAGAGATGGTAGGGATGAGGGAGAGAGGAAAATCATGTCTGTAAGAAATTATATAATGATTAGGCAGGGTTGGTGAATATAAGGTATGCCCCTATCCCTCACCCTAGGATCTCTCCTGTAGTGAGGCCTAGTTTCTGCTTGGAATGAGGCATCTCTGTGTAAGAAAAAATTTGAAAGCAACTACTGTGAAGGTTTGGAGATGTTTTGGTGTTAGATAAACTTGTTTGGCTCTAATCAAATGTTAACTTGCATAACGCTGCCTTTTAAATATGGCTGACTAAAGTAGCTTTATTTTCTCATCCTTAATTGATTGAAGGCATATATATCCATTTTATTGATTGCACGTACCTTTCAGTACACTGTAAAATCCTCATTCCTTTTACACTCCAGATGTTTTCTAGTAGTTTCTTTGAGATCATTGGTTAAAATTTGAAAGAGTTTGAAATATGGACTCATATATTTTATAAATATATTTCCTGCTTGTAGAAATTTTTGTGTATACCAAGTAGCTATTTCTAGATAAGATTCTAAGGTGTTTGAAACAACTTAATTCAGGATTGTTGGTTGAAGGTAATGGGAGTGCATTTTTTTTAAGGTTTTAAGCTGTACTTTTAAAAGATACTGTCATAAAAAGGTAGCCTGATATATCTTAAGTTAGGGTTACTTATGTCGATGAATAAGTCTGTCATTGATGTGAAGTTCACTTTTTTCTGAATTCTAAAATACCAGCTGTGGAACTAGATCTGGCACGTGACAGAGGATTGTTGTTTCAGTTCTCTGTGAGCTGCCCGGTCTACATATGAAATGATATACATAATAATCAAACCTATGAACACACAAAGATCTTTTGTACCCAGCCACACACAGAAGTAAATGGTTATAATTTATTACTTTCTGACCTTATTTAGTATCAACAAAAAGCCAGGCTTTAAGCTTCAGTGACTAGTGATTTACTATAAAGCAATAATTTGTTTCTCATGGTTTAGACCAAAACTGAATGTATACTACTCTTCATCCTTCATCTTTCTCACTTAAGGATGATACGTTCATAGTAGTGGGAAGAACTACCATGGACATTAAGAACAGAGGAAAGTCTTCCTGCCTTTAAATGTCTTTCTGCTATTTTACTTTTGCCGGCTGTATTGAGATATAATTTATATACAGTACAAATTCAGATGTTTTAGTGTCTGAAGTTTAAAAAATGCATACAGTTTTGTAACTGCCATCATCCCCCAGAACTCCCGCATGCTCTCCTCTATAATCAGACCCTCCCCCCACTCTCATCTAGTGACCATGGACCTGTTTTCTGTCTCTGTAGATTTGCCTTTCAGTTTCGTTTCTTTCACTCAGCATAATGCCTTTGATTTTCATCCATATCGTTGTATATATGATAGTTCATGCTTTTTATTGCTGAGTAGTGTTCCATGGTATGGATGTATCACAGTTTGTTTGACCAGCCTCTCATTGAAGGCCATCTGGGTTGTTTCCAGTTTGGGGCAATTGTGAATAAAGCCGCTATAAGCCTTTGCATATAGATTTTTTTGTGAGCATAAGTTTTCTTTTGGATAAGTAACTAAAAGTGGGATTGTTGGGTCATACACTAAGTGTATGTTTAGCTTTATAAGAAACTGCCAAACTGTTTTCCAAAGTGGCCAGACCAGGGCTTCCCTGGTGGTGCAGTGGTTGGGGGTCTGCCTGCCGATGCAGGGGACACGGGTTCGTGCCCCGGTCCGGGAAGATCCCACATGCCGCGGAGCGGCTGGGCCCGTGAGCCATGGCCGCTGAGCCTGCGCGTCCAGAGCCTGTGCTAGCCGCGACGGGAGAGGCCACAACAGTGAGAGGCCCGTGTACCGCAAAACAAACAAACAAACAAAAAAAACAAAGTGGCCAGACCATTTTGCATTCCTGCCAGCAATACGTGAGAGTTCTAGGTGCTCTGCAATTCTTGCCAGCACTTGGTATTGTGATTTTTTTTTAAAAAGTTAGCTATTCGGGACTTCCCTGGTGGCTCAGTTGTTAAGACACAGGTTCGAGCCCTGGTCTGGGAGGATCCCACATGCTGCGGAGCAACTAAGCCCGTGCGCCACAACTGCTGAGCCTGCGCTCTAGAGCCCGTGAGCCACGGCTACTGAGCCCGCGTGCCATAACTACTGGAGCCCGTGCTCCACAAAGAGAAGCCACCGCAATGAGAAGCCCGCACACCACAATGAAGAGAAGCCCCCGTTCGCCACAACTAGAGAAAGCCCGCGTGCAGCAACGAAGACCCAATGCAGCCAAAAATAAATAAATAACTTAATAAGTTAAAAAAACCCATAAACCACAACAGTAATTTCTTAAAAAGAAATGTTATCCGTTCTGATAGATGTGTAGTGGTATCTTATTGTAGTCTTAATTTATGCTGCCCTGATGGCTGATGATGTTGAATATCATTTCATGTGCTAATTTGCCATCCGTATAGCTTTAGTGAAGTTCCATTTTACTTTTAATCCTTCCATTTCCTTAGGTGCCTCAGCGTTTATGCTTACGTGTTGACCAAACAATTTCCTGAAGAGAGTGTGTGGGGAGGAGGAGGTGGAGAGAAGGGAGGCAGGAACAGAGACATAAAAGTATGTGTTGGTCAAGAGCCTTGTCCAATGGCATTCATTTCTCTCACTTCTTAAAGTATTTAGGGGACTTTTAAATTTTAGGTAGACCTTGAAAATAGTAAGCTGTTATAGTGAGTAAGAGCAAGGTCTCTGGATCCAGACTTCTAGGATCAAAACGTATCACTTCTCAGCTCTGAGACCTTGGGCAATTAACCTAACTTTTTTGTGCCTCAGTTTCGTTATCAGAAAAATGAAGATAAGAATCCCTACTTCATAGAGTTTTTAGGAGGATTAAATGTGTTAACATCTGTCAAGTACTTAGGACAGTACGTGGCACACAGTAAGCTCTATATCAGTGTTAACTACTGTTGATGTTATTATCCTCACAGTGACTGTATATTTCAGTTGAAAAATCAGAGTTTATTTTTATATGCTTCCAAGTATGAGAGGTAGTTGTCATTTTTCTTCTGCCATAAGAGTGGAATTCTTAGGCTGTTTCATTGGTTAAGAGAGACAGCAGGGCAATTCAAAATAGATACCATTCTAGAAAATCTAGAAGACCTGCTGGACTTAAGCAGAAAATGTTTTCAATTTATAAGCTAAGGTATGAATTCAAGAACACCTAATGCTGATAGTCTAAATGTTCCATTTGCTCTAGTTTATGGTTGCATTTACTTTTATCATTGTTCTTTAGCCTGATCTATTTTTTTAGAAAACAAATTCCATATTTAATTGCAGTGCCTTTTTTTTTGAGATCATGACTGATTCGTCCTTGTTTAAAGAAAAAAGGCATCCACATTAGGTGTATAATTCTGAGCCCTACTTGATATAAGGAGGAAAATATCCAACACTTATCAGTTATGTCTCTGAGACTCATTTCTGATTTGGGGCCTTTTTTAGGTTGTGGAGATGTTGGAAGTTCCCAATAAACCCACACAGCTGTCATACAAGTACTACTTCATGTCTGTGAATGCTGCAGATCGTGAAGACAGCCCTGTCATGGCCCTCCTGCTGCAGCAGTTCAAGGAAAACATCCAGGAATTCGTTTATCGTACAAAAAACGGGAAGCAGCCTAGAAGCAGTACCAAGCGCAAGGTATGATCACATACAGAAATGAGCACAGGGTTTGCGTGTATGAACTTTGCTGTGCTCTTTAACCATTTTTAAATGGGAAAGAATTTGGTATGGTTTTTAAGATACTGAGCAGCAATAAGGTTTAGGTAACAAATGTCTATGTATTCTTGCAAATGTTTCTCTCTTAATTAATAATTATATACCATTTTCCAAAAGACAGCTTGTTAAATACATAATATTTACTACTAAATTTCCAGCGTTTAGGTCAATATTTGCTCAGTAAATATTTGTTGAATGAATTAACATTTGTTTTGGTTAACCTTGACTTTTGTTACAGTGGTACAACTGCCTTAACTAATTGCATCACATGTACTTTTTTTACCCACTTGTGTTCTTTACTTAAATTCTAGTTGTCTGATGATCTGTGTCCAGTAGAACCCAAGAAAACCAAACGATCAGGAGAAATGTGTGCCTTCAATAAAGTTCTAGCTCACTTTGTCGCTATGTGTGATACAAATATGCCATTTGTAGGACTTCGGTTGGAGGTAATTTGGGGTATCTAAGTAATTTTTAAATGCCTTGCTAAAGCTACATGAATTCCATTAGAACCAGATGGTTGTGATCACTTGTATATTTTGGGAGGGGTGGGGTTGAAATCACAGCATCTCGTGGTATACATGTAAAACATGACTTAAATTATTTCATCTCTCTGGTTCCAAATTGTGGGCCTTCTGTTCTTTGTGGAAATGGAAAGTAAATTCTTCTAGTTTAAAAAAAAAAAGACAACTTTTGAGAATTAACATCTTACTTGTATACCTCTTAGCATTATTTACCCTTTTAGAGATGGGTAGTTGATAAAGGGGTGGCTCCTTTTTCAGTGGGTGAAGCTGTCCATATTGCTTACTAATAAAATTGGGTTCCTTTCTGAGAAGCGGGTCAGAAAGAATATTAAACTAAATTTTTACTCTTTTCCTATGGAAGAAGCAATAGACTTATGCAGAGTTAGTGTCTTTCAAGAGTACACAATCGTGATATCCAGCATGATCCCCAAACATGAAAGTAAAGGGAGGTAACAGAACCTGCGTTTTTGTATTTCCAAAAAGGGCTTTGGCCAAGGATTGGCAGCCCTTAAAAGTAATACATCAAAACCTTAATTATTTCCCTCTAGTTTAAAGTTTTACTTTCTGTAAGACTCCTCCCCTCTGTAAATTATTGGGAATGAAGAAGAGACCTAGAAACATGGAAGTGGATTATTTCAGTTGGGCTGACGATGATAGTCTTGGGAAGACTTGTTGAAAACATTTTGATTCTTTAGAGCAGGAATCAACAGACTTTTTCTATAAAGGGCCAGATGGTAAATATTTTAAGCCTTTGTGGGTCATAGTCTTTTATTACAGCTTTTCAAATCTGCTGTTGTAGTGTGAGCCAGCCATAGTTGATATTTAAACAAATGAGTGTGGCTGTGTTCCAGCAAAACTTTATTTACCAAAACAGGCAGTGGCTGGATTTGGCCCATGAGCTGTTGTATGCCAACCGCTGCTTTATAGGGTTTTGGGATCTGAAGGCCGAGAATAAGGTGTGAAATTGTGAGGAGCAGCAGTAGCCCAGAAAATCCAAGCCCAGAAATAGGCTAAAGTAGATACTTATGTCCACAACGTCCCCGCTCCTAGAACTGTAAGCTTGACGGATGTCCTCTTGTCTGGGAACTGGCCAAAGCTCCAAAACTGTGCGGTGTCCGTGCTTGTATCTACTTAACTGTGTTGTTGGGCTTTTTCATCGTGCCATGTGGATTGGTTACATGAATGTCATTCAGTTACTCCCTTGGCAGTGGGAAGGGAGGCTACATGATGCCCAGGGGCAGTGTAATGCCTCATTCATTGTCTGCTGTCTTCCCCATTACCCACAGGCTAGAAGTTGCAAAAGCTTGTGTCTTCGTAGTGTCCCTATAGACACCTGTAGGCATATGGCCTCTGTCCCCCTTCCCTGTGCTCCTATACCTGTTGCACACATAGGCCATGGAACATTCTGTAGTAGTCTACTGAACTCAGTCAAGCTCTTAAAAACGTAACTTTTTCTTCTCTCAATGAAAAAGATATGTTAAAGGTAAAAGCAAGCACATTTTCTGCTTAAAGTAATTTATATTGAGATGTGAATAACTAAATCTAGTCTTACCAGGAATGTTTATATTTCTGATCCATAGAAGAGAAGCCCTCCCACACTTTGCTTCCTTTTGAATCTGGACCCCTCCTGCCTATTTGGTCAGCAGCTATTTTCCTAAACCTCTGCTCTTCCCAGGCCCAAAGAGCAGGGCTCAGTGAAATGCTTAGGGCTGCTTTAAATCCTTTCTGGAACAAGGTGGGTATAAATAAATAAATACTCTGTCAGAGAAGGCCTGGGAATATGTGCTGAAGGCAGGCATTTCTTTGCTAGATCAGATGACTTCCTGGCATACCCAAATAACCTGTAGTTCCACTGATAAGGTCTCAGGCACTATCCCTGCATTTATCTTTTTAACTCATTTACTGAATCCTCCAATTGGGAATGATATCTCACTGGGTAAATGCATAAAGTGGAAATCTTTTCTTCTTGGGTTTCACGGAGGAAATAGTTGTTAAAAATAAAAATGTATTCCAGAAAAGTGATAAACGGAAAAATATTGTTTGTGGTTAAAAATGAGATGTGGCTATGACTCGAACTTTGTTTTCAAACAAACATAATTGAATCACACAAGAAAACCAGTCTTATTTGGTTTCCCAGGAAATCGGATGATGGGGCACAATGCTCATGCCTAATACGTTGTCAGTTTGGGACAGAGTGACTCTAGTACAGACGCCACGAGAATAGAGACAGTAGTACTTAGAAAAGGTAGTTTCCTTTGTCAAATTGGTGGTCTGACGTAACTGTGCTTTTCTGTTTCCAGCTGTCCAATCTGGAGATTCCACATCAAGGAGTGCAAATGGAAGGTGATGGCTTCAGTCATGCGATTCGCTTATTGAAGTAAGTCCCTGTCACGTGTCTGACTTGGTGCCACACACTGCAGCCACACTGCCAGTGCTGCCCCTCTCCTTCCGTGAGTCAGCATAAAGCCGAGTTCAGAACCTGCGGATGTCACAGATTTCTGCATGGAATTACTACAGTCTGGGGGAGCGTTCTCTTTCACCTGCCAAGTGGAGATCCAGCAGCACTTGGTATTTTAGGATGTCTTTCCTCTGGCTTATCTTTCATTCATTCAGCAGGTGTTTACTGAGTGTGAGTATGTGTCAGCCTTGAATTCTGAAAGGGCCCTTCAGGATGCTGTGGGTTCACATAGCAGGGGGATCTGGGCCAGTTCAGAAGTCAGGAAGGGTATCCCTGAGGAAGTACCAGTTGTACATAGACTGAAGGAGAGGTGAGAATTAGCCAGAGGAAAGGGAGCTAGAATGGGTGTGGGCACCCCTAACCAGAAGGAATAACTGCGAAAATGAAGGCTTAGAGGGAAGAGAAAGCTCGACATCCTGGAACTGAAGGAAGTTGGGCGTGGCAGGAGTTAGGAGAGATGAACCTAGAGACGTGAGCAGGAAGGGGTCAGATCCTGTAGGGTCTTGGTAAGTGTCCTTAAGGAATTTAGACTTTACCACAATGGCAGTAAGAAGCCATCAGATGATTTTAAGCAGAAACTGACATCATTAGATAGGTGTTTTTGAAAGCTCACCCTGATAGGGGAACAAGACTGAAGTAGCAAAACTAGTTGCTGAAATGGTTCACACCAGAGTTCTTAGTAGCTTGGACCAGAGAAAGTTCCATAAGGACTTAGGGGACGAAATCTTAAGGGGTTGGTGATTAGATTGATGTCGAAGGTGAGAAAGAGGAGAAGGTGGCAAAGATAACTCTTAGTTTTATCTTGGGCAAATGATGGATGACAGTGATGTTTTCCAAGACGGGACCGAAGATGTGAGTTTGAAGGGGCTTTGCTAAGTTTGAGGTGCCTAGACATCCCTTTGGGCAGGCAGGGTTGTGTCTCAAGCCCAGGTGACTGGTCTGGGCAGGAGAAGTAAATGAGTCGGTACCAAGGTGAAAGTAATCGAGCTGGGATAGTAACTTAGATCACCAGGAAAGAGCACGCAGAGGGAGATGGGCAGAGGGCTTGGTTCTAAACGGGTAGAGGACAAGGGGGCCAAAGGATGCTTAGAGGGAAAACTAAGGCAGCGTGTGTGATTTATAAGGTGACCAGGATGGACTTGCAAAGCTAGAATGCCATTTAAGAGATCACCCTTTTTGGTGCACAAAGCAGTTTTCTTTTTTGGACATTTGTATTGTTTATTAGACGTTGCTTAATAATATAAATCATAGAAGCAATTTTTATTGAATTCCTGTCTGCCAAGACATGGCGGCTCTGCAATTTGAGCCAGCGGGGCTTTAATTTTTGTTACTTGGGAATCAATTTGCCCTGTGGAAGGTGGGAAGGACTCGCAGATAGCGTGCACTCCACCCATGTGTCATGGTGCTCACGTTAGATAAAGAGTTGAAGAACTAGAATAGCTGCCCTGCCTGGTTACCTTAATGCCATCTCCACAAAAAGCTTTCTGGGGAGAGAGCTGGTCTTAGAATAGACATCAAAAGGAAAATGTAAAACTTTTAATTAATTTGCCTTTGGTTTTATATTACTTCTGCCTAAAGTATAGGGTTTTTTTCTTTTTATACTCTTTTTGACAACTGTAGATTAATAGATGATAACATTTGTGTTCTAGTCTCTTAGTTATATTTTTCATGTTTTGCAAGAATCTTAAAATATCTTGCTCTCGGCATTTTTACAAAAGACATTTCAGTCCCCTTTATTCTTGAACTCAAGAGAATTCATTATAGTCCTTACGTGGAGAGGAAGCACTTCATATTTTTTAATCTTCACTTTACAATAATTTTTGAGAAAGTCTTTACTATATCCTGGCTATTGTTTCCTTTATTTAAAACTTAAAAGGAAAATATATAGAAATGGATAAAGAGATCTGTTTGGTACAAGCTGTCCGTTATCGGGGGAAGGAAAAAATAATAAATGTCTAAATATGATTTTATTAAATTAAAATCTGGGATAGATCTAATTATAATTAGTAAGTAATTGCTCCAATTCATTTAATCTTCAGAAACTCTTCTTTTAAGCCTTTAGTCCTAGGTATATTCATATTAAATGGGAGTATGACTTCAAAGCTTTAAAATTGAGCATAGTTTTCTCCTCTTTGCTAAAAAATATGTTCTGTTCTTGTTCAGCTTATCTCCTTGAAAATCTGTTGAGCAGGCCTTCTTGCTGTATCTCTGAAAATATGGTAAACACCTTAGACTGCTCTGGTTCATGGGCCTGTTGCCTTGTGCAAACTCAAGAGCCTTGATCCCACCGCTCAGATGACACAGTCTCAAGAGCAGCATGCTCGCAGTGCCTTGTTTTGAGCTCTTAAGCAAACTTTCCACCCTCTCCTGAACTAACATTACAGTAATGGGCAGTGGTGCTGGTCCTCCAGCCACGCCCACAAGGTTTTTTCATCTCGTGATTCGTTTGCCTCTGGTAGCTTATGCAAGTAATGCACAGGCCCAGCTCTTTTTTGCAAGTTGTGTGACTCGGCTTGTCAGTTATGCGACTGAGTCCTGCATATGCACGTGCAATCTATATAAAATCCACCCCACTTTCCTTGTAGGTGCAGTTGTGCTGCTTTTACTAGCACTTTCAGTGATCTTCCTCCCCACTTTCGCACTGTGGGGACATAACGTGGTTACTGATGTTTGTAAAATCCCTCAGAACGAAACTGACACGCAGCACGTGATGGCGGAGAAGGAGCAGTGCTGATACACATCTGCCCTAGAAGACCAGAGCTTACTTTTCTAAATTTGTTCAGTATTCAGAATTACAGGAGAAAAATCAGTCAGGAGTAGCTGTTTAGATCAAAAAACTTTTTTGAAATGATAGAAATTTTCAGATATGTTAAATCCATTGTCCGGGGAACATCTTCCTCGGTTCTTAATTTTTGGCAAATATATTGAATAATAGTATTTTGTGTTTGTAATGATTTTGTCAGGTTTCCTTTTGGGGGAACCTGTTTTTTTTTTTTTTTCCACCTCACATGATCATGCAGGGAGGATTAAAGTTATTGTTATTTCTCTCTGTTACATGTATAACCTTAAAAGCAAGTACATATTTTGCAGGTTCCTTGAAATAAAGCCAATTATATCGGTATCACAGATTAAGAAAGTGACATAGAATGCATTTTCAGGGTCGTGTTGTCCCTGAGAACATAAATTGGAAGGAGTCTTACTTAATTCTTACTTCCAAACATGCTGACTTCTATGTGTTCATTTTCTAACCAGATGGATTTCATGAAATACCTATTTTATGTGAAAGAAGGATAATGTACTGCATTTATATTTTCAAAATCAGGATTTAAAAAATCTATCTGAATTGGCTGCTTTATAACTACTGTGGCTTAGAGGTACATTTTGAGGGGTAAGGGCAGGCAAAAGTCTTCAGTATACCCGAAGTTCGAAGCATATGTGCAGTGTATGCGATTTCTATAATAACTACCCGAAATAATGTTGGACAGAATCTTCTTGGTAGTGAGTGATAACAAGTATGTAGTATGAAATACTAACTTTTGAAAAAACTTTAAAACCTGTACTTTTTTTTTTTTTTTTGCGGTACGCGGGCCTCTCACTGTTGTGGCCTCTCCCGTTGCGGAGCACAGGCTCCAGACGCGCAGGCTCAGTGGCCATGGCTCA